>NC_087139.1:5000000-5625000 GCF_030705265.1 Helicoverpa armigera | reverse complement strand
CGCGTACTCGGCTCGCACAACTCGCCAGACGCGATCGGACGGCGCAATGTAAGCCCCGCACGGAACGTTGTCGCGACCTAACATTTCTCTCAGATTTATCTGTTCGTTCATCTCTCACGAGAGTGCGCCACTTGGCTGTCGACCGACTACGCCCTTACCGTGTTTAGGTAGGTTTTGCAAATCACCGCTTGACAAAAGAACGTTCAGTTTGTCGCGTTCCATTCCGCGTGCAGTAGAGGCAGCGCGGCGCGGCGCGGGTAGCTCGCCGGCAATGGGGCGTGTGCCGATCGATACTGTTGCTACAGATACCGCACGAACAGAAAAATCATTCGGCGCCAATTTCAAGTACTCGCTACTATTATAAATATTTAGGTCGCTCGATATTATTAAAGTTATTAATTTTTTATAGGTCTGGAAGTAAAAAGTTTAGTAAAGTCTTGCATCGGCCGGGTGAGGTGCAGCGGTCAGTCATGATGACGGAGCGCTATTGGCAGATAACAAGTGAGCGAGTTCGTGGCGAAATAAAATAAAGTTACGCGTCCGCTGCGTGCACTTATTGCGAAGTTCTTTATTCTGAATACTTTACTAAAGGAGACAGGCCAACAGACAGGCGTATCAGGTACAGGCTTTGTGTCAACTGTTGCTAAGTATACGACTGCTTATTATTAAAAGCAAAATATTTAATTACACGTGCAAAATCCAAACAGGTATCACTCTTACAATCAATTAAATGATAACAACGAAAATAAGTGATGATAACTAATTAAAAACAAAAGTGAGCATAAACGAAGATAAATCGTGGAAGACAGTTGATAGAAATTAAAAACAAAAAAAAAACTAAAGGCAAAAACAAATAACCTACATAGCAATTACAATAAAATGACAATAAACAAGTATAAGTATATTAATAGATTCGGTTTGTAGCCTGTAAGCGCAAGGTGTAAAGTGCGCACGCGGCAAGCTGGCGGTGTCACGGCGCACGGTGCGCAAGAGTCGCCTACCCGGCAATTTAGGTACGACGCAAGCGCGAAACCAACTCCCCAGTATCGTTTTACTGCTGCACTTTGAAAAATATCGTATAGGTAACTGTGTGAAATAAAATAACGCGTATGCATTTCTTGTTTAATTTAAACACTGTTTATTTAAGTATATTGTAGCCTTGTTTATTTTATAACGAGGACTTTGTAGGTGCACTTTGTAAGCGTGGATTTATATCGGTTAGAATTAGATGATATAAGCTTATGCTTCCTATTTATGTTTATCATCGTAGTAAACTAAACTATTACGTTGGAATCTTACATAGTGAAAGAAAAAACATGTAATAGGTACATAATCAGGATAAGTTATAGTTTTTTATGGATAAGACTACTATAGGAAATATTTTGTGATCCAAGTATTTTCTATTTGAGAGTATTTAGACATCGATCTTTTGACATGATCAATTGTATGGTATATAAGAATTTAAGACATTTCAAGCTGTTTATAATCTAAGTTGCAGATATCTTTCAAATTCGTTAAAGATTTGGAAAAAATAAGGAACCTATTACTTAGTTTTCCTAAATAATGAATGCGGTTAATTTTTCTGATAAAATTAAAACTAGCTTTATCCCTCTGATTACTTTTGTACCAGGTTTCACTTATCTAAATTAGTAGGTAGTAGTTTAGGCATGACAGAGTGGACATAATATAACTAAGAAATATACTGATGCATTGAACTGAATTAAAGTTAATTTAAAGTCTTATATACTTACTTCAGCCACCACGGAACTCCTTCCTTTATTTAAATTGTTTCTTTGTTCTATGGCTGGAACGATGCGTAGCTTGAATTCTTCTAGTCTTATATTAAATTCGGGCGTTAGAAATATCCGTCCAGTTTATTTAGTTTTAAGTGGTATTTTAGTATAAGTACTTAATAAAATAATAAAATATAACTAAAATATAATAAATTCACATTTTGTTTCTTTGTTTGTACTCTAAAGGTTCCGAAACTACTGGATCGATTTGGAAAATTAAAACAGGCTATATTTTCTCTTATTACGGGCAGTGGTTCCCACAAGGTGCGGGTGAAACCGCGGGAATCGTTCGGTACATAATAATTAGTTATTTACCTTTATTATTGTTTATTTATCAATAGATTTAACACCTTATCTCATCTATTTCCTCACTATTTAATTAAAATCATTCATGAAGCTGCATCAATTAATATTGAAAATCAAATTATTGTATTACATTTTACGCTTCATGCTAAAGGAAAACATTGTTGTATTTCGTTTATTTATAACAAAAAATATGTAATGATTTTATATATCCTTCCCTATCTGGACATATTTTGTATGGTTCATCATATATATTATCATATACTGTTTCCTAAAAATTTTAAAGTAGCTTATTTTAAGCTGTAGTCATTTCACATTACATAAAAGCTATTATTAGTATAAAATTAATACTAATTATTAATATAAACTATAATTACAAATAAGGTTTGGCAGTCGTTACGGGTAGTCAGAAGCCAGTAAGTCTGACACCAGTCTAACCAAGGGGTATCGGGTTGCCCAGGTAACTGGGTTGAGGAGGTCAGATAGGCAGTCGCTTCTTGTAAAGCACTGGTACTCAGCTGAATCCGGTTAGACTGGAAGCCGACCCCAACATAGTTTGGGAAAAAGGCTCGGAGGATGATGATGAATTACAAATAAGGTTAAAGGGTTACTCACTTTATAGTACAACTAAATTCTCTCCTTAAAATATTATTTATTAATCACAAGGAATAACTATAGAAATACAAGTAATACTCGGGTAAATTCAACCTTTCCTCCAGTTCGCCGTAGTCGAGTGATTTCAACAATATTTGTCATTGCAAGCCATTTCAATCATTATGCTGTTCAACAATAAGTGCCGTTTTCCCGTCATCGCGTGCGCATGGTGCGTCATCACCATTGTTATAGGAATTCTGTGTTTTCAGTACGTCAAGGGTAATGACAGCGGTTTATGATAGCCAGCCAGCAAGACTATAGATTAGAATACTGGCCGTGTCATTATACAGCCGTGGAAACCTCCTTAGGCTGAAATGAGAAGTTTTCTTTCTGTCTTGAACTTATCATAGCTAGCTGGGATCGGCTTCTAGTCTACCGAATGAAGTGGTTTGTATGAACCTGCCTATCTGACCTCCTTAACCCTGTTACCTACACTATTCAGTATACAGTACTGAAAATCTTCTGACTACCCGTAAAGACTGCCAAAGATGTTCTAATGGCAGCAGTGTCAAGATGACCACCCATCCATGGACCGCCCCACCAAGCGTTGCTTAACCTTGTGATCTATCAACCTGTTATTGAGCCAAGAGTTTTTGACCTCACAAAGTCCTGAAATGACTGTATTCTGTGTAATAGGCAAATGTAGTGCGGTTTCAAATTAATCCGAATTCTGTTTTTAAACCAGTTCCAGGTATATTATACATACTTATATACCGACTTTATAATGTTTATTCCAGTTTATAAAGGAGTGGAGTTATATAATTCTAAGTAGAGATACTACAGAGAAATAACAGCTATTGACATCTTCATCTGAACCTTTCTGCCATATTTTTGTTTTCAAACTTCAGTCTAGTTTAAAAATGGCTGACAATCAAGCATTAGCTATACAGAGCCTCTACTATCTGACCTCCACAACCAAACGAAGCAGATAATTTGGGTGTTTCCGTCAACCGGTTATTTCGGCCTTCTCACTACTAGAACTTTACATATTCAAACGCATAGCTAACTCTATGAAAAACAGACACCCATCCATATACTGTCCTCAGCAAGGGCTGCTTAACTTTGCAGATCTATCGATCGCGGCGGCTTTAACAAAGCCACGTGCTAAGAAATAGTTATGTTCCTAACAAGAAAAAGATACGACTCTAAATGACTATGTAAATGAGAGAAGCAATAAAAAGTGGCCTGTCTATACTGAGTTACTTATTTAACGACATCTTTGTAAAAGGTTGACATTAGGCTTGTATAAAGATACCAGATTTTATTGTTGGCGACATACATACACTTTCTTAGTACTTATTGTAACCGGCAGTAGGGGTCACTACCAAAAAAAAGTTTGGCAAATGTAGCCTATAACGTATTCGTATGTTTTTCACACAAGCTTAGTGTAGGATAGAGCAGTATATTTCAGAACGACTAATAAGGCTTGAAATCAAAATAGGCCGTAGAGGGCATTTTAAAATTTGAAAAATATTTCAAACTTTTTCTGGTCTTCGTTTTCAGAAATATCCATAAAAGAAGTATCTTCTAATTGTCCATAAGACGTAGTATGATAAATTTTCCTGTATAATTCGTGTACGTGTCATTTTCAGTATCAAAAAGATATTGGTCCTTTATTCCTGAAAAAACCTAAGTACAATTTTGGAAAACTAGCCCTCCACTGTCATTCATTAACAAAAACTAATAACATCAACAAACGAACTCAAACTCAAAATTAAATTCTTCAACGAATCCAGTGAAATTCGCAAAAGAAAGCGCATTCGTGAACAATACGAAATTACAGGCAGAAATATGAGTGAGCCGGAGTTGGCGCATCCTCTAAGCGCAAGCGCGCACTGGTGACTTTTGTCAACGTGACTATTTTGTCACTCTTATCAAGTCTGTGGATATGTGTGCATGTCTGTTCTGTTACAGCCTTTTTTTATCGTCCCACTGCTGGGCACAGGCCTCCTCTCTCACGGAGAAGGATTGAGCGTTAATCACCACGCTTGCTCAATGCGGGTTGGTGATTTCAGACTATATAGTCCAGGCTTCCTCGAGATGTTTTCCTTCACCTTTTTATCAGCCGTTGGTGTCTAAGGTATACTTAGAAAATACATACAAACTTAGAAAAGTTGCATTGCTACTTGCCTGACCTGGAATCGAACCCACACACTCATACATGGGATGTTGGTGCTTTACCCACTAGGCCACCACGACTTCTGAATGCATGTATGGATGTGAAATAAATAAATAAATGTCAGTTTAGTTGTCACGTCGTAACATGCGTGCATCTCCTTTTCTATATACAATTTTGTTATTATATAATATGTATGTTAGTCTTTAATGGTTAATCTATGGACCAATGCAGCCTGAAAATAAAGGTATTTTGATTTTATTTGAAAAGTCACCAGTGCGCGCTAGCTCTTGCAGTGCAAGTACAACTGAATAATTATTTTAAAGTCACCTCCACGCCTTTGAGTGAGTCGATGTTTGTTTGTTTTCGTTCCACTGAGGTTTGTAAATACGACTCACTATCGTCGAGATGATCAATGCGGCTTTATTGCTGGGGAAAGGCGGTAGATGGCAATAGGGGCTGTTTTATGTTTATATAATTTTATACACGTGTCGGTTATTCTTGAGAGAGGAGAGAACAGAGGTAAAGAACGTCTAGGAAAGCAGATACGATTACAGGAATGGTATAAATCATTTTTTTATGAGAAATCATTGTCATCATCCATAATTTCCCTCTTTGGGTTAAGCGTGAGGGAGGTGTCTGGTAACTTTGTGTACCTGGACTGCGGTAACTCTTTTGAACCATCCCGCAGAAATAAATAACTTCTTTCACCAGCGTACTACTAGAAAAATCACGATGTCTCCTTGCACTTGATGATGGCGTTATTTTGCCTTTTCAGCAATTTTAACTCCTGAACAGGTGTCGTTGCTTAAATTCTGTAAGCCGCCTCTTCCCAAACTAGCAAACTATAGTGTATGATCTTTTAGCGATTTTCCTGTAATAAGTTCTGTGCAGATAACAAAAAACGTTGTCTACTATTACGACTTCATATAACTAACTGCGGTTTGTTCTAGCTACATTTCTGCCGAATATTTTGAGTGCAACAGGCGTGATGAAATATGTGCACTATAGACAAAGCAGAGGTTGCAAAGGCCGCCAAATCAGTCGACAGGTTGTCGACCCCAATGAGCTCCAGATAAAGTTTGATATCATATCACTACATCGCTCTGCCCAAATATACTGAAAATATTTATTTTTGCAATTGCTTGTTTAATTCTGCATTTCCTTATGATTTGATATCTTTGCTATCGTTATATGGGCGTAAATTTCTTGAAATGTAAGTATATGTAGATGTAGAGGTATACAATGGTATATGAATCTTTGCTGGATTTTTCGGTTTCATAATTTAAAAACTTAGGGGTTTCCTCAATAAGTACCTAGATGTTTGTCATTAGACAATAAATAAAATCGAAAAGAGTCGGAAATGTACTTGCAAATTCTAAGTGGTCAGTTAAAAATGAAGTGCATGTGAATTCATCGAAGTAAATAAAAACCATTATCTTTGACTCCATAGAAACACTAGTAGGACTTAAAAATGATGGTTGAATTAGTATGACGATGATTCTGTGGCATACAACAACACACAAAACCAGAAATTCCATATACATAATATGCGATAAATAGGTAACCTAACGCGTACATTTCAGTGAGCAAAATTTAAACATTTTCAATGCACGATTTTTCATGTGGAGGCTTTTCCTGGTAAAATTATTAATCAACAACCGCTAGTGTGGTGTGCAATACATTGGCTTTACGCACACATGCACAGCTGTATGTATTACATACGCATTATGTACGTGCTCGCCATTGATTCGGCTATCTATGCTCGTGTAAAGCTGGTGGGATTTTTATTACGCTTAAATGGTAGGTATAGTACAGCTGCTGTTGCTGCAGTTAAAAGGGTGGCTGTGAGAATAAGAGGCTATGGTTTGATGCCTCGTTCGGAGCCAACTTCGTCGGCCAGAACCTCCAATGAAGAAGCTAGGCAAGCATTAAGTACGTACCCTTGTGCATCAATAAGTGGGTAAATGTCAATGTCATACAAGCCTAGAGGTTAAGGAGATTGCTGCTCGAGCACGCGTATGCGGGTTTGATTCCAGTAAGTAACAAATGCTATAATTATGTCTTTGTTTGTTTTTCTGAAAATTGAGGGAAAATTGTAGGTATAGTATAAAAAGAAAAGGCGCCGCCAATCATTATCGGAATGGGTCATACACTCAAAGGCCGCTATTATAATTTATTCCTAGTAAAATTAAGTACAATAGGCACTATTTTACTGTCAGACTGACCATAAAATCAATCACTAGTCCCCAAATCGGACATAGAACCCCATAGAGCCATAGCCGTCCGGCCTTTGCCATAACAGTACACAACAATGTACGAAATCATGGACCCCCATAACTAATAAGGGTCCTATTTAGGTAAATGGGATTCTGTAATGCCTTTTTTCTTAATATTTCCTGTTATAAGGAAAATATAGTAACTAATAAACCAGCAAATGTTGGTGCTTTTGAGTGGAAACTGAAAACAATGACAGCGCCGCTCAGGTCAGCGTTTTCAGGCAAAAACGTGTCTAGCGTGCATTGTAATTTTCATGGAAATGTACTCTCTAGCTTTATAATTTCTGTTTACTAAATTTCATCAAAAGATTTAGCTATTGAAATGTAATTTATTAATGGAAATTGAGTTCGAAATGTATGTTTTAGATATTAACGAACCCAAGCTGCAGGATGATCAAGCCTGGTGGATCATGCGTGATAATGCCGTTATGTGACACGACTCTACTATCAATGTAGTATTTAAAAAGGTAAATCCGTAGAAGCCACTCTATCATACTACACAATTGGTCAAAGGCTAAGCATAAAGAAAAGTACTGAAAGTGAATTTCATAAATTCGTTTTTTTTTCACGTGAGTGTTCCTTTAAGCTGTTAAATACATAATCTGGTTAAATGATGATTTCAGTCCGCAATCTCTTCAATAAGCTTGATTTTCTGCATATTAAAAAAATATTGCATAGCTCTAATAAACAACAACATAGTGCGTCCAGAGAGGCCGTTGATAGCAACACCATTTCTAGAAAGGAGCGATATTTGATTCTGTAAATCTTGCTTTGTCTTCACCAAAAAGAGCTGTGCGTCGGTCATATTTCCATGACAACGACAGTAACATTAAAAAGCCACAATTTTTCGGGTTTCAGAGCAGCATTATATAAACATGATTATCGAACAACGCTGAGAACTCAGTGAAAAGTACCCGTTATATAAGTACGACTCAGTACAATGAAATGAAAGAGATTTTGAGTTTTTATTTATTTGTCGTCTACTAGCTGTTGCCCGCAGTTCCACCCGCATCGCGACGGGCAAACTTTATTCAGTCGGATAAACACCTGAGAGCGACAGGATTTTATAGGCAATAGCCTTAAATAGGTATCAATATACTGTAGCACAACTGTTCAGGAATTATAAAGATGAGTGTCAAAGCAGAGTAGACCTACAATCTGACAGAGACTTGGACTGTCCAAATTATCATCATGAAAACATACCGTATAATAGTTCGGTGATCTAGATAACAAATCAGGACTATTCCTCAAGACCCTACACAGTACAACAAGAAACGAAAACGCCAATGAAATGTACTGGAATATCTAGCTAGACTAACATTTCGAACACTCAAATAATATACACCCATTTATATACTTAAAATTAGTACATTTTAGAGAGACCGGCACGAGGCAAAAGGAGACCACATACCACGTAGTAATAATTTAGGAGTCTGAAGCAGTTATCAGCTGTTCTGACGTAGCCGTGATAAAGCAGTGACGTAAACCTCGCTAAAAATAAATATATTGACCGCTTAATGACATGAATGAGTAACCTTTACCTCGTGTCAAGTTTAGAGCAAAAATGTAAATAAACCCTTAGAAAGTACAACATAATTTCTGTAACAGCAAAACACAGAATTCGGTTTCGTTTTCGCTATTACCAGGGTACGTAGAAACAAGGATAATGTATGGAAAATTCCACGCTTTTAAAAATATTTTCGTCGCAAAAGCATTAGGTGTTTCGGTAACCTGTAGACTCTAATGATATCTCGACTGACATCTTTTGCTGTGTTTCAGACGTAGCTACAACTGGCGAACATGGGCGTCGTCATTCGGCGCTCGGCTCTCGGCAGTCGGCAGTCGGCTAACAAGTCAAGTGTGTGTAATTCTCCGAAGGTTAATTCCCGCGTCGTCAGTCGTCACCATCAGCGTTTATTAGAGTTGATTAGTCTATACACAGCTCCACTCTTATCTACAACACACACTTAGTTTCAATTTCCAGTACGCGTTCACTACATGAACAATTTGCTGCTAGAATTCTGTACAAAAATTTAATTCTGTTTGGTAATATAACTAAGTAGTTTCTATTGCGCTGCCAATCTACTCGTATTGGTACCTTGGCAAATTACGATTTTACACCTTACTAAACCTACTTACACCCATAAGAATTTTCTTTGATTAAAAAACATATTATAGTTTTATTTTAATACAAAAGTAAAATTAAAAATATAAAGTACCCATGAAGCAGGATAATTTAAGGATATACAAATAGGGCAAGGTGCCCTCGTGTACCAATGACGTCATCGCTTTTAAAACCAGGTTTTCCTGATAGTCCGCTCAGTATACCTTATCATATAGGTAGTATAGATTAAGAATCTGAATGACCAAAGTAGGTACAAAGTACTTCCATTAAGCTGCGATCTAGAGACCAGGAAAATACAACGCTGATAATGAATAAGGAAACTGGCAATACTACAGACAGAATATATTTTAATTAATCAAATTAGCCTTTGTTCACGTAACACATGGGGATGAGACTTCACGGGTCATCACACCTGGTCCTTCCATCTCGACCATGTGTTCATTATGCTCAAAGGACAGCTAGAACGTAGAAAAAACTGTATTTCACGACGATGTCTGGTGACCCGAAACAACTTCACAAGGGGATGAACGCCTGTAACTACGACTTACATACTTTATGCTAGGACTTCGAACTTTAGTTATTTTTGCAGATAAGTAGTCTCTACCGTAAATAAATAATAAAAAACATTGGACAATTTTACCCAAAAACTTCAATCATTACCACTTTAGCAAAGTCCATTGCTTGTTATGTTTATATAGGTTGCGTTTGGTGTTCCTTCTTACTACGTAACGTATGTCCTCGAATTGTCAAAACTGATTTCATTGTCGGTGAGAGTTGTTATGCTCTTCGAGTCTAGAGGTTCGGTTCTAGATCTCGTAGATAAACGCCCCGGAGCACTGAGTGTCTGATAAATCCCTCCTTGGCTCAATTCTGTTGCCCCTGACCTGAATGCGGAATCTGGCAGAAGCTGCCGTCTTAGGATTTTTCTGTCATACTTTTTGTACCAGCTTGACTCCGAATAGCGCTGTAGTTTCATAATCTAAGAATGTAAGTGCGGATTCTGATTCCATTGACGCATTGAGATTGGGACATCAAAATGTACAATATATGAAGCTGCGTGATAATAATATTTACTAACAAGATCATTGAGAACCCAACTTTTTTCAACCAAAACACTTTTGCTGAAACTATAATAACAAACTAAAGTTTAAAAATTGTGCTTAGAAGTGCCTATGATATGAAATTCAGAACTAGCCACTTAAAACTGTCAACTTGTACAGCAAAAACTGTCAAGTGTTGTTTAAGTTCGCGTGATTAGTATTGTGAACCATAAATCAACAATACAAGTGGTTCAAATCTCCACTCTTCAGTTTTCTTTTGTTTTTATCTGTCCTTTGGTTACAAACTTAGACCATTTACCTAAATGACTCGAATTGCATGATCCTTCACCGCTGCAAATTGGAATTTTAAGGGTAGGACCCTACTGTGAGTTCCAATGCCAGTGAAAATGCAAAAAATATTGAAATACATATAATAGTAATATTCTTTTAGTATTTTCATAATACATATGTAGTATCCTTAAAGTTTGTTCTTAAATTCCTTGTATTGCTGATCGCATGCCTATAATATGCCCGCAGCATTCGTCAAGGGTGTGGAGATACTCCCACGTCTGTCTATGTACTTAGTTATTTTGTATATAATCAGTTTGCTTACTGATTGTACATACATTTAATTTACTAACTATAATCAGCATATTCTAACTGATCACTTTAAATTATGTTTCTTCTTCTTCTTCTTTTGTTTTGACTGCTCGTCGTCATGAGCCTTCTTATCATCGTTCCACTGCTGGGCACAGGCCTCCTCTCACACAGAGAAGGAGCGTTAATCACCACGCTTGCTCAATGCGGGTTGGTGTTACAATATATATGTGTGGATTCAATATATGTATAGGTTATTCAGATATAATAATATGGTGACTATATTAGTAGTTAGAGAATATAGTAGTTTCAGATATTATTGTTGCTCATGTTATGGTAAAAATCGTATGCTAGCTATAGGAGTATCAGGGGAGGCTCAGGCTGCCTTAGGCACTGTGATCAAAAATCGACTTGCCTACTTGTGTTGAAGTACCAAGTCAATGGCTACCTCTATAAGCATGCTTACCGTAATATGATAGGAAAGTGAAATAACCTATCACAGCATCGTAAAATTTGGACTACGTTCACTGGATTTTTAATTTGACGCAGTAGCTTACGCTAGCGTTAAAGTTCTGTTTTTCAGCAAACGTGGTAATCAATGCGCGTTCGTTCTTTGTTTGGGAGGATGTTTTTAACCAGCTCGTGGACAGCATGGGTTATTGACAAGATGGACAGAAATTAAATGGCATATAGTAAAATGATTTTCAATTTTAAGATCAGTACCTACGTTTTTTTAGACTTTTTAAATTGTTTGTACTTAATACCTTTAAGCTGTCATGTAGCAAACTTAACTCCTTTATCTGGCTAACTTCAAGTGGTACTATTATAAACTGATTACCCAGAGTTCAAAATGAAGTGTTAACTGTTGAACCGAGGCGGCGATGTAGGCGGAGTTCTCAAGGATTTTTCGATAATACCATGAATTGTTGATACTTCTTGCTTAAAGTTTTCTTATATAAAAAAAATATAATGTCGTTGTCGTATCATTGGCGTAGTAACAGGCACTTTAGGCGTAGTGCACGATTCTAATATAGCGGGTTCGAAGCCTAAGTCGGTCGATAATATTAGTTCTTATACATATATGTTCGAAGAAAAGGGCATGGTTTTATATTCAAATGTACGTTAACAGGGTCTAAGAGAGTAAAGAAATAATGACAAAATATATTTCTCTATAAAAAAATTATAGTTGATGAACGCATTATTTACCAGTATAGCTTAAGTATTTTCTGGAGACCAAGGTTTTTTTTTTTCGATTTTGTCGCTAAAAGATTTTTTCGTAACACATTTTTTTGTTACACACCTTAATTCCAGATGTATCGCTGATGCTTTATCTTTACCCTGAAATACCAACTTTCCCCCCATGCTTTCAAAAGAGGAATGTTATACCAAAAAACCATAGGTATGGAATTAGTTTTCCTCATCGGCATTCCTCTACAAATACCTCCTCTGCTGCACGTATGTATGTTTTTCTTCCAATTCACTGAACATTAGTGCATCCCTGACCTCTGCCTAGTCTCCCAAGGATTATAGGCGTAATATTAACGTTACGTAAAATATAAAAACTCATTACTTGCTTACCTAAGTTCCCGCGTAAATCGTTCCACTCGAAAGAGAGATTGTTCTTTAGTTCTCAGGCAGAAAGAGACAGCAAATGTGTAAAGAGTTCGTACTATTTTTACTTTGGCTTTGTAACTAACCAATGGTATGACGTCACAAGTGATGGGTAAGTGACATTTGAGTTTTGAACAGATATTTGCTGAAAAAATGTGGTTTGTATGGTAATTAGCCAAAAATAAAACTGTGTTTTCTCAAAATTTCCTCGCGGGAATTATTTCTTTGCTGGTCAAATCTTTGGGGTCTAATTAAAAATATAGTAGGTACCTAATATTGGAATTATTACCTCACAATGCTCTTAACTCCTTTATTAACGCTTGGAATAATAGCTTTTAGGCGTACATAGAGCGTAACTTTTTGTTGCTATTTGATTAAATTGCGCCCCAAATCGAACAGTTGCCGTCGAATTTCTGTTTCTACATTAAAGACCGTCACATTATGACGTCACCATATTTCACCTCTCGCCTAAGGTCATCGCTCCTATTAACTAATACACCAAATATTTCACACATTTTTTTTAAGTATAGCAACAGTCCAGCTTCGAACCCAGGACTTTCTGTCCGGCCGCCACTAATCGGCTGCATCACTGCTATCTAAAACAATATTTCTACCGTTCATAGCTGTGCCGATAACAATTTTGACTATATGCTAATGATTTTCACCACAATGGAATATCGACTCTATCTGTATTGTCATAACGTGTATATTCGGTCGGTGTTTCTGTTTTGACAGTTACCACCAGCGCTGGATGGATTTAGGTAGAATAAACAGGTTTTGGTCGGCCCGTTCGTCTAGTACGAGGTGCCTCTTCTGACAATGAGGTTCTAGGTTTGATTCTCGAGTTGCGCCACGTTGGTTATCCTTGAATTTGAGGCGGGAATTCCGAATATAGTGTAAAAGAGATATTATTTTCCCTTTTAGTTTAGGGAATCCTATCCTATCGTTTTTGGTGATTGCGTATTTATTGGTTCGATTTTTTAAAGGTCAGAGGGTCGCTTATATGGTTTCTGAAATGAAAAATAATATCTAAGAAAACTTATAAACATAATTGTAACTATTTCATACAAACATATTTCAGTATAGCTACATTTTAATTATCATTTCTCTATTTCTAAAGCATTCTAAGGACGCCATGTTCGTACGTCATTCCAATAATTAGTGCGAATGCAGAGATCAAAAATAGAGAGAAATTAATCAATACCTTTAGCAGTAGCTCATACATTTCCCAGTATTTTACCAGAGCAAAATATACCATACACAAATGTACCGTCCACATTAAATGAATGCTGTCAGTAAAACATTATATTCCGTTGTTAAACAAACATTTAAAATAAGCTTGAAAAGTTTAATGTTTTTCTACCTCCATATCTATTGATATGAAATAAAAAAACAACGTTCAGACTGCTGTTATTTCAACATAAAATATATAAAGTTCGAATGTATTACTCGGTAACTCGTAAGGATAGATTTTCAAACTCTATCACTTATCGTACGGTTCTATTAATATGTCTACAGTTCATCGCCCTACATGGCTTTAAAAGTTCGGAGCTTACACTGCTGGGCCCAAAAGAGATCCTCAAGCGTCAGAGCTGGGTGGTGAGGCTGTAGGATAACCCAGTGGAGCGTCAGTTGGCACCGGCCTTAGATAACGGGAGTGCCGACCGAATTTACCCACAGACGAGAGCCGTCCCCATTCCCCGCCACGAGATGGACTCCACAGATTACATGCAAAATGGGACGCCGGTCATTTCTTAACATATGCACTTTATTACGGACTCATTAATCTGACTTCCCGGAACGACAACCTTCAACAAAGAGCAATAAAGATACGTTCTATCTGAGCAGTCAGATTCCAACGCACCACCATGAGACGGAAGTCTAGCTGCCACACTCATTTCTAATTGCTCAACAACCCTCACATGCTATACTTATATTAGGTACATTTTATTAATTGAAAGCAAGTCTCCAACTAGTGAAGATTACCGAGAAATGTTTGTACAAACGTATTGACAATCGTAATATTCGTAAATTCTGTTACGCCGGCCACGGATCATAAACTAGTGTTTGGCATGAGACTCGAGGCATTAGAACAGCGACGAGGCCACCTTAAGAGGATCCTCGACAATTCAAGATCAAGCCATTCACGACGAATTAGTGGAAAAGCTTACCCTCTACAACATTACAGAGCGATATAAAGAAGATTGGTAACCTTTTTTTGGCACAAACAAAGCCTAATTCATTGCTCCGCTGGAAGGAGCGACGCGGCATTCGTAAACAAAGAGCGCGCAAGCCACAGCGCCGTCCAAAATAGCCCCCTACGACGATACCGAAGACGACGTTTTCTCGTTATAATTTCGTGTTTTTATCGAGTCGAGACGGGCCGGTGTCGGCGTAGCGCTCGCAATGTTTTCCTCCAACGCTTTATCTCTCTCTCTGCCTCTCTACTCTTTGACATCGGCTGACGTATACAACCTCGACTCTACTCATTATCGACCTTATTCCTATCTGCTAAGGCCGAAATCCCCCCAAACGTCCTCTCTTGAATTTTCAGACTCATTAAGCGTCATTCGAAAATTTTGGATTTAGTAAACAGAATTTTAGAGAATGAAACAAACGAGAAATAGGTACAAAACAAGTTTCAATTTCTCTCTGATTAAAATAGATTAATTAAAATTAGTGCTTTCTGTGTATAATTAGGAATGTAGCAAATGGTGTCTCTGTAAGTTTTGCTATAACGTCAAAGTGACGACATGTACAAGTTTTGCTACGACATACGGAAACATGACTAGCATTGTGCGTTTAGAAATAGTCGACAATGTTAGTCAAGGCTAGCGTATATTTCGGCAGTGTATGTGAAATGCGCGATGCGGCGGCGGCGGCGGCGGCGCGGTGGTGCGGCGTGGACGTCGCGACGCGATTGTCAAACCGCGCGCTGGTGGTGGAGCGGTCGCTGACGCAACGCGCGACCTCTTTGTCCGGCCCCACGGACTCCGGCGGAATGTCCGCGGAGCCTCGCCTGTGCCGCGCCGCGTCCGCGCTCGAGTAATTACGAATGTCAAATGTTATCGCACGCAACCGTCCGCCGCGCCGTCCGCACTCCGCTGCGCCGCTCTTCATAATAATAAAACCTGATATTTAAAACGGAACGTCCTTCTAACGCCGTGTAGTTGCGCCGACGCCAATCTACGATAATAATAAGCCGGCTACCTAGAAAGCGTTGCGCTGCAGCGCTGCCCCACAAAGTATCGCTAGACGGCCCCGAGTTGTGAAGCGCTACAGCGCCGCCAGAGTGCGCCACGTAGCGCTCACATAAGTACGGCCAGTTCTATGCGCGCCTGTATAGCTATTAAATGTATATAGAATATATAGTAGTAATCGCTCGACGCAGCGGTATTATGTCGGAAATATACCGGCCGCGCCGCGCCTCAAGCCGGTATACGGTTTTGCTATTTAGTTTGTATGGGAAGCTTATTTTCGTTTTTTTAATCTTGTAGAAGGAGTTATGGATTCGGTTCTTTTGTTAAAATGTAAAGTACAGGGTAAGCTTTCCTTGAAGCTATATGGGGTATGTCCTGTGTCTCAATTTTTTTCAAAATTTTTCATATGCCAATTTTTTCAAGTCAGTGTTACACATCCAATTTTAAGTTAAAATGCCTATTTTAACTATCATTAATATTTTTGGAATATTATAATATTTTTGAAGAACTACTAAAGAAAAAAAAAATTTACGTCACGTTCACAACGTTTGTATTCTTTAATAACTGTAATTTACATGAATCAAAAATATTTGAAAACCAAATCTTATAATTAAGATTAAAACAATGTATAATTTTAATTAACTTAAAAGAAAATATGTACCTATTTACAATATAACAACATGGTATAATTTCCCAAGAACGAAACAATGTACCCTTTGTAAGGCTATTCAAAATATTTTTGCTAAAAGATTTCGAATGTCACAGATTTCGACTTCTGTTGCGTGGAAACAAAATCAAAAGTTCCATTGAAATAACTTTAACTAACTCTTAATAAGTAAAAAAAATAGTGTTAACTCTAATTCTATACCTACTCTTTTGTGATCACTTCAAGTGACCAATAATAAATAAATTCAATAACAAATCTTTGGTGTCATGTCAAAATGGTACATATTCCGTACGAAGAAGTATGGCATATTCGGGGTTTGCGGCTTATGGCATAACTGTAATCAACATTCCCATTACTAGTTAAACAGGCCCAAGACTGATAATAAAAGGTAAATAAAATGCTCCAGGGGCTAATCCCTACAACATTTTAGTGCCTTGCAGCGGCTGAAATGGTCAGAATGCGTAGATTATATGCTCTCTAATCTACACACTACCTAATTATATTTATATTAATACTAAAGCAAAATGTATATCCCATCCAAACTAGAGAAATGAGATCTTAGTATAGTTCTGAAAAATATATGTCATCTAATTATTTTTTTAGTTTATTTATTTTTTACATTCCCTATACATGGTACACGGCCCTATTTTCTAAAGAACACGTTCATTAAACGCGCGCGTATGCATTTATTTCTTGAACATTTCTGTTGCTACCCATACTAAACACGAACAAAGAAAAACCCAAATATGCAACCGGCTTGTGGCGCGGCCCGTCCCTCCGTCAGCTATAGCGTGGCCTTATAGATGGTTGTTTGCGCTCACAGAGTGCGGTGAACAGCGCTCACCGGCGGCGCGGCTGTGTGCGCGTGCACACACACGCACGCACACAGGCGCGGCGCGCACACAGACGCGCGCCTGTACGGGTGCGTTCCGAAACCGCTCTCTATTCTATCTATGCGAAGGCGTCGTACCGCCACGTATAGCGGGCACGCTCGGGGCGAGGAATTTAGAGGCGGGGGTCGTATCGTTAATTGTTATGAAGTTGATTTCGGTCCTGAAATTCCGAAATAGGTATTTTGAAATAACGCCTCTTTTTCGTCAACGAGACGGCGACGCTACACCGCGTAGCCGCTCCAATCGTTGTTAACCTATTTTTGCATGAGCTGATCTCGAAGCGTCGTCGTCTCGATACAGCGGCTCGTGTCATTGTAAACATATGTTTTCATTTATGAGTGCGTCGAGTCGGCGTGTTATCACTGCGCGTGATAACGATGTAAATGCGGCCTTGTGGCCTGCCCGTAGGGTTTAGAATCGATCGTCGTGGACAGTTGGACGTATTGCCAATCGCGAAACAAGTCCATGGTTAGCTCAGCGAATTGTCTGACCACGGAGGGGTCTTCAGGTCACGGCAATGGTGCTGATGACTAGTTCTAGTAACTTAGAAAAACTTTGAAAAAGTTAATTGACTTGTTGACTGGATTCTCTATTACGGTAGAATTATACAGTTCTTTTTGCCGCTTGTCATTAAAGATATTAGAGATAGATTCAACAAATTAAACTTCTTGAAAAGTTTTTCTAACTTTTCAAACTATTGAAACAAAACGCTAACAAATTGAAATGGTAGAAGCATGAAGATCATTTGTCACCAATTCGCTTCGTTCTGGAATAAACAACGCGAGATTAAATGTAATGGAGACTCATGTTCGTGCCTACTCCCGAACACTTTCGGCTCGGCAACAACACTAGTCGGCTGTTTACAGCGATATACAATGCGTGCTCCATATACATGAGACGCGTGAGGTGCTGCCCAGCCAGCAATGAACACGTGAATAGTTTTTTCTCCTGTCATCTGGCAGCAACATGCGGCAAAGTCCGAAAAAGATGTCATTCCCCTTCATTCGGTCCGTCTTCGACTATCATTCAAAGTCGTCGCTCCGGCGCGGCCTCTATTCCAACATGATTCCAACACAACACGTAACCACGATGCCCCAACTCACTCACCTTCACCTTTCACACGCATTCCTCGCGCACAAAGCGACAACTTCGAGATACGACACCTTAGTAGTCGTTAATCCCTTAAATTCTATCTCCGAAGAACTAAACAAGAGTTTCAAGACTTTTTACAGTTCATCGCATTGTTGCTGCAACGTGACTGCTAAGTGACCTTAGATATTCAGCTGAACGAAAAGGAGTTTCGTAAGTTGGGTGAGTTATTTTCTAGGAGTTGGTCGCTCGGAGCGGGAATGGTTCGAGTTGTCGTGTTAATGGCAAAGGTTAGGCGTTCTGAAAATCTGAACATACCTGATGTAGAAACTAATTGTCCTCATTAAAAATACACTTGTTCGAGTTTTGCGACGTGTGCTGTTCGTCCAAATTATGAAGCGCTTTTACATACAGAATGCACTTTATCGAAGTTTGTTTTACATTAGTCAGCATTAGTCCCTTTACAAATATAACGAGTCAGTATTTAAACTACATTCGTATCGTTATTGATAGCTCATTAACGCTAATTGTATTTAGTAGAAGTTGTTACTAATTAATATGACTGGTCCTTTAAAACAAAAGAATTCATTAAAGAGTAATGAAGTTAAGCCACACAATCCACCTCAAAAAGTCATTCATAACCCTCCTTTTTAAAAATAAATTAAAGATGGCGTCGGGACGTTGCGCTTAAACATCGTTTGTTGCTCTGTTGCTCGCGACACGCCGCGGCCACGGTCTGTTGCTCGAAACATTCTACCATTTGTTGCTTCGGAGCTGCCGAGCCACTTAAGAATAGAACCGCCTCGGAGCTGGCAACTCGTACTTTGCACCGAGCTGAGGAATTCTGTGAAACGACTGCTGCAAAACGTAGTTCTTTATACCTATGTAAGAATATTTTTCCTTCTAAGAAATTGTATCAAAAAGTAAACAAACTGTCATGAAAATAACACAAGAAAGTAGGCATAAAAAACATATTTACAGTAAGTTTTAATCCACAATTCACACTGTGAAATACATATCAAAACAATATTAAGTCATATCTATTTACGTAAACATATTGACAAGCGCGCGCGGATCGTGAACTGTAGCGCTCGTAACCCCGCGACGTCTTAATTGCTCTTATTTTGCAAAAGACATCAACGACTGCTTGCTACGCCGCTACGAGCCCTAGGCCATTTGAATTGTTTAGAAAACTCGCCGCGCTTCCCGTACTCGACGTCAAACTGTCGCATAGACTTCACTCATGGCTTCACCCGACCACACCATACCCCCTAAACCTAACCATGCATTCGTAAAACCCTTCCTTCGATACCATCAAAAATTCATAAAATAATAATTTTACAGTTATGGTCACAAACATGGTGTCAAAAGGAAAGAAAATCTGAAAACAGAGCAATATAGTCTGTGGCGGCGCTGTCGGTCCGGGCCGCTAGGTGGCAGCACATAGCTCGCTATTCACAGCGTATATTATTTACCGCGTTTATATATGTATGTCGTTATATAAGTGAACAGAAAGCTACGTTCGGTGGGCGCGCGGCGCGCGGCCGGCCGGGGCTGCGCGGGGGGCGGCGGGGCGCGGGCGGGGAGGACCCACACACGCGCGCCGCACGCACACAGCCGCGCCGCGCCGCGTCCGTGTGTATCGAACGAGCGAGCGCGCCAACCGACCGACTCGACGTATTCTTATTATTATGAAAGGAGAAACGCTTTTTGTAGGGCAAGAACTAAATTTGTAGTATTACGGCTGCCGATAATAAAGATCGTAAACGCATTTCAGTTCGCTGAAGTTTGCCTGGTGGCTCATAGATGTCGCGCTTCCTAGAGGCTCGCAGCTTAGTGCGAATTAAGTTTTCCGCGTCCGACTTGCCATTACGTGATCATAACGACGTGATGTGTGAAGCTTAATGAATAAGCAGCTCTCATTGTAGCGAACACTCTTACTTACTGCTTCAAACATACTTCACGTCAGCACTTACATAGTAATGCTAAGATATCCTATCTGTTTAATTGTAGGTATAGCACTTAGCTTAGATTCTAAGTTATTCGGTAAAATGTGGGTACCTATGTTAAAGCTGTATAGAAACGAATGTTAGTTTCTTGAATAAGGAAAAAACATTAAAATAGAATTTTTCTGCTCTTTGTACAAGTAGTTGCCTAGGTAGGTACCAAGTACCAACATTTAATGCGTTTAACATTCCTTATACATTGACTAAACAGTCTCTATCTAAAATCCAAATAAAAAAATATCTAGATAAAACTTTCAAACTTCTCAAAACTTTTACCACGCAAAAATAACAAAATACCTTCATACAGAGTACCTACAATAAGTTTGAAACAAAGAGTTATGTGTTGCGTGTCGGCGGTAGGTGGCGCCCGCGTCGCGATGCGTCACCGAACGTTTGACGGACAATAGTTCCCGCCAAAACATGGCGGCCGCGGGAAACGCGACAACTTTCACACGAACGCTCGCTTGAGAACGCAACACTTCACAACAAATATCTTCGGTTTACGAGCTGGTTCTATGTAACTATTTACTAGAATTTGCCTTTGCAATGTAAAATCAAAAGGTATATAAGTTTAGTTACTTATCTACTTGGTGTATCTGGAAATTTTGTAAAGATAAAACACAGCGCGAGAATTTTTTATTTTATGGAATTGTGTAGACATTAGCGTTGTTATTTAGCCTATATCTTTTTAAATGCATTTTTATAGTTTATAATAACCAATACATGATACTAATATTTTAAATAAAATCAAGGGGAGCATAAAACTTAAATAGAAAATGTTAATCGTTATTTTCTTAAAATATATACCTGAATAACAAATAATATATGGACCGAAAATAAGTCTGAAATAAATATATTGAAATTGAAATTGAATAAAACAAAAATACATTAAAGTGCATATTTGGTGCAATGGTTCAGTAGATTGCAGCCAAACGATGCGTCACGGGTTCGATTCTTGCACGTTATAAGTCAACAATATTAATACATAAGATATCTTTAAAACATCATACACTACTAACAAAAAAACATCATAATCAAATAATTACTATAAATAATCGTAAAAATAGACAGATATACATACATTGATTTGAGTGACATTCCCTCCGTTCTAATAATACCGTCCCTTTCCTCTGAGACTCCCTAACGAGTAGAAGTCATTACTCTCGGAGTAGGGAACCTCTGGGCTGCGGGTTCGTTATCTGTGCCAGTTCGTTATTTCAAATTAAAAAAAATACTGTCACTTGGATGACGTTTCAGTTGGGTAAAGAATTGCTGTAAGTTTTTTAATGTTGGATTGTAAATACAAATAAAGAACATTATTTTACCTTATTCTTTTGGAAGAACCAAAAATTAGTATCTACCTAGATAAATCAGAATTCTATTTATATCAACTAAAATTAGCAAACTATTTTAAGTTTCAAGTATGAGAAAGTGGTTTAAAAGGAATTTCTACGTAATGGGAACTGCTCAATTCGAAGCCAATTTAGCAAAACAGTTGGTCAAATCCTGAATATAAGAACTGAAAAGATTTTCCAGTTTAAACAAAGAACTCTTTCCTTAAAAAAAATAACTCATTTTGTAGTCGCTCAAGTCACTCAATATCTAAGAATACTCTATCAAGGGAAAATTCTCACATCATTGAATATTTTTACAATAATCTTGCACCCAAAATTCATAACAATACAGAATTACAAACTTTTCATTCTGTCTTACAAACCAAGGCATTATGGTCACCATTACCTGTGCCCACAACATGTGCGGTTTCTGAAAAAAACGTCCCAACTAATGGTACCTGCTTGAGGTACCTGCGAGATACCTGCTATTGTCTGACAGAGGAAGAAGTCTACAGGTACCTTTGTGCTCGGTTCGTCATGGTCACAATGTCAACGAACTCAGGAAAGTACAATACAATCGAAGGATTGATTGTCACCCTAATATTTTATTAGATTTTTTTTTGCGTGATGGTGGAAATCTCTGAAGTGACTGAATATACTGTTGTTTTGTTATTTTTGTTTTGTTGATTGAAAAGCCTGCTTAAGTAAATATTTTAATTGCAGGGTGTTGGTGTGGTGATTAGTTAAATTAAATATACTAATATATCTTATTTGATATGTACGGGTTCAATTCCGTATTGATTTTTATGACTTTAAGAAGTACATACAATTTTATTTACTACCAATTTAAGAGAAATACTTATTCCATTATAATAATTTAAATAACATTATCAATATCTTCACCTCATTATCGTTTACCTAAAAGTTTGGGAAAACTATGATCTCAGTCCAAAAGGTAATGGGGAATAGGTAAGTCAAACCAAAAATATTTTTTTACAACAAAATCGACGGACTTTAAACTAGTTTGCCAAACACTTTCGTCACAAATACATTCGCGAACTCATTTGGTCCAATGTCCAACGTTCAAAGATTGATTAAAAAATAAAATAAATAAATAAATAAAAATAAAAATAAAAATCTTTTATTTTCAGGCATCGACGGCCCATAGCGTGTTAGTAAACAGTACAAACTTACAAACTATGTTAGTAGTAACACACAAGTACAAAATAATATAAAATAATACACACAATACATCCAGGATTATTAGAAGATTTATCAAGTCCCATGTCTAACATGCAGCTTGATAAATCTATCCATAACAGGCCCTTCTAGCCTTTCTGAAAATACCTTCAGAATGCTGTTGCTGCTTCCCCTCGATCTGCGTACCACTGATGCCACTTTTTTGCGCATGATCGCGAAATAATCATCAGTGTGCGCATCCGCGAACATCCCTGACGCACTACAGTAAGGTGGAAGCCTCAACAGCGCCCTGAAGGCGTTATTATATTGAATGCGCAGTGCGCTGTCCGCTTTTTGTGTATGATTAGCCCACAGACTGCTGGTGTAGAATATTTGACAAAACGCTTTAAAAAGTGTTATTTTAACCGGTGCTGAACAACCAGCAAACCTGCGCGCCAACATGTTTCCGTGTTCCGTGTGTTTTTTTCATAAAGGCTTAATTATTTTATTTACAGTGTATCAAAATAAATGTATTCCCTCTATCTTTATGAATCACCTTTTGAATAAGAAGATAGCAAAAACACTAAATATAACTAATACTATAACTAGCTACTAAACTAATAATAACTGAAAAAATATCGACAATTCACCTATCTGAAGCTGCAGCTCAAGCAAGTCATTATTGTTGGAGAATATGCAATTGCACCTGTCTATGGTAACTTTATAATTATAGGAAAGTAAAACCAACGACAGCACTTACTAATAACCTCCCAAAAAAAAACAAAATTTCAATTAAAAATTTAACCCTTAATTTTCAGCAAATCTAGGTCGTACCCCGCAAAATAGGACACGGAACATAGCAAATAGGCAGTATTGTGCAGCTCAAAGGATTCGCAGAACTAGTCAAAGTGTTCCTTTGTGTTAATGGTGGCCAGTGACGTATCGCACTTACATTGATATGCTATTCATGGGAAATCTCTCTGGTGTTAAGGTGTTAGAGATCGCTATGTTATGTTACGCAAAGACAGTTATGGAACAGTGTAAATTCAGAGTTGTAGGTTCGATTCGGGATAACAGATTACCGGCTACAGAAATAATTTTTGAATCAGGCTCAGAAATCATCCTCCGAGCCTTCTTCCCAACCATGTTGGGGTCGGCTTCCAGTCTAACCGGATTCCTGGATCCCTGGACCTGGCTCGGAAATATCTTTCACATTTTTTCTGTCCAAGATGCTTAAAATTATTTGGTGATTCTCATGCCAGTGAACCATGGCCATTTTCTTTTGAATATGCCTATGTTGTCAACTTCTTTTATTGATGAACTAGACTATTTAGCAACCTTTTCAACCCCTTCCTGAATACATAATGGTACATATTAACTAAGTCTCACGTTTTGCTATCTGTGTGAAGGGTTTATTTATAATATATTTTAGCATACACATTGCCACGCCAGTAATCCGTAAAAGGGTAGGCAGATATAATTGTGTGCGACCCGGCGCGGCGCCTATAGTATTAGAGCTTCGGTAGGGGGCGCTGTCAGCATTTATCGGGTACCATTGCCATATCACAGTTAGGTCTAATACTAGATGTAACAGCTTTTTTGTCTGGGACCAAATTTTAAGTAAATTATTGTAAGTTTCATCTACATGACGATCACAGAGTGGGTGCCTAGACTTGAAAACTTTGAAATATTATAAAAATAATGGCTTAACTTTTTTTAAATCATATGGCAACTAAGAAATAATGTTTTTTTTCCAGAAGTAATCTTCATAAAACACTTTAAAAAATTTAACCAACATTTATCATTGGCCTTTCATCCACTTCCAATTGTGTTACTGAGTGTACCACCGATTCAAAAAAAATACAGATTCGTAGTCATTTAAAAAAATACACAACGTTAGCCTCAAAATTCAAATACATATTTACGTAAATATTTACCATCCGATTTTTAAACTCAAGAAATACCACACATTTCAGGCACAACATGAGGTCTCTATAGGGCCATAGTCATAAGATGTTCCCATCAGGCATCAGCAATTCCACTAGGAATCAACATCATTAGCAGTTAGTGCTGGCGACCAATTGGAGCTGGAATGGTCCTCGCCTGCCGAGCAGTGCTGAATGAGTCATGACGTCACAGCTAGCTTAAGGCAAACAACGTTAGGTACTTTATGTCCTTGGAAACTTAGCATATAATGGCGGTTATGTCACTGTGTAGATAAAATGAAATAAAGGTTGTATACATTTATATGTTTCAGATTCGAAGTCTTTACATATTTGTATGATCTTCTACATCTACATATATTTTACTTGAGAGTAAATACAAAATTCTTTTCATGGTTTTCAATCAGTTTCAGAAATGAACATCAGTTGAGAAACCTCCCCGTAGCAGGCTGTTTGACTAGCGCAACAACTGCATCGCCGTCGTTCTTGGACTAACAACAATGAGTAGACTTTCAAATACTAGCCAATCACATATGATCAATGTGTCCAGAATACCAGAAGCTGAGCAGATTTAGATGCAACCTATTCTCTTATTACTTCTTCACGGGAATACCCCCGAAAAAATAGATTTCTCTCAACTGATTGAAAGAGCCTCTCATCTGCCTAAGAGAAGTACCTAGTTATTTCAGGAACCAGATTGCACCACAAAATAGGGCAATATTTTTCATCGAATTTGCATACTTCAAGCCACCAAAACATCGCAGCTTTCTTGTCTAGTAATGTGAGAAACACACGTAGGTAATAGAAATCGCGACTCCCTCAGGCGTGCGCTATTGATTCCAACACGGCCCTAGACGATACTAGGAAATCTTAATTGATTATCCTATGACCTAATTGCCGTATTCCTCCTGTCGATGCGTATGTAATACAAAGGAATACTATATATATGTGTATGTATGTATTGTATATCTCTTTGATTTACAGCAAATAATTTCAGATCAGTGGACTGTGGCTAGCGGTCGCGAGCGTTAAATCGAGCTTGAGGTGTTGGGTTTGATTCCAGAGACAGACGGCGTTATCTTTTTTCTTTATTTTTATTCTAATTGTGTGTGGTTAATAAATACGTTTACACTTAAGCTCATATTTATGTTGCACTAAGCTTCATCAGTGCAAAAAAATATGTATGTATATATTTTTGTTTTCAGAGATGACACAAACCAATAGCTTTGCTACAAAAGATGCCGATGGTCATGTGAAGTGGAAGACCAATTAAGGGAAATCAATCAATAAGGCAAGGATAACCCACTGACGAGAGTAAAAGGGAAGTATAAAAATAACAATTACTTTGACGTCAAATTCATACGCATACCCCGTAGAATTCAGATATAAATGAACCAAACGAATCGTCATCATCATCCTACACCAACAGTGTAAGAACATACTACTCAAGTGTCAAAGTCATCAATCGATGATCTCCATTCACTATACCTCATTGACAGGGGACTTCGACAGCTATGACGTCACTCATATTGTCATCAAACACTTCGGTGAGAGCCGCCAACAATGTGTTCAGTCTTAGTCATGTCCGACTATATGTAATGTACGGTGCAGTGTAATAAATAACATACACGTACATACGTTTATGAACAGTTTTTGGAATGACTACGGTGGGCCTACGACGTGGCTACGACTTGGCTACGGCAGGTCTACGACACGCCTACGATACGGCTTGATTTGAATGTTAAGACTGAACGATAAGTAATACGAGTATTGTTATTTTTTTAGTTAACAGCTTGATTTTCAAAATAGAACGTTCTCTACTGTGTCTTAAATTTTGTGAAATAAACATTGCATGAAAATGATAGTTTACTATTTCTCTCATTCTAATGTAAATTACGCTGGAACATTACATTGGAACAAAATCACAATACATCTAGCTAGCTAGATATTAGTTAGAACAACGCTAAACACAAGTTTCTGAACGTGTAGCATGCGCAAGCGCCGCTAGTTAAAGGAATAGGCACGATGATGTCATCGCCTAGATCGAGTCGGTTTCGGAGTCCGCCGCTATCAATATACAGGAAAACAACTCGGTGTTATGCTATTTACTTTACATATATTCTTATATGTTTCTCAGAAATACATAAAAATAAATGCATTACTTACTCCTTTTTCTCTTTCCTCTCTCTCCTCATAAAGGTAGCCATTGGATGTATAGAAATACTTTTGGCACTTTCCTTTTCTTCCCTTTTCCTTTACTTTTTAATATATTTTGTTCCAGATCTTTTTAAAACTAAAAGAAACTGATTATCGACTGATGAAATGTAATGATTCTTACATGCTTAGTTAGTAATATTGGTGCAGACACTTGTTGTTGTATGAAGATCTGGCTTGACGAACTCTAAATACTCCTCTAGGTACGAGTACAGAGTGGTACAGAATGGGACTGGTATGGTGAAGATTAACCAGATAATCATATACCTAAGTATCCAAACTTACAGACCAGAGTCACCTGCGCAGTTAACAATTTTTTAATTAAAATTAACATTGGAACCGAATCAGGACCGAATTGATAAATATGTTTACAATACACCAGACAGAAAAAATGCAGTTTTAATAAGCTCCAAGTCTTGGAAATGTCAAACTTGTTTACAATAATACGTCACTCGCGTTAATTGCATTATTTTGTGACGTAAGCAAGACTTGCATGTAATGGAACGTAGGTACTTGTTTTTATACGTAACTTCTGCATGTCGATTCTATAAAATATCACAACTCACTTCGACATCACTCTCACTTCGACTTCGATCTAAAGGTAGAATTCCGTGGACGCGACAATAGTCAACCTATGAAAATGTATGGCACCGTTGCCGAGGCCCGTGACAGTCGCGCGCGGCCGACGAATTTCGTAAGCTGCTCGCGGCATTGTCAACAATTTAATTCTGGTTTTACTAAAATTCTATAGATGTTATTAAGCGCTAGACCATGTTGAGAAGCGTACGGCCGCGAGCGGCTCACGAAATTCGTCGTCCGCGCGCGACTGTCGCGGCCCTCGGCAGCGGTGCCATACATTTTCATAGGTTGACTTTTGTCGCGCGCGGCTGCGACAATCGCGACCCACGGAATTCTACCTTAAAGTTTCGTGATTGACATTGTCAAACTACACTAGCGCTACACTATCGAGCGTGTTGACAAGTTGAACTAAATTAAAGTCGAGATTTTGACAGATCTGCCAAAATCTGTCTATCTATAGGGAGGTAGGGAGAGATGGGCAGTTGAGACATGATCAAATCAGAATAAAGGGGGTCCTTTTATTCTGATTTGATCATAGTTTTTTTTTTATTGGGTAGTTTACGTTACCGACTGGTAACGGTGTTCATCCATAGACTATCTGTCATTTCTGTGAGTTGTCAAGAACAAACACTCGTAAAAGTACTTAAATATTTTGTTGCGGTTTCGGATCGTTATAAAGATGTATGGCTATGTTTGGTGGAAATCGGTTCAGGTCTTCAAGGTCATCAGCTCGTTTGTTAGGTGTGATAGGAATGTTACACGCTCAGTTTACTTGCAAGCATATGTGGGATCTAAAATTTGAAATACTAATGTCTTCTGGAACCACTGAGCTGGTCTGCTGTTAGGACACGAAGATAGGAGACGTAACCCTGAACTGCCTTTTAGTAAACCCATCGAGTTTGGGCTCGTTTAATTTGTCTTGACTAGTTTTCTTCATGTTTCTAATTGACGAGAACCTAATGCTGGAAATGGGATGTGGCGGATGAAACCCTAGAATGATATATAACCCTGGATCAACAAAGGTCCATCTTTATTGTTTCTCAATCTGTGCAATTCTCCCAGAGCCAGTTTGTCATGAGGATTGTTAAACAGCTTCCTTTGGCTGAGATCGCATATAGCGAACCCATCATAAAAAGAAGGAAAAATTAAGGAGCTCCTTTAAAAAATCATGAAATAAAATAAAATTATAAATTTAAAAAAACCCCCGACCCAAAAAAGTACGCAATTATTATGACAAAATGTTATAAACGATAAACCCTATAAAAAGCAAAAAGTAACTTTAAACACTACGTAAGTACCAACTAAAGCATGTCAGATTAAACAAAATTTTGACGTGTCGACGGTTTGATTTAAACCGTTTAAATATCTCGTAATGTTGAAACTGATTGTAATTTTTAGGATAGCTCTTTGATTTTATCTAACCAAACATAAGAAATGGCAATAAAAGTTGATTATCTGTAAAATCTGATTTTTTATGCAATAAATGTGAAAAAGTGCCCATCCCTCCCCTACCTCCCCTAAAGTATGAAATGACATTACGAATCGAAGTGAAATGCGAGTTGTTGATCGAGTTTTATAGAATCGCAGTACTGTATGGCTCATTCTTGTTACTGTAATGCCCATTTTCACCAACAAATACTTGAATTTAGGGATCCCCTAAGAGCATGTCAATAGTGCAGCAGTGAACACTTAATACTAATTTCGTTTTCACCAACGTTTAAGTGTCCCTTATAACATTTATTATTATGGGAGCCCTTAATCTAAGTGACACTTAGTTATGGAAAAGTGAATTGATTGTTGGTGAAAACGGGCATAAGTAACTCAGATCTCGGTATGGCATATAGACCTTGAAGTCATCTTCAGGTCCCATGTATCATCATCATCTGTAACCGGATGCAGCTGAGTACCAGTATTGAACAAGGAGCAACTGCCCTATCTGACCTCCTCAACCAAGATACCCACTTTAAATTGCTTACATTAAAATCGGTTCAGGCGAGAAAGAATACAAATGTTTGGCATACACACAAACATACAAAAAATAACATACATTAAAGTATTCTTCTTTTCAGGATCTTTAAACCAATTTCCTTCGTAAGATCTTTTCAGCATCTATAGACCAATTTCCTTGATAGAAATGCATTATAGACATAGCTTTTATAGAAACTATGTCACGGCGTTTTGTTATAGAAATATCATAATTATAATTGCATCAGAGCTTTGTGAATGATATTGATAATATTTTCATACACACAGAAAATACGTAATAACGTAGGTTATTTTTTACCAATAGCATATATGCATTTACGTTTGCTAAAGTCCAGCGATGGATTCAAATTAATATGCTACAGTTTTCTCGGAAATGTTGGCGCTGTGAGCTCTCTTTTCTTTTAAGCCCTATGTGTTTTATGTTTGTTTTCAATATATCAGGAATATTAAATTGACATAAAGAAAAATATAAAATGCAATAACGTAAAGATGAATACGAGGAACATAATCTATATTTACAGTACTTAATTATCCTAATAACTTGAAAAGTTATGTGAAAAGTAGATTTTGTAAAAATTAGTTATTAAATTAGGAAATCCAACCACACAAGTTTATGACTTATCATCGTCTAACACCCGTATTTATAAAGAAGTAAAAGTAAGTACTTGAGTAAAAGTAATTACTTAAGTAACGATTTGTCTTCTATAGTTAAGTAATTGCTCAAACTTAGAACTGTCAAAAGTTAGAATTCTCAGCCAAGCAATAGTCACCATTTCCTTTACTAAAGCACTACTTTGACGTTATTTGAATAAAAAATGGACACTTTGGATAGTATCGAAGCGGTTTTTGCTGTTGTAGACAATATAGATGATAATATATTAGAGGAGATAGAAGTTGCTGAACCTAGAAATCCCAAAGTTTACTTTCGTGATGTGGATCCATTTCATGACTATTCGGAAGATTGTTTTAAAAAGAGATTTCGTTTCACCAAAAGTGTTGTGAGACATGTTATTTTACCGAGAATTGAAGACACTTTACAATCAGAGACACAAAGAGGGCTTCCTTTAACTCCACTGTGTCAGTTGCTAACTGCTTTACGTTTTTATGCCACTGAAAGCTTTCAGATTGTATGTGGAGAAATCATGCATATTTCTCAATCGACAGTGTGTAATATAGTGAAGAGAGTTAGTAGAGCATTGGCATTGCTACTGCCAGATTTTATTAAGTTTCCTGCAAATTTGAGGAAAACAAAGGATGATTTCGAAAACCTTGCATTGGCAGAGCACCTGGACTGAAAAATATTGTAGGAGCAATCGATTGCACCCACATTAAAATCACCAAGCCTAGAGGTATTCTTCATACAGAGCAGTACCGGAACAGAAAAGGATATTTTTCATTGAATGTGCAAGTAGTTGGTGGCCCTAATTTGATGATATATGATATAGTAATACGTTGGGCTGGCAGTACACATGATAGCCGAATTTATAGAAACTCGCGTTTAAATATAAGGTTATGCAATAATGAAATTGATGGGGTGTTACTTGCCGATGGAGGATATCCTTGCACTAGGTAGGTAAATAATAGTACAGTAGGTAATATTTTATTATTATTCATAAACAATAAAACTAAAACTGTATGAAACTGTTTTAAGCTTTCACGGTTTGAACTTTAAACTAATATTGTTATTACTTACTAAAAATAACAATCATGGAAGATATCCCATAACAATATTAGTTTATAACTGTATGAATACTATGTCGACTATTACTTAAGCATTTGCTGAAGTAAGTAACGTGTGTTACTCAACTATAGAATGAGATTTTGTATTTAATAATTCTAACCATAAGTAATGACTTAATTAAGAAATTACTTAGCAACAAGTAATTACTTCTTTATAAATACGGGTGTAAGTCTGCTATCCTTGTTGATTTATATCGAGTGTTGATGCATGCTATAACTATCATAAAACTCGTCTGGCCTAACTAAGATGGTAGACTTTTAAATACTTTTAATCATAATACTGTCAACAGTTACAACTCTCCATAACAAATGTCTACGAGGATATTCTCACTAATCCTTTCAAATCACCAATTTCAGATGAAATTGTTTCCTAGAAACAATTAAAGCGTTCCAAAACTCGATGGTTTCGGCAGATAACGAGGCGTTACTCGTTATTCCATACTATTGTCTCTTTCCAAGTAAATTCCAGAACATTCCTAGAACATGGAAAACTACATAATAGTTAGTTGATCTTTGTTAGCAATAACAGACGTATCGTTTTCGCCGAAAGTCTAGAATTTTGTGGAAAAACAGAGGTTATCTAGATATCGCCCTGATAACAGTACATACCGAGTTGAAACTACTCGTGAACAAAACACTATCGCTTGGACTGGAGTACATTGCGCGCTCACTTTGATCTATAGTTGTAAAGTGTTGTACTGAACAAGCAATGAAGCCTGCTTACAGTTTTAGTTTCAAATGATAAGGGAAGCTTGGTAGAGGTCATTTTATTTTGCAAACAAGCAGACAAAGAGTTTCCGTGAGAACAACGATGTTTTTCTTTTACTGTACGATCGAGAGGATTCTTAGATCTATGCTAGCATTACATGATGATCAGACCAGCATTTTCCCAATAATGTTAATGTTGTGGTCGGCTTCCAGTCTGCGGCTGAAAATAAATATTAAATCGGTCCGACTGACTGTCTGGCAACCCAATTACTGGGCAGTGCCGATATCAGAAGGTTAGACCGCTCGTCAGACATGCAGGATGATGTAGGTGAATCATTTTTATGACAGCCAGACGGACCGATTTCGTGCTATTTAAGGCACAAAGGAATCCCAGTGTAAAGGTACTTTGAAATAAAAACAATTTCAAATACACTGCAGTGCAACTGTAACATCTTAATTGCATTGTTTCTGAAGTATGTTAATTTTAGTATGCTACCATTTAAAACACCAAACTGTCCTAGGTAGACTCTAACAGAGTCTAACATATATGTATAGATAACTGTCTGTTTTCCCGCGGTTTCACCAGCTTCCCGCGGCAACTTCTTTAGATTCCCGGATAAAATATAGCCTAGGCTACTCGGGGATAGTGTAGCTTCCCAACAGTGAAAGAATTTTTCGAACAGTTCAGTAGTTTTGAAGCCTCTAGGTTACAAACAAACAAAAAAATATTTCCTCTCTTTTAGATAGAAGAATAGCTAAAATAAAACAAACTAATCCATAACCACCTCCTATTAAAGTCGGTTAAACAGTCCCACATCGACAGCTTGACCATGGCGGCTCACCATCGGATCGATGGCTATAATTACTTAATACACCTTTACTGAGGTGCAAATATGCACTTACAACTCCGCAATTAGGAAAAAAACTTCACACTTTCATAAATATCATAAGGACGCAAATAATATGCTATCTACAATTTATTTTAAACTGAGCAACCTCTATTCTTAAAAAATTTAAGGTAATTTTCAAACCTCTCCACAGTTTGATAGGTAGAATTCGGCGTTTCAATAGAACGCGTAGAGCTATTAAACTTCGTATCTTGACACACAACTTCGTATCACACTCAGAATCACTGATAAAGTGAGAGTATCTAGACTACTAATTAGGTATAAGAAAAGACTTAAATCAACCCGTAAGAATAACCTTTTGCGATAATCCAATTCGCATCATTTTGTAACATTCAACAGCTCCATAGACGGGTGTGCAGGATTACTTTTACAATATTAGGCACCCGCAAAGCGGTTTCGATCGACCCGGGATCGAACTCGAGATCCAGTGCAATAACGATCTAGCCTTGTAACCGCTAAGTCAAAGGCGCAGTCTGATAATACGAACGAGGAATAATGAAACCAAACTTTAACCAGCTTGCTGAAAATGCTACATAAACCCAATGAATTTTGAACAGACAATAAGTCTTACTACATAGAATCTTTATTAGAAAAATGCTATATTGAGGTTTTCTTACCTTCGGCTTTCACTCGCAGCTTCACTTCTGCCCTCGGGACCTACTTCACACACCCGAAAAAAAATCCCCCTTCAATGAATGCAGTGTTAAATACACTGAAAGAAATATTTTATCAAATCAGACCAATAGTAACCTAGTTCCTGGAGCTTCCAGTTCCTACCGAATATTATCATATTTTATTATAAAACTGGTTCCCCCAAAACAGTAAGTTACACAAGCCATGGTTTGGTCCTCCGACTGTGACGCAGTGGTGTTTGTGCGTGAGCCCGTGACGTCATGCCGCTGAGCGACTGACTCCCACCCGCGACCCCTCGTGATAAGTACTGACTACAATATACATTTGAGCTTTGGAAATCAGGTATATGAATTGCAGCTATGATTTAAATGATGCATTTGTGCAAATGATTTCGATTTTTTTAAATCATTGGTGAGTGTAGAACCTGATAACTTTGAAACTTTTTCAAGCCTACAATTTTTTATATACCCCTCATAAAGTATTCCCCACAAACATATAGTAATGTATACCTTAAAAATAGGAATATCTGTAAGAATATAGAAAACTATAAGTAATATGTAATTAAATAAGTAGTAAGTACAATAAAAATCCTCGGTAGTGACGTTTCCTAAAATCGTAAAACAATGCGCGGTTTCGTTTCGTTGGTAACTCTTTTGTTACCCTTTCATGGTAAAGGACTAAGCTGATTTCAATGAAATTCATATTTGTTAGTTTGTAAGTAGTTTTCTCAGGATGCAATACAAGAGAAACCGCGATAACTACCTAGCCAATTTACGAAAACTGTGAAATGTATGAGACGGCATTCAATGACCTAACAATTTCATCTGTTTACTAATAAATTAGTAAGCTCACTTAAAATAAAAAATGTTTGTTACCTATTGAAAAACCATGAAAAAATATATTAGTTTTTGTTCGTAAAGGTTGAAATTAGTAAGTCGGTAGGTAGGTAGCGCCAACGGATCGATGGCGCCGTCGCCTCTGCTACTCTCTCAAGATAAAACATCACTGCTTTCCACTTTCCCTTTTCTATTTCCATTAGTTTTTTCAGCATAATCAGGCACAGGAAAAATGCAGAAAAACTGAAATTTTGTTACTTTATATACGTTTAGTTGATAGAAAACTTAGCTGTCGATCGAAAGAATTTTCCCGAAACACGCTACGAGATTCAGGTTTTCAAAATCGATGATAATGGCATGCGATGGTCAGTGCTTCAGTCTACTGTTCTCTTTCACAGCCAAGCTACGTTTAAATAACACTCATTGTCACCTAAGAACTGTTAACTTATTTGTGTGTAAATACTACCCACCGATATCTGCTTGCCTCGTTCAAAAAAACACTACTACTACATCGTATAATTACTAAAGAATTCCGTAGCAATGACTGGCGAGCAATCTCAGAGCTAATGAACTGTTATGAAAAATTCTTTCGCTATCCCGGAAATCTGTCCTACCTAGAAAAGACTGGAATACTCTGACAAATTAGTACAACCATCAGATATGCGAGGCCAACACTCCTTGTCAATGGCTTCACTATAATAAATAACTACATTACTTTAAGAGTTGTGTTAAAATTTCAGTTATTCGTAGAAAGCCGTTCAAACCACTATTTAATATAAAATAAATAAGACGAGCTGAAAAAGCTCTCGTCTATTTTGAGATAGAATCGAGCGCCATTTTGCCTGTCCTAGTTTATCGACGGATTAATACAATTTCCTAGCACGTGAGCTGCGAGCGCCGTGGAAAACACTGTTCTATTGAAAATTGTTGATAATTCCGTGCTCATCACGGGCCACTGTGATTCCAAACACATTCGGAAATATTGCACGCGGATTTATTAAGAGTTTCAAATGGAGTTTTTCGTTTGTTAGGAGTCGAGCTTGTTGTGCTTATTGCTGTAGTCTGCCGTGTATGAGAATAGATTTATCTATTTCTGTGGGTTTGCTCAGAAGCTTATAGAGCCCGTGGTTGAAACAGGTAATTAGGATAAATTGAAAATTTTAAACAAATAGAAGTGCTACCTATTTTAAGCCTTTCGTTAAGTTTTCAACTAAGACTTGTTTGTAAATAATAATAAAGACTGTCGTAATGGTAAATGAAATTGTTGATAACATTTGTTGATGCAAAGCGATCGAAACTTTGTCCACTATTAACGGAAGCTTCACCATCTCCATCGAACATCCTCCAAAGAGCAACAACAATCTCAGTTTAAGGCAAACCATATCCATAACACAGCTAGTCAAACACTAATAATAATTTAGCTAGCCTCCTTACTTTTTCAACCGAAACACACTAATGTTTTCAAAGAACCAACTAATGGGAGAATAGCTGCTAATACTAAGGAATCGTTGCAGTTACGAATTAAGTGATTTCTAAGTGGTAATTAGAGAAACATTTACGTCAATAACAACATTTATTATGTGAGTCTCCGATAGGTGTATCCCAATATCCTATCTAAGATAGAATTTTGACATTAACCCGCCTACAAGTACTGACAAATTCCTATCTTCAATAAGCAAAGCCACAGATAGATAAAATATGAGAATCGGCTGTTAGCGTTGTTAAAGTCTTGTAAATAACTGAAACATAAATCCTAGAAACTCAACTGTTTACAAAATACAAAATAAAAACAATATTTTCCAACGTAAATACAGATTGCACATAACATTTTCCCTTTGACGTATAATCCAGGACTTTATAAAGAACAAGTGGACATTTTTAGATAGAAATTCTATTCTAGGAAGCCGAGCTGCAGCGTCCAATTAAAAACGTCTAACGGTATTCCTGTGAATTGATAATACAGTCCTAGTGAAAATACATGACTTTGTGTATGGAAAATTACATGTTTTCAGTGAATTTTCAGTAAACATTATTTATTACGATGCATTTAATGCATAAGAAGATTCGTTTTATTTAAAGTTTACGTAGGAGGTTTTACTTTTTTCGGAGAACTCATTATATGGTAGATGAGACTAACGGAAATGAAAAGATATCAAAAAATATATTATTTCCATATATATACATAGACATCCTGTGCTATGTAATGCTAAATACTGTCACTGGAACATATCATCGACCAAAACATATTAACCTTTAATTTGTAGATTGGATTTTTTCTGGCCTTGTTTCTTTTGCCTTCTTAATAGATATATCCACTTTAATTTGAAATCTTAAATAACTTAAATAGCACTTCGAAAAACTTACCCGCATCGCTGGCAGCGGGGCCAGTCGTGGGCAAAAAAGTCGTGGTGGAATAGTGGGTAAGGAGCCAATCCCTCGAGTGTGGGGGCGTGGGTTCGATTCCAGGTCAGGCAAGTACCAATGCAAACTTTTCTACGTTTGTATGCACTTTCTTAGTATAGGTATCTTGGACACCAATGACTGTGTTTCGGATAGCACGTTAAACCGTAGGTCCCGGCTGTATTTGAACATCCTTAGCAGTAGTTACTAAAAGTCAGAAGCCAGTAAGTCTGACGACAGTCTAAACAAGGTGTATCGGGTTGCCCGGGTAACCGGATATCGGGCTGAGGAGGTCAGATAGGCAGTCGCTCCATGTAAAACACTGGTAGCCGACTAAAAGCCAACTCCAACATAGTTGGGAAAAGGCTCGGGAGATGGTGTATCGCTGGCAGCGGGGTGGTAGCCAAAAGGCCGGCCGCATTGCCACGTTGGATGTCAAAGCAAATTCTACGGCCAAAGTATTGGCCAACCCTTTAGTTATGTGTGGACTCCAATTGATTGAGGTATAATTGATATTTGAAGAACTATCCTCTAAGAAAGATATCTACTGGATATTGATTCTCATACCTACTTCTGTTCAAACGATTCCTGGTCGTGAGATGCTCTGTGTGAACGTTGTGAGTTACCTGTTTCTTAGAAATCAATATTTGAGAATATTGTTGATTTTTCTCGGTAATTCTTATAATGATGATCTTCCTGATATACTAACCAATCAAGAATTTTAGTATTTTATTCTTTCTTTGTAGCATTGTAAGGAAATATCAAGAAGTAGCATGTGTCACCCAAAGATGTTGTTGCTATCACATTGCACTGGGTTTACCCGCTACTGACAAACACAATATCAGTGTGACTCATGTACTTTATACGTATGTACATCTTCATTTAGATAAGTTTTATATTTTGATTCATTGCTTTTAGGTAGTGTGTGTATGTCAAGTTTTGGTGATCGTATTGTATTTAATTGTCTGCTAGAAAAAAGTTGTCTACGCAAAGGTCTGCATGCTGTTGGAGCTCAAAGTGGTACCCTCTTTAATTTTGTTCTATTTTGTTACCGAGTTACCGAGGTAGTAAATAAGAAGACTAGAGCTGTAGATGATGTGGGAACCGTTTCAGTCATTAATTGGGATAGAATGCAAAGTAAATACTGTTTGGTGAGACCACTTATAAGCCTGAAAAGGATGCAAATGACTTAATGACTATGTCCTTAATATTGCTATCCTATCTTTCCATCACTTCTTTAAGTTCCCTAGCTACTTACTTCAATCTGGATCTGACCGACCTTATTCACCCGGACCTCAGTGCAAAACTAAATTAGCTTGCAACTTTTATTGAAAACACATTTCCACATAGACTTCCTATTGTACTAAAAATAATTGTAGTCTACTTTAAAATTGCTTCAGCCAAATAATTATTGAGTGGAGTCCAGTCAGAGATTGTAATTTTCGAAAAAGACCTTTATTTACGGGAACGTAGAGTCGAGATTTGTGTGTGTGTATCTAGAGTTACTTAGTGTTCTGTATGACTAAGTGTTTGTGCTACCTACTGAGCATTTTCCTTACTCCGAGCGTGAGTCACCGGCAGACTGGTGGCCCTGAAAGAGAACTCACTACTTATATGGAGAATGAGAGTACTTACCTATAAATTATATAGCTAAATTACATAGCTATATAATATGAGTATTGCGTTTGTTTTACTTTTCAGTGTTTTCCTTAAATTTACTGAATAAAAGAAATTAAAAATAATTTGCAGTAGTATTTTCTTTCATTACTTTTTTCCTAACGAATTTTCACAGGCGGGAGTTAACGATTATGATGATTAATGATGTTATCAATATTATGCAAGCAGCAACAATGATACCACTTGATCTCCACAGGAGTGAGATGACTGGCAACCTACAGCATAAGGGTTGTAAGATCGACCTCCTTAGAATTAGTGATTTTTTTCCGTTACAGACAAAAAAAGAAATGCTTTAATCAACAAAATACGATCGCTAATAATGTGACAGAGAACCCGCTCAACCACGAAAACAAATGACTCGAACTTAACACAACCCTTAGTTATCAAGCATTTACATTCACGTAGTACTATCGAGGCTAAATCATTGGCAGGATGAATAGAGGCTGATCGGTCTGATGACGTCACAAATCTCGGAATGATTGAAACTATAAACTTCACGGTCTTATTGGCTTGCACAATGAGCAGAACTCCAGACCGTGTCAGCATGCATCGGCTTCGACAGTCATACGGCACACTTGGTTGGAAAATTTTTGTTTATGTAGGTCTTTGCTCTTGGTATTCGAAAATAGGAAAAAGTCACATGTAGTCAAAGAATTGTCGTTTACATGGTTCCAGGAGTTGCGTTTTCTAAGCGATTGCAGCCTTTTGGCTATACCTACCTATAGTGAGTAGGTAAGATATAGTAGTAAGTAGTTTTTGATAGCAGGGCAGTCAAATATTTTAATCTCTTATTATATGTTACATATTTTACTTACAGCCTTACTTATAAAAACCTCTAATCATCTTCTAAGCATCATTTTAACTAATGATTAAACTGACGATTAAAAAAATGATTAAATGTCAGTTAAGACATGCTTAAGCAACGTTTATAAGTTAGGCTGCTTCTGGCTATCTGTAGGTAAAGACTAAAAAACACTACTATATAATAAAAATAAAAAAAAATGCTTATTTTATATAGAATTCATTTTATAAACTGTCAAAGCCATGTTACAGGAGTATTTTTCCTCTAAGTAATACTACGGTTCAGGCTTGCGCGAGTTCTGCACTTCCAGGAAGAGCCTTTTACGTTGAGCTCACGGCTCCAAGTAACTTCAAAGAGATGAAGCTTCCATTACCAGCAGAACCTTGTTTATTTTACACTAACTATTTTTAATTAATAAGTAATCAAGTACAACCAAGTGTATTTTGTTTCTGTGATTTATTTGAATGAACTTCTTGAATTTCATTGAATAAAATGGAGACCCTTGCTATCGAAATGTTTGATAAACTTTCATTTTGACGAACAACAAAGAATTCAGCATTATTCTAGTTACTTTAATTAATTTTATTTTCATCATTTCAAGCGCCATTGAATTCTCCAAGATATAATTCCTGAAGACGATTCTCTAAGAATCTCTACCGACTGTGACACACCAGCGTTGGTTCAAAATGCCGAAGCTACGAAACCAGAAACAAGATGAAGAGCTGAAAAGTAAGCTAAGGAACCATCTTTAAAACGTCTTTTTTTATCTTAATTGTAGTTAAAGTTAGGCTTTGAGTCATAACATCTATAATCAGTTACACGCGTGTGTTGTCACTTATCGATAGGCATTGATATCGAAATCTGTGATTAGGTACGATAAGTTTATCCAGATGTCTACTTTTGTTATGATGCATGAATCATAACCTCTTGGAAGAAGGTTGTAAGATACTTCTTTCTCCCCCGCGATTCCTCAGTATCACGAGGGAACTCCTTCCCACACCCGGATAACTCTATGACTGTCCTTTCTCAGGCTCTAAACTGTGTACCTACCATTTAAATCAGTACAGTAGTTTTGCACGTGAAAGCTGGACAGACATTAGAGAGATTAGTTACGTAGTAACTATTTGGTCATCTGTAATATCATTCTCTTAAGTGTTAAGCAGAAGCGTGGTCAAAATCAAAATTATGCATCGTTTTCGGGATATCTCTATAGTCATTCGAATGAACGTCCAATCCTTGCCTGCCAACAAAGGTTCCTTATGTTTTCTTTCAGGTGAAATGTCTCAAAGTTTCCATGGAAACTTTAGGAATGGGAAGACATGGTCACTAATAACTAACTGTGAAGAAAATCAAGACTTGAACTGACTTTGAAGAAAACTGTGGTGTGAAGTAGTGAATCCACCTCTCGATCAATGATCCTGCCTTATCTGTGGGTACCTATAAGAAGAACCCTTTTACCAAACATAGAAACAATTCATAAACCACTGTTGTTATTGGGGAAATCTTAGCCCCTATACTATATATTTCATGTAGGTACGAATATAGGTATGTTTGGCCAACATATATACTTTAATTAAAATCATAACAAATCAATACCATCTTAGCTAATTGCAAATGTTCAATATCTTACCCAATTAGCAGTGTACCTATAGGCTTTAGATATGTAGGCTATATGAATATGTAATATTTAATACATAGAATAACGTATGTATTTACAACCAAGTTTGGTCTAAAGTAGACAAGATACTATATGATAACATATTTTGAACATACTGTGTTCAGACTTGCAAAATCTTTTCAATGAGACTTTTTTTGTTACTACCTCGACTGGGCAGCGTCTTGGGCCTTTCCCGGATAATGCACTGCTTGAATCCAAAAACCCAATTCATGTCACACTTTACTTGATCTATGTATGAAGCTGTATGAAAATTAGTCAGCATTAACAGAATTAAAAAAGTACTTTCAAAATCGTTCGATACAAAAGTCTAGAATGAACGAATAACCAGCTGTACTTTTCACGCAAAATCTGTAAGAGCCTAAGCACTAACACATTTCGGTAATATTTGATTTGGGATTTCATACCTTACGTCTTTGCGCATAAGGTCGAAACCAAATAATCAGATCTAGTTAATAGTAAAGCTTCAGGAGTTATGATATTTTTAGGAAAATCAGAGAGAAAAGTTGGTACCAATGTCAATGAACTGATTATGGTGAGATTCTTCTTTTCATTGCAGGAGTGCGTTTTTGGTTCCTAGCCCAACAAAGTAATATGGTACCAAAAAAAAATAGGTTTATGCAATTGTTACCCTAAAAACATTATGATAGTCAAAATATTTTCATTTACTTTATTTTTTTACAATATAATTTACATTAGACAAAATACTAGGTTCTCTAAAAATCTCTAAAAGTCCGCAATACTATCCAGAAGTCAAGCTCATTCTCAAAAAAATCTACGCGATCTTTACCCATGACATATAAGGGAATCGAACCCACAACCTCACACTCGGACAGCGCCCTTGTAAGAACCAAACCTTAATAATGACATTTGCCAACCCTATAAAATCCATAATTACTGATGTCCATCAGAATATATACAAGTTAGATACCCATAAACAATACTTAAAACCTCGTTACATCACAAAATGCAACTAAATACGTCACCTACCATCCTCGTACCCAATACCCAGAAATCAGTAATGCGTCAACCTCTCAGCGTATTTAATTTAAGATTTGGTCCATCAACGTGGCCTATGACCTTTCAGGGCGCCCCGTGGACCGGAGGCGACGGCTTCCGGTTGCCGGAGAGCCGGACTACAACCGGCCGCCGGCCTACCCGCTTCCGCCCGGCTTCGCTCAGCCTCCAAATCATTTTTGATATAAAATAAATTAACTATCTCACCCATGACATTTTGCTACAGTTTGTTGCTACGGTCAGTTTTACATGGCCGTGTCTGAGTCAGGATATCGGTGCTCCAGGCATTTGTTGGGAAACTAGTTATTTATATTAATTTTACGTACGAGTGTTGCTAGACTTGTGCTACTTTCAAGAATTTAATTTGATTGATTTCGCAAGGTTCAGGGGATCATCCCTAAAGTATTAGATTCACCCGTAACGGATTACTAACAAACCCGATAACTTCAAAAAGTCATTTATTTACTAAATCATCCCGTGAATTTTATTTCCCGCCTTGATATTGCCATATTTTATCACGGGGCAGGCAGAGCAGGAACGTTCAGAATCCAATAACTTTGTCTATGACAATATTCCGGAGTGAGACCAAAATAGATAGGCCGGAGTTGTTCTTTGTAGCAGCCCCTAAATAGAGTGCGTAATAGGAAGGGGAGGCCTGGAGGGCGACCCTCGCTCCGCGCATGCGCGCACACTCCTACCGCACTAATATCGGTTTTATTACAACGGTTTTGTTGTTCTTCTCGCGCTAATTTTATTTTGCGAAATTAATTGCAAACTTAATACTGGTATAGTAATAAGTCGAAATATCCTTAATTATCATTAAAATTCAATGAATGGTGCTCTTCATTCGTTGCTAAGTAGAGATATCAGAAGCTATTGGTGTGTTTTGGTAAGGAACAAAAACAAAGAACTGTAGGTGCGCTGTATGTAGGGTACCTTCGTAGACTTAATAAAGTTCTGATTGAATTTTGAATGGCGGGATTCGAATTTTCTATAAATTAAAGAATGAATGAGATGGTTCAACGAGCAGTGTTTAGAGACGTAGGCAGAAGGGTGGCCGTGTCACCCGCGCGGCAGATGTGCTCTGCACGTGGCGAGTCGACGGCCGAGCGCTGCGCACAATGGAACGCAATTCACATCCAATATGGCCGCCGCTGGGGAACTTTCCCGCTCTTTTCACTGACGTTTATTATGTTGACGTAACAGAACATTATAATTTTAATTAAAAGCAAAGTTGCTACATTTATTTAGCTTGATTTGTGAAAATCTGCACTTTTAAAACGTACTAAATTCGTATAATAATGTAAAATGATGTCTGAAACTTTTATTATTATGCTCATTTAAAATTGATTAATTGTAAAAAGTTAGAATATATGCACATACCTTACGTGAAGCTTCTCCGAACTCAATGATTCCCATTTAACTGAAGAAACACTTGATCTGAAACAAAAAAACAAACAAGCTCTCGAATTGAGAAGGAACCTCCTCCTGTTTTGGAAGTCGGTTAAAAATACTGTAAATAGAGTCTCATTGCTGAAACTCATGGGTAGTAACTGCAGCTCGGGTCAATCGATAACGGTTCAGCTAATCATGGCGCGGTCAGTCAGAGGATGGGTGACTATCTGTCATTCGAAAAGCTATTCCAACCAGATCTCAGGGCTAGGTACATAATATATCTATTTATGCTCTGCTTCATACCCATAACGATTGGAAGCATCTAGTTGATCACACTGAGAAGAGCTTAGACAGAAGAAGAAGAATGTTGGTGAAGTCAACCACACGCACTAAATGAACCTTAAAAAACATTTTTATCGATTACCGAGGATTCTATCAACTGATAGAACAATTAATCACTAACTAACTAACACTAACCACACAACTGATAGGCAATTATCTTTGTATGAAAGAGTTATTCGTACCTATAATAAATAAGGATTTTTGAAGTGGAAATTATTCTTCCGCTATATCAAATCTAGTTTTCATTTAAATTCGTCATCGATATAGTCTTGATACACAGAACATACAAAATGAATACACAGTAACTTAGGAAAATACCAATTTCATTAATTATAAGCAACGATATCAAACTTCAGTAAGTAGTAGGTATATCATTAGATCTAAATTGTAGAGAAATGTCAACTAATAATACATACATGGATGAAATTAGGTAAGTAGGTAACTATTTACATATTCCTTATAACCAGTACCTAGGGATGTGTCGGGTGATGAAATCATAGGTGTTATTAATACAGTCTAATTCTTCTTGTTTTCTGGCTTGAACTCTAATGAATAAGCTTTTAAGAGTCGTCGTCGTCATCACAGCCCAAAAACCTTCACTGCTGGACAAAGGCCTCCACCAAGCTGGACCTGCATGTTTTGCTGACAAACGCTATCTACCATTTCTCCTGGAACCGTAGATAATTTCACTATTAATCAGCATATGAGGTTGTACTCCAACGAAATTCTGGACGACTTTTCAAGATATGATCGAATCACCATCATCAGTTAAGACCAGTTTTCTACAGGTGGTCATACAGGTTCATCTTTTCACCTGAATCAAGTCCTTTTCTAGGCAGATAACCAATCGATAATTTACAATTAATGAGTACCAAAGCCAACCCGAATTTCGATGAATCGACATGTTTCACAATTCAGTGGCCATTTCCTCTGTTGATGGCTGTCCAAAAGCCAGTGATCATCGCAGTAAGTGTTAGGAGTTAGTAGTGGACGATAAAATTTGATAGCAAAGGGTATTCCATAACATATGGGACCCAGGAACACCTTCAACGCCTTGCGGAGACTCTCTGGGCGTGGTAGCCATTACGATTCTAGTCATAATATAATGAGGTACAAGAAACTTCAGAAGATATTTTGAAGAAATATTTCTGCTCTTTACTCATTGATGTTTTGCTCATGTTGTCATTCATCAAAGAGTAGGAAGACACCTTTACTTGATCTTCCATCTTTCTGTAGCGGATCCTGTAGACATGTGATAAATTTGCAGATTTGGGTCATACTACGAACACATACCCAACAAGCAAAACTAGGCACCTAATAGGCACCTGCTGCTGAACCCGGGAAGTCCACACCTCATGGTCAAAACTCCCGCTTGAGACCGGACTACACTACCTCAGCTAAATAATGCTTTCATTAAGATGTAATCTAGACTTTGAACAGCTATGTATAAGGTATGTATTGCGGTTTCTATTGCAGAATGACAGATCCTATCAGAAGCATAACTGAATAACCAGTTCTGTGGCTTTCGGGGACACATAAAAATATCCACCTGACTAGGAACTTGCAAAGTAAAATATGTAAAGAATTAATGAATATTTAATGCAAAACTTACAGAAACAAAGGCTAAAAAAATTACTTTAAAGAATAGTTCATCAATAATTCCAACAACCATTCTATAATTCTAGATATTAAAAAATTGCAACAACGCATTTCAGTACAGATCCTAGAACCAGCGAACCAGTTAATATAAATTTCTTTTGCGTCTATAATAACTATTTCTAATAATGCAAATAGGTAGTCATTCGATATTTACCTACACCGATTCTGTTAGTCGCCCGACCACGGCCGCTCGTCATTACGCCGACGGTCAACCGGTTTGTGATCGCATCAGAAAAACAGCTACCCCGGTACCACGACACTTCTCGAACCAGCTGCGCGACAGACCAGTGAACAGTATCGATAGAAATTAAAAGCATGATAGACCTTTCATGGTACGAGGTGGCCGATATGCGCGATCGTGGAGAGCGCCACAAATTCGGTGTCAAAATTTTATATAACGCTGCGAATTTAAAACGCGCTCGCTCACTACGGTATGGCACAATGAGCTGATTGTAGTTAGCCACGATTATTTGAGTTTCAAAAGCACCGAATGAAATTATAACTGGGATAAACACGATTTTTATCGTTCAGAATACGGTCGATATGGTCGTTATGGGTTTTTCATTTTGGCATCTTACACCTTTTAGCGATTTTACCATCGTAGACATTGATGCGCGGACGGATTTTCCCACTTCTTTAACTTGCATTGTTATATATCAGTAAAAGCAGCTCCATCTTCTTTGAGTCACCCCCTATGTTACAAAAATCTGTTTGTAAAAATCTTTATAAATATCTGCTATTATTTGTTGATAAATATCTGCTTTATATTCTTTAATAATCACGCAGGTTCGCAATCTGACGCAACGGTAGCTCTTATTAAGAACCCAAGGTACTCTGTTCATGACTTTCAGAAGAAGTGAAGAATGTTAAATGATCTCATGTCACCAGGTAAATCAACCACGACAGGATATCTACGAACAAACAACAGCAACCGGATTTTGGGAAAACCATAGAAGTGGCTTCTAAGTTTATTCTGAAGAGTTACTAAATGTATGAAACATCATCCCATTCCCAAATGCCTCTTTCTGTCATCATCATCATTATCAGCCTTTTTGATTCTTCTATTGCAGGGCACAGGCCTCTTCTCATACAGGAAAGGGGATGAGGAATCACCAAGCTTTCTCAATTGATATCAGATGTGAGTCCAGATTTGTCCGACCTTTCTTACAGGACACCATACTTTAAGTTAGGAAGATATTTCGATTTGTAAAGAGAAACATAGTTTGGAAGGTTGCTGCACCATTTTACATGTAACCATGTTGATAGTCTCTACGATTAAGCAAGGTCGAAAGACCCAATGTCGCACAGACTATGCAATTACTTGCTGGGCTGTGTATGGGCTGTGTGTAGCCGATTGGATTTCAGAACTGGACTTCAAAATTGTTCCTAGTTTCACAAAACAAACACTGGAGATTATTGGGGAAGCGGGAAGAGCATTGTTTTGAGCACAATATTAACCTGAAAGTTAACAGCACATAAATGGCACAAAAAAATTGGTGGAGTAGAAAACATGTGTGGTTAATATTAGAGAGACCCTATCATTATGACGTAGAAATAGATGTCTAAACTTTTATTTCAGCCTTATAATCTTTTTCCTGTAGTGATTCATTCCGATAGTTTCGTTTTGGCGGCATGCAACTTAGTGATAGCAGCTTTTATTCTTTGCGGTGGAGAATGTGAAGGCCTTATGATTGGATAATTGGTGTTCTATCCTATTTACACTTGTCTAAACTTAGGTAAGTAGGTAAATATAATATTTGACGTAGCACGTTTACCTGTATTTTTTAACCGACTTCCCAAAAAGGAGGAGGTCCTCAATTCGGCCGATATTTTTTTTTTCTATGTTTGTGTACATCGATTACTCCGAGGTTTATTTTTTAATAACCTTTAGCCCTCCCGAGAAGAATTAAAAAATATTGCATATCCATATAGATAATGAATAGCCCATTTTATATGAGAAGAGGCTTTTGTCCAGCATTTAAACCATTGTTGAGCTAATGACAGTCGAAGTCAGATGTTGTTCTGCTTCTGAGATTTCCCCAGCGGAGAAACCCATCGTTTTCGATGCGGGATGGACTTCATATTGACCAAATCAGGTTTTCCCTATCACACATCCTTCGTACATGAACCTATCCAAAAACCAAAGTTTAAATACTGATGTATCCTGCTATATGTGTATCCTACAGGGCCAAAGAGGAATTGACAATCATAATTTTTTTTGTGTCAGTTTTTCTCATTATTTCTTCAGTGTAACTTATACTAGTTACTTTCAGATAGTGGTTTACAAAACAAAAGACTAGTAGGTCTACCTACACAGGTGAAAGAAATTGTATCCTTTGTCAAATTTCATTCCAAGTTCTCAAGACTTTATTTTTAAATAGGTAAATGAGACTAAACTTAAGCGCTGAAAAAAAATACACAGAAAATTCAGGAAAAGTGTTGTAAATAGTAATATTTTGCGCACTGCGGAGGTATACCAAGAAACTGCCACGCTTTACTTTTATCTAGACTTTTTCCTTTTTCTAATGCTTAGTATTTACTCGTTCTATTGGGTTAACCTAGATAATGTTGAAGTTATGGAGCACATACAAAATAGCACATAGTAAAAGTTCTCAAAAAATAGACGAGGAGATATTATGCTAGACTGATGCCAAACAATTCAATCCGAATTGTTTTTCTTTTATGAATTTTACAACTTCTGAAACACTAAGCAAGGGCGGCAGATAGGTAAAGATTTATCTTGAATACGTCTACTGCTGGAAAAAAGCTTTTTTCACGGTGAGATAATTTGCCCATACTCACCGCTGAGCATGGATGTTGGTGAGCTCTTCTTTATCCATCAAGGTCACCTTTTATAAGATAGAACATAGAAGTTTAGAATGTGTAAAGTAGGTATGTAAGTATCAGCGTAATTTTAATCATTTTGACGCTACTTGATTTTTCTAACAAACTCAAACATACATAAGGGAGGATGGGAAGATTTCGTCCAGACAAATTGAAATAGGGCTCCTTCATCATCTGTCGGGTAGCCGCCTTACATTTTCCCGCGTTTATAATGTTACTAGATTTTTCCCGGAACTGCTTCCACGTCCCGGGTTTACTTCTCCGTCCTTCGACCTGCACTCGGTAAAAAAGACGTCTATCTCCCTCCGGTATCTAGCTATCTCTATGCAGTTTCTTCTCAATGGTTCAGCCATTTCAGCGTGAAAGCGTAGCAGATAAACAAACTCACTTTTGCAATTTGTTTTTAGTAAGGATAATGACATAAGCAGCTAATTAGCATTGAATTATTATCACGAAATAAAGCCTGAAATTCATCCTGGCGAAATAAGAAATTGTGATGAGGATAGGAGGATGATGATTAGAACGACCTATGTAAGTTGATTCCTAGCAATAAATGCCTACATACAATAATGATGACGAAATACCACGTGAAAAAACAACAACATTAAATTCAGGATCAAAAAATCTCATTAGCTTTGCCTTTACCATTAAAAGGGTGCACTTTTTAAACTTATTTCGCCAATCCAATATAAAGGAAAAAGTACGCGAACGTTACTTAATTGCGTTTCGCACCAACATAAACAGACTATAGTTACCTATATCGTCAAAGTAATTATATTAAAGGCATATATTATTAGGTACTAATTAATAATCAAAATTGAAATCGATATTTAGCAGCAATTTTTTAACCAGTAACTTTCAAGTTTAGTAAGTATTATTTTTAACCGGCTTCGACGGAGAAGAGGTTCTTAGTTTGACCTGTATCTATGTAAGTACCTATGTATCTCTCGTATCTCACCTTTGGCTGAACTGATTTTAATGCGGTTTTCAGCACAGTATTTATTAGACTTAGGTTTTAGGAACAAGTAATTTATGTTTTGTTAAATTATGATTACGATAAATAAATAAAATATATTTTCTTTAAAAATGGCCATAGTTTATAATTTAAGTTAAAATAATACCAAGTCATGTAGTTTTTTAATATTAAATATCAAAGAAAACTATGCAACTTTTATTGTTGTGGTCATGTCTCAAAGTGTAGGACGAACAGTGACAGCTAAGCTAAAGCTAAGTAACTTCTATTTACGTCGACCTAAGGCTTTTAAGTGGGTACGACTTAAAGTTAACTTTACCTTTGAATATTCAGGCATAAATCTTACAAGTTTCAGCTTGTTTGTAAACAACAGCGCGTCGAGAATTGCACCGTGAATGAATGAATGAATGTAAGAGTGAACATTACTCATCATTATTTCATTCATTACGTCACTGATAACTGTCAAATAATAACACTAGTTTACAAATTTTTATTTTTTTCATATACCCCTCACAAAATCTATACCAGTACTCTCTGCCACCTTTGTACATTCTAAAAATAACGACATAAAAATTCTATCACGTCACATTTTTTTTCTACCCCCAAATATTTGTTTTTAGGAATCATTCTTAACTCTCGATCTTTGGTGTTGCATTACTTGTTTAGTTTAGGAGATTTTTTTTTGTTTAATTAAAAAAAAATGTCGCGTAGACAGTGTAAACAAAGCTGTCATGGATTTTGTTATGTTTGTGGACAATTTATATTTATAAAGAAGAAAGGACATATGACAGAATCGTTGAAAATTGCATATCTTCATTATTTCGGATTTCCTGTGGCCAATAAAGAAAAAACTGGGCCCACTATGTGTTTTGTAAGAGCTGTAGAATCACTTTACTGTGATGGACATCCGGCGAAAACGTACACCTGTCATTTGGTACACCAATGTTGTGCAGGGAACCAACTAATCACGAAAATGGCTGTTAATTTTGCGTTACTAAGACTTCGGGTTATAAATAGGAAAACTAAGTCGGGTATTGTATATTATGCATATGTCACTTAAAGAGGGGGTGTTTGGCGACCCACAAGTACGCAAAATCATAAGTGATTTTAAGTTTGATACTCTTTTATCTACGACTGAAAGAGTTTCTTGGAATTCATTCAAAACTGTTGTTAGAGACTTTTTAAGCAATACAAAATTATCATAAGATGGGTGTTAACATGTCAAAAGATTCATTTTCTACATTCCCACTTGGATTTTTTTCCGGAAAACTTAGGAAGCATGAGCGACGAACAAGGAGAGCATTTTCAACAGGATTTAAAGGCTTTTGAAGATCGTCATCAAGGCTATTGGGACGAAAATATGTTGGGAGACTACTTCTGGTCTATATTAAAAGAAACCGATTCCGAAACCTACAAAAAGAAGTCCAAAATTAATAATTTTTAGTTGCTTATGGTCCGTTTTCTCGTGTTTTTTAAATTAAGTATAATTCCAAATGGGGACGTGATAGATTTTTTTAAATATTTTTCCTAGAGTACCTATAGATAGATAGATAAAATTCATTAACTTTCATCTGGGGTATAAAAACCGTGTAAACTAGTGTAATTAATTAGGAGCAATTATTGGTTCATCGTGATTTGCAATTTGTCGTATCTAGAGTGAAAATTAATCAGTTTCCAGTCCATATAGAGTTTTATCTCAGGTTGACAAAGCATGACTAACAGTGATTTCTGTCTAGTAATTTCCCATAATTTCAGATATATTACAGAATATAATACAGAATAACTTCAGATAATTTATAAAGTATACCTAGTCTGAATAGGCTGCGTCACAATCTTAATTAAGTATAAATTCGTATATTTATCATTTAACTACAATTCACACAATTTATTTCACGGAAGGTTTTCAATTCCTACTCGTTTTCAGTTTTCGACATGACTTTTAGATAACCATTTATACAATTATGCGAATTACTGCGTAATATTATTCAATTATTTGATACGACGATAAGATAAATGAATGAGGTGTTCCTATACCTACTTACCGAAGTTATTTATGGGATATATAGTAGTACCTATAGATTGTAATTTCAATATTTTTACAAAACAATGTCAAACGAATCAATACTGCATAGGTATCATTCTGTAATTAAGAATTTGGGAAAACACATCATCAATCAAATATGTAATCACAATGAGACGATACTCAAGAGAACTTTGGTCATATCAGACCCGTATTCTAGAACGATAGCCCAATTAGCCCACAACGGCTGAAATCTCATACTACATGTACTAGAATTTAAAAAAAAGTTGTACGTAAAGGAAGATTGAATGATGGATATCAGTACCTGCCTATTTATTTACTTACTGCGTTTTTCTGTAACCGATCTATCCATTATTTTGCGAAAAGAGATTGAATTTTGACATAAGCTCCATATAAGTTATGTCTTTCAATGGATCGGTTATAGAAATCCACCATGACAAAAAAAAACAAAAGAAAGCATCAAAAATATTCAATAACAATATCGATTCATGAACCTTCACGAACTTACACGTGCTGATAAACATGTAATGATAAATTATAACTTCTGTGTAAACCAACACAGCCTAAGTAGCTATAGGTATCTATTTTAAAACAACGTGGGCGGTTGTAGTTATCCAATTATGAGTAATTTGGCTAGACCTACCTTATACCTACTGCATTTCATTAGTAAGTAGGTTTTACTGTGGCAGGCGCGCCTATGATCCCTAAGGTTCTAAGTTCAAACCCAGGTCAAAAAGTGTTATTGTAGCCCAAAATACCTCTTGGTTTAAAATTTTGTATTCACTAATGTTCCTACAACTCTTCGAAAGAGGTATATACTCTATGAGTAGATACAAACTCGTATGTAGCCCAACAGTCCTGAATCAAATTGATCCAAATCCCAATCCAATCTTCCGCATGATGTTACAGTAGCTGAAAACATGACATTGTTTGCATAAAACAAATCCTAACACTAAAAATTTCAAAAACAAATAAAAACAAACCCAAATCACCTTCTGTTTACATTAGATAATTGCTAGTTGACTAAATACAAAAATGTTCGCTTCTGATAAAAGAAAATGTTGAATCTGCAACGTTAAGAGTAATTGTGAGCGATAGTAGCGTCACAATACCTAGTTGAACGCATAGAGGGTGTGCAAGGACGGGAGGGCACCGGAGGGCGCTAGGGTCGCGGCGTCGAGGGCGCCGGGCCACTGACGGCCAAGGGTACCGAGGACACAGGCGCATCGGGCCCTAAGCCGTTAAAAGGCATTGCATTTGTACTGCTTATTATGCTACCCCTGTTATGAGCCTTTAAACTCTTGGCGTTACACTTACATTATCTACATTCTGCCTTCATAACACAAGATTTCGGTACATTTAGCTCAGCTTTGTACGTAAACGTTGAAGTTTATTTGTTGTTACGAATATTATCACGCAATACATTGGGACTTTTTATGAGATATGAAGCGAAAACTTGCTGAAATGTGGGTGAATTGCCGTGTAAAGTGAACGCAGCGTGGGAAAACGTCGCGTAGCCCACCTCGTGCCTACTCTAATTGATTACTTTTTGCTAGTGTTTCAATATTTTATTTATTAGGTATATGTCATAGTAGTGCAGTGCTCTTAGGCACTGTGACGTCATTGTGGGCTTACTGAAATAAATATTGAAGTGTGCCCTGTCTGTTCGTTGTGTTTTGGAAATACAAGCTAGGTATCTTATCTCCTGAACAGATTCATTTGGATGTTTGAATTACCTAATTGTAATGAAGCGCATAAATGAATTAATACGTCTTGTGTAATACAAAACGGCGTATTTAAGCTTTTCATATTTTGTAGCACAATGCAATTCCTTTCAATAAAACTGAAATTTCCTTTTTATTTATATATCTTTAGGTGCTAAATTCGTAAAATATCTATTCATAGGTGGTTCTTCTATATATTTGATGTTTGTACCCAAAATGTTTCGGTGTTACTTGGCGCAGTGACCGTAACTGTGAATGTGAAAGGTCCTAAGTTCAATTAATTATCGGGCTGGTGTTGTAAAAAGTATTATATATTGGATTTTACGCAGTTGCAGCTCTCAACATGATAGAATCTATCTATTACCACATTGTACTGACATGTAGCCTTGTAGTTTTTTTTAGTGTAGGTACTATTAAATGATTTGTACAAAAATATGATATACAAGTAATAAAAAAGACACTTAAAGAAATTTACATATGAAGATATAGATCCGCTATGAAAGTGCAACCCCGGGCAAAGACTAAATATAACATAAACCACAGCAGAATTTATTCACATAAGCACAACAAATTATTTAAAAGTAAATACCAACTAGAAAACTGCACAAACGAACGTTACAAAATACCTACATATATACACACCAACATTCGCATTGCTTTTGGCTCGTTAAATGCAGTAGACAAATATGCATACAAACGAGAATATAAATAGATTATTTCAATAAACGCTCCAGAGGATGTCAAAGAGTGGACTGTGGGCCCATAAACATGTTTACGCGTACTGCGAGCGCTAGCCGAGCGCGGGAATTTGTTTCCCATGGAACCAATCGAAAGCGTTATTATGTTACAACCTCTATTTATTTATTACAGCGCGATTATTGTTTGTTTATTATAAACCTTGTTTTTGTTAAATACTTTCTTTAATTGTACTACATTTGGTGAGTTTTAGCAAAAAGACAAATCTAAAATAATGAAACATTTGGTTTGTTTGATATTGTATTATGAACCTTCCTACTAATCGCAATTAAAATATAAAAAATGCATATGTAATAATAAAACAGATTTGCTGTGGATTACGTAAAAAATACACAAAACTGGCTCCGCTGTAGTTACCCACAAGTTGTTACGTATGTATTGTAAACCTAGGTGCTATTCTAGGCCGCTGAGAACTCACTAGCTTTCAGAACATAACATAAGAACATGCATAGGTAAATAATCAAAAAGATTAAAAATCGAACTTGGAAAAAAAATATCACATGAATACACTACGCAGTTATTTAGGTTCAAACCCGTGGCACGCAGCACCGAAGTCAACCGCTAAACCACTGCGACAACCGAGTCTAGACAGACCCTTTCTGAAACCTGTCTGAACTTAGCTACGTAGGTGCGTGTTTGGGTATTTATAGAATTGTTTTTGTACCCTTAAATACTAATGAATAATATATCATTTTAAAATATAGAATACCTATCATAACAACTATTGTCGTGAAAATATTGAAAAGCACTTGCAAGACAGGTAGCATTAAGCTGAAGGTAGAAGTATTTTGGAGGAGCATGAAGTAGAAAGGCCATTAGATATACTTAGTAGTCATAAATTAATGTATGACATCATTTTATCTATTCATTTTTGTCTAAAATAAAATTTTATCAGCATTTTCTAGTAGTTAAGAATTCGCGTCCGCGTCCTTTCAAACAATTTGGGCGCTTCAACTCTGACTAACTTTATCCGTAATCAGCGAGTGTCGGCAATGCAGCGATCAACGTTCTGTATAACGCAGCCCAGTTTTCCTCAAATTCATTCGCCACAGCAGCACTGGCTTGCGGCACGGATTCGGCCGGCGAGCGGACCGTGGCGCAATCCTACTGCTGGCTACCTAACAACAAGTTACATAAAAATACAAGTCAGCTACAGCCCGCCAGTCCTCAGTACCGGTTGGTCCACACTGACACACTACTTACTGTTCACTCATTTTTATTCACGATGCAAGCCGCTTTATTATTTACAGAACTTTATATTCATAGTAAATTCCATTGTGTTGGATGTGCCTTTACGATTCAAGTTCAAAGTAAATTACTCTTGATATTGCAGTAATAAGAATTGAATGATTAAGCATAAGAAATTGGCTACTACGTATCTGACTATCTTAATTCTAAAGCAAGTCAAACCAGTCAGTTTCCTTGAAGTCAGATTTTTTGTGAGCTCTGCATAGTATCAAAACAAATTGGTAATTTAGAAGGTTGAGGATACACATTCCTCCCAAATAACTAGATATCATCAGTGCTTAGATAAGTACCTACTCAATTAAATTATGTATTTATCCAATGATAGAAAATATAATCGTAGAAAATAACACTTTGACATATCCACCTAGCGGGCAACGAAGCGTATAAAACAATACGGTTAATATCTTTATTAGGCTACCCGCATCCAGTTGACGTTTGATAAGAGGATTGTCCTAGTCCTCGGAGTGAATTACTTGAAGTACATTCATTTATTACTGAGCGGTGGTCATGCGCAGTGGCAGTGTAGAGCGTCGAGCGTCGGCGTCGACGGTGACACATCGGCGCGTGATTCAGAGCCACCGACTGCGCGTGCACAAGAATCCCTGACGTCAGCCAGCGTCCGGCGGCGGCTATTATCAAAACTACGTGGAAAAATATCTCTCAGTACGTACAGCAGTCGTATAAGAAAATGATATACCCCTATGACTTCATTCCCTAAGGCCAAATCAAAATACTTTCAGTCATTATCATTATCAGCCTCTATAATATCTCACAGCAGGGCTCTGCTTATACGTCAATGACAAGCACCACTTTTGGACAAAGCAGATTGGTCTTTAAAAACTTTGAAGTCCAGGTTTCTTATGTTCCCCCATCTTTACTATTTGGTGTCCAAGTTACGCTTATATACGTTGGTACCTACTTTCCTGGCCTGGAATCAAATCCTTGAGGCGCTGGCTGGTGCTAACCGTTGAAGAAAATTTCGTAGACAGGTATTTTTACCCTTATTAGTTCGCAGACTGACTTTGCACTTAATGCACTTCCATTAGTCCTTGTTTTGTATTTTCAAGGAGTAAACAAGCATTGATAGGAAATACCTGTCTACGCTGAATAAACTTTTTTATTGGCACAATGCATTCACAAAATTCTCCTTTTCTAACTAAATTCTATTTGCGTCTCTATCAGATTTCGTGATTATAAGACAGCCTTTTATAATTTTCAATCAGGCAGTTTATGAAGGATCTGTCCACTAACGTCGAATTCAATTTACCCATTAAAGTACATGAGTAATTTATTTATAATTAGCTTCGATTTATTTCCTATTTTATGAGTGACGCAATGAAAGCGTCGAACCGATCGTTTAGATTGCATTCTGGGTATACCGTTAGTTTTCATGGGAAAGGAATATAACGACTTGGTATAGCGAGACTATAAGAATAGGACCCCGGTGTCCGAGCGCGCGGCGGTTTGTCCGTCGCGTTCCGTTCCTCGACCGCAATGCTCGAGCGTTTCTATATCTTTTGTATTCATAACCTCCACATCACCTCGCCTCCACTACTCGCTTGTGCCGAATTTGCTTCACTGATTATGACCTTCCGTTATACTTGCGCTGGTAATTTTCTTTTGTTTCCCAGTAGGTGGGTGGTGGGATAGGAATAAATGGAATGGATTTAATTTTATGGGTCAGGTAGCATGTTTTATACGGGACCTCAGTAAACACCCCTTTTATAGTTGCAGAAAATAAACTACACTTCGTAAGAAAAAAAACGTATTTCAAATCTTCTTTTTAGAACAGTTAAGCAGCGATGTAAGTTATATTTTTAATGTTGCAGTTTGTGCAAGACTTCTAGTTTGGTTTAAAACAAAAATTTCCATTTTATTCGCATGTAATCAGGAAAAGTAAATATTTCTTAGAAAAAATGTACTTTATTGAGGAAATTGTATATGAAGCTATCAAATTCCATGGACAGATGAATGTGTGTAAAAAATAGTGTTCCATATTGTATAAAAATCCTTTATGTAGTTGGGGTTCCGACATCCGTCACAACTGCGGCATTATTTTCCAAAAATGAAAAGCGTAAATGAAAATAAAAAACCAATAAGAAATTCTACATCCATTATATTTTAACGTCATTAGTGGTGACAATTAAAATTAATACATTTCAATTGCGTTTTGAGATTTCTTGTTTAGTTTTTTTACAATAAATGTACGAACTCAAATGTATGTTTCTCTTAATTGTTAAAGACATTCTATGCTCACGCATTATCTAACATTTGAGACAAGTAGCATTACGTTTTCAGCTTTAGCTTATAGATAATGGTTGAACATAGAAGTTTGAGTAGTAAAAAATCAGTCTAAACGAAGATGCCTGAACAATCATTTGCCGTTGGTCCACCAGCCACTTCAATACTGTACTATCATCAGTTTTCGCCTTATATACTAACACAGGAACAAAATATAACTTATAAATAAAGAATAGTACCTACAGTTGTTTATTAAATTCAGTCAATTTGTAAATTTCGCCAAACCTATACCGAGATTCCAAATGAGATAAGACTAGTACTGTATAATTCTCAGTCAATTTTTTTGTTTGGCATTTTCTCTTAAAACTTGCAATTAAAGCTTATTCGAAATGATCATAATCATTGCAATAAAGCAAAGATAAACACAACCTCAAAAATTCGCACCATCGAAACACCACAAATAGTAACCAAACGCGTTCATGCTTTGTTCTAGTCGATCCTTCAAAAGGCATAAAGCGAATAATAAGCGCCTAATATTATAAACTACAATCCCAGAGCACAAATATAAATATTGTGAAGACTTTGTTCATGAATATACCTTTATATACAGCAAGTTTTGCAATACCTAAATAAATAATAGAACCAACTGTACATAAGCGTTCGCTACGCACCCGCGACCCAATAAATACTTAACACAGCCCTTCGAACCATCACCGCAGTCTTCTTGTCACGCTCAATATCACAATAACACCAGTAGCTCATAGACCAACGGCAGATAGCCTGCACAGGTTTGGCAGTGGCTTTACGAAAAATTGAGTAATACATATTATAAGATAATTAAGAATCACAATACAGTTAATACTTATGAATAGAACTTACCTAAGTCAAATATGATAATCGGTGACGGTCAGTGCGCCCTGCTCGGCGGTGACGCCTGCATGGGTGTTACGAGCCGCGAACACTACTATCCACGACATATGTACACAACTGCTCTTATAATTAAAGGCGCTGCGCAGCTTACTAAAGAGTTTACATCTAAAAACCTACGCGCATTACCTGTATCGAAGTTAATGAGTATCGTGTACGCAAGGTAAAAGAGCGCAACATCGACAAAATTAGTTAGTCTATAGACATTATGACCTAAGTCCCTACCAAATCGAATAGATAATACAGAAATAATGGAATAGCATAACGTGCGCGGTCTGGCAACTCGTATAAAGCACCATTATTTGGCCTCATATACCAAAACAAAGAAATTATGCGAGAAATTGAATAAAATACTACCACATTGTTGTACGCTTACAGGAATGTCTAATAATAAAAGTTTCGATCTTACATCTATGTGACTTACATTCAATAACTTTACTTATAGCAAAATTAAACTTACGTAAACACATATCCACTGCACATTGCATCTTATCGTAGCAGGCTACTCTTGGAATGATGATCGCTAATACAATTTTACAAAAAATCCAATACTGTTATTTCGACCTATATGTTACAGACCTGGTACAATGAGACGCAACGACAGTGGTCCGGTAATAAAATCTACACATTAAGACTTGTCATGAACGATAGGGTATTTAGTATGGGAATCTTGGGGCATTTGTTAAAACTATTGATCCTAAGTTACCTAAGTACGTGTAAGGTAAAACATTGAATATGGGGTTATCGTGACAAGTCGCGGTGTACGTATATGTTTATGTTCGCGTCAGCAGTGCACACTGGCCGTCACCGCGCGGTACACAGTGAAATTTCAATACACGTATAAACTAGGAAGTGATGTCAATTAGCGTGGAAGCAACCTCAGTCTTGTCAATCTTCTGATGTGAACCAACAACGCTACGGCGCCCTGCAGTTCCACTCGTCCGACCCTGGAAACAATATTCGAATGCAGTATTTACTGATCAAGTATTCTTATGTACATAAAAACCTAAAAAATAATGTAAATACTACTTCATTAGTACATACATTGGGGTACATACTTTTTTTGAACACCTAACTCACTAAACTAACTTAGGTATCGGTGATATTGTTGTACAGAACACTCACTCAAGAGAGTCCAGAAAAGATTTGAAATAACCGATAGAAACAGCAGGTTATTTAAAAAAACTTCTCTGTTCCCCTTTGCTTAGGTGAAGTCTAGGCCTAAAGCTTTTGAACAACGTAATGCGTAGCATGATCATTATATAAAATCAGAAAACAGTATGCAAAAGAATGTAAGTACATATTTTGATCTCAAAATACAGTGTCCTTATAGAAATTAAAATAAGATGAAATGGTCATGCTACACAGTACATTTAAAGTCAACGAAGTCACAACAACCAATTCGGAAGTTAGATAAAGTACGTAAAATACTGTTATTATAGTTAACCAAAAAATGTGGTATAAGTTAGGGAAACTCACCGTACTATCTTATGCTTCCGTAGGCTGCTCTATCGGATCGTTGCGCGGCTCGTCAACGGCAACTGTCTTCACTTTAATGTCGGCTACATCGACTTCGGTACTCTTTTCAGTTTTGTCCTGGTCCGTCTTAGTTGAGTCACCGTTTGCGCCATTTACAACCTCTTTGCCGTTTTCCATTGACAGTCGGGAACTTAATTCATCCTCTTTGCTGGCATCTCCGTTTTGATTCACGATTGCAGCGTCGCCATTAGTGGCTTTGCCGTTAACTTGCGCTTCTTTTGTTTCTTTTGGCTCACTATCAGGCTTAACTTCTTCAGGAACTTTTTGGCTCTCCTTGGATTCCACGGGAGTTTCGGATTCTACCTTACTTTGTTCAGCAGGCGTGTCTTTCTTTTCTGGCTCTGGTTTATCAGTTTCGGCTTTCTTTTCTTCAGCATCTATTTTTTTGTCTGCCGCTTTCTCTGTGATAGCTTCAGCTACTTTAGTTTTGCTGTCGTCCGTTTCGGGCGTGCTGCTTATTTCTGTTTCTATTTTGTTTTCTACTTTATCAGCTTCTGTTTTTTTGTCTTTCTCGTCCGCTGGTAGTTTCTTTGCCTCATCGTCTGTGATCTTAGGACTACTGCTGTCAATCTTGTCGTTAGCGACATCTGTGGCTTGAACTTCAGCTACTACTTCTGTGGGTTTTTCTACTGGTGTAACCGTTTCATTATTGGCGACTTCTTGTTTTTCAGTTGTCTCACCGTCAGGTGCTGCCTTGCTCTCAGCCGCTGCCTCGGCCGCTTTACGATCTTTCTCGGCAGTCTCCTTCATCTCCATTTCCATTTCTGAATCCAATATTCTCTCGACAATGTCGTTAGAATCCAAATTTTCAGTCTCCATTGTCTCTTCAGCAATTGTGTTTAACAAAGGTTTTAAAGGTATGTTATCCAAATTAGTTACATCCTGGACTTTGGACAATATTTCATCACATTCCTTCTCCAACACTTCACCTACATTCTGAAGTTCCTCCATGTCTTGGGTGGCCGGTGGTTCCTCTACCACTGGTTCAAGATCTTCAATCATTTCTGTGACTTCGCTCAACCCATCCTTATCGTTCGTAATATCCTTGATTTCTGTAATAACAGAAGCAGGAGGGGTTTCTTCTGGAACAGGTGCATCCTTGTCACCATTCTTGAGTTCGGCTTTCGGCTCAGGAACATCTGAAGACTCTGTCTCCATTTTTTCAGTCTCGGGTAATTCAGTCTTGTCACTACTCTCCTCAATAATGGGTTCAATGTCGCAAACTGGGGTATCAGCTATTTCGTTTGAGTCTGTTACTTCTTCCACAACTGTCTCGACTTTTTCAGCGACTACTTCTGTTTTTGCTTCCTCGGGTTTAAGCTCCGGAGCTGCTTCCTCCTCGACGTCCATTTTCTCCGGTTCGTCGGCAGCTTTTGGTGTCACTGCAGGTTCAGCACCATTCGCTTCAGGAGCAGCTTTCTCTGCAGAACTCTCTTTTACTACAGGTGTAGCTTCTGTTTTGGTTGAAGCATCAGTTTCTGCCGGCTTTTTGTCGTCAGCTTTCGCTTCAGAAGCTGTGTTCGCCTCAGCTGGCGCTTGAGCTTCAGAAGTAGCATCTGTTTCAGAAGCTGTTTTAACATCTGCGTCTACGTCAGTTTTCAGGACTTTAGCAGGCTGGTCATCCTGTAATGACATAAGAAATCGATTAAATACATCAGATTGATAAACCTCTAGAAAATAGGATAACCTCTAGATAATATACTCTTTTTGCAAACACCAATTTCAGCGATTTCTGTTATTGTTTCTGCAAACATATATAGGAATTAAGTTTATATACTTACTTTAAGACCTATATTTGTTTATGGTCGCAAAAACTACAAAAGGCATACAGGTATCTTAAGTTGAATATAGTACTGGTCACCATAGTTAGAAAATAGATACGCCATATATCAATTTGTAGTATATTTACACTCAATTTATCCCCCAGAAAATCTACAGGAGTTTCATAGAAAATCATCCAACCTCCACCAAATAACATACAGGATATCAGATGCATAATGCTCATACATACATTACCTATGGTATACTACATCACAAACAAAGTTGTGTTTATATTTTGTAACCATTAGATACTTAATTTTAGTAGATATTGATGACTTCATTCAATTTTGAAAAGAAGAGTATATAATTTGAAACACAAAATTAGTTTTTCTACAATATTTATTTGCTACATAAATGTTTAGGTATCCAACAACAGTAACTATATAACATGTACAATTATCACAGCCTTTGCCTGAAGCATACCAAAGCGCGATGGTTCCTGTCCATAACGAACTTGGAAGAACTATCAGAATTTTATTTAAACAAGATTTTTAAGGCTATAATGACTGATACTTAGTGTGACTATGAAAGATGGGAAGTGAAGGCCCATTCTAGTTCTCCAAAAATTATGCAAAAAAGCTACGAAAGGTAGGTAAAAACTGCCATTTTTTACAGTATCATATGCCTATGCTGTTGTATAAAGCAAGAAATATACACAAAATAGAGTCCATTACAAACAGAAACCACCACTAGAACCAGTACCACTACACACGTACTCACCTGTGTGGGCGAGTCTACACATATAACTACAGAGTGCATGCATTAGGCGTGCTATGGCGTGTATCAGCGGAGGGGCACCTGGGCGTCGGGCTTGCGCTTGTTGGGGTTGGCGAGCGTGGCCAGGCTGTACAGGACCGGGTAGGCGGCTGTTGCCTCGGCCGGCAGCGGCGCGTTGCCCTCGCGGCTGACGAGAGCTGAGTGCACGCCTGATGCACGCGCTGCTTCCGCCTCTGATGATCATATGTTGCTTCAGGTTTAGTTACGTCTTTGAAGAATTTGGTTGAAAATAACTCTTAACAAATGTAATAGAAATGAGCGATAAACAGTGTACAGAAAATAGTTGTTATTTAGGGATTATCCTACTTTAAAGTTTGGGTACTACTACTTGTATTTTTACTATTACTATTCTTGTAAAATAACATAAAATTATTACAATTTCAGAAATGGTAAATTCTAAAAAGTATGTAACTAAACATGAAAATGACAAACATATAACAGTATTAAATCCATACCTTTTACGATGTCAGTCAAAAACAAGATCTCCTCAGGTTTGCATCCGATTTTCTCAGCAATAGCGGCATAGCTGGCCGCCTCCTGCTTGGCCCCGACGGCTGTATCGAAGTGGCCATCAATGAGCTTCAGCATGTCCCCGGCTAAGGACTGGCCGAACAGAAGCTTCTGCGCTTGCACGGAGCCAGAAGAGTAGATGTACACCTTCTGGCCGTCCACCGAGCGCCACAGGTCGAGGGCGGGCGACACGTCGTCATACACACTGAAATATTAAAGATAAATAATGAAAATGTGGAACATTTATTTACAACATTATCGAAGTTGGATTCCTGGGTTTCAAACTGCTGTCATGGAAATAAGTTTTATTTCTGCATACCATAGCATTGCTTTCCAATACCTAGACAATAAACGAGATGCGTGTAACTGTGAAAAAGTTTGCCTATTACAATTTTTACGTAATAACACATACACATAACATAACATAAAAATCCTGAGATTTACAAAATCATCAAACCTACATAACTACACTTCAAATCATTGTTGCTATGCAAAACGTCAAAAACTTGATTGTTGAATAGAAAAAGGACAATGTACTCACTGTCCTTTGATGTCTCCCTTGTCGTACCCCTGCTTCCAGATGAGGCCCTGCAGCTGTTTGAGCGCCCCCACCTTGCGGTCCTGCGACATCTGCCACTTGACGCTCTTCACGAGACCCTCGATTTGATCCTCCTTGGACGCGTCCTGAAATATAACGATGCTAATTTAAAAACTGACCTGAATATTGTGTCGTTAACCAGACAGAAAGAGAGAAGTAGATTGCACTTTCAACATTATTATACATATTACTGAAGGTAGTTCAATGATTTACACATTGATTCATCTATCATTATAAAACCTATTAAACTAAAGTTCTCCAATTGAGCTGGAACACGCATCCTGAACGATTTTCACTCGCTTTTGTAAATCCGCAATGAAACATGTTACATGAATAGTGCGAATTCATTCCGAATCCGCCCCAATTCGAATCAAATAAGGATACAGTTATCGATCAATATCCAAGTTCAACAGTGTTTCGCGGAAAATAAACTAGCAGTGTCCAATTAAGTAGATATTCCCCGAATTGCTACCGTATTGCATCCATCCTCGGCAGGTGTAATGAAAAATTCCGCGGAAAAAGAATCGATTGCTAAAATATTTTTATTTAATTCAATTTATTTCAGAACTGCAGGGTATTGTTACAAGTAAGCCAGACCTCTTAGTTTCGTGTTTCAAATCTTTTGTCTAGAATGGAAACGTGAACGAATCGCGCACCACGCCCTAAATGGCAAAGGCGACTCGGCCGCTAGACTGAATTACATTTTATTAGCATTTCAATTATTCACACATTTTTAAACCTATTTGAAAATACCTTTCAACATGGGTAGGCTATTTAGTATTTGTGTGCTCTGTAGTTTTAAGCGATTTTATTTCCTTTTAAATGATCTGAGGATGCCCTGAACCCTGACCTTTTTGCTATTACCTCTTCTGTGAGATTACAAGCAAGTTATACCCATTCATTCACACCTACGGCAAAATAATGCAAATAAAATAACATCAACAAAACGAACACGAGTTTACGATTCTAATCTCTTTGAAATAAAGTCATCAATTTACAAATATAAGTTCCTTGACCCTAGCTGATAATACGAGGTAAAGTCAATGTCACTACGAAAATACTACCGAAGTGAACGTATGACAAACATTAACGGTTTAATGTACGTAGTCTTATGCTAATGAGGCAATTGAAGAAACGAAAATTTAAATACACGACACGGTCGACCCCCTTGACGCGATTTTCCTTTGTTATTTCATATTTTTTTGATTCTACGCATATAGGTATGTAGAAAAAAAACTTGTCTATCTTACAAGAGAGGAATTATCATGACACCTTGTGACTATCTCTCATGTATTCTCAGTGAGTCACGTAGAATTCTGTTACAGTTATTGTTTGCGAAAAATATTCGCTTCAAGTAATGAACAATATTCTCAAAGATTTTAAACCAAGTAACATACTTCTCCGGGAATAGCAACAACGCCATCGACGCTGTTCTCCTTGTCTTCTAGCGCCAGTTTTCTCAACGCCACAACAGCCTCCTTCACGTCATCGGTCTCCCAGTGGTTCGTCAAAAAATCCTTCACATTTTCCTCGGCATACGGAAACAGCTTGTCCTGAAACAACGAATACTGAACTTAATACCTATCGAGTTAAGGTTGATATCATATCGATGAGCTGTTTATGTAAGAGATTATGTTTCACAATTTGGGACGCGGCACATTAAATACTGCGCAACCTAGTACGTTGTAGGTACATGTTGTCGAGAACATTGTGACATATCAACTTAAATTGGAAGATCTCTCTTATAATAACTGATGGTTACTGATATTTTTCTTTGGATCCTTATTATAAAAATAAATGGTGAAATTGCGAGCGGCTTCGCGCACTAAGGTTCTTTACAATGCGTAAAAAGTAATCCCATAACGAATAGATTTTGCTTGTGTCTTGCCAAATTATATTTTTTTATTACGCACACTTAGGGGCTCCTCAGTTAGGAGCTCCGCAGGAGACCTATTCTTTAGTTAAGAATTCCTTGTATTTTCTTTCCGAGGCCTTAAATGCCAACCATACTGCCAGAAATTGGTACATACGTCTCGTTGCTCATAGGACTATAATGCAGCACCTTTCTAATATACTTTTGATCCTCGGATACACGCACTGTATAATCGTAACCTGCAATTAATCGATGTTCAACCCAACTATTTGTATGAACCATATCCTGTAATTCCATTATCTAGGGACCTTCAAGTGACTTACTCACTGTTTAACGTGTCTCATGCATCTACCTGACATTTAGCGAAGGGTTCATTTACCTGTCCCTTACAACTTACAAGAGATTTAAACAAGAATCACGTACAGTAAACCATCGGCACTAACAATAGCATGCTTTCATGGAAATCTGGGAAGTGCAAAAACAGTTTAGTTTTTTATGAGACACTTTTAAGTAGATCAAAGCAGACTAGATTGAGATTTATTGAAAGACGGAGGATCTGTTTCGGCCAAGTGACAGTGTCTATTTACTAATTGAGTGTGGTATTTTTATTGGCAGTGAGAAGTCGCAGGTATCTTCGTAAGCCCATACTATGCATCATCATCATCATCATCATCATCAGCCTATCGCAGTCCTCTGCTGGGCATAGGCCTCTCCAAGTGCACGCCACTGAGATCGATTTTCGGCTTCGCATACTACGCATAGCGTACAGTAAACTTAACTCAGGGACAGGGACTAATCTTTTTTGCTCAATATTCTTCTACTTTTATTTCTTTTTTAAATACATATTTCTTAAACTGTCCACATTCAACATGAATAACCAGTAAGTACACCTCTATAAAATTGAAAAAAAAAAAGGTCAGTTTACTAGACAGTTTTTATTATATCCTGTTATACAGTACCCCAATGGAGATGGTATGAGAATAGTTACTACTTACTGACATAAACATTTTACTAAGTATCAATACAAATTGGTACCTCCAATTTCTCTTTTACTAACCTGACGCTTACAAGTTTATCGGTATTAACTTGGGTATACAGGTGTACTTATAGTCCTAATGCATGACTGAGCACCAAAGCCAAGTTCGAGGCCCTTGAATTCCGAAGCTTCAGCCAAAACATGTGTACGAACATATGTAGGCTATATGTTAAGAGAGTTTCGTAAGGAAAACTTTATATATTTTTGCAGGCAGACCTTTCCTTGTAAATGTATATGAGGTTTTATGTTGCTAAGGAGATTATTGCGCAAATTCTTTTAGGGTAATTTGGGACCAGGAAGTAGGGAATGTGGGCGCGTCGGGAGGCCAATCAGCACGTGCAAATTAACATGACCTGCCGAACTAAGAAGGTACTTAAAGAACTTTTCGAAATTAAGGTGTTATGATTTGAGTATTTAGGACATAAGATGTTCCTGTTCGAACCCTTCTTAGTCGAGGTAAAGCGACTGTAAAAAAAATTGTGACGGTATGGATGGAGGCGGCAATATAGAACTGTCGGGAAGAAGATGAGAACCCAGCAAGTTTAAGGATCATAAAATATTTGGAATTTAGAAGCAAGTGTAATTTCATCTTTAAGACTGTCTTTTTTGTCGTCATGATCGTGCTATACCAAATATCATCTAAGTGCGTCCTAACTTAGATGATAGACTGAAACCTGGTACGCAAAGGGCACCTATATATCACTTTTAAGCGTACTCTTTCAAGGCAGCCTCATTGTCTACGAATCTATTGTTTCCAAATATCTAGTACCTACGTAAGAAAGATCGTGCTAAATTCGAAACTACGTTCAACGGAATGGCACAATAAAGTATGCAGATGAGATCGCCCAGTTTACGGTAATGGAGCCCACATAAGTAGAGTGTGTAGGGTAAATACGCCAAATGTCGGCCTCCCCCCAAACTTCGGCCGTCTGTACATTTTCAGCTTGCATTCATTCAAAAGGTAATTAAGTGTCAGTTTTGCTCCTCGAATTGCAACCTTGATTTATACTCTATACGTACAAATCGTTACTATCCGATTCTGCCACTTACTCTTCTCACACTGAGCGTCAGTAGCGATTGCGCCGTTCAAACATCAAATTCACATGTAAAGTAGCTTACTCAAAGTGAAAACTCACATTTTGGGGATTGATATTAGAACGATAAAACATTTATTTATTTTTGTTTTAAGCTTGATTATCATTAATGGGTTATTTTTACTATATTTTAAGATAGTTTTTTTCAGCGTTTTGCGTATTTTTTCAAGGAAAAATAGGAGGCCGCCATTAGGACAACAGTTTTGACTTAAAAACCGGATTCTCGGCCGTGGCCGACTTAAAGTAAATGCAGTCTATTTAATAAATTCCTATTGTACTAATTCCGTTGGCTTAACAAGAGAATTTGCAAAACTTATAGGCAAATAGATCTATTTTACGTTTAATAGCCTAATAACGGCCGGGGTGATATTAGTCGAATCTCGAGAAATAAGGTACAAGAAATAGGGGCCGACATTAGAAATATTAAAGATCGTAATGTCGACCAGCCTCAAACTCGAGCGCCACTATACAGGCTGATGAAAAAATACTTTTATATTTTTTTCATTTTCTCAAAAATTTTCTCTCGAAATTATTTATTTATTATAATTTAATATATTGTAAAGAAGTTAAGTTTAAATGTATTGTAGGCATGTTTATGGTATCTTTATGGTTTGGGACTTGCTATCTATTAAACCGATCTTATTAGTTTAAAAAATATAAATGGTTGGTCGTGAATACGACTTTTTTTGTTTAGGGGAAACAAAAAAATATTTTTTTATATTTAAAAATGTATACTTAGTATTATATTCGAATTCTGCCAAAATAAATCATGTTAATAATATTTGTCACTGCCTTAATTTAAAACACCCTATACCCGGCCGACATTTGGCAAAAACGCGACCGACCTTGGGCACTGAATGGCCGACTTTAGGGTTTTTCTGTTCTCGACGCATCTAAGCCTTATTACTTTTTTCTTTTCGTAGAAATATCAATCTTATGCCTTTAAACATGAAATAGATTAATCAAACTATCCAAAACCGCATCAGAAACTATCTTTCGTTGGAAACTGACGGTGCTATAGCGAACCGCAGTCAGAAAATCGCTAAAGGGGCCGACATTTGGCGTATTTACCCTACTAGCAATCTGTAATCTGTGGACTCTGTGGTACTAGTAATAGTAACACGGAGTTCTATTGAAGTACACACAGTACATGCATAGTACAAACTGTTAGTCACTTGTTTCCGAGTTACACATCTTTATCCCCATAGATACGCGTGGAGGAATGCTGGTATAGCAGTTCTAGGACTAATCCAAATTAGTTCCCACGCAGAACATCAAGTTGGATTATTGTTAATTGCTTATTTACCTCAGAAATGCACTTCGCTGTTTATGTTAGAAGGTTCAACTTGTCAGATTATACGATTTCGTTGCAAACGCTTTCTAATCCCCACACAAAAACAAGGAGTTCCCTTCAAAAACGTATTTTACCTTTACACTACTACTGCTCAGTGCTCAAACTTTCCATAGCATTAACTCTGTAAGGTACAGGCACAAACGAACCTTTGAAGTTTAAAGGTCTTTGTTATCCCGTATTTAGCTGTAAGGCAGCACTTCGGAGCAAAATTTAAAGGTTTTGAATGTCGTTTATAATTTTTACCCGACTGCCAAAGAAGGAGGGTAATGTTTTTCGAGTGTATGTAAGTATGTAAGTATGTATGTATGTCTGTTCCTTTGTGACCTCCTGTAGCCTAAACGGCTTGATGGATTTTGAAGTATGAGGTATCGTTAGATTTGTCTTGATTACGGGAGTGTCATAGGATACATTTTATCCTAAAAGTCCCACGGGATATTTTTTCTAAATTTCCCTTTAAAAAAATATGTATGCGGTATCATTAGATTCATTTCAATCACGGGAGTAATTAATATAGGATACGTGTTTTCTCAAAATTCCCACGGGAACATGTTAATTCTGCGTCAACGCAAAGCAACTCATGCGTTAGCAAGCAAAAAGCGATTCTTTTGGCGATACAATCACGTCGTCTTGATCAAATGCATGAACGTCGTCTTGATCGTCTTGAACGTCGCATTGGCGGTAAATTTATGTTGCGGAGTAACATCACTCGTAATCTAAAGCCAAATGTCGTCGAAATAATTTAAAATGGTACTTACATATACATAGTCTTCTACATCTACAACATTTTCGTTAAATAAAAAAGTTATAAATAAAAGAATTATTATTAAAAAAACAAAATACCCGACTGCACACTAAAAAAAGAGTAAAACAAGCCCCACAATAATATTGATCAATACAACTTTACTGAATATAATTTATAAATATTGATGGAAAGCATCGCAGGCGGGGACCACCTTGACCGCCACCAACGAAAATTCTGCTAAATGGTGCACAACCCAAATGACTATAAATGAGCCTCTGTTGGTCCCCGCCTGCGATGCTTTCCATCAATATTTATAAATTATATTCAGTAAAGTTGTATTGATCAATATTATTGTGGGGCTTGTTTTACTCTTTTTTTAGTGTGCAGTCGGGTATTTTGTTTTTTGTTTGTAGGAAAACCTCGCGTGCTACTTTCGTTTCCGAAACCATTGGCAAAAACACTCGCAGGTAAATTGCATTAAGAACCCTGGTTTCCAAAAAAATGGTCCCGTTTACGTATTTGTTCTTTCTTTTACCCTGCAGTGCTATTCAAGGTGGATTTGATCCATTGTCATTAAAAAATACACCTCTACTAAGAGGGTTTTTTTCACGGTTTTGGCTATGAAGCCAAACAAAACTACATTGTATATTCTACGACTTCAGTAAAAAGTATAAATGATGTTTGTCTTTGATTATTTTGGAGTTTCTGTCATGGAGATCAGTTCTCACTCCAAAGAACTTTCGATAAGGCACGCATACGAAAATAAAATTTTGGTACCTAGGTTTCCTGTCTGCTGTTGCCTGCCATTTTTTTTTTTTGGGATTGTACGGCAGAAGGTCAGTGCCAGTTATTGTCAAATCACTTTGCCGAACTGAAACTGCCGTGTAGTTATCGTGTCAAATAAATAAAGCAGTCAGAAGTAAATACTTCAATTCAATTGAAGACAGCTGAATCGTAAATGGGCGAATTGAAGACGCTAATAGTACCTATTTCAAAAATTACCATTTCCAATGTGTATTCTCGTTAGGCATAAAACCTGAAGTTGTAACCATGGCGCCCCATTTAACCCTAGTCATAAAGTTTACAATTACAGACCTTGCAAATACGAATAAGTCCATTTACGAAAGCATTTGCACACCACGGCAATATTTATTTATCTCCGAGCGGACTTAAGCTCTCGCCTCTAAAAAGTAACCACCATGCATTGAATTTAGCATAACATGATGCCCTGGTGAAACTGCATCGTCTACGATGCGGCAAGTCGGTAGGTGAACGAACTGTGAGACTTGCCGCCGGTGTCCAAACCGGATAGCCTACCTAGCCGAGCGACCCAGCCCGCGGCACCCGCGGTAGGGATGCACCAACATAATACACTACTTTGTTATACTCAAACATGCTCCAATTATTCTACACATCCAAAAAATCTGGAGAATAAGAGTGCTAATTTCCGATCAAAACTCTGCGAGCGTATTGTAGCTACCTACTTCCTTGCAGGGTCATTGACTTCACAGTTATACTCGACACCTACAACTAAAATAAATCATTTGAATTGACTAGCAAGCTATTAAGCCCTGACTAATTTGGAATGTTTGAATCGTAAACAGATAAACAATGCTATTGTAGTATGAAGAATTAATGACCTTAGTAAAGTTATTATAGTAATATAATTCGAATGGTTTGACCTTGTAAATCTAAATGAATGAATCAGCTGTTAGTAACAGCTGACGAGCCGAAACGCACAACCGGCGCAAAAAATGCTTAGCGTACGTGACGCTCAAGGATGAAGTGATGAGATATTGTGATAGTAGATATCGGCCAAAATATTATTTTAATTTTTTTAAGTCCTTAGGTAAGATACCTATATCTCAAAAACATTTTGTCCCAACCCTAACTTTAATTAACATCACGACACCGCAAGGGTTTACCTCATATTGTAAGGAGAAAATGGCGAGATAAATATGTAGGTAAAGCATGTAACATCCTATCTACAAGAACCCACTAACCCACCTCCCTAGACTAATCTACATCGCTATTTCATTATGTACCTGTCCTTGTAAAAGTACCTGCCTAATTTAGTAAAGAACTACTAAATTCTTGTCCTCTTTTTGGATTTGTTTTTTTTTTGGTATATGACAACGTAAATGGTTTGTGGTATGTATGCTTAAATGCAATTTGGGATTTTTCTTTTAGTTGCTTTCCCACTCATCTACATAAAATACGAACTGAAATTCGAAATACCAACACGCGGCTATACTGACAAACGAAACGCCAATCTTATTTTTTTTGTCTCTATCATTATTCCATAAACGTGACGTGAGTGCGACAAGGCCAGCACATGTGGGTTCAATGCTATAGAAAGAGGACAGTTAATAATTGTCCCACACTTCGTTTTTTTACTAGCCAGCTGCTCGGAACAGCTGTTCACGCCGGTAGGTGCGAATAGCACGCAAGCTACATACAACTTGCATGCATATTACTGGAATTAAAATGTTAAGTACTTAAATACTATTTTAATCAGCCAGAATTCCAGGATCCATGTCCAATTGTCCGTAATGTATTAGCTGTTCCGGCAAAATAAATCAATAAAATGTGGAGGTAAATTACTGTAAATACATCCCCAATCTAAACCCAAATTGTTCCAAATAATGAGACAAGTCTAGCCGTAATAATTACAGGGAAAACGATAAGTAACACGTGGATAAACCAGACAATGAAAGGAGCATGAAAGGGGTACCATTTTGATTTCGTCCTCCATGTTGCGAATCTGAAAACGCGACCATTTTGCATGTTGAATCAAGTGTTTGGAGTCAGCAGGGTAATGATACAGAAAAACTATATTAAACGTCTTACGGTTAAACAAAAACACATGTTGAGACAAAACACCGGCCGGTCAATCGTTAGACCTACCTTAACAAAGCTGATCGATGTTGTGGTCCCTTCAATATCCAACAAAAGAATTTTGCATTTCTTTACGATGTCGCTGATATCATTATTATCATTCGCCATTTCAAAACGTTATTTATATATTTATTTGGAGCACTTATATTTTTCTGATTTATTTGACTAGAATTCTTCCAAGCTACACTACTACACCACACCGCCACAGAAAAAAAGCATTGATTGAGCCGGCCGTGAGCGAACGAAACGCCACACAGAACATGGAGAAAACGCGACCAGCTGACAGAGATAGCGGCGTATTGAGGTTTCTGATTGGTTGAAGAGTAACAGAGATAAACTCACTAAACAAGAGAGGGAGCGAGATGTCAAACGGAAGGATATGCTTCGTATCAATGCATGCAACATTAAAAAACACTGTTTTATTACCAGATGTCTCAATTTTGCAAGACTTGAAAATTTTTGCAACATTTTCTAAATTCATTGTAAGTTTTTTTTTTTATTTTAGTCATTTAAACAGAAATATATAATTAATTAAAATAAGTTTATTTTTTATAAAAATGAGAAATAGGTATGTATTGTATGTACCTAACCTTTTTAAAGAAAATATAAAGGCTCGTCCACAAAAAATCGACAAGAAAGTTTGCCGTGGGAATTCGTTGTATTAGCATGTTTTTCACAACATGATACTCCAAAAAAGCGATGCAGCTGAAAGCGACCTGCAGTGCAGTGCAGTGCGTACATATTTATTTTTAAAAATATGTTTAACGACTTACTTATTTTATACCTAGGCAACCTAGAATCTTTTTTTAAAAGTGAAATTAACCGCACATTTGGTTCTTGCTGACAAAATATCAACCAAAGTTCCTTTTGGAGCCCTTGATCTTTTCCTCGTACAATCTTGCAGTCAGAATCTAGTATGGAGGAAAATACTATAAACCTGGGCTTGGACAAAGATAGTGTTTAACTTGGATAGGTGCGTGAATCCATGACAAGGACTTCTCTATAGCCTTGCTCTCTATATATGGTCCTGAATGGAGCCCAAAGAGTATTTTTGTTGTTTCAACCGATTCATGAAACGAGCAAACCTAGAGGATTATTATCCTTAAATGGGTGAGAACATTTGTTTACTCTGTCACGCAAAATCTACTGCTTTGGTTTTGGCACGAAGGTAGATAGGGATGGGCCGGTTTTGCGTAATAATTACCTATGTAGTATGTGCAAAGAAATTTTGTTGCAAGAATTAAACACACAATAAAGTTAAATATTTTATTTCACTACTTAATTAACAGTCATTATCATGTCACAAAAGTATAATATTTCTCAGTAAGTGCACTTATGTCCTAGTCTAGTAAATAAGAAAATCTATTTACACTTAATTTTTAGTCTTTACTTTATACAAATTAATACAGTATTTTTTCTAGGATTGAAATATATATTCGAAGTACTTTTATCAATGCATTATAAAAGCACCTTACTGCGGTCTTGGATAAAACATTTTTTTATTTGTCTGTTCAAAATTATGATATACTTTTAGGATCAATCTGAAAATATATCGTAATTTACGGAACATCCTAAGAGTCATTAAATAAAAGATAATTCGAATCTAAAGATTTAAATGATCCAGTAAACTGCTCTTAGGACGAGCTTGCTTTTCTTCCTTTTTCATCTTTTTCATTAGCTTCGGAGTTCCCAAATTGGTGTCGGCTTTTCTTTTCAGGGTTACCTGAAATTATACATTTTTTTTTAGTTTGAGGTCATAAAGATAAGAGCATAGTGGACAGCAGCACTAAAGTTAGCCATAAGAAGTAGTATACATATATACGTAAGGCTGCCTTTTAAGTTCTGTCGTTTGCTAACCTATCGCGATTATTAAAAATATATATATATGCCATTTTCATCTTTTTGAATTTATAATTCTAAAACTAAAGATTTTTTCTAAATTGGTCGAATAGTTTTATTGTGTTGTCTATTCAAAGGTGACAAGTCAGTTGTCAAAATGGAAATGTCTAAGGAAAATTTACGTGTGATAATTTTCTACAACTTTAAAAGGGGATTCTCGCCACTTCAACGCTTTGAGGAGATTAGTTCTGTGTTTAGTGATATAGCACCATGCTTTAAGATTGTAGAACGCTGATATTTAGAATTTCAACGTAAGCATTCTAGCTTCGGTAACAGGCCACGTGAGGGTCGTCCAAAAACCGCCATGACGCAAGTTTATATCGAGGCTGTGCGGCAGCTAATCCTCGCAGACGGACATGTAACATACAGTGAAATAGAGGCATCTGTGGGCATTTCAGGGACCACAGTCAAAAATATCCTACACGAAGAACTTCGCGTAAGATAGATGATCTCTCCTTGGATACCACATTTTCTTAGCGACGACCAAAATACAGCCCGAGTAAGTTGGTGACATCAAACTCTGCAGTAATTCAACCGAGGACAGTCAGAGTAGGGCTATGATATAGTTAGTGGTAACGAGTCCTGGATATACGCTTACGATACGGATTCTAAGCAGCAGTCAGCTGTCTGGGTCTTCCAAGACGAGCCAAAACCGACCAAAGTCGTACGCTCGCAAAGCACTTAAAAAAAAATGGTTGCCTCGTTTTTGGCCAATTGTGATCATATCGCCAATGTTGTACTAAAATATCGCGAGACAGTTACCGCTGACTCGTATACCACTGTTTGTTTGTCAAAAGTCATCACCGAATTTAGAAAAAATAATCCAAGACGTCGAATGATACTGCACCAAGACAATGCAAGTTCGCGCACCGCCCGCCAATCAAAGCTGTTTTTGAGTTCCCAAAATGTTGAAATATTGGATCATCCACCTTACAGCTCTAACTTAAGCACTGATGATTTTATTACAATCCCTAAAATTAAGAAAATTCTTCGTGGACTACCTTTCAGCACACCTGAAGAAGCTGTTGACGTATACAAATCGGCCGTTTTGACTACCCCCACTTTGGAATGGAATAAATATTTAAAATCTGGTTTGAACGCATGCTATAGTGCATTAATCATCGCTGAATATTCTTAAAAAAATAATAAATGGTAATAACCTATTGGATTATCTATACTTATTTCAAACGACAAAACTTAAAAGGCAGCCCTCGTACTTCTGTGTAAGATTGTATGTTGCACGTATGATTATAAAGTTGAAGTGTTTGGTTGAAGGCGCTAATATAGGGAAATATTGGGTTGATTCCAATGTACCTATTTTTCAAGTACTACTTTTTATATGAGTGCGCGAAGTACATCGATTCTTTCTAACGCGAACGAAATCGGGAGAAACATCTGTAATTGATGCAAAAGTAGTTGCTGTAGTTACTGATGTAAACATTACCTTTGGTGCATCATCGTCATCCTGCGTCAACGCAGTAAACACGAAGTTTCGCTTATGTGTGGTCACTGTTCCTATTTTAGGAGCGTCGTCGTCGGCAGCTAAAGGTGTTGCTAAGGCTGCCAATCGCGCGAGAGCCCCTCTTCCTCGTGTTAGCAAAGAACCGTGGTAATTTTGCTGAAATTAGAAAATTATAGGATTCATTTTATGTGTGTATGGGAGAAAGTTTGCCAAGAATTATAAAAGGTATAAGCTCTCATTAAACTTCTCGAGTATCTGAGGGCGGCAGAGGTGTGAGATATCCCATGCGGTACATGCACATACTCGTGTTCGAAAATTATTTGCTAGCCACCATGGAAGAACTTTACAACATTCATTACATAATATGTAACATAGAAAAAGTATAATTCATTAAACCTGAAATATCATATTACCTGGAAGATAGAGAATGCCTTTTTCGGGCTTGGTATATCTTTGGCAGTATTCTTTTCTTTGACAACCGGTGCCGGTGCTTCCGTGGTTTCTTCTTTATTGACTTGATTTACTTCTTGTAGTAAAGTGGACATCGATTTGGATGAAAGGTTCGCCTTTATTATCGTTGTTCTGTTCACAGTAACGTTCAGGCTGCCTTCTTCTTCCTCTTGTTGCTGAAAATAATAATTATACAGTACTTTACAATAACATTCTTATTTCTTCTATAATTTTAAAACAGCTCAGTTAGTAGGTAACTTTAGACCTGGATATTTTGTAAAAGATCCTGAGTTTGGTTCTTCTTAGATATTTTTGTGAAATATGTGATTTATTACATAAGAAATGTTTTTATTTTTATTAGTTCTAAGTTCGTTATAATGTTGTCTCAACATTTTTCGTGAACACTAGAAAATGAGGATGCTCACCATTTGCCTTAAAAATACTTCTCGTTCATGCCTCTGTTTTCTCCACTGCTCTTCTGACTCAAATTCTTCCTCTTGTGTGTCGGCGAATTCGTCGGGGACTGTTCCAACTTCATCATCATCACCTGGAAAGAGATTAAGAGGTAACGGTTATTTACTAGCTTTATAGGTCATCTCTCCTAACGTCATTGTTGTCGTATTTGTGTTTAAACCTAGGAAATGCAACTTTTGTATCGTGTTTCTAGAAAGAAAAAGTGACAAAGAGCACCCTTCTTTTTTATCCTGAAAAGTTAGGTTTTTACACTGACGAGGGAGGCTTACACTCTAGAGACGTAGTAATGTTATTTTCTCGGGAAAGAAAACAATTAAAGTAATAAGAATTATGTACCTGCGTTTCTCCATCGGAACTTTCGCTGCCGATGTCCATCTCCGAGATCACCGTCTTCGAACAGTAACTCCTGTATAATTCTCACTTCGCGCTTATCTTGGTCCAGCACATCACGCCTGCAATTAGAAATAACTGGATTGAGTAACTTCTTTCATGTACATAAACAATTTTAGTACCTAGTTACAGTCCTCGCCAAACTTTATGTCGTCACAGAACATTGCGCGTGTAAACTAATTTAAGGTGTTAGTGGGTGGTGGACACGGGAGAGGAGTGACGTAATTCCAACTGTACTTTGTTGACTGAACAGAAAAGATTGTCACTCTACTCAATTTTATTTATTTATACACAACCTTAAATCTACCCTTACAGGACTTGCCTACTGCGGCAGATGGGTTCTTCAATTTACTCTAGACTAAACTAAAAACACATACATAACAAATCAACACGTCATACAAACTTAACTAAATTCGTAGCTTACCACCCTATAAGCGATTACAGTGAACTCATTTTCGTTACGACTCTAAAAACCAAATCGTCAATATATATTCGTAAATTCTGTTTCACATACATGTGTATCTGTCCCAGCTCCCTCCTAAGTTTCCCCTGGTGGAAGACCTCGTCGTCTCCAGCCTCTCGCTCCATCCTATCCAGGCCCTTCTCGTCTTCGTCTCCTGAGCCAACCCATTCATCCTCGCTGGTAAGTTCCGCTTCTTGTTCGAAGAAATCTGTCACTTTGCGTTTCTTCTTTGGTTTATCGGCCTTTACTTCGATCTGGAAATGTACAATGGGGTAAAGTATTTATACGGGTAAGAAATACATTTGTTTTTTTTATTAATTTTAAAGAAGGCTTACAGACTAATTACAAACTATGAGTAGACAAATTAATATCAAACACTGCTAATAACAAATATGTGAATTGTCTTTTAAAACCAAAGGAAAGTCTGATACGATTTCACAAATACATATATTTTTAACGTTGCACATCAATGTATGGTACATCTCTACCTCTATCTTTACTTCTATCTAGCTAGAACCTTTCTATCAATGTTGGGAACATTATTGGGTGATTTATGTTATGTATGAACTTACCTCATTTTCTTCAGAGTCATACTCCACCAGTCTTTCAGTTTCCTCTTCTAAGTCCGACATATAGTCATCTTCTTCTTGGTCCATTTCCTCTTCCTCCTCCTCCTCATCATCTAGAAATAAGAAAACATCAATAGAATAAACTTCAACTCAAATCTCTACTAATAAGGATGTTTGTTCCTCTTTCATGCAAAAACTACTGAATGGATTTTGATGAAACTTGGCCATAATATTTATAGGTCATATATCAGAAGAAGGTATATTTTTATTCGAGTGCAGAACTGTCCCCCATTAAGTGGGTGATACCACTAGTGAAAACTAGTGCATTATAATTTACTTTAATAAAAAAAGTACCTTTGTGTATTGCATACCTGAGATCTGTAAAGCTCTCTTTTCTGGCTTCTTTTTCTTCAATTTTTTCTTCCTTTTATTACTTTCTAATTCTAAATTCGTTTCCTTCGGCTCATCATCGTCATCAGAGTCTATCGTAAACTTCTTTTTCATTTGAGTACTTTCTACAACTGGTTCATTATCCTTCTTCTGTGTACCTCCAGTAAAGAATTTATTAGGTTTGGGCTTGTCAAACTCTGGATCATCCAATTCATCTAATATAGACTTTAGAAGGTTTCTGTCTTTATTTGGCTTTACACTGCTTTCACTTTGTTCTTTATTTTCTTCAACTTCTTTAAAAGGTATTTCAGGTAAAGGAGTATCCACTTTACTGAAATCGTCAATTGTTTCAGGTTTGTTTGGTTGTGTATCTTCGAAATAAACGTCTGTAGCTAAGTCCTGAGATGTGGGCTCAACATATTGATTTATTTCGCTGGGCGATACAAACTCATTGTCGTAGAACTTGCCAGTGCACAGAGCTAGTATATCTTCTCCTATTGGCTGTGATTGAGATGACTGAGTTATAGGGAGCTGTGATCCATTAACAATGGCGTCTACACTAGGCTAGATAAAAAATAAAGATATCATTAGTAACAGTACAACTTAGTATATTTTTGTCCGAAAATATATAAGTTTTTTTAATACTTACATCTTTATAAGGTTGTGACATACACAAGATATTTATTTCACTAGGAGTTTTAAATTCCAAGTCTGTATTATTACATCCAGTTGTGGAGTCTAATATGGAAAATGTCTGTGTGCCAAGAACTTCATCGCTCGTATTAATACCATCTTTAACCTTTTCAATAACTGCGGAGCTTTCCTGACTTGTGAATAGATCATCTGATGCGGATTGGTGTCTTTGCGCCAATTGTATTACATCATCTGGAAATATTGAAAGGGTCATTTAAAATAAAAATGTTACTATAGAATTTCAACTAGGAAAAATGTCTAAAATATTGCTTACTTACAAATTAATGTGTAGTTCATATATTGATTACTCAACATATTTTTTAACAATATTAAATTCAAAAATAAAAAAAAACATTAAAAAATATAAAAAATAGATGGCTACCGATATCGGGCACAGGGTCCCATGAGTGAATTATCAATATAAATGTTAAAGAATACCTTGTGAAGAACTTTGAACATCATTTGAAACAACAGCTGCATCAACTTCATTTGTTTCATTACTGTCTTTTGCTACAGTTTCAGTTTCTACCGGTTTGGTAGTAACCTCTTCATCGTCAGAGTCCTCAAAAGCTTTCAATATTCTGCCTTTTTTAACTTTAGTTGGTTCTTCTACTTCTGATTCTGAGGACTCATCATCACTAGATTCTTCTTCATCATCATCATCTTGTTCAACAACAGCTTCATCACCCTCAAGTTCTTCATTGTCCCCTTTATCTGATAACTCAGCTTCTTCCTCATTTTCCTCACAATCGGATTCCTCTGCCTCTTCGTCAAGCATAGCATTATGTTTTCTTGGTTTATCTTTAATTTCAATATCATTTTCTTCCGGTTCCTCCTCTCCACTTTCAGAACTACTTTCTTCTTTATCTTCCTTATCATTTTCATCTAACTTTGCTTCAATTTTCTCGAAGCTGTCATCAGCATCGTCTAAAATGGTATCCATTTCCATATGTTGCTGCTTTTCTTCTTCAAGGCGTTTCGCCCACTCCAGAGATCTCTGCTCAGCTATTTTTTCTTCAAGTTCTTGTTTTAATTTTAAATGTTGAGCACCTGGTTTCAGCCTGTAATTTATGGTTATTTCAATTATACTACGCGCCAAATAAGCGTGCAATAAAGTTTGTTCACCTCTTTCTACTAATGTATCCCGATATTTCAAAACGATACGAAAAAAATGTATGGGCAGTGTCGCTAACACGATCAATACAAGTGTATCGTGGTAAGAGGCGTCCTTGTCGCAAAGGATTACAAACCTTTGGTCAAAATTATGATCAGTCGATTTTAGTTCTAATATGGGCAGACAAGCGCATTCCAAATTCGGAATGACGGAAGGACATTGTTACAAAATGGCGGACAGGTGATGCGCCCCTGACGGCAGGGCGGTTAAATGGCCTTTATTACAAGTTTATTTGGCGCGTACTATAGTAAATATAATGCTCTATGAATTGTTTCATTCTGAATATTATAAGTGTTACTTACTTCTTTTCCTTTTCCCTTTCAATTTCTTCAGGTGTTTTCAACCTAGCAAAGTATGTAAACCTTTCTTTTAACAGTTCAACACCACTCTTTTTGGGCATGAAGCCACCTCCATCTAAATCAATGACCATACCTGGAGCACCAGTTAGCTTAGGTTTAGCATTTGGAGGTAAAGGATCTCTTATGAGCATTGGAGAATTCACATTGTCATTGTCTGTAAAAAAGAAAACATGTTCTTAGCTTCATTTATTCATATGGTTAGACTAAGTTAGAACATCTTTTTTTTTGCTTTTTTTTTGTAACTCTGTGTGTGGTACGCAATCACGCTAAACCAAATGGAATTTATCAAAGAGTTTGGTGGTTCCCTGAAGATGTGCATAGGCTACTTTTATCTACTTATAATACTATTTGCACCATATAATAATATCATGACTAAGTTAGAGTTATACCTTTCATAATTTCAGCATTCTCAATAAGTCTATCAATGTCTTCCATATTAACATCGTCATCAGAAAAGAAGTCATCGTTTTTGTCTTCAGCATCCATTTCAATCTCATTTGTAACTTCTTCAACTTTATCAGATTTGTTTGGGTCCTCTTCTGTATTATTTTCAGTGAAATGTAATGCTATTAGTTGACTCTCGGGCTCAGTATTTACCACAGCTACTGCCAGTTCTGAATTATTCAATTCATCCTCATTATTTTCAGTTAAATCATTCTGAAGGTTATTTTCTACACGAACATTTTCGGATTGATCTGCTGGAATGTTTTCTTCTTCTACAGAATCATTATATACTAATTTGAAATCTGTATTTGAATCATTTTTCTCAGTGTCTTCAAGTTGTTCATTTGTCTCAACCTGTTTTTCACTATCTACTACTTCATTATTAATATTATCTGCCTCACTTGAAGTTTTATCAACCTCTTTTTGTATTAATTCATTATAACTTTCATCATTGTTTGCAGCAACCATATTTACATCAGTAGAATCATTTTCTGCACCCTCAATGGGAGTTTCAGCCTTTTCAGGAACATTGTCAAGTTCAGTATTTGTGTTGCTAGATGCTTCTTCTGTGCTCTTGGGTATTTCATCTTTTTTCTCTTCAGTTTCAGCAGTTTCTTCATCTGATTCACTTTTACATAGTTCCATCATCTCCTTTTGTCTTTGTTCTAGTAAAAGCCTGAAATCATCAAAATATAATTTAAGTAAAAGTGATAAGGCAGTCATTTCATTGAATTTTAGTTCTGATCATGAGTATTTTTGGTACATGTATACATCAGGTTCAGAACTCTTTTATATAATTCATCATGGGAAAGTAGACTTACGCATAATGTTTTAATTGTTCCTCATTCATTTTGATGGGCAGGGCTTTGCCATCAGAAGCAACAGCAGGCTTTCTCCTAGACATGATGTCTTTGAGGGACAGAGCCTTAGGCCTGTGATAAGGCAGAGACACTGCTTTCTCCCTCAACATGCGATTTGACTCACTTTTTATCAACTGCATGTTTTCCATTGCTTGTTTAGCTGACATCTGCAAAATTAAACATTACTATTAATTATACTTTTACTTGTGTCTCATTCTTAAAGCAAACAATTTAAAATCATGATCTTTAGTTTTACTTGACTATCGACAGCTATTAATAAATAACAAATTGTTTATTACTTCAATTTGTACATAATTTTACAATAATGTGCTTATTACAATGCTTGTAGCAGCAATTTAACAATAAATATGCATAGTAACTACAAAATCTAGGTCACTGTGACTATAAAATTATGATGACAGACTTTGGCACGCAAATGACTATTCTTATTCTTTGATGACTTACTCTCACTGGCTTAGCCTCAATCAGTTTAGTGGATTTCTGTTGTTTTCTAGGCTTCTGTTTTGGCATTTCACTTTTATTCATCTCGCTTTCTTCATCTGAAGTATCAGGATCACAAATATTGGACATAGTTGCCATACTTTTTCTTATTTTCTGAAAAAGAAAATTATATTACAGATGTATATCTATAACAATCATACTGTCTTATAATACTAAGCTTGTATGCACAGTATCCAAAAGCTTTATGAAAATATTAGCAGTTTTCCCGCAGTTTCACCCACGTCCCGTGTAAGCTCCTGTCCACACCGGGATAAAATATAGCCTATGTTACTCACAGATAATATAGCTTTCTAATAGTGAAAGAATATGTAAAATCAGTCCAGTAGTTTTTGAGTTTATCCATTACAACCGAACAAACAAAGTTTTCCTCTTTATAATATTAGTATAGAAATAGTATAGAAAACAGGTGGCCCTAATTTTAAACACAATAAATGAATGTTACCTGCTTTATTTTGGCAACAGAAGACATTTCATTATCAGAAGGATCAGAAACTTCACTGTGACTGCTTTCTGAAGATGATTTACTGTGTTCATTACTTTCATCTTTTGATGATTTCATCCCTCTAGACTTCAGCAAGCCCTTAAACTTATCTTTCATTTTGTTTCTTTTGTTCTTCATTCTCATTTGTTGCTCTTCATTTTTAGTAGTTTCGATCCTACTAGGGCTATCAGAATCAGAACTATTACCGTTCAACTGTATCCTTGACTTAATAAGGCCGCTTTTGAGAGATGTAACGTTATTTTCAGACTCACTATCACTGCTACCTTCTGACTTATCATCCTGGGTGACCTTATTATCGTCCTTTCGTACATTTTCTTTCTCTGTGTCACTGTCTGAGAACTGTTGAACTCGCCGTCTGATCTTTTTAACAGGAGCACTTTCTTCATCACTAGAATTTAGTTGAAATCCCACATTACTAGAATACTCTACGAGAGCCATGTCGTTGAGGTGAAGCTGGCCTAGCACTGCTGTTTTTTTAGCCTATTGTCGTAAATGTACAACACGACTCATTATATACTTGGATATTAAACGCAAAAGATTCTAGACATTCAGTGATTGTATGCAAACTTAACACCTGTAAAACACTATAGTTATTAAGTCACTTTTAAAATAATTATTCACTTTAAATCCTTTAAAATTGCAAATGAATTGAAGCCTTTTATAGACTTGCACATACACAAACGTCAGACATTCGCGCCAAAATTTATACATGACATTGATGACATGACACTTGACAGCTAAGGATACAGTTTGACAGTTTCGTTGGCACACGTAATAAAACAGAAATAAAAAAGGTCGGAAAGGTGGATCGGAGCCAAATCGGAGCTAATGGGGAAGTAGTATAGCGAGGAAAAGTTGGCCGAAGGTGAAATGCTTCCCATACTTCTCGTATTCGATATGACCTAAGCAACTGACCGAGTTTCCAAAATGTTTCAGAAACTGTATCCGAAAAATTGTCCCTTATAAAATTCGTGGCTTTCAAACAATAAATAAAAACAATAAAGTAAAAACTAAAGTAAATTTTATTAAATTTAAAACAAATGTTGTAGACATTAAATATATTATTATTAAACCATACTAATAGTCACCACCTCCAAGAGCAGAATAGTCTGGTGATGGTGGTTCCTTTTGTTTTGGCATGTCACAAATAACTGCTTCGGCGGTAGTTAGTAATGACGCTACGCCACTAGCATCAGTTAAAGCTCTTCTTACAACTTTAGTAGGATCTATTATACCTTTCTCAAGCATATTCACATATGAATTATTTAACGCGTCATAACCATATTCGGGGCCCATGTCTTCTACTTTCGATACAACCACTGCCCCATCGAAACCAGCGTTAGAAGCAATAGTTATGCAAGGCGTACGCAAAGCTTTCTTAACAATGGAGACACCAATTTCTTGATCTTTATTTGAAGGCTTTAGCTTGTCCAGAGCAGGTATACATCGCAGAAGTGCTGTTCCACCTCCAGGTACAATGCCTTCTTCAACTGCTGCTCTAGTAGCATTTAATGCGTCATTGACACGATCCTTTTTCTCGTTCACTTCGACCTCGCTACAGCCTCCTATTAATAGTACAGCTACGCCAGCCTGTAGTCTGCCCAAACGCTCAATAAGCCTTTCGCGGTCATAACTATTTGTAGCTGTTTCTAATTCTTCTTTTATTTGATCGATGCGTTGTTTTATTTCATTTTGATCACCCCTCCCTTTTAGTAAAAGGGTTGAATCCTTTGTAATGATTACTTCACCAACTTGACCAAAACTCTCAGCCTGGCAATCCTCTAGCCTTATTAAGTTTGCATCATCTTCGAAAAGCACACCACCAGTTGCGGCAGCCATGTCAAGCAAAGAATTTGTTCTATGTTCGCCAAAACCAGGAGCTTTGACTGCTACTACCGGTAAACCAATTTTCAATTTATTCACTACTAATACGGACAATGGTTCACCGTCATAATCTTCCGCAATTATGACTAGCGGTTTCTTATGTGCATTTGCTAACTCTAATGCTGGAACCACCTGTGACGCATTGTATATTTTCTTTTCAGAGTACAGAATTAAGGCGTCATTGTATTCGACTTTTGGACCTTTAGTTGAATTTATGAAATATGGTGAAACGTAACCACGGTCAAACTTCATGCCTTCTATGACTTCTAGTTCATCTTCTAATGTTTTACCATCTTTAACAGTAATGACACCATTTTTGCCTACTCTGTTCATAGCGGCCGCAATTAATTTACCTATGGATTTATCACCGTTTGCGGATATTGTAGCTACTTGTTCTATTTCCTCCGAAGTGTTTACTGCTTTAGACATTTCCTTTAATTTTTGTTTAACGGTTTCAACCGCTAACATAACTCCCTTTCTTATTTCAATAGGATTAGCACCCCTGGATATATTTTCAAATCCTTCTTTCGCAATAGCGCGTGCTAATACTGTAGCTGTGGTCGTTCCATCTCCAGCCTCTTCGTTGGTTTTGTTTGCTACATTCTGGACCAGCTTAGCACCAATATTCTGGAATTTATCTTTTAATTCAATTCCTTTGGCTACAGTCACACCATCTTTTGTTATTTTAGGAGCTCCTAAATTTTGTTCCAAAATTACATTACGTCCTTTTGGGCCCATAGTGACAGCGACGGCATCCGCTAAGATATCAACTCCCTGTAACATGAGAGACCGAACGTCCGGCCCAAACCTTACTTCTTTTGCGTAAAAGCGACATGAATTAATATTTGTTGCTTTAAAATATTTAAAAGTATTTCTCGTTATATGCGATGAACGATACATTTTTAAAATTAGCCCACTTTTCAACTTGACGTGAACGATCTTCTTGAAATAAAATAGTATCGACGATGATAGTGTGCGTAATGTTTGAATGAGGAATACAATTTAAATTAGAACAGTTTTTTTCTTCATAATATTACCAGCGTGCATATTGCCTGTTGGCTATTTCGATCTACATGGTAAATAAAGTAGAGAAGGGATCGTAGGATTCCGTTCTAAAAATCGAGTGGGAAATTATGCAGGGTTAAATTATTATACATAGTGTAGGACGTCCTCAGGCACGGTGGAGTTGCGCAAGACGGCTGGCAGGAGCTGGATGCGAGAAGCCGAAAATCGATCTCAGTGGCGTGCACTTGGAGAGGCCTATGTCCAGCAGTGGACTGCGATAGGCTGATGATGATGATGATGATGATGAAATTATTATTAATGTTTTGCCTTAATATAAAGTGTTAAATAAAAAGTAAGTACATATCTTATTTACCTGTTTAATAGTAATCGTATTTTGTTGTATTGGTCATCTCTATCACCGATTTGATGGTGACAATCAAGTGACTGACAGTGACAATGTCATCAACAGTTGGGTATCTACATGGTATCTATCTGCCGAGTGCCGTCATTGAATTTTAAAAGTAACGGCAACAAGTTGTTTTGTTGAACGTATGAACTCCTAATTTTAAAATGAATTCATCAAACAAACCCATTATTTTAAACTTAGAAATAGGTGACCAATTAACCACAATATCTTGTGGTCATGTTCTGGTGGAGCTAATCAAGTTTATCGCTTATCAAAGACTGCAAATACCTTATTCATATCAGTGGTTAAAACATATTGTTACGAAGAAAAAAATAAGCGAAGACGAGGAAGTAAAGGAAAGTTTTCAATCTGAAAGACACTTTCGGGCAGCGTCAACAGCGTTGGAAAACTTGGATTTCATTCTAAAGGTTACATTTTCTTATATCTTTTTATGTTTTTCCTGTGTGCTATTTCGGATACTATATCCTCGTGTTAAATTCCTTGGTCGTTATTGATGGAATTGATGTTACAGAGTCTTCAAAAAGAGATTGGTGGTCCGTCAATCCCTGAGGAAGTGTGTATCAGTCTTGGTGCTACTCCAGTGACCTGTAAGGAGATGTACAGGGTACTCCTGCCAGTAGCATGCCATAAGCCACAGTGTCACTCTACACTCATAGCCAATGATCAGAAAATACAGAGAAGTGTATTTAGGTAAGAAATCATATTGTTGATCATAAATCAATTCTTTAAAATTATACTCTTATTATAGTGTATGATTTGTAACATAAATTCACATTTGTTTTTCAGGACATTAGTGACATCAGAAAAATTAAGCCAATTTTTCTTCAACCAGCTCTCACCAACCAACCTATATGTTTTTATTAAGAAAAAGCTTGTGAACAATCTAGACACAATACTTGACAATGAAAACTTTGTCTTTACAAGTGGTTGTAGAATACCAAGAAACTCTAAAATAATTGTTCTGGACTTCAGAACTAAAACATTTGACAACCTCACCTGTTGCAATGAGTTTCAGATATTTGGAGATATGGTTTCTGAGAACCCCCAAAACTTAGTAATAGAACCTTCTGATGAGAATGATGATGAATTCAATGAGATTGAATCCACAGATGATGTGAAGTGGTATCAGTCTTCTTATGTTATGAAGGGATTTAAAGACTGTATTGTTAATGGCAGTTCTATTACGAACGCCTGGCTCAATTCTTGACTGAGTGCAAACATAGCTCAATTTAATATTTTTTTATTGATTAAAACTTATATTATTGTTAGTGCAACTTTGCATTATTATCGACTGACATTTAATAACTTGATGTTATGATTATTGTTTTAGTTTTCCTTACAATGTATAAGTTAGGTGTAATAGGCAAATTTTTATATTGATTAGTAGAAATTATCACATTTAAGACTTTACAAATAGACATAATTTCAATGTGTGCCATACTGTTTCATCATGTTTACAATTAATCAAATTCTGTGTTTGAATTTGATATCTGTTTGACATTGTTCACTAATAATAAATCATAATTAATTAAATGTTTAATAAAGAAGTAACAATGTTTTTATATGCATAATCCTTCATATCCTGTGCAATGAAACTTAACAACATGTGCAAAGTATAGTATAGTTGATAAATAAATCAACACTTCAATTGAATACTGGTAAAAGCTTTACTGATAACTTCATGTATATCATCTTTCTGTTAATACTGCACCTTGATACCATTATTCCATGTAAAAAAATTCATGATTATTTTAATTTCACATACTGAATTTCTGCTTTACCACCGTCACCAAATATGGTGCGTTCCTTGTGTGCAATACATTTTTTTTCTAAATCTTGATCCTGACTTCTCACAGTACAGTTCCCCCAACTATTACAATTTCTAATGGCATCATTAAATTCCAGTATTAAGTTATTTCTTCCACCATTTGGTCCTACTACATAATCGCATTTTATTGATTTCTTTATCATATCATTTAGGCAACATTCAAGTAACTCATAATATGCTAGCCAGAATTTGTCTGGTAATTGTTTTAACTTAACCCCAAGTGACTCCCTGAGAAGCCCAGAGACAAAAATGTCATCTATCCAGAAGTATGGGTGATAGATTGCTTCGTCACATAGTACGGCTGCTACTTTAGGGGTTGTTATATAATACCAACCAGAGAGATAAGATGGATACTCTGATCTTGGATACTCGTCATACGTAACATACCATTTGTTTTCTTTATTCCTTCTAGGCTTGGTATTGTTCAACATGTAGCCCATTAATAAGCCAGTAGGATTGTCAATTGTTTTAAGTAAATTGTATGTTTTGTTCAAGTTATACACAGTGTCATCATCCACTTTGAGAATGAATGATGCTTCATGGCATGTTGTGGAGGCCCATTTCAAACCCATCAAATGTTTGTATGTTAAGTTTCGGTAATTTTCTACAAATTTTCCTTGTAGAATGTCACCAAAAGTGTTGTTTTCATCATTTATTGCAGATTGACTTATGTATCTGGAATATAAATTAGATTTTGATAAATTTTTAGTTGCTTACAAACTGAGGTAATATTTTATTCTTTATACTAATATTATGTGGAGCTTTTTGTAACAAATATTTCTGTCAATACTGAATACATACTTTTCTTTCTCAGGGATTTGGGCCAGTAGAAATACTCTGGTTGCATTTATTTTTCTCAGTTCCTCGGCAGGCATAGCTCTCCTGTGAGCACTCCTTAATTCTACATGTCCTACGTACGAGGTCACAATAATTACTAGAAATGTTTGGCCTGAAATCATAGACGAAAAAATTATGAATAAAGTACCTATATCAGGTGCAAAAATAGCAAGTAATTTTGTATCTAGATTTAGTTTATAAAACAGTAGTTTATAACTAAACGTGTCGAATATAAGAAGTACTAGCTGGTGCCCGCGACTTCGTCTGCGCAGGTTTAGTATTTCGAACAATATGTTTACAAATTGTAGCCTATGTGTTATTCTGATGTATAAGCTATATTATTGTAAAGTTTCATTAAAATCCATTCAGTAGTTTTTGCGTGAAAGAGTAACAAACATCCATACATACAAACTTTCGCGTTTATAATATTATATTAGTAGGATAAACTGATACTACTTCAAAAAGTATTTACTTTTGCATGTTGTGCTGTCTGGTTTAAGAGTTACATCTCTTAACGTGTAACTTTTTCTCCTAAGAATAGTAACAGTGTTATGAAATTCTGTTTTAGATTTCCAATAAATCCAAGACGTTAATACTATTCCAAAAAGTAAACTCATGTAAACAAACTTTCTCCGCATTTTTAAACAATATTAGCATACGTATCACGACATTCACAGCCTTATGGTATGAGCACTAATTTAACAACTCGTTATTTTGTCACCATTACATCGTTTTATTTAAATAAAAATAATAAAAAGTGATTTTAAAGCTGTTGGCTGCTGGCTGAAACAGCTGTTTTGTATTTTGACTTTTAAAATTTTGACAGATGCGTACTTGCTGTCAAAGGTCAATTCACTTACTCTTTATTAGAAAATAAATATTACAAATTCACATAATATGAATTGTTAGCAACATATAATGTTATTAACAATATTTTCAATAAATCTGCGAATGTATGGCACACCGGGCTTTTTTAATACCAACAGTAATCATAAGGGGAACAGAATTTATTATTGTAGTGATCCGAGTTGTAGGTACCGACTACATAATTAGGAACCTACCAACATCCTTCAAATAACCATTGATTACGATAAGCGATAACCCCATATTTTACGGCATCTTCTTCAATTAAATTGATCATCACGAAAACAATACACTATACTTTCTTATTAATTATTTTATGATATGGTATTTATTGATAGGGTATGGTTTCATGATATGTTAATCCTCAGCGGCGGCCCTAGCCATTGCGAGGCTACGTGCGGCAGATCTATGCGAGGCCCTTTGTCCTACGTGAAAAGTATGTGTTGCGAGAGTAGGCTGGTGTTTTGATTTAGCTAAACGTCATGTTAGAGGAGAAATGCTCAAGTTAAACAAATTAATAAAATTTTATTTTTACTACAGTTTATATTTAAAGAATCATCAATTATCCTTGGCAGTCGTTACGGGTAGTCAGAAGCCAGTAAGTCTGACACCAGTCTAACCAAGGGGTATCGGATTGCCCGGGTAAGTGGGTTGAGGAGGTCAGATAGGGCAGTCGCTTCTTGAAAAGCACTGGTACTCAGATGAATCCGGTTAGTCCGACCCCAACCAGTGGCGGCGTAGCATCGGGTAGCACCCGGGGCGAACTACCTATTGAGCACCCAAAAAAAAACGATAAAATATCGTCACAGAGTAAAAAAAATCGTGTAGAAATTTGGGACACGAATTAACCCAAACATATCTTCAAAAACCGGTTAATTAGGCCGCGAGCGTAGCGAGCGTGAAATTTTTGAGTTTTGGAACACAACAGTACTCAGACAAGTTTGAAAAAAAATGACCGTAAAGTGAAGGAGCCGCGAGTGTAGCGAGCGTGAAATTTTAATTTTTTGGGACGCAAAGATTAAAAAAAATAATTAAAAAAACAATGCAAAGTGAAAGGCGCGAGCGCAGCGAGCGCGATATTTTTGAGTTTTTCACCACAACAGTACTCAAACAAGTTCGAAAAAAAAACTACTATAAAGTGAACCAGCTGCGAGCGCAGCGAGCGCGAAATTTTTTGAGTTTTGGGACACAAGAGTCCAACGCTTACAAATAGCGCCTAAACAGCTTAGAAATATCCACCGTAAAGTGAATTTTCTAATTATTTGTTTGAGGACTCTCAAAAACTCAGAATTAAGCACAAATAAAAAGAAACCGTGACTGAAGCGAGCGTCAGTTGTTTTTGCTACTTCGGTGCTCTAGCTTTTTGTTAGATTGAGGACTCGAAAAGTAAGCGCAGAATAAATTAGAAATGAATAAAAAACCGCGAGCGAAGCGAGCGAATTTCTTTCTAACTTTGAGGAATTAAGTAATCAGGTAAAAACAAAAATACAAGAGAGGGGTGACACCCCTCTCAGTCCCGCTTCAAGGACTTAAAAGCGGCGCTACCTAGGTTCGGCTAAAAAAGGATGAAAAAAATAAAACAAGTGGAAAGTAAAGCACCCACGAGCGCAGCGAGCGCAAAAATTTTTGACCGTTGGGTCACACCTAAAGTTGTATAACAAATAATAGCGCAAGGTGAACCCGCGAGCGTAGCGAGCTCGAAAATTTTTGAGTTTTGGGACATAAAAGTACTCTAATCAAGTTAGAAGGAAAGGTAATATCAAGTAAACAGCCGCGAGCGTAGCGAGCGCGAATTTTTTTAAATTGTTTGTATAAGTAAATGCAGAATGAATTAGAAATAAAGACTTTCTTGAACCAGATATATATTTTTTTTATATCAGTGTGAGCGCGAGGCCCCCCCAAGCGCGAGGCCCTGTGCGAAGGCACAGTTCGCACACCCCTAGGGCCGCCACTGTTAATCCTTAATTAACACGGGTTATCACGGGTACCTTACCTACCTGCCTTTGGTACCGTAGCGTACCTATTTAACCAAACACAGGTAGTATAGGCGGTAGACCCAGCCTACACGTTGTGAGAAGAAAGTTTCTAATACATATGATAAAAGACGATCGCTTTCCTCTGTATCAAATATTTTTTATTAGGTAGAGGTAAAGAGCGTAACGGGAGGGTTCATTAATTTAAATTTAAACACACGCACAGATTTGCCAAGGCTTCTCGCTTCAAGGCTGTTCCGAGTGTGTACATATTTATATTGATTGCCGTAAAACAACTGTGAACAATCTTACAATTTTGTTATACAAGTTACCTAAACCTTAATTTTACTCTTATGAGGCTAGGTACCTAAATTTTAATATTTTCTAGATATTTCCATTACAAAGTGGCGAATAATTATGACTTATAGGATTTATGACCATTGATTTGTGTAATCGAGTAAGCTTAGCTACTCTTAATAAGTCACGTATATTTGGATAATGATGACTTTAAACCTTTCGATTATATGGCCGGAATGCCCGATTATAGCAAGTAGCAGCTTATTGATGCGACAGCGAACAAACTACTGTCATTTTTATCATTAATAATGAGTTGTTATCAAGAGCCCGCCTACAAGCGCAGGAGCGCAGGAAGCTCAGTCGACTGATCGTTGATCAGACAGCGACGCGTGCGCAGCATACTGTGCGGCTACCGACCGTTCTGCGGAACTAAATTAATTAATTTCCTGACATAAATATGGCATCCAAAATGAGTTTAACTCTGGACGTTGAGGCCGAGGCCTTAACAGCCAAAATAATAACAATGGTGTGCCTTTTCGGGATTTCTATGGTGACGGGCTGTTTGCCAATGGTAATATCCTTAAAATACGACTGGTTCAAGACGAGTGACTCCAACTTGCGTTCCTCCAATCAGCTGGTAATGGGATTACTCGCGTTCGGAGGGGGAATACTGTTCGCGACCACCTTCATGCACCTGCTGCCCGAAGTTGATGAGAATATTGAAGCTTTACAAGGTGAGTAAATTAATTTAATTATGTACCTCAAATTAAGATTTTCTTAAAAAATGTTAGGTGCGATTTTAAATTAAACTACCTTCAGTAAGCGATTTTTAAGTAGCACTTTAGCTTATTAGTCAAATGTCATCGAGGAACCAGATTTTGTTCTATTTCATCAGTGTGCATTGCTGAATGATCTTAAAGATTTTATCGATGCATTATGCAGCAGTGTGCACGTGTCTAGGTACCATATCGGCATTAATGTAATGTGTATTTAACGCAGATGCCATAAAACACTATTGTAAGTGCGATTAAAGACGGTTGCTCCGTTGCATTTTGTAACATTTAATGAAATAAAAATAAACGTCTTTAATTTAATATAGAGCGTTGTTTTTCACAGAGATGGTGTACTTTAGCTTATATTTACATAGCTGTCCTGTTAAGATACATACCTACAAACAATTTAAAGTACTAAATTATAATTCAATGTTATTCTCGCGGCTTAGGTAATTTTCTTACATTAATGTTAGTAAATAAATTCAAAATGCAAAATTAACGTTAGAGAATTATGAGTTGAGTATATACCTATCTACTTCTGTCTTCTGCATTAGCGTGGGCATAGTACCGTCTACGACCACAATGTACGCAGATAGGATATAATTTCACTCTATTGGAATCATTAATGCTCCAAGCTGCAGATTTGACTTAAGAAAACTGAGGCCTTATAACTGTCGCGCTATTACGATAAAGGGCATTAACAAATACTTATAAGTAAGAATTATCGATATTTCTGAATTGTAATAATTCATTCGATTATTTTATAACTGTTGTAATTAATGTGATGGACGTAAAGGGTAATTATTTCCTATGGGCAGTGGCGGCCCTAGGGGTGTGCGAACTGTGCCATCGCACAGGGCCTCGCGCTTAAGGGGGCCTCGCGCTACAACCCACCCTAATATAAAAAATATATAATTAATTCCGAGTTTAATTTGAGAGTCCTTAAACAAACAACTTAAAAAAATTCGCGCTCGCTACGCTCGCGGCTGTTCACTTGACAGTGCTTTTCCTTCTAACTTGATTAAAGTACTTTTATGTCCCAAAACTCAAAAATTTTCGCGCTCGCTACGCTCGCGACTTCACCTTGCACTGTTGTTTATTATACAAGTTTAGGTGCTTTAGGGACCCAAAGCTGAAATTTTTTTGCGCTCGCTACGCTCGCGGGTGCTTTACTTTCCGATTGTTTTCTTCTTTTCATCCATTTTTAGCCGAACCTAGAAGGTAGCGCCGTTTTTAAGTCCTTTTATTAACAAGAAAATAACTCCTAGTTTCCGTATGAACTTTCTTATTTACGACGTTCGAACTACTCAAGTCACAATCTTTCAATACATAGGGGTCACTTGGGCACCCGGGCGCTACATGAGCTAGAGACGGCCCTGAATCAGTTATACGAAGAGCTGAATATTATCTCGGTGCTGAAATATATATATTAGAAAATAATTTAACTGAAATTTATCAAACTACCGAAATAGTCTTGAGAATTCGAATAATAAAATAATAATATCGAAAAAGCAGTTTTTCGAGGCTTAAAATTATTAAAACATGTTTAAGGAATTCGATGGCACAAGATTGACTTTCAGCCCTTGCTATTATTTCGATCGAAAATGATGTTGCTCATTCATTCGATTACTCTGCATTAATTAAAGATTTTAGTATTAAGAAAAGTCGCAAGCATCAGATCATTTCAATATACATATTATGTTAATTTTGTGATTCTTTAAATATTAACTGTAGTAAAAATAAAATGTTATTAATTTGTTTAACTTGAGCATTTCTCCTCAAACATGACGTTAAATCAAAACACCAGCTTACTCTCGCAACACATACTTTTCACTTTGGACAAAGGGCCTCGCATAGACCTGCCGCACGTAGCCTCGCAATGGCTAGGGCCGCCACTGCCTATGGGTCTTTAATTGTAACAGGAGGGTACTTTGTCTACTTATATTTGGCATATGCCTAGGTAGGTAGGAACCGATAATTTGAATACGTAGACTTTTCAAAGTACGTTTAGAAAAGAGTAAGGACATAAAAATATAGGTATTTCCCAGAAGTTCAGCAAATGATGCAAATAAATGGTATCGTGTGTATTTATACACACGTTTCAATTTACCAATTTATCGGATGTTCCGAGTTGTTAATGCGTTAGTGTATTCAAAATTTTCACAGTTAAGTGTTAACAAGTCTACATACTTAGTCAAGTTAGTAATGCGTCTTTCCATGCTAGGAAATATGGGTAGATTCCTAAGTAGGTACTTAGTTGTTTTCCATCATCATGATTACAGATTTACTTATTCTAAGACTTTATAGGTATTTTGCTCTTTTGTAAGAACTTTTATAACGTTTCTTTTTGGCTTTAACTTGGCATAACTCCGTACGCAGCTTCCGTAGATAGTGCTGAGCGCAGTCGTGAGCTTGTAATAGATTTTTAATTGCATTTGTATTAACTTTCTAATATTCGTTACCTAAACAATCTACTTACATAAGTGTACATGCTTTATGTACCTTTTCTATAGTAGGCTTTGGGGGAAATTATTTAATTACTGAATAGTTAAGAATTTAATTGTCAGAGTTGATTAGCTATAATATAGCTGCTATATCATACTCACAGGATTATCATGCCAATGTTAAGGACATTCAATTGTTAAAAACTTAGTCGCAGATTTGATTTAAACGGATTAATGTAATAATGAAATAACGACGAGGTATTTATTTAAAAACATTCACTTCAGGCTTACTTTCACTGATTGCTTGATCTTCAATAGGTAGGTAAGTCTTGATACAGCAAAGTTTTAAACTTTCGAGTTTGTAGGTTGAAAGTTTTGGGTAGGTATGTAGAATCGATCGAATGCAGCGAATCAGGGTCCAAATATCAAAATAAAAAACTAAAATTTGCTCGAGTACCCATAATCCGTACTTTTATTTTGTTTTTATTTTTTTTTCTCTTATCGAACAATGAATTCCAAAAACAAGATTACGAAATATGAACGGACCGACGGCGAGCGATGTAATCGGTCAAACCAATTATCACTAAATCAATTGATTATTTATTAATGTCTAGATTATTTCGTAAAGCTCCCTGCTTTTATCGAATCTGCACATCACTAGACATCATTTTAAGATAAGTTATCATGTTCTCCGGGGGTTTTTTGACCATGCAATTTTTTTTTGTTTTCATTTGTGTGGCCTTGTTCTAATCCTAAAATCCTTAATTCTCGTTTATAACCATCATATAGGGACATATCTATTCTTTAGGCACCTAACTAGGCAGGTTCTTCTACCTTCGCTTTAAAGATTTGGTTCCTATATCTCACGTAATTTTTCTCATTTCGTCAAGAAAATACCTATGTCATGCGAAACTGTTAAGCTCAAGACGGGAAAACTCGCAAATCGCTTTTAAAAATAGATTTTGTGATACTTGTTTTGATAATTCTAAAAATACTTTTCAAATAACGAAAGAAAAAGAACATTATTTTTATTCCGTACCTACGTAGTGTCTATGACTCTACGTTCCTCTTCAAAAAACCGGTCGCTGTCACCGTTCTAAGTTTTATTCGATAAAACCGTAATCGATTCAAATTATTACCGTGTGAACTAGGAGACATGCTTATCTACCATGTAACGCTGTAGGTTCTTACTGTACATGGTTGACCGGTTGTCTTTGATTATTTAGGTAAGTTAGTAAGTACACTGCTCCACAGCTTCTTTAGATTTTCGGTAGGGCCAATAAATCTTTAGAAAAATATAAATCCCAAAGAAAAGTTGAGGTAAAGTTTGTGAATTAGGTACCTACCTACTACAACTAAAATCACGGCCCATTGTAAAATTCATCTATTGCATAATTAACAGATTAATTATCGTGAATGAGTAGGAAGGTAAGTACATGAGAGCAGTGAAGGTTGTCAGACCGACATGAAAGGTCATGGTGGTCACGTAACACCATAGCTGTCACGGTGATGAGAGCACAATGAGGTCTAATCGCATTAAGTATACCGTGAGACTGTATCCCATGCCTACAGTTCGAAAGCGGTGAAGGGCTCTTTGGAAACAACCAGAGACTATAGCACCATTTACTCTCTAGGTTTCATAGTTAGACTTAAAAAGTTTTTCCTATGTTTAAAAGTCTTTGGTTTGAGTCACTCAAATATAGGTAGACTAACAGACAGCAGTTATTAATTGATGGATTTAGATAATAACGTTATCTAGCCTGTCTGTGCCTAAAGATTCTTTGCAGTTTTCCCTGTCTGGAGATTTCCAGATAATTTTGGTTTGATATTGTACTTAAACATTTTATGGTGAATGCGGATGTCAACTTTCAGAGAGCATAAGTTGAAATTGCAATAATTTATATCGTATTTTTTATACGGTTGTTAACTAGATGGGTAAATAAAATTAGTCTCTGATGATTGATAACACAGCCTAAAATCGCAAATGAATTTGTTGAGAAATTCTCAATTTAAAGATAGTTAAGTAGGTACTTATTTATGTTTGAAGAAGGTTATCATAGGCTGCTGAACCTGTAGGTACCTACAACTTAAGGACACCAAGCACTTTTATAGAACCTGTTTCAATTACTGGTTTGAATACTAAGCCCTTACGATTTGATGTTTAGATATCGAAAGTTTAATCATTTCTCATTGAAGTTACAATGTTGATAATCTTTCTGACATGGGTAGGTATAGTTGTTAATTTTGGCTGTACTGATACATGCCCTACAATATCATCAGCCCTGAGACTCGGAATCACGGGATGAGGATAGACGCCGAGAAAAAATGTCCTTTCCTTATCTTCATGATAAGTATCAATGTTGCTGTCACTGTTGAACTAAGGATGCTGTAATTAAGTTGTCCAATGCCTGAAATTATGTAGGAGTTTGCCTTCTTAAAAGCAGGTGACGGCTCTCGGTGTAATGTATTCGAACCGTTTATCCTCAAAAAAAATATGACCTGATTTTTTCACGATTGCCAAACTTAGCTTATATGTCTGGTCATTGTGCAGAGTAATAAAATAAAAATAACTACTCATCGTAAAAAGCATTATTATTGATTATAATCTACTTACGTGTTTGAAATCATGCAGGTAATACTCGTTTAATATTCGGATTAAGGCTGTAAAATATCTCACATTCAGAACTGATAACTAGGTTCTAATGGCTTTAATATAATAATCGTCGAAATATAGCGATAAAATACAATCAAAGCCAATATTGATTACCAACAACGATTGAATCTGAGGAATTCATGCATGCATCACATTTTTGTAATACGCTTACATAAGTGTTAGGTAAACCGCACAATGTAAATATAGAATTAACTAAGATATGAAGGAAAGTATCATAAATATCTAAGAAAATTATCTAGATTTTAACATAGTAAGTAATTTAAAGTAATACATGGTTAGAGTAATGAAGAGTAATGTCGGATTACCTGTATCAATTAATAGGTAATAAACAGATGACTTGATGCAATACATGTCGATTTCTCAAAAGGTTTTTATAATTTAAAATTTATAGGTAAAGCACGACTTCCGATTACAATTCCTTTTACTAACTAATTTTGTATGTCAAATTCCAGAGGCCGGCGATCTCGCAGACTTCCCGCTATTCCTGGCTGGGCTCATAATGTGCGGAGGTTTCTTCATGATCTACTTAATTGAAGAGCTGGTGCACCTGTACATCAACAGCCGACAGAACAAGAAGAAGGATAACACCTTCGCCAAGCCTTTCCGCATGAGGAAGAGTTCTTTGGCAGGAGGATCGGTTGAAGCAGCAGTTGAGCCGAGCGAAGAGAAGGAATTAGAGAATGATGGGAAGCAAGCAGGTCACAGCCACCTGGTGATGAACGATGAAGATTCAGTTGCGTCAGCTCTGAGAGGGTTGCTTATAGTGTTGGCGCTCTCCGTTCATGAACTTTTTGAGGGACTCGCTGTTGGTTTGGAGTCTTCAGTAGGAAATGTATGGTAAGTAGATACCAAACTTGACATACAATTTTGATTTCACATCTCCTAGAGGGAATAATATGAATTTATATAGCCAAGCCCTGGAGGCTCAAGTTCTATAGTCCAGCTTTGGGTAATTGCCCTTTTAATCACAAGCAATTACCTACGCTATGCCTTGTGGCATTCCATTTGCATACAAAGCTTAGCTATATCATATTCTTTTGTACTTAATGGTCATGTTTAAGAAGTTAGTCATACTCCTACACCGCATAAAGGCCCTTGTCTCCCACAATCATTGAAATAATTACAAGTTGAACTGTTATCTAGAGAAACTAATTATGATCTACTGACACGGATATAAAGACCGATAAGGAAGGTTCAAACACAAAATACAAACAAAAATAATAATTTTCCTGTCCATATTAGCCTAAAATACGTGCTATATTTGGTGAGATATGATAGGTAAACAGCGTACACGCGCGTTTGCTGAAAGATTTGTTCGATAAGTGAACCGGTTCTGTGCTGACAAGAAAAGGCTCGTATTCGTCATGGCAATAAATCGATACAAGTGAAGACAATCAGTCGATTGCTTTAGTCTCGGGCTGCCTGAAGTCACGTAAATTTTATCTAAAGATTTTGTAGTACACTTACATATGAAAATTACGACACCTGTCACTTCGACGATACGCTATCGAATATGAGGCGTTTGATTAGACGCATCTTATTTAAATATTAGAACTGTTGGGAAAATCGATAGCTTATCAATACCTACCTGTATGTACGTAACTTGATGGATTAGGTGCAAGTGAGACATCATTCTATGCGCTTGACCACGAGATTAGGCTATTTTAAGGTTTCTTGCCTTAGAAAACATATTTTTAGAGTAGGTACGGGAATACAGCTGATGCACTTTGTGGCCGATTTAAAATTCTATAGTTTGCTTTGTTGCCGAGGAAATGTTGTAAGGAAGTCCTTCAGAATAGGATTATTTTTTCAGTCCAGATAAATACAAATAATGGTATTACAGATAAAAAGTACGTGTCAAGTGGCACAAGCACTTCTGTCGAGCACTTGCCTCCTTTAGTTAAAGCCTATGGACTTGTCACAAGTGTGATTCAAGCTGTAGGCAGGTAATGGATTACAAATACCTACTTACTTACTCAGAATGTATTTTCCCAGACTATTTGGAAGTATGTAGATGTATTTTTTTATTTTAAAGAATGTAGTTAGTTAGGTGCTTAATATCATGAAAAGATCTTGATCTTGATTTACGCATATGTATATTGTGAAAACTGAAAAGAAATGGTTAATACGGTACCTAGTCATTACTGTCAGTCTTTCGGACGAAACTTACCAACTGAATAGTGGCTGAAATTCGGCTAGTCTTTCAGTGACATTAGCTGTGATCGATATTTCAGTTTTTCGGCTGAAACGAAGATATCTAGCTTGAAAAGTTTTATTATTTCTATAAATTGGTACATAGGTATGTATAGATAAAATTGCAGTACTTACCTACCTACTGACTTCATTCCGGTATTTTACGAGGTATTGCTTAATTTAATATTTTTATTACTTAAGTAGTGCGTCAATACCCAATTCAATAATAATCTTGTTCAATCGAAATATACTATAAAGTTTATAATATTACAGGAATCGATAAGATTAGGTACCCCGGATAGGTATTATAAAAAGGATTTAATAAGCTCATATAAGTTAAAGCTATTATTAAAGTATCTGTTATCTAAAGTTTTGCCAATAGGACTTAGATATTTCTTGTTATTATGCGTGATTGCTGGTGTGCTGGTGGCTTTAAGATTTACCTTCATAGGTACTTCTTCATACAAGCTACCTATCTACTATATGTATACCTAGGCACGTAATGGTACGTACTTATAAAATAACAAAATTGTACAAGAATTTTCATATTTGATATTTTTAACATAATTATGCATATCCACACTCGAAGGTGATTGTGATACAGCATTATGCTAAAAAAAATAAGAATAATTTTCCTAATGATATTATGCAGAAAGGCTTTATAAAAGTCTACCTTTCGGTATACCTACTACGTATTTAAAAACAAATAAATGGGCAGGTACATAAATATCTATTTTTGACACAGACACTTGACTTACCAGTGAATGAAAATAGTTAAAATATTGTTATCAACCAAACAATGTTACAATATTGGTTATTTGATAACTAATAATTAGGCTATATTGATTATCGTGAAAGCTACCGTATCATAAAAATATCAAAGATTTATACCTACATATTCGATTGTTGGCGGGAATTACCTGCAGTAAAACAATAAAAATAGCACACTTATTGTTTATTTTACATTCCCAATTTAGTACATAATTACAATAATCGTAATAAAGGTATTAAAATTAAGCTCTTAAGTGTCACGTTCTTGATAAAAAGGATGTTTGAGTATGATCACGTATTGATGGTAAAAGATAAAGCAATATGTACCTACCTACCTAATTATCGTTCATTGAATCTAAAGTATCAACCTTTCGAATGATTAATGAGGTATTCAAAATGTTATTTCGAAAATAAATTCTTCCTATCCTGTCAACAATATTTAACAAGGTATCCACAAACTCAAAATTACTTACCTAGGTGTAAAAATAGTAAAGTCCTGTAAGGTAAATACATACTAAACAATAACGTTTGGTCGTGTCGTAGTACTCTCACGCATACCTATGCACATGCATGCATGCAGCAAAAGTCACATCTTCCCTTGGCTTGTGGGTGTACAAAAGAGACAGAGTTGTCATGCAACCGAACCTATACTCGACACATGTTTCGCTTCCCCACTTTAGGAGAATGTCGAGAGAGAAAAGGTTGAGATCATAGAGGATATACATAATCATATAGTCTTTGGTTGAGATGGTACTAAAGACAGACCTTATTTTAAATCTCCAGGTACATGTTCGGAGCAGTATCAGCGCATAAGTACATAATCTCATTCTGTATCGGCGTGGAGCTGCTGGCGTCAGGCACCAAGAGATGGGTGTCTCTGGTCTACATCTTCACGTTCTCCTTTATGTCAGCTCTTGGCATTGGAATTGGTATCCTGCTGGTGGGAGGAGCCGGGGCTGTTGATGCCGGCGTTTACTCTGTGGTTTTACAGGTGAGTTCGGTTTAATTAGACTTTTAACTTTGTTTTCGCCTGTTAATTAGATTTAGTCAAAGAAGAGTTTGTGCTGAAAAAGATAGTAGAATTACTTGCTTTATACCTAAATCAAGGTTAGAAATCTTGTGCTAGATAACAATACAATTTAAAACAATGCTGTTCTATGGCATTTTCAATGACGCTCCTATTGTTAACACGTGGCCGCAGGACATTACGGATGGGCCATCATTTGCCCACATAGTGTTGATTTATTAGTTTTAAATTATAGGTGAATCAAGTACCTACATTGTACCTACTTTTATGGTCAGTTTTAACTAGGTTGAACCTCAAGGCTGCAATTTAATGAAGTACCTATGGTTTAATTTTATTTAATTAAATACCTTTGTAGATAAACACCCCACTTTATGTTTTTGAATTATTTATCTAGAACTAAGCCGTAGGTTAAATACTTAATTAATACTTACGGCCAGTTTCTTCATCAAAAGTTAAAGTAATGTCTAAAGTAACAGTAACGGTCAAATTCGTTTTTTCAAGGCTAAAGTGACAGCAAAATTCATAGAAAAATTGAATTTAACCGTTACTTTTACTTTAGACATTACTTTGACTTTTACTTTGGCTTTAACTTTTGATGAAGAAACTGGCTGTTAGTCGGCAAAAATAGCGCTGCCTGTAGATGAGTTAATTAGGCAACAACAAACTTGCATTCATAAAATCCGAACAATTAAAAATCAATTATCTACGTCACACTTCATTAGATCATTATCAGGATAAGATGGATGGTGAATTGAGTAGGTACTTATGATAATATCGTTTATGAAGCGCGAGCACGAGGAGGTAGTTGCCAACTCATAAGTAGATATAGTTTACAAACATCATTCTTTTAGGGTCTTAAGTAAGTTTTTCATTTCAAAAAACAAGATAAATGCGACATTTTTCGTTTCTAGTCCAAGGTCTAAACACACGCGCTTGTCTGGTTTTTAAATCACCTTGAAATAATGTATCCTATCTTAACACCTGCAGGTGCATTTTAATTAAACACAGGAGACTAATTAAAATGCAATTAACTAATTAATTAAAAATATTTGTTATTATTGTGCAGGATTTATTATCAGAGCTAATGAAATATATGATGATTTGACAATGACATGAAATAATTAAATGATTGATTAAAATTGATTTAAAAGATATGACGTAGGTACCTACAAAATGATAAAATTCTGCTACTGGTGGTTCTCCATCCACTACTGCAGGCCTAGCATGACTGCCATAGAAACAACTTTTGTTGACCAGAGGATCAACATAATGACAGATTGAAGAAAGATTTCTATCGACCCGAGCATGGCAATGTTTGACACCGAGAAAAGAAATGTTTCTTTTCTTCGATCGACATGAGTCTACAACGTAGAGCATGACGACTATTTACTTTTGACATTTGAGAATATATAGTTATGATTTATACCTACTCTTGGGTATTAGGTAGATCGGTATGTTAACAAGAATTTCACGTTCGACTGTTATGTTTCCAGGGTCTGGCGTGTGGTACCCTGGTATACGTGGTGTTCTTCGAAGTCTGGAAGGGCAGCAGCGGCCTTCTGCAGTTCTCGTGCGCACTGCTCGGCTTCACAGTCATGGTCATCCTCGAGCTCATTGTGGAACTTGGTAAGTTGTTTCATGAAGCTAGTATGTACTAGTATTAAATAGTGGATTTGTGCAATGGAATAAGTAACTGTCTTGTTGCTGGGGAGTTTGTTGCGCCACTTCTTCCCAGCAAAAGCACATAGGAAGAGGTGAAGGGTGGGCATTTTGGTCTTTTGTAAATTTCTGACGTCCAAAAAGTGCTGTTTTGTAGCCAACTTTGAATAAACGAATTTAGATTTTTTCTGTTAGGCGATGATGATATTCGGGAATTGTATCACTATCGACTTTTAGAGCCCTATTATTTCGCTCCAGGAACCTGATACTTTTGTAATCAGAAAAACTAAGTTTCTTATTTACTTATTGTTACAGCGGCGTGAAGATGTTACCACAATTACGGGAACGACATGGCATCACGGAATTTCGCCGATAAATAATAATTATTATGTCTTCTACCAAATTGTCACGTGTAACTTATAAGCTGAATATATTGTGCAGGATGACTCACATTTAGTCTAGACTAAATGTTTTCAGTCTTTCACGCTTATCTCACAGCCGTAGCTAACGTCTAGGACAAACTTAAATAGAGGAAAATGTGTCAGCTTCAAAATAATTATTGTCATCAATGCCATAGTTTGTTATTGAAAATAGTTATCTGTAACTAGTTGTTCGGAAAACGACGAGAATTCAGTGGTTTTGAGTGTAAGCAACATACGTATATTATACGTGATAGTTTTGTGTGAGGAAGTGATACCTAGTCAATTAAAAGTATTTAACGATCAGTCAGCCAGACTGAGATTTGTTAATTGATTATTATACAGTCCAGTTAGTTCCTTGGTTAATGTTTTGTAAGTATTGTATATAAATGTTTTATAATAAAATTTTACGAAAATATTGTTTTCTTATTTTCCTTTGGGAGTGGGTAAAAATAATACAAGTCATTTGTAATTTAACAAATCAATAATGTAATTAGAAATTAACAGTTTATACTATCCTTTATCTATTCTTAAAGAAAATAGATATAATTATTTTTAATCCTAGGTAGTTAATATTTTAGGCTGATTAAAAATCATTATTCAGATTATGCAGGCGGTAAATTTACACATCTATTGGTTAAATTGAATAGCTGTTACAAAACAATCTACGAGGCTGCGCACGCGCCGTCGCCCTGTGTTCTGTCACCGCGGCTGTCAGCGCCGGCTGGCGAGTGGGAAGTGGCGCGCGGGCGTCAGTGGTCAGAACCACAAAGTGACGGCGCGTGTGGACTACAGCTCAAAAGTTAAGAGACAACACTGTTAAAATATTTCATTATTAAAATATGATGTACTTAGATAAATGTCCGCGCACAGTACGCGTATATCCTTAGAAACTAATACGATTGAGAGAAAAAGACATAGAGAAATTTTCGAAAACTCTTAACTAACTTGTTACACGAGTATAATATAATTTGTCAAGCCGCTGCCTTTAACATTCCTACACATTACTCCTAAGGCCGGTACATTTTATTCGTCATACTTACAACAATACACTTTAAGTAATAATAAAGTTTTAAATATTCAACTATACGATATAGTTTTCATAGACTATTGCATTATATTCTGTAATCACATTACACAACGCTTTATATGACCCTCGCACGAAAGCCTTATAACATACAAACTGTCAAATCTGACAAGTGATTTGATTGGTCGTAATTGGACAACCAATCAGAACATCCGAAAATTGACAGTAGACTAACAGTGCTACGCACGCAAGTTATTTGTTAACTCTTGTCAATAGAAAAACTCGACTGATATAGTTATATTGTAGTGTAGCTCCTCTATTACGTATTCGTCATTTGTTTTCGGAAGTGTCAAAGTACGTGTATGCGCCAAAATGACATTGCCTACTTCGTAGAATACATTAATACTTTAGCCGAGTTATAGCTTATGTATCGACAAAAGTTTACTTGAAACTCGCTAAGCACTCAAATGGTTGATCGACATCGTGTCTGTAATCAAGATGAATGTAACTGTACACTGGGTCATTTAATATCTTCCCATTAACAAACTATTACCGCGACACCCACGACATCGTGTACTAAGCGCTTACATAATAACTGGCTTACACAACGTATCTACGCAATTACAATAAATAAATCATAAGGATTCAAACTATTGACTGCTATTATTTATTAAATTAATGAAAAGTCACAATTTAATAGAAATACAAAAAAATCTACGAATTCAGGCACCGTTATCTTAATCTAATAAATTAAAAAAGCAGTACATTGGATTATACAATTCGAAAGTACGATAAGTAAAAGTCAAACTATAGTATCGCTCAGTTACGTGAAACGAGAGATACCTAAAATCTCAACAAATATTATAATACTACATAATATTTAATTTTAAAATCTCACTAATGTTTAATTTAAGACGAAGACTTGCTGATAGGTAAGTATTGTTTGCTTGTCCTTTATAGAGGTCAAGAGTTCTGAAATATATCGTGTAATGAAACGTCACGACGCCATTTTATGGCGGGAAATAGTAGTAATGTATTGAGCGTCAAATTCTACTACGTCGCCTTTATATGTACGTTGCACTTATATTAATGATGAGTGCAAATGAATACGAAAATATATGTATTTCTATAAAACAATTTTTGTGCTTACTCTGTGCTATCATTGTGTTTAAATTCATGAAAAAACGTTTTATTGGCCGATTGGCCGTTCAAAGTCATCTGAAAATATTTTATGTGATTTAGTGCATTTTTTAAGTAAAATTAATTAAGGAAATGTTTATTATTGGTTTTTATTAAATGTCTACAGGCGAGGTGTAGGTTTTGTATCGAAGCCTTTGAAATTAGTGTGAAAACATAAAATTTCGTGTCTTATAATGAGGCATTCCTATAGAAAATAATTTTGGCACATTACTAAAATTATAAATCATACTTTTTGCGGTTGATTTTCAAGAGGTTGTATTTATATAAAGCAATATAGATTTAGTGTATTATTTTAGGAAAAGTGATTTTATAATTGATTTTTAATGTTTGATTTGAAATTTAGTATTGCCATATGTAAATACAAACCCGAGAGTATTTCGTCTTAAACGCAAATAAACTTAAAAATATGGCAAGAATAAATAAATTGTAAAAATGCAATCTCAAAGTTCAAATGAACATAGGTAAGTACAGTTAACAATACAATTACTGATAGTATACGATAACATTTAGGAAAATACTCGACAACTTGACTAGGAACATGATCAGTCAGATTGTCCGCAAGCCTCGTACAATAACGATATAAATCAAATTATTGCAAATATTATTTATTATACGCGAATAATATAACTGTACTTACCACATACATAACGCTTAAGGAACTCTAAAATGATGCTTGCCAAAGTTTTTGTAATGTCTGAAAGCTTTCCATAATATGGTGAAAAAATTGCTTAAGAAAATAAGCTAATCGTACTTTTGCTTGATAAAAATAATTGTGTAGTGTATTGATTTTATACGTAATGGATTTTAAGCGGTCCATAAGCGTACAAGACCAATATTTGATATCTTCAAGTCATTCAGATTCTAGTCCAGTTCCAGTTCGTTTCGACTGATCCCTTAATTTATAGACTTCAATCCCTTTTTACACATTAATCTGCATCACTTAAAGATGTCAAAATAAGGATCTTGCAGTGCATGAACTCAAAAAATCCAGTCTATATAAAATAAGCGTATATGTGTGGCAAGCGTCATTTTAGTGGCTTTAATGAAGTGCGAAGTGCTTAAGACTTGAGGAGCTTGTTCGCGCGTTGGTTGGCCACTGCTATGCGCGTCTCGTTGCTCTCACCCTATAAACAAACCTCATTATACTCTCACATAACATAGATAAAAACGACACACAAAAATAAACCTTATTCAACAGACATAAGGCTATAAAAATAAAAAGGGTGAAATTAATGAAAATAAAAAGGACAATCACAAAAAACAAACAAAATCGAAAAAGGAAGATACTACGAAAATCAATTGAGTCAAAACGGGTGTAGGTTAGAGTAGGTAAGTAAACCAGAGGAAATAAAACAAAAAAAACTAGGGTTATTTTACAAATACATTGTAGAAGACATTTTCTAATTATCGAGCACGAGTCGTGTACACATGTAGCCGCACAATAAACAAATATATGAGACGAGATTATTTTCTTACAAAATCTCTTAACAACAATGACACAGTAGTGGAAACTGGGTTTTATTTACATTCTATATTAACGTCATAAAAGGTTTTTTACAATTATTTGTTCATGAATTAAATATGCTGGTACATGCGGCACGTATATAATCTTGTAAGCCTTTATCTTTCAGCGATTTTGGCTTCAAGCGGCAACGCCATAGCGTTATAATATTTTAAAGTGACACAAAAGCCAATTTGTGGTGCTCAATCGCTTTAAACGCAAGCTGTGCTCCGCTTATAAAAGTGCTGTTTTATTATAAAATTATACTCACGATCTTCAGCGACGTGTTGTGTGTTTAGTTTGTCTGTGTGTGTGCAGTCTCGTGGAGTTATGCATTTCTGACTTATTAAAAAAAATTAAGAGTTCGATAACTTTACCTACCTGGATTCTGAATGCCTAATACAAGATGTCCGATTTGGATGACATCGTGAATTCTAAAATTACTTCATAATAATACAAAGATTAATATTACGCAGGTATATATTAATTTAGGATACGATACATATACTATAATTTAGTTTCATTACTTAAAGTATACTGCGGCAATCTACCTACAATTCTTCAATCCTTAATTTTCATCTTTACTTAATAATTCAAATAATGTAATTGATTACGCCTTATTTGCGTTAATAATAATTCAGTAATCACAATAAGTATAGTTACGAAAATAAATTAAAATATTTGATTCAAAATCTAACTCAAAATGTAAAAGGGAAAATAAATAACTTAAAATCACTTTTTTAAAATGAAATGATTTATTTTTTTCATAAAATAAATAAAAATTACTAAGTAGTTTTAATAAATTATGATAGTTTATCGCTAAGTTAAGAATAGCTACATTGTAATACTAAGTTACATTATTTAGGTAGCGTCTTTTCATACTATTTCATAGAAGCAGATATGTATATTATTGCACAGATATGTAAAAGCTATGTTTTAGTTTTCCATTTACCGTTACAAATATATAAAAAGAAAATGTTAACATATGAGTAGATTGTAACTAAGTTGATTCACTAAATATTTGAGCCTTTAGGAGAGTTTTTTTTTGTTTTAAAATTATAATTTTGCAAATACATAAATGCTCCTATGAAACGTATTAAAAATCAATGTTGAGATCTGATGCACTTCAGATACAAGTTTCATCGAAGACATGTGACTGGCTAACTCTATTCACTTAAATTCAAACTATTATCACATATCAACTCATCCCTGGCATACATTGTAACCATTTATTCATCCCCTCTTACGAGATAGCCTACACTGCTGAACAGCACATGTATCCAACTGTCCATCATGCATTTTTGACTAATATGCAAGGAAGTATAGAGAAATTATGTAAAACTATAGGATATCACCCAACTGTGAGGACAATTATAATTGTGAGGAAGTGTGAAATTTTGAAAGATAAAATAGCCAATGAATAAATTCAGATCTGTGAGAGATTTGATCCCTTATAATAGGAGTATAATATAACAATTTCCTTTAAATATATCTTGTTTCATCGCAAGGTATATGAATCAATTAATATTACAAATATGAATGTTTAAGTTTGCGATAAGCAACATTATACTTCTTCTAGCATTAACAGTAACACTACATATTAACAAGGGGTAAATGCATTTTCTCAAAATAATAAATCTCACGCTTTAACTCCTTAACTGTTTATACTGTGTAGTAGTTTATAATAATATAAGTTACGAGACGATGGCGTAAATACGATTAAGTATAACTTCAACATGTTCTACTGCATGAAATGAGCACCAAAACTATTTAATAATGTTATGTAGTTTTGTAAGGGGTGGGTTCTTAATTCATTCGGGATTTTGGGTACTAAGTTGTGTTAAGGAAACTTTGCTACACATTTTGTATGCACCGTTTTAGATTAGCACCAACAAAAATGTATATAATCTCTTTCCATTAGTAATAGGTACCTACCACTTGCAAAAACTATGTACCCCAAACAAAACTACATGATGTACTTATACTTTTCAAAATGTTTACATAATGTACTTAAAACTTGAGCGTCAAGAAAGCAGTAAACACAAGAGACACAAAAACGAAGTGTTCACTTTATACAGTAGCATGCTAGGATTACATGTAAAGTATTAATTTTATTACACTTGGATATAATATGTATCTCGAGATAGAAGTGAGACACTAAGCAAAAATATTTTGATTTCTAAATTATATTATATCGCCGGTTGCAGATCCATTTCATAACAAATTCACCTAACTTAATATATTATGATCATAATTAATTCTAACTATCGCAACTAAATAAACATCTTAAAAATGATGATAAATAGGTATTGCTAGCGCCATCTTTATTGATCAGCAAAATATTAATGCGCTAAATTGGTTGCGCAGTTTTTGCGCAAATACTGAGTTTATGTCGATCAATTTAGATGGCACGTATTCTATGGGGAGGTTGTTGTATCTGCAACCGGTTTGCAGGGCGTGGCACGAGACCGCGTGTGTGTGTGAGTGGTGGTGTGTGTGCGTGGCGCCGTCCTTTACTTGAGGAGCTCGTGCGCGCGCTGGTTCGCCAGAGTTATCCTCGTTTCGTTCGATTCGCCCTAAGATTAGAACACGCGGTTTGTTTTTGCTGGTTGTTCAATGCACAGCGACTTTTCGTTTGTATGCGTTATGTTTTGGCCAGTTTACACATTGAGATTCGATTAAAGAAGAATGTGAAACTTTTACTGTTCGATTAGGTAGCGGGTGGTACTTGAAATATACACATTTAACATCATCATACTTTTTTCAGGCATCATACACATTCATGCAAAGTTCTATAAGGATACAATTATACTACAGTATTTTTATTTACACAGATTTTATGAGCCTGTATGTTGTGTGTTTATGTTGGCATACATAGATTCTCCATTCTTCTTTACACCGAAAAAATGTTGAAACAATTAGATTGTCAAAACAGTAAAATATCAAGTGTGTGCGATGGCCTTCAGTCGCTGTCTTTTGAAACAAGAACAATGTTTCGTTAGGATTGATTTGATGTGAATGAGTGTTAGTTATGGCGTCTAATTCTGAATGTTAGTCTGGATGGATGTGACAACTAGTTCAACATTAACACAATGGTCGTGTGGGATGTGTTTGGAGTAGTAGCATGTCTTGAACATATCGGAAGACACAGAGAAAAATTTCACAACAACCAATTGCTAATCATATACTCTACGAAGAGACATGCGTCGTGAGGGAAGGAAGTGAAGTTGATTGCCAGATAAGCGAGTGACCGGAACTTTAGGTTGCCAATAAGCCAGAAGATAGATAGTTCATAGACACAGAAGACAACTAGTCGCACTTCCACGGCTAACGTGACAGGCACAAACATTTAGATGGTGAAAATGTTCATGAATAGTACGAGTTGCAGCAAAATTATTCTTGCGTTTAATTTTGCTGCGACTCGGTATACAGTTGTACCCAACTTGAGTGCGGTGATATTTTATGGCCGCAGTTTGTAAGACCGATCTGTTATGTTATATACTTTTAATAATTCTGAAAAATGTAATGTGCTGGGTAAAACTGTATACTATGAATCAATAAAAACGACAACATCAATATATCGTCTGAGAATAAAGAAAATATTTTATCAGTATTTAAGAAGTAAGTACAGATTGCGGAGAAGTCTATCAATGAAGAAAATTTTATTAAATGAGTGCACGCAAATTCGTCCTACTTTTATGGTTCTACAACTTAGAAAGGGCAAGTTCTTATGTAAAATATTTGATATATTTACTACAGAGACAATTAATAAGTATTAATTAATAGGGTTATTAATTTTATGGAAACAGAAATTAATTGTTTCTTTTATGATCACAGGAAAGTTAAGTTTCTGAATCATATCATTCCATTGATGCGTGATTTACTTTCAGAATCCTATTTCATACAATAAGTCTGTTGGACATAGCCTAAAGGACAATGGGCAGATTGGTATACCCCACCAATAGCAATGTCATATATATCATTGGATAGGCCTTTTTATGTAGAACAACATTTACTATGACAGCTTTGCTGAAATGTTTGTCCGATCTGAGATATAGATCAAAAACTGTGCAAAAGTTAGAACCAAGTAATCTATTCATAACTCAAGTTTTTAAAGGAAAATCTAAGTACTACTAAGTGTATGTCTTGTAAGTACTACCTGTTGTGCCCGTTAGGGCCCATAACTGTTATTGTTATTTAACATTTCAACTTTTTACTGTACCAACTGGATATTGGGCGTAATGAGAAACCGCACCAATAGCAAAGTCATATATATCGTTGGACAGGTCTTTTTAACCACCAACCTTCTTTTTAACCCAAAATCCAGTTGATACAATAAAAGGTTAAAATGATACATAATAGTAACAATTATGGACCCTAACGGGCACAGCAGGTAGCACTTACAAGACTTACACTTATTAGTACTTAGATTATCCTTTAAAGACTTGAGTTATCAATAGATTACTTAGTTCTAACTTTTGCACAGTTTTTGATCTATATCTCAGAACGGACAAACATTTCAACAAAGCTGTCGTAGTAAATATTGTTCTACATAAAAAGACCTATCCAATGATATATATGACATTCCTATTGGTGGGGTATACCAGGTCCCATATATTTGTGCCCATTGTCCTTTAACATTTCTGCCAAATACAATATGCAGCCGAGTACCAGTAGAGTGTTTTACATGGATCGATTACCTATCTGACCTCAACCCAGTTACCTGGGCAACTGAATAACCCTTGGTAAAACTAGTAGTCAGGCTTTCTGACTTCTGACTACCCCAATTATTGCCAAAGATCTTCAAATGACAGCCGGGACCCACAATTTTAAAATATATCAAATGGTTCTTCATTCAAAATCGGCAATATTCTACCTTCATCAAATCATCGGCACAACAACACGCACGGTACCTACTCTTTCAAACTCCTACCAAAGACCGGACGAATTCGCGTGCACGTTAGAGACCCTCTCCGCAATTCAGGCAGGACACCTTACCTTGCGGTTGATGCGGTCGATCTGGCGGTTCTGATTCTCCAGCTCGGAGCCCATGTCCAGAGCCATGTTGCGCAGATTGCCGATCATAGTGTTCACCTGTCCCATGTTCTCTTCCATCTCATCCTCGCGAGCGTCGTTTGTTATCCTGGATTGGGAGACGGGGTATGTAAGTGTGCAATTTTCGACTTTATTGCTAGGACTATAAGTTGAATGAGAGGTTACTTGACTAACGAGGGTTTTTACAGCTGGTTGGTTGGTTTTTTAATTTTGGACTTTATTTCAAATACATAGAGTAAAAAGTTGAACGTTAAAGCTGAAAGTTAAAAGTTGAGAATCAGCAGCATTCAAGGCCATACTCCATAAGGTCACGGAATAGTGCCAGCTATGGTAGGTGTAGGAATATGGACGGCGAGTATTGGGTAACTCACCGTCCAGAATCTGATACTCTGATATATAAGTGGGGGGCCCGAAATGAAAATTTCCCACGTCTCAAAATAGCCTTAATTTTCGTGACTGCCATAATAGATGAAAAGTGTTTACCTTCCTATGTATCCGGCTTGTGGTCCTATACCGTTGCGCTCATCCATCACCCTCTGGGGTTGGTTGTTCACCACCTTGCCATCGTCGTTGCCCTTCCACGTACCGTCGTCCTCCTTGAACGATGCACCCCTGGAATTCATGAGGAACAGGGTTTAAGTATTCGTAGAGAATTCTATTATTTACACCCAAAATTCGGAACAACATGAGCTGAAACCAGTTCATGCAACAAATGGAGATGGATACTCTTGGCTGCTCCAAGGCAGTCAAGATTTAAGGAAACACGAACAAAACGACGCAGAACCGGCGAAACAAATGGTAACGCGACGGTGAATGGAAGGCATTTTTGGAGCATCCACATCAAGTGCAGAATTTCCGTAGTGCTCAAAGCATTATGACTTCGAACATATAGGTGGTTATGTATTAAAGTGCTTAGCAAAAAAAGGAAAATTAATGGTTAGTGGTTTTAAACCGTTTGTGTTTAAAATGTGCGAGCGCGGAAGCTTTTGGCAGGTAATCTGTGGTGGTACGCACTTGTTGCACGGCAGCACACAGATGCCGCAACATTTCTCCATGCCGGACAGATTCTTCTCTGCCTCGCGCATGTCCGCGTTGATCTGGTCCATGCCCTCCTCGATTCTGTCCAATTGCTCTGTTTACACACATCAACACACGCTTTAGATACGCCCTTGTCAGTTTACTCGAATTTATGTGTTCAAGCTCCTAGCTCTCCAATTACTTTCGCGACTTTAATATTTTTGAATAATTTTTTGATCTCGATTGTAAATTCTCAACGCTCTCGACAATAACCAGCGCTAAGTGTAAGACATGTTTTCGGTAAATGTAGCTGAGTTTTATTCAACTATTTATGTCCATGCAAGCTGTTAGTTAACCTACAGCAATTCTATGACAGGTCATTTCAACGCTAATGTTTAAGCATCTAATATTTATCGGAACAGTTCTTTGTGGTGCTTGTGTCGTTATGTCTTACACTTGATCTGGTTAAAACTAATTCAAGAAATTATCATTTACCTTTGAATTAAAATGATGTATGTGCTGACACTAAGTGATTACATTACCGTACTCGTAGTGACTAACAATTAGAAAACATTATCTAGATATCACTTATAAAAATCTAAGTCATGCAATAAACAGCAATATTGAAGAAGACGTGCATAGCTGGATGCGTGACAAAGAACTAAAGAAAAGAATTAATACGGTTTAACTGAATCAGATAATCTCATGGTCCCAGTTCACATGGCTGTGATGCAGACACGCACTGCGGGAGCGCAGAGATCGTTTGATGCACTTTATTCACTAGGTTTAGTTATGATCATGACAAACAGGTTTTACCTTCACTTTTTATCCATTATAAATAAACTGTTAGCAGATTTTCAATCGATAACATATTTATTTTCATCAAGTCATTGCCATTCAACGAACTTTTATAAATTATCTGAACTGGCATTTCAGACAAAAGCTTTACTAAATTATGAGTGATGCAAAATAGTATGTTCTACTGGATGCTTACCGCCCTGTTCATCCAGCATGACCAGGGTTTTCATGCCCACCTCGTGACTCTACAACACAATAATGATGTCACTATAGCTCGCCAAACGAATGCGGTGAGGAGTCGGGAGCGGCGCGCGCGCAGGCCGCCGCAGCGCTCTGCAGGCCGCGCGGGCGTCGCAAACTCATACCAACACAAACAAACTGATAACTAAACAAAATAAAACATGGAGATGAGCGCGGCGAGCCACGGGGACCCGCCGCCAGGTGATCATGGGACAAAATAAATCAACTTAGCAAATGAGCGTATCCATTAAGCCATTCCTAAATGAAACGTGAAAATAGCAAAGTATTGATTTATTGAAGAAGAAAAATGAACAAACTAATATGTAGTGCGGCGAGGGGCGGCCTCGCCGACAGACACAGACGCTCGAGCTAACAGTTACAGACCTACAGCTAACATGAACAGTACGCTGCCAGCCATGGAGATGAAGGCGGAAACCAGTTACTCTATACGTCGAACAGACATCGGTCAACGCGCATTCATTTCAGTACCGCAGTATTACGGAAGAGAACAGTAGATTCGGAAAGATAAATAAATATACCTATAAAAAGCGTATCGATCAAATTCAACGGAAGAACTAAACAGATTGCGCAGCTCATTCAAATTAAATCTTCAGCAAAAGATAGAGTAACAGTCTTTTGCGACAATTAGCAACGAACGGCCATCGGGCTTATCTATTTACACTATTATGTCAAGGTCATCCCCATCGAAACATAGATACACACGCAACATCGATCTCAGATAAGTCGTTAGTTAAGAGAAACGTCAAAGAAAAACAAAGAGATTAATTTTATTAACTGCACATTCAAACACAGACGTTCTCACGTTTCGACTACCCATGTGTCAGTTTAACTCTTACCGCCCTGGTGACTCAACATATGAAGCGCTTGCCCCCCGGCGTCCTCGCTCTATACATAAAATACAAATCAAAATAATATATCGTAGGAGAGAGTATCGGGGTGTGTGGGTGGGTGGGTGCGGTGCGCCGGGAGCGGTCGCACGGGACGGCGCGTGCGCGGTGCAGCGGCGGCGTGACGCGTGACGCTACGGGCGTGGCGGAGGCGGCGCGTGCGGCGTGCCGGCGGGACGCAAGCCGCTAACACACACTACTCGATCCACAACGACATGCATGCACTCAAGCTTGCAAGTAAAACCAGATTAAGTTTCATCTGTGCTCAGTTTCATATGATTCATGATTTTTTGTGTGATGTCAAGAGTCGTGCGTTGAGGAGAAGCGTTTCGAATTTACTTTGCTCGTTCATTTAGATTCGTTTTATGTGAATTCAGTAAAGTTGTTAATTTAGAGTCGAGTACAAACAATATCTGAAATGCAGAATGTATAAGGTATCGGTACGCCCGAATATATACGGTTTGTTATGTCGAATCGTTCGGCCTGCCTGACGTCGTAGAAGATAGAGCTCGTTGTTAAGTTGTGCAAAGTGGTGTATATTATCTACATAACGAATAAATATACAAAGATGTGGGTTTTCCGTGATCATCTCCGTGTGTGAGTCTTACAATGTTAACGGTCAGTTCTCAGAGGATGCCCGCACCTTTGCATTGTTATAGCAGTGACGTAATTTTAAATACATATAATCAATGCGATACCCCCTTAAACTCTTCTACTTCGGTGAGCCCATCTTCGGGGCGGCTGAAAACCCTACGATGCTCAACAAAGTTAGCGAAAAAGGATAAAATAGATAAAATTGTAAATAATGTAGTGTTGCAAATTTTGCAGATCACTCACCTCCCTGGTCATCTAGAGCGACCAGAGTACGAATGCCGGCCTCCTTGCTCTACGCCGCAGAAACAAAAAGTCACAGAGCATGTTAGTTGTGAGGGGTACAGTAGAGTGAGTGGACAGTGGAGCCGGCGCGAGCGTGTCGCTTGTACAGTCAGATGTGGTGGTGTGCGCGGGAGGACCTCGTCGCCACCGCGCCTCCTTGCGTATGTACAGTGCGGGCCGGTGGCGCGACGACGTCCTCCCGGTGTTCAACTGTTCCACTGTGTTGTTCAGAGTTATGCTCAGTCTGTACAGTGTCGTATTCCGTGTTCGAGTTGGCGCATACGTTTCGGCATATTAAATTATAACCATATTTGCAAAATATATCGTAAATAATTAGGTAACATCTATAAAGATTTCAAACAAAAATATACTAAATATACTAAGTAAACCAAATGTTGGAAATTATAAATAACAATAATGTGGGTAATACAGATAATTTTGGTTAGGTTCATGTATGTGTGAGAGTCAGCATCAGGTGTAGCTCGATATATTTGTTGGAGTACAGTGGCAGGTACGGGGTGTGTTCACGCCCACATATTGACAGTAATGTGAATGTTCGAGAAGGCATGAAAATCATACAACATAATAGATGTACAGTCAACAACAGAGAGCAGCCACTACAACAGAGACCTAAGATACAGATCAACTAAAACAGGAAGAGCGAACATCAACATACACTGATCACGATATTAAATGCCAAGGTTCGCTAGATCAGTTAGTGTTGGAACGTTTGCTTAGAGAAATCATAAAGAAACACAGAGAACAATAATGTCATCTATGAAGAGTAGTATACAAGTAACGTTACCAGACAGGAAATTAAACAGTAATAGAAAGTGCGTGGAAACAGTGAGTCAGCCTCGGACGCGGATTCCTCCAGTGACAATCCGAGGGACAGACAAGGGTCTCATTAGAAAGCAAGCCCAAGCACAATGGATTGACTAGTTTTTTTTCAGACTCAAAAGCGCACGTATTTTGTTTCAATTACGTACTAAAAGGGGTACTAACATTTGAGAAGTATTTAAACTAAATATGGGACTTGGATTCTATTGTGGACAATGATGGGCTTCATGCTTTGAAACCTAAAACAGCAATCGGGCGAAATTACAGGAGCTGACGGTTAAACTCTCGGCTTTCCTTTAATCATTTGCCTCTGGTAAAAAACTAAAGGAGGCTACGCTCTAAGAATAACAATTTAGTAAATTAACTGTCAGCGCCGAGGGCCAGTTCGCCCGGGGAGGTAAATATAATCACATAAAATGTACAGTTCACTACGAACAACACAAAGGGCTATAGAAGTCTAACATTTTCGGACACAGTAAGGCACGGATCATGCAACACCCATATATGTATGGTTATAATAACATATAATACTGATTACATATTATATATCATACTCAAATGTAGGGTTGAACATAAAATAAATAAGGATTTATGGCCGGAGTACTACAATAGATATACATACACACATTTAGAAAAAGATAAAACAAAATAATAATTAGCGACATCGAAACACAACAGCCAGGGTTAGCAGAGGCTGCGCCCTAGGGGGTGGGACGGGCGTCAGAGACCAAACCGAGCTTGGGGCTATCCAGACACTTCCGCTATACCCCTCACTCCCTCGCATCGAGAACACCTCTCTCACAGATGATCACAAATAATTCACATAATCGACAACAGAACTCAACATAATTAAACTATGAGGGGAAACAAATTTAATTTTAACTCAAACGCGTCTACGGATATACAAGACCGCACAGTTCTTTGTGCTCGACTGTTTCTATTTAGCAATAGATTTGGGAGCTCCCATATTGTCGCACGCTTGGAAAATTAATAGGTCATTCAATATTAATCACACAGGTTAATTGATCACATTTCAAGACAGATTCATGGTGGACGAAATTGATATGAAACCTTTTCCAAATTTCAAAATAGTGACTACAATCAATAACCTTAATAGTTTTCATATCAATTTCATTGTCAATTTAGGGGGAGAAACGGTAAATCATATGGTTAAAAGTAATTTTGGGAGGTATTCTCGAAATGACACACATGTTATCACTCCCAACACATTATAGCTCCAATAAGAGCAGAATAATTACAAAGTCAGGAAATTATATCATCATAAGATTCATTCATATTAATAAAAATTATTATATCATGGGTAATGTTTTCCCTTTAGTTAAATTTAGATCTTAGTTAATACATATAAATAAGCATGGTTTGAACTCACCTCCTCACATAGTTGCATCATACGCCGAGTCGACTCCAACGACTGAAATGTTATAACAAATGCGATTATTCAAAAGTCTGGATAGGACAGAAAACTTCATTCCTTGGTTCTGAATAGTAAAAGTTTTGAAAAAGAAAACTTATTTCCAACAAATAAAACTTTAGAACAACTTTCAGAGTATGTTCTAGAAAGTTTCCATGTTTTCTTTTGTGAAATGCGCTAAGCTCATTTCTGTTGCTGCCATGAAGATATAGTTTAAATATCCACATATAGCAGCAGTTCTGAAAATTCAGAAAAGAAAAGAAAATCGAGAATTTTGGTATTTAAATTGTGCAACAATGGTATTAAATTAGCTTGCTACGCCAACAGAATGTTTTCGCAACAATTCTGTCTCGAGTGCCCAAGAATCTTCAAATTATATTTTGAGCGGTTGCATTATTGCATTTAATATTACGAATTCATGTCACAAAACTTATTGAAGATGCCATTCATTTTAGTGGTACTAAAATATCTTATTTCTCAATCATATCTTACTTATGGTATCGTAAACGACATTTTAATGTCACCCCAAAATATGGGGGGAAAATGAATAATAAGTAAAATATACTGACATCATCGGTGACTTGTCCGGCGCGCAATTGCAGCTGCTCAAGCTCGCTGCGGGGCGCGCCATTTTCGGCGGGTGGCGCTGCTGAAGGCATCCTGAAACAATTTCACCAGATACATTAAAATCTCATACATATCTTATACTAATATTATAAAGCTGAAGAGTTTGTTTGTTTGTTTGAACGCGCTAATCTCAGGAACTACTGGTCCGATTTGAAAAATTATTTCAGTGTTAGATAGCCCATTTATCGAGGAAGGCTATAGGCTACTTTTTATCCGAGTTCGTGCAGAGGTTTCCACGGGATGCGGGTAAATACATTTAAAGGAGCAAACCCTCAGAAATAAAGTTTGGGAAACTCAGGAAACCCTAATTCAGCTTTTTGTGTTAATGTTCAGAATTTCCCTGATCTGCTGTTCTCTGTTTCTGTGCTGAGATTTGCTGTTGGTATCACACTTGTTCTCAGAATTCAGTAATATGCAAAAGTGTAGTAACTGATGCACAACGTGGAAGAAAAATCTGCGGTCAACCCTGGCTAAGCTTGAACTCTATACAAGACTGATTTTCAGAAATAAAAACTCAAAGCTCGTTAAGCCTACTTAGTAGATTTAATTTAAACTTTCTCTGTAGGCTCATAAAGCCACTGAGAGCGCTGTTTAAAGTTTAGCTAGTACGTGACAGAACTTGGTAAGCAAAAGAACTGAAGTCTTATACAAAATTCTAAAACGGATTTGCAAAAAACCTTTGAATAATGTAAAGACGGGTAATTAGGACCACACGACTCTTAAGCTAGAGGAGATTCGTGTGACGCATTGGTCGTCAAAGGTCGATGGGTACCAGAAAATAACTAGTTTCATATGCACATTATTGTAATCTGCAAGTTACATAACTGAAAAAAACCTGAAGATACAAAGGTTGTTTCCATGATGTATGCAATTTACGTAGTTTACAGTGATCTTGACGCAGCAGACAGAAGTGATTAACTTGCCAACAAAAATAGTACGATTAGCAAGAATTAAATCTGGCCTTGCAAGCAAGCGAGTACAAAATAACCTTAACACGTAACCTCATGTATGTAATCAACCATTTACTATGCCCATAATATGAACTATACGTGAAAGTTTCAATGAACGATTATATTTCCAGAGCCAGCTAAAGTAAAAGTAAAGTAAGTATTGTATTTTCTATGGGCCCTAGATGCCTGATGCAAATAAATAAATAAAATAAAGACATAGCATACATTGTAACAAGTTACAGACTATTTCTTTCCTGACTGTCCTAATCAGAAAGGACGGCAATACTGTTACACAATCAGAATCATTAGACCATTCAGGACGAATTATTAGAGAGAAACTAATTGAAAAACTCGAGCGACAATTTTCTCCTTTCTTATTTCCGTTGGCTTTTGCAACAGCATCAACATATAATGTTGCAAGGAGTTATTTATCGAGGTTGAACTTTTATCCTGTTCAAATAAGTAGAAGACACGCGCAGAAATCAAATGTCAATTATGTGACCCCCACTTCATCATCATTCTATATTTACAACGACCTTTCAACCTACGCATCAGTGGCATTTCCTTTAAATTTTTCTATCCCATGTAACACAGAGAGAATTTCATTACGAAAATAAGGTTCACTACTTATCTTCTCAATATCTACAGCAGACGCGATTGTGTTCTTAGGAAATAGCGCCGATTAGAAATTAGGTATAGAAAATCCTTTGTTCTTGCTCACGTTACGCCAAGTTGTGTCCATGACTAATATTGAGAAATACGCAGCTCCGGATTCGGAAAAAAAAACATCAATTAAGATGTAATTTGCGATATGAGAGTCAGCTTTATCGCAAACAAATTAAGAATTTGTCGGTTTTATAGATTACAAATAAATTGGGAACAATAAAGGAGTTTACGACACGTGGCTGTCACTTGCCACCCTCAAACGTTAATTAGCAAAGATTAAAGCGTTTATTCCCCGGCTGTTTTATCGTAACATAAAAACATCGGCGCGACTCTCACCCTCGACCTTTATATGGTAAAATGTTTAATGCCGGCTGCCTCTACGGGATTTCTCATAAAACGCAAGCAAGGTTGCGGTCAAAAAACCTTATAAACAAAATAATTTGAAACTATAATAGTACCTACCTATATTGTGTAGAAAGCATTGGATAAGGGTTTTGTCAAAATTGTTGCGTTAAAAGTTGTTCGATTGTTCATTGCAAAGATTACAAGTTCATTGTCCGGATTCGTCATTTTGTGAAACAAACACACAGGAAAAGCCATTCAAAATCAACGTTACGCAAAGATCCTTATTTGAAGTAAATTATTTGCATACTCAACGCGAGTGAGTCACATACAAGGCCTTTTGGTATTATGTGCCGCTGAAAGTTACAAGTTTAAAGAAGTATTAGACTGCAGAGACGTTATTAAAGCTATTTTTAGCCGGGGTTTAGTGCACGATGTCGCGACAGTTGGCAAATGTCGTATAAAGTGTAAACGCAGGACACCCCCGGCCGGGTGGTGGCTCGGCCTTGGCGCGTCGAACAAAGGGACAGGCAATCTCACACGCGTCGCCACATCTAAGCCAGGATTGTTTGCAGACAGGGATTTGCGACATTCACTCGGAAAAAACAGACCTGTTTTTCAACCTTCTCGAAAAGCATTTATGTTCTACTCAGCTACGTTTCTATTTAAGTTTAATTTCACCTTTAAACTTCCAACTCTGGCTTTGACGTACCTGTTTTAACTTTTTAATGAGCTCTGAGAGTAAAGGTACATACATATTCACTTATACCTATTTATATACCTATTTACTTTGAATATTTTAGGTGAAATGGTCCGTATACGAGAAAATTGCTTGTTTAAAGTTAGTAGCCTGGTAGAGTCAATGTTCTGAAACTGCTGAATGCTGCATTGTTTATGAGCAAGTTGAACAATCAGCTACCCACACTACTCTCGCAGCTCTATTCTTGGCTCTCGTTGCACGAATTCACAAAAGCTCTTTTCAAGTCGGTTTCGGTAAATGAATTCAATAATTCTTCAACAAATGGTTGAACAGGTTGAACTGAAATTTTGCAACAGTTTTCCGAACTTACATTTTGTATTTAGTTAATAAATAACGACACGTTGCAATGGCTGAACTTGGGCCACGTTCAAGTTGCCGTAAGTTGGCAATGTTCCCGAACGAAGCCGTATGACCCACTTCTGTCCTGACAATTAAGACTGTAGGCTTTACTAAGTGATAAATTAATGACTATTGGATTGTAGAATTACTTGTACTCTAACATATTATTGGCTATATAGTTATTAAAAAAAAAACCGATAGTCTTCCTTGGTAAAAAGAGGAAAGAAAACTATGTATGTTTTACCATTTCGCACATGTGAAAAGGTTGAAATAAGTATATTTCCTCAAAGATTGGCCCGAGATAGCAATCTAAAGCGAAAGAGGAAAATAATTCGAGTGAGATTAAATCAAATAAAGGAATAGATTGTAACGGGCTGAAGAAGGTGATGACATTACCAAGGACATGCTATTTATAAAGGAGCGGTCTGATTAGAACCCCTTGTTCCCACCGCAATATTTGATAACCATGATCACCAACACGTAATCGGAAGGCGATATAGCCCCTCGATTACTATGTCTATGATCAATAATTACTATCTTCTCAAAACAGAATCCGCATTGCATAAATTGTAATTTTAAAATGTTTCAATTTAAAGCACACCGTACATAAGAGATAGGTATTGCTATAAATGAAAAAATGATAGCCTCGCTTTCAAAGCCTCGTAGCTTCGCAGTTAAGAGTTGTCGTTATTTATAATTACAGCGTTTACTCGTTAGGGGCGTGTTTGTATACTGAGAATATACATTCAGAATTCGACCGTTAAACTTAATAGCTGGTCATTTTACTCGTATTCAGCTCCACCATATTTAGAACAAAGACAAAGACTTTGTACGAATCGAAGTTACAGACCCTAAAAGGAATGGGATGTCGAAAGTTTCAGATCATGCCGTTCATATTTGTTTCGATCCCAGAAATTATAGCTTTGGAAGTTTTATACAGAATCTTCAGAAAGAATAAACAAGAAAAGGTTGTAATAACCATGCGGCGCGGGGTGTGCTCATGAACAAAACAATAGAATACCGTAGTGAACGTTTACGTGAACATAGCGTGCCGAGCAGTACCGACCTTTGAATTTTAATGATAGCTTGTATTTAACCCTGCACAGGTTGCCTACGGGACCATTGTTGTTGGTTTATTCATTAATCTGTCTCCGCCTGGTACCTAGTCCTCGCCCGCATCATATTCTTTTCTTAATGGTCATTCTCTTGTAACATCGTACTGCGACATATTGCTAAGAGATGGGGCTCCTTAGATTTGGCCTGACAAATAACGCAAATCAAGACCCATCTATGAATGGATGTTGGGTTCATTATGGACCGACAACGATATCATTATATCAGTAACTAGAGTAATGTGTACTAGATGGGACTGACGACATAAACATGATGCGGCAAATGTTAAATCATCTAATCGCAGTAAATACTTTAAGCATAAAATTAAGAATTTAATTGATCTGAATGACGGTTGATTAGCCTCATTAAGATTCGTGATTAAATACTTCAACGTTAGTCTTGCACACTAAAGAAATAAGCTTTACTAAACAAACTATTCATCTTAATAGCGGTCGGACGCGAATCACGATCTGCTACGGACTTAGATGAATCAGTACAATTAGCTTTGAAAACACTGATGATGTGATACCGCAGCTATTTCCGTACTCTAGTACTTGCTAAGTAACACCTTGTGTTTAAGTAATGAGTGATATTATTTATACAACATTGTAGTTTGCGTTGCATTTCGACACGTAGCTATCAGTGCATGCGTAAGAAACGAGTTTCGTCAATGAGTTATGTATATTTGAGTGTAGACATACGCGTATTATTGCGTAAACCACCACATAGCTCTCCTAATATTTTCATAATTTTCCTTGATTTTAAAAATCCCAAAAATGATCAAAAAATCTAAATGCTATTGTAGTTGAAATCGATCTTCACACTGAGGTCAGAGTACTTATGCGTCTCCTCAGTTCATGTCGTTTTCAGTGATCACCCTGTTCAGGCTCCACCCCACCCTCTCTCAAAGTCGTCAAGAACAAATTACTTTCATACGCATGAACTTTACCCGTTTGAATCAAATTAGGTACAACTTCTTTGGAGTTATAAATAGAATTTACGATGTGAATTATGGAATAATTAGTCATGTTGAAGTATTTGCGTTACAATTGTCGGGTCCCAAAAGTGCGGTTAGCCGCAATCTTAGTATTTGCGGAGATACGAGGCGTAGACGGAGCACGTCCGCGGGCTCGCGCGGAAAATCAATAAACGCGCGCAACCCTCGCGCGGAACAACCCCTGCCACTGCCTGCTGCCGCCACGCTTTATTGCAACTTTTCACTTGTTTACGCATCATGATAATTTTAATAAGCAACTATAAAAGTTCATGGATGATCTGCTGAACAAGGTCCATAAAAGATCATTGGTAGATAACTCCCAGGGCGTAGGTTTGGAAGTTGGGGGAGGGGAAAATACATCGAGTATGGGGGAGATTCAAGGGGGATGATCTGACTGCTATGCTTCCAACTACAAAAATTGATCAAAAGAAAAAAGACATAGTGAAATAGCTCAACTAGGACATAAAATATGAAAGAAAAAAAAAATGTACTTGGTTAATTGGGGCTCACTAACTAAAAATATGTTTAAATAAAGTAACCGCAGCAATTAGCAAAATGTTTTCAGGGATCTGCCAAAGGTTTTCAGGGACGATAAATTCTTAATTGGGTGCGTGGTTAACTAGTTAGTCTGGCTAACGAGATTATTACGCATGCATAAAACATGTGTTGTACAATATTAAGTTACGAGATTACCATGGCTTGTTTTAAATAGGAGATAGCGACTGTTTAACTGATAGATAACAAAGTTTCACGATCTTAATTAATATTAAAAGGAAAGTCTGTTATTGTCTTATATCACCTTATTCATTAAATAAATTGACGTGAGATTTCGCACCGTTGTATCTACTCATATTAATAGCTACAAGTGAACCGATGAACGTTCCTATGGGAATATTGTTATAATTATGAAGATCGGATCAATCTCAACATGTTGTTGCTTGCGACGAGATTGCTGCAATTTATTTTCTTGAATACCTATTATCGTTTTAACGACACCCTCAACTGAAAGGGCGCACGCCTACGTCAGAACACACGCAGAGTCAATTGTTTCATGAAACACAAAACAATCATTATTAACAGTTGCATAGAATTCTCGTTATATTAATCTGTTAATTTGTTGAGCACATAGGCCTGACCTTCGACATTTCGCACAACACGTGTATCCCCGAGCATTTACCACGGCCTCGCTCGGGGCGAATCTGGGGATGATTACAAAAATATTAACCCTTGTTATAACGAAGATGGCGCCGGTTACGTCAAACGCAGATTATTCAAGCAGAACATTATTATGAAATTAATTTGGTCTTGGAATTGGCTCAGATGATGACGACGCTTTTCATTCCGATGTGCTGACGCAACCCTTTTTATTTGTGTTCGGTTTCCCGAGTCAAGGGCCTAAGTTTTAAGATGCCAATGTATCGACTTTTGATAGACAATCGAATATGATATTTGATTATAAGGAGCCAGCATTACAACCAGCGTTTGTCGTATCTGTTCTTTAGAGTTAATGAGTTTTCTTTGCCGCATGCAGATCAGCAGAAAAATCGATAAATCTGAAGTAGAAAATGGTAGATCTGTATGGCTTCGGAAAACTATGTCAATTACAGTACTGAATATTTATATGTCTGGCGGCATTCCTAGCCACAATAATGCTTGCTAAGGTCGTTGTGAAAATGGTAGTAGACGCAGTAGGTCATGCTGTCAGTGAGGACATTAGAGTTACAGCCTGCGGCTACCACAGCCAACAGCCAAGCAATAATGTTGTTCTCACGCCAATTAGGTTAATACTTTATACTGAGTCTGAATAATTCAGACTCAACATTTTATTCCTTTTTATTAGCAAATTGTTTCTGTATAACGGTTTTGCCTTTAATTCAATTTCTCTCAAGAATAATTCTAGAAATATGATCGAAATTGCGCGAATATAGATTACACGATTTATTCGGATAATAAGGGTTTCCAAGTATCTTTGTTCGCCGATCCCATTAAGGATCCTCAGATTAACATCCTTACACATAAAAGATAGCGCTAATACAGCGGTTTTGCATCATAAAGGTTTTAATATACGTATAGTTGGTCCGTTTAATTTCCTTTTATTCAGAACACGAAGTGCCCTCGCCAGCATTTATGCTCCGTTCAGACGTGACAGATTTTCATTATGATTTCAAATATCCGCAATTTCAAGCTGAGAACTTGAGATCAATTGCAAGCTTGTGCGCTTAAAACTAGGTCGGCAGCTCCAATGAAAACAAAGGTGCCTACGGAAAGTTTGTGTTACATTAGTTCCATTGTTCTCTGATGTTGAGAGAGGACCGCCTCGCAGCAGTGCCATTTAATTCCAAATTGGGATCGCAGAAATTATTTTAGGACATTTGAGTAAAGCAACCGTAATTGATTACCTACTCTTTATGATGTGAACTAACCATGTGAGCTTTTACATGCCATCTCTCAGGTCTATTTACCGTTAATATCCTATATGGATTGCAGTTAAGATACTGTCTTTATTAAATAAGGCGCACATGACCCGGATTTTCTGCTTCCCAACTGGAGACATCTGAAGCATCTCCAGCTCCTGCTTCTAATGCCAGATCTAATGCCTTTCTCGTACAGCAGGAGAGGATAAGCATTGATGTCCCCGATTCTTATAACCCATGTTTTTAAGGTTTTGTTCACGAGACTCAAGCGATGCTCATATTTGAAGGTTTATTTTACTAACATTTCAAGCTCAGTTTTAGTTAGTTACGGACGAAGCGGAAGCAATGATGGAGAAGTTAATCCTCACACAAATCCATTTAGGTTGCACGGCGCGATCGGTTTCAGTACACAGCCATATATCTACCATAGCTACATATAGCAAGTAGGTCCTACATGACATATTCATGACGATTCCGATAGCCGATAGCGTGCCAGCGTGAAGTGTATTATGGATGAAATGATATACCTTCATTTACGTTATTAAATATCGAATTGTTGGTTTCTAGCAGTAATTTTATGTTGTTTGCCCAACTAGGCGAAGTTTAATGATAAGTTGTTAAATGTAGGTAAGCACTTTACAGCTTCCAAAGGTGTGGCTTTTGAGAATTCTTTTATCATTGATAGAGTTTATCATTATTTGTACAGTGATGTCACAGGAATGATCTAAGACAGTGGTCCCACTAGTCAAATGCTTAGCCTTAAGCTACATTACCCTTATAATCCCATGGATAGACGGCGTTATAAGGGCAGGATCTTACAAGATCCCCTATTATTTCTGTGATTCCTTCCCAGTCAGCAATTGTTTCAGTTGGTCTAATTTAAATATCCTTAGGTTGTGTCTATTACTTAGTTTACTAGCTTCTGCCCTCGATTTCATCCAGAGTAGTTCGAAAATTCGGTTCCAGAGCTTTTGGTATAAAAGTATCAAAGAATAACAAGCTATATTCAGTATTTCATGCGAGAAAAGACAAACTCTCTCCAAGTTACTTTAACATAGTGGATGTAGCATTTTTCATAAAATATCTCCTAGCTCCATGGTTGATTTCTGCATGTAGTGTATTAACTTAAAGTAAAAACATTATATTTTTAAAGATATCAAGTATACCCACTGCATGAGTTTGAGTGTAAGTTTGCAAAGAAAGCTTTATTGAGCAGAAAATATATACTTATGACAGTGTACAATATGTTAAAAATATTTTTTTCTTTACAATTATCACGGTTTTTTATATGCATAGGTGATTTTCTTGTTTTGCTGTAGGGAGTATTGAAATGAAAGGTCAGTTATAATAAATTGTATGCTTAACCACAAATAATTTTAACTTCGGACAAATTATGGGAATCATTAATTTGACTCGTCAGCCTCATTTTCATAAACATTAAATGAAGTATTTTGAGTCATCAGCATATTGGTTTAGATAAGGATATACCAGAGCATCATTATCAGGATCAAGGGGAAGTTATTTACTAATAAAGGTCATTACTCATCATATTTGATCAATTTATAAAAGTGTTTTTGTGAGTCACATTATTAATTTGGTTGGTCATTGCGAATCATTTGAAATGGGTACCGTTCTAACTGTGATTCTATATTTACCTCTTACTTTAATTTATTGTCCTCATTTGTGCTTTGTGACTTACTAAATGATTTTATTTTCATACTTTTTGTCCGACTTCTTGGATGTGTTATTAACACAGTTATTTCTAATTTGTAAATTATTAAAGTGGAGAAGTCAATATGTTTTATTGAATGTAGGTAAACGGTTTTTACTGAAACCAAACAGGTTTGATATGTCTGAGCTTACATGGCTAACACTAACACTTCATGCATTAGAAAGTTATTTTCTCTTTGATGCAATTTGAATTGAATGGAACCGCTAATAATTTTCCCACAGGTGAAAATAATGTACTTTTTACTAGCATATTGTTGTTTTATGGGGCGTCCTGATAGGCAGCATAGATAATCTATTTATATGCTAATCAGTAAGTCATGAGCACCATAGTAAGAATTACAAAAAGTTTTTAGTATATCATTCTATGCCATGAAATACTGTTTTATTTGGCCAGCGCCTTTTTATCTTTTGAAGCATTCAAAAAACACATACAAATTGATAAAATAACAATTGGAAGTATGTTAACGTCAGAGATATCCGCCCATGACATCATCAAACAAATTTACAGTAAAACAAGAACCCTTTTGGACGGCTTTGTCAAAATAATATGACCGGCGTAATATTCTAAATATTCGATAAGATACGAGTTAATTGTCATCTCATATACGGGATATATTGTGTTAAACCAGTAAAATAAAGATCATAAATCTTAGTCGAAAATTTAAAACGTAACACGGGAAAATTGGATTTTAACTTAATATTGTAGGCACTTACCTGCAAGTTTAATGTTTATTAGCACCTTAATAAAACAAAATGCGCTCGTAGACACTTAGCACACCCACTAGGCACCAAAATACAGCACAAGACGAAATGAATAGGTTTTCGCACTGACAGCTCGTTCACTGCTGGTCGATCGACTCGGTGAGGTTAGCCACGAAATGCGCAATGCTTTGACTATGCGCATTGACCCCCACTGAAAAATGTCATGCGCGTTTGATTATAAGGGTGTAAAGTGTTATCATATATATTTTAATTCGTTTCCGGGGGGGTTTAATTTATAAACAACAAAAAAATAAATAAACACTGATGTTATTTCTAATAAGCGCCATCTATTATTGAGTAGCGAATCTGTAAATTTTATTAATATTAGCACCATCTGTCGGGGAATAGACAGAATTATAAATCAATATTTTATAACTAGATGTCGTTATCTGCTGATGCTAATTTGCCAAGTTTAGAAATCTTTATTTCCGTTTGTGAAAAAAGCTTTGCTTAGGTATAGGTATTGCTTTAAAATAATTCTTAGTAGGTAAATACCTAATCACCTAAATAAATAGGTAAATACATAAGGTTGTAATTAGGCTCTGATAGCGAAAGTGCTATGATCAGACAGAAAGTCGCCTGCTGCATAGGACATAGGAAACGGTGATTTATTATTGTTTCGCAAATGTTTGATTTTCGTATAATGCGTTAAATCTGTAATTAACTGATCAATATCTTATGCAAAGCATAACTAAGTGCCTAAATCATTCGTAATCGTAGGCTCACATTGGAGATTAAAATTTAATGCATTTAGTGCAAATAAGAATTCTGATGGATATCATTAAGTAATTAAGATAGTCTTATTTTCTTTTGATATGGTGCAGGTTGCTGCTATAAATTTGGGTATGACTGATAAATTGATAATGCTTATATTTAAAAACATACTTCTCTTTGTACCTGATAATATTCACCTGGTGGTGAATAGCGTATCTGTGATGCACTTATAAGAACTTTAGGTTTTATTTTATTTCAAAAGTGATAACTGTCCATATTTTCACCCATACACACTATACTCACTCACCTATTCACATGCTCACCCATTCATTCTTACACTTATTCATATGCTCAACCATTCACTCACACACAAACTATACTAGGTATAATCACTCATAGATAGGTACACATACCTATTTTTTGTTCAGTTTTTCTCCGTTTTTAATAAGTTCCAATTATACATACTTTTAGTCTTTTACCTGTAACGGATTTATAAAGGCTCATTAGAAATTAAGACTTTGGACCCGTGTCATCCATCATTGATATTATGTTGCTTTCGTCAATCGATGTAGCAACATGTAAATATACATTATAGGTAGTTTATTAAAGAGTTTATTACGCATAAGTCTTAATGATTGATGTCTATCTTAAGGCGAGACTCGAGAGTGTTTTGTTAGAAGCCTTTTCGGTGGCGTAATCTAAGTTGGTACCTACTTACTTGTGTACTGAGAATTATGATATGCAATGGACCGATATCAATCCAATTAGCTTGTCGTTATATTACCTTATCTATATCCTCGTTATAAAATTATATTTGAAAAACAGAATTAAGTAGCATGTTTTAAATAAATTAGTTTAATTTCATGTGGAAACTTTTATACTTAGTTTAAACTGTATTGTGGTGAAAAAGATGTGGGAAAAGGGGAAAACTGCCTACTTACAGTATGGTATTAATAGGTTCATGGGAGCATCGGGAGCTTACGAAAAGCTGTAAAAGTTTCAGTAGGTACCTAATGGCAATAAATATGAAGTTAATAATAAATGTGGAACGGAGAAATGTCACTAGGTATAGTCAATCCTATGGATAAATTATTTCAGTACGTCATTGTCAATAGAGTTCTATTTTTGGCATTACTTCACTTAATTTAAATTAAAAGCCTACCGTTATCTAAAGCAAGCGAAACATCTAAGCGGCTTAGCTTCATTACTTAGATAGCAAATCCAAATCAAAACAAAACCAAAAAAAACACCGAAATTCAACGTGATCACGAGACAAATCCGCGTGGTAACGCTAGCAAGATTTCCTAATATCATGTGCACTGAAGGTGCCACACTCGTGTCTAGATATCCGATGCCCGATAGCACTATCGCATGTTACGCAAGCAAAGTGAAGGTAACGGCCGCTACTCCGCAGTCGTTAGGTGTTAACGACGTTATCGCTATCCGTTAATCGTTATTGATCTCGCAATGTCCCTCTTATCGTCGCCTAAAGCCTGCCTGTATAGATATGATAACATCTTTATAAGTACTGATACCGATATGGCACCTAAATAAAGATTACGACGAATATATGTAAATTCTTTTGTTGCATTTATATTTTTTTCTTTATCAACTAACGTCATTAGGTTTGGAATATGTAATTAAGTTATTAAGTATTATAATTTCAGGTAATAAAAGCTAAACAATCGAGGTTTGGATCATAAAAATTAGGCATGTAGCTACTTGGTATTAAAAATTAGGTATGTACTTGATTTATTTATGTTACGGATGGGGCAAAAGATTAAGTATTAAAATCAAGTTATTTTGCAAACTGTTCATCTAAACTATTCAAAAGGAAATGTTATGATAACGCTACTCTTCCAGTAATTTCAAGCCAGAAATAAGTTTAAGGTGAAAACATGGCGATATGGAAGCTGTAAGGGCGACGTCACACATTTGTGCGTGCATCCATATAATATAAAGTACCAATCAGGAGCTTTGCTAAACTTTGCTTACCGCTAATGTGGGCAAAAAATGAACTAGGAATGATAATTATTGCAAAAACAAACTAATATTGCTAATTATATTTCTTATATAGAAACATGAGAGTTATTTAAACCTAACCAGTATTGTGTTACGAACGTGTGGAGCCGGCTTTAAGAAATCTATTTTGACAGCTCATGGGCGTTTGGCGGGAATATTAAAAATATTCTAGGAGGAAAATATAGAGAGGTTGTTGGAAGGAAGAAACAAATGATATGTCAGTGATGTCACGCACAAAATGAAAGAGATAGATATAGGAATAGAAAGAGAAGGATATTCAAAACAAATGACATGCCAGTGACGTCATGCACAAAATGAAAGAGATAGATATAGAAATAAGAAAGAGAAGGATATTCAAAACAAAAGACATGCCAGTGACGTCACGCGCAAAAGGAAAGAGATAGATATAGGAATAGAAAGAGAAGGATATTCAAAACAAATGACATGCCAGTGACGTCATGCACAAAATGAAAGAGACAGATATAGGAATAGAAAGAGAAGAATATCTAAAACAAAAGACATGTCAGTGACGTCACGCACAAAATGAAAGAGATAGATATAGGAATAGAAAGGGAAGGATATTCAAAACAAAAGACATGCCAGTGACGTCACGCGCAAAATGAAAGAGATAGATATAGGAATAGAAAGAGAAGGATATCTTAAACAAAAGACATGCCAGTGACGTCATGCACAAAATGAAAGAGATAGATATAGGGATAGAAAGAGAAGGATATCTTAAACAAAAGACATGCCAGTGACGTCACGCGCAAAATGAAAGAGATAGATATAGGAACAAGAAAGAGAAGAATATCTAAAACAAATGACATGCCAGTGACGTCATGCACAAAATGAAAGAGACAAAAATAAGAATAGAAAGGGAAGGATAGTAAAAACAAAAGACATGCCAGTGACGTCACGCACAAAATGAAAGAGATAGATATAGAAATAAGAAAGAGAAGTATGTTGTAAATAAAAGACATGCCAGTGATGTCACGCGCACAATAAATAAGTTTTATTTTCTACTATTTCATCCAAAGACTATGATTTCAACCAACATTTTTTTTTAACAGAAGACATGCTTGCATGTTGGCTTCAGTCGCTGGTCTAGCTAGATAGAGTTACGAGAAAGTAGAAAGGATAAAAAGAAGTTTATTTTAGAAGCTTCGTTCAAATAAGTTCTGCTTTTGACAAATCGTTTAAGTTGACGGCCAATTGTTTCAAAATCACACAGTATCATGAATAAATACAATAGGTTGTATTTATGTGTTAACACACGGTCGGAACTTGCGTGCAAACCGACATAAATGTTCCGGCCCGCGTCCCTTTTCAAGGCCTAGGGTGAACGGATGTCATTACTGCGAGTTGCTTCTCTGATTGACCAATTTTGGTTGTCTTTTGTGCTTTGTAACTTTGAAGAGGCATTAAGACCCATGGATTTTGTTATTTAACCTACTTATTTGTAGACCCTTTGAACATTTCAAGTACTTATTGTACCTAATAATAAGTTAACAAAATATTTTTACAGAACCTGAAAACGGAAAATATTATATTTTTTTCCGAAAACATTTAGTTTATGAAAATAATATCGTCGTTACCTTAGAGGAAAATGAGCATATTCTTTTTATCTTGTACCTAATATTATGTTAGTGTTCATAGAACTTGGTTACTTGGCCCTCGGCTATGCTACGAGGTTGTCAATGTATGTAGTACTTATCTTACGAGTACCTACGCAATAGTATCAGTTACCGTTGTATATATTCTATACCTACTTCTAAATATCTATAGGTATTAATGTAATAGGCTAAAGGCTCCGACTCTCCTGAACCGAAATGAAAATTGACTTTCTGTTGAGAAGATAGACTGTGTGTAGCTGTTATGTGTGCTTGGGCTTGTTTACGTTTTCTTTCGGATTGTGTGTTTGGACGTAAAACCTCAGTCATTAATTAATTAGCAAGATATTTTGATAAATTATCCCTTTTTCCTGATTTTCTTGTCTCCTTAGCTTGCATTACTCGATTTAAACCTGTCTGAACAAGTTTGACGTGTCGTATGCTTTCCTGTATTGAAGGGGAAAAACCAGCACCCGAATAGGTTGCAGTAAACTAAAAATAGCAACGTCGTTGAAACATTATATTATGTAAGCACACGAGGAAGTTTTTACTGTGACTAATACAGTCAAAACAGGCAGTATAATCTTTACAATAGGTAATCTAATTTCTAAGTCTAAATAAGATTAAGATACGCATCTTATCGTAATCTAACTGAAATGGAGGAAAACTAACGAGAAAATTCTGTAGCAAAATGGAAATGAAACGCTTACTGCTGATATTATAAACTTTCGTTCCATGTATTTATTTGTAGTTTTCCGTTATTTTGTAATTGCGGACTAAATTGTGCACTTATCGTTGCTCAAACGTCATACAACTCAAAACTGAATATCAATATAATCTTTTTTTTTCGTCTCGCTCGATCCATCCAAAGGCTGTCTGAAAAAGATCGCTCTTAGTCATACGAACGCCCTGTATGTTGCGTACTTTAATTAGTTTTAAGATCAAAACTGTTAACATTGATACCTTTTTAAGTACTAACACCATTTTTTTAACTTTAATACCTAGACTTAATAAAGTTAAAAAAATGGTAATCTATCTCTTACGTATTATTTCGGTACTTCACCTGTGACTCAGATCTTCGCATCCTTATACGTACCTACGTACCTAATACATAATATAATGAATGAGTGAATATACTTTAGGTACTTACCTCTCTGACTTGGCTGAGAGACAAAATCCCTTACGTCAAGGATCGTGACGAATCTTCAAAATACCCTCACAGATGTTTTTTACCTGTAAGCAATCAAGGCCAATGATTTTCCCGTAATTTTCTCTTTGTTCACTATTATGACATTCCACGTGGAGGATAGTGCAGCAGAATCCAGTTTAGACGAGTTTAGGGCTGTTATTTTGAGAAAATAGGTATCGTTTGTCATCGTGATACCTTCGCTTAGATAATACGTATTTTTGACAAGACGGGGAACAATCGTTAGTAGGTAGGTAATACTTTCAGAACGGCAACAGATAAAGTGCATGATATGGGTGCGTGCGTGCATGCGTAGCTCTTTCTGCAGCGGTCGTGCGCTGTCATAAAAAATATGACAGAGATTCCTAGTTCAATTTAAAAACTTAAAATTCTTTCTTCAGAATTACACATTGTCGAGTGGAAGTGGAACTGAAGATCTAAAATGTTACGAATATCCATTATCAGAGGCACTATGTATAAAATACCCGAAAATTGTGTACGCGGAAATCTACAAACAGTAGAAAGATAGAGAGAGCAATCATTGTGTTTTCAAATGATGCGTAGAAAAAATCACAAGGAACATACTACATTACAGTTTTATTATGACTTTTCCTTGAAGGAAGTTAAAAATAATTTCTATCACTTCACATTACAAGTTATAAATAGAGAAAACCGATACTGTTTAGCATACACACTAAACAATGTACCAACGACAAGCAATTTCCCATTCAACTGAATTACCACCTTCTTTTCTCACACATAAAGTTAAAAATGCTTTGACTAAAAATGCTTTGAAAACTACAAGGAGCTACCCAGCAAGTTTCACACGGTCGGATAGGGAATTCCCATTTTGTGTCAGAGGTAGCCAATACCTGTCTGTGACGTACGTCCAAGTGCATCATAATGTGGACACGTACCTCACACCTGTGGACCGATGCACTCAAGTCACGTACTGAGTAACGGAGAAGATCTGTGTTATGACCACTTTGAATATAGTTTTGTTGTTATTTTATTACTGTTTTTGCTGTAGATTTTTTTTTTATTGCCAAAATACTGTTGACATTTTAAAACAGCGCTTGAGTCATATTGTAGACATGCAATTGTTTTCGGATGTCCGAGAAATATCCTCTTTTGCTTTTGGTTGGCAATTGATCCATCGGTGCATAGCCTGTTCTCTTCATTCCTTTGCAGTATTAAGAACTGTCTGACTTTGATTTTAACTTTAGTGCATTTGTTTAGTTCATTTATGTTTTACCTAGTTAGCGTTGAATATTATAATATGTGTTTTAATGATATTCTAAGACACGTACATAAGTAATAATCTTAGTTCAGACATGACTGCTCGCCATCCAGTTAAGTTATTCATGATGGTGTACATCTAAAGATTACATTAATAACTGTAGTAGTTTGCCGACATCAATTAAAATGCTAATTGAGTTCTCTTTATCTTTACAACTGGATGAACAAATTACCTATGTACGTAGTTAGGTTCTTCTCATATCCTAAGAATTTCACATTTTGTGATACGGGGCCAAATGTGTTGATAATGTAGGTTAAATCATAAAGTGGTTAAAGACGTCTAAATATTAAGCTATCCTTCCTTCGAATACTCCATTCTTTTCGTTTACCTTCCCAACTTTCTTTTATTTTTTTAAATCTGTGTTATCTTAACGAATACAGTTATTTCCTCATTACGTTTTGCCCCATGTTTACAAAATATGTGATGTTAAAAAAACATTCAGACAGTTCGATAGAGGACAGAATAAGATTTAATAGTGCTGACTGCTGACCTCAAATACCAATTGAGATAAGTAAAGGCTGAACGGTGATGATACAGATTAGTTCAAATACTATTTTTTTAATTACGAGTAATTCTGAAAAATAATATAAATGTATCGCTGAAACTGTACATGTTCAAACTAGTTCGGAAAAAATGCATGACCTTGAGTCAGACGTTCTAGCTACGTCATAAGCAAAACTTTTCCGCATATTGACACTTTTCCGTGTGTATGTAGATAAAAGAAAATAGATTTAGTAGGTATTCAAAGAATGGAAAGGTTTGTCGATATAAGTGGCCTATAAATATAATCTTAGTACAAAATAATTATTGTTCAAGAGTTGGTTAATAAAATATTCTGATTTTATTTGTTTGTGCGGCGTTAGTAAGTGTTTGTCAGTCAGGACACAGGAAAAATCTCGTACTAGATTTTCATTTAATACCTTTACAATGTTAGTAGGTTTCAATTTCAAAAGAATTCATTCAAGCATAATAAAGTCAATATCACTTATTATAATATTTTTTACCTAATACCATTTGTCATATCAAACAAACGATATGAGATATCACATGATAGGAGGCGGTACAAATTCTACTTACCTACTGTAACGATAACCGTTATCGGCGTTCAACGGCGGCGTTGCAAATAATTTCGTTATTCCAAGCAATTTTCCTACGTTAAAGCCGTAATTTGTATGCAGAATTTAATGATACGGTTTCGACAATAAAGGAGATTATTTGTTCTGAGTTATACATAGAATTTGGACTTAGATACAGAATTTGCAACGTAATTCTTACGCTCTTGAGGTTCCTTACGTCACAATTTTCAGACATCTTTCTTTCTAGAGATTGACGTATCTATTCAGGAATAATGGCCGGGTATTTAAATATAGAAAATGCTGTTTATGTGTTATCCAACGTCTGTTTACAGAGTTGTGCGTATTATTGTTTTTTAGTATTTGTGTGATACTGACTGTAATCGGAGTTGCACGACATACCTATCATACTTAGGAACGGGGAGTAGTATTTACAGCAAAACAACACAAAACATGCTTGAAAAACATTTAAGCAAACTCAACTAGAATAAACACAACGAAAAGGAAGTTTTAAAGCCAGTATACAAAGAAACAATGTTAAGATGGACAAGCAAGTAAGTTGCAGGGTAGATTTAGTGGCATAAGTAGCACAGCGCTAGTTCTAAATCCGGCCATACATCGTCGATACCCAGCTGCGGCAGAAGACAAATGTTTCTACTCCACTTACAGATATTTATTTACCGTTTTAATGAGATTTGTGGAGATTAATGGCCGTATGTCTGTCATGGTCTGTCGTTTGTGGAACGATGTCGCTAACGTATGGAAATTGTCGTCCTGTTGCAACTTATATGGACGATTTATGTATTTAGTTTGATTGAAGACATGCAACCAGCTGGTACTTGTGTAAGTACCTATCTAATGCTGCAACTGCCATCAAAAACAGATTAATCATTATTAATGCAAGTTTGATAATAAGCTTTTGGTCAAAGATTTTATCGACACGAAAGATAGTTTTCAAAAGTTAAGTCGTAATGCTTCCAAAAAATGAAGACCTGTGGGAAATATAGGGAAACCAAAAAAATCAGTGCTGAACCCCTTTCAGTGTAAAGCTCCTTTATTTAAGATTTGTAAGACGTAGAATAGTTTCAGGACATCACCTCTCATTGAAACCAAGTCAGCAAACAGCAATATATTATCGCGAGCTTAATAAAAATGCTACATCGTACAGAAAACCACGTATCTTTGCAATATAACAACGTCATAGAATAATATTTTTCACTCAAGTAATACATCTATCTAGTTGGAAAGGGCCCAAGAAACTGGAAGCTCGCAGCAGTTTGTAAATCTCATTACTGTAACGAGAACCGATGGGCGACAGTTTTACGTTTATGATTGTTTATACGTTATACTTCTCTAGAATGACCAATACTAAAGGTGCTTTTTGAATGCTAGCTGCCGACTGCAACTGCCGACCGCACATGCCGCGACTGGATGAAGTCGTTCTTAGATTGTTATCAATTGTTTTCATGCAGTCGCGACATGTGCAGTCAGCAGCTAGCATTCAAAATGTACCTTTAGTATTTTACTTTTGTCCCCCAGTTCTCTCACAAACATGATTTAACTCCTGTACAACTAAAATAGGGATACAAGAAGTTTCACTGTTTTTGGAGAGCGTTGTCAACTTTTGGAACAGGGAGCGTTCGACATCGGATTTTCTTTGTTGCTCCTCCTTTTTCATGTTACGAAATATTCAAGGCGTAAGGTAAACGCGGGTGAAGTCGTCATGCCCCAATAGTCGTCAATTAATCTTAAAACTTTTATTATTATTTTCTACTGAACTTAAAATGGGCCGATTTATATATCAACATATTCTTGATAATATATTGCACAATTGAAATAACAATACGGGGTTTTAACAGTCACGGCTTCTAAGATATGTTATTTCAAACGTGTGTGCCCTAACAAAATCGTTTTTTCGTGAAGTTCAGCTGTCAAAAGTGAAACTCAGCACGTGGTTTTGTGTTTTGATTTACATAACTCCAGTGGGGTCTGTGGTATGTTTCTTTGTTTAATTAGATAGTTAAGTTTATTTGCTAACGATTTAATATGCAATTTGGACTACTTTTAACATAGAAGATATATTTTTTTAAAGTGACATCTATTGGTACTTCAAAACTCCAATTTGACCCAAAACCCGTCAATTTTACAATTATTATGACGACTACTGGGACATGCTCAAAAGTTGCACCTAAACTCGTCATAATGAAGATATTTTGTGTTTTACAGTACAAAATGCGAATAAATAGCTAATATCGGGACTTTTACAAGTTGATAACTGTCTAGAACAAACATATTTAAGGTTAAGACTACATTTGTTCATAAAACTGCGTTTCTTTTAAGCTTTTTTCTTAGGGGTAAATTTTACTCTGCTGGTTCTAGATGCACGTACACAGTCATGTTATTCGATTCAATTAATATGTTTCTTAATGGTTAAATCCCCTGTTTTCTATAAGTATGCACTTTCTACGAGTGTTTTTTCAGGTATATATTGGCCGCTGTAGGCCTCCGCCATTTGATTAAGATCTACCGCTTTGGGTACAAGTAGATCTAGCACTAGCCTTTGTTTCTACTACGCTTTGATTACAATTTGTGGCAAACAAAAATTGACTGTTCTTCCACTATGCTTTTTGTTCGAAATAACTGCATTTCGTCACGCGTATTGTACCGCGTCTTCCTAACGTGCCTTAATAGCGCCTGTATAAAAATTATGTCATTCAACTAGTTTTGACGCAAAAAAACAATTTTAAAACTAAGATGACATAGCTTCCATCGCTGTCACTTCTTTGCTTGTCGTATTCGATATTGATGGGTAAAGAGTAATCTTAAGTAAGATTTTTTTATTTAAAATTGTCTGTATTTAGTGATTGCATGATCGTAATTTTAATAGCAGATCATGACTGAAAGAAACTACAAGCAAGAGGGCCTTTTAAAAGTCATAAAAGCTGTAAATCAAGGGCCCACAGTCCCACACACAACATCAGATGCAGCAAAAAAATTTAAAACGCCCTTTTAAGACAACTTTAATGAAATGGTGACACAAAACCGACGATTATCCCCGTATATATACTATAGAAATGAAACCAAGGACAATCTCCGGTTCTGTGCTAAAGTATTGCTAACTATGGAGGAAAACTACTTGGGCTATTGCGTTGCGAGGGATGTTAGTGGATTAGGATATAGGAAACTATAGGAACTATGGCACCTGGAAAAAAAGTCGTGGTGGCCTGGTGGGCCATGAATCAACCTCTCAAGTATGAGGGCGCGGGTTCGATTCCAGGTCAGGCAAGTACCAACGCAACTTTTCTGAGTTTGTATGTACTTTCTAATTATATCCTGCAATGACACCAATGACTGTGTTTCGGATGGCACGTTAAACTGTAGGTCCCGGCTATCCTTGAACATCCTTGGCAGTCGTTACGGGTTGTCAAAAGACAGTAAGTCTCACGCCAGTCTAACCAAGGGGTATTGGGTTGCCTGGGTAACTGGGTCGAGGAGGTCAGATAGGCAGTCGCTTCTTGTAAAGTACTGGTACTCGGCTGAATCCGGTTAGACTGGAAGCCGACCCCAACATAGTTGGGAAAAAAGGCTCGGAGGATGATGATGATGAGGAACTATGGCACCTGCCGATGACAATGTATAAATTACATGTTAAAATGGCAGGTGGAGACTCGCCACCTCACTTACTGGGCCCCAGGGAATTAGTTGCTAAATCGAAACAAGAGAGCAACAGGTACATGAGCGGCTGAAGGGTGAGGATACCTCGGCGGACTTTAAACGCAGATCAGGCGCTCCCTGTGGGTCCAGCATCACCGGCCCACTCGCCACTTACCACGAGGCACCTATCCTTCGAGCAGGACTGCTAACCCTGCTCTAGCGACTCCACTCTGGTCGGCCAATGAAGGCAAGCCAAGAGGCGGGAGACCTTCACTCCGGCAGGCCGGAGATGGGGGACAGTATACTCTCCCCGGAGCACTCGGATATATAGCCCCGCGGGGTCGCTACTCCCCGTCATCCACCTCAGATGCCCTGTGGGGTTATTAGATATTATTATTATTGGGTTTGAACGGTTAGTTGTAACTAATCTTATTTTATTTTTTGATTGATACCTTTAAGACAGTAGACAGTTTAAAATGTCTATAGAGATTTTTGCAAATGGTACTTAGCATGCGCTAAGCAGTTCAGAAGTTTTGATGAATGACAACCTTACCTACATATCTATGAATGTTAGTAATTATTTCGCGGAAAGCTATATAAATGAATGTGGCTTTTATTTTTTGTGAATACTAATTATTTTATTTTACAATTTAAATATTTTAAAAGTTATTATCTTACTCGTGCTACATATGCACATGACTGCATCGTTATTATGATTAAAAAATATAACATACTAGCTTCTGCCAGCGGTTTCACTCGCATCCCGTGGGACCTACTTCCCATAACGGGATAAAAAGAAATTTTCAAATCGGACCAGTAGTTCCTGAGATTAGCGCGTTCAAACAAACAAACAAACTCTTCAGCTTTATAATATTAGTATAGATATTTTATAGACTGGTTTTGTGATTCCAAGCGTTTGATAGATAGGAATATAAATTAAAATGCAACCATGTATCTGTTTTATTGAATACCTGCTCTTCTAACAGATTATGACCTGCTAATCTAAATAGGAATTTGGTTTTTTATCTATCTACCTACATAATGTTTCAAAAGCACAAGTATGCTTAACAAATTCAAGAACAAAAAAAATGTACATAACTTGAACCTTATGTTCAAGAGCAGAGAGTTTACATTAGCATTAAAAGTTGACGAGTACTGGGATAATTTGACGAGTATCCGTACAAATCAGACGACTATTGGTACAAATCGCCCTTTTTTTACTTTTGCCTTAATAAGTATATAAACCCATCAAAATGATTAAAAAACATTAGTTACTTAGAATAATGAATAAATACTCTATCACGTCATGCAAAAATTTTCATTTTCTATTGAATATTTAACACACAGTAGCGCTTCAAAGTCAGTGATTTCCGAAATCCGACGACTATTGGTACGTTTACCTTAAGTATTAGAAGTTTTGTTATAACTTGGAGTCTGAAATCAAGTAAGTGATTTCAAGTTTATTTAGTAACTAAATATTAAGTTAATAACTAGACCTTTACATCACATAACATATCCAAACATTACTTATATAGATAAAGTATGTATTGAATTGAATTAAAATAAATGATCACATTTGACTCTTTATTATTTTCATGTACCTAATAGCTATCGAAACTATTTTAGGTAAACTTGTCAGTCTATCTATGATAAACATATTTTTCAGATTGATACTGTTCTTGTTAGATAAATATATTCTACCTAACAACAAGATTTCTCTCAAAGTCAGGTCTGTGTCTATGAATAGAATAGCCATCCATCCATCCTTGCTAGTTCCAACCTTTAAAAGAATCATCAAGAGAGGATGTTGTGTAGAGAGGATGTTGTGTCTCATGCACTGAAATTATTCAAAGAAACCAACTGATTTTCGCTTATATTATATAATTCGCAAATATTATTGAAGAAGTCATATATTATAATAATACCTACGTGTAGTCTATGTACTCTAGGATAGAATGAGGTGTTTCACAAGTTTATGGTAAAACAGTACCTACGTAGTATAAGTACTCATAATAAATGAGTTATTGCGGTCATGTAGTCATACGAGGAAAACAATATACAATATGCTCCTAAACCTACCCGGATGCTGATCAAACTTCAAAGAAAGATATCATCAGATCTCTCTGCTATGCGAAATAAAAATATAAATGCTTTTGCAAGGATTAAAAAAAAAGATTATGATCATAATTTTGGTAATTTTCTTGAAGGATTTGTTATCAGTACTAAGGGGTTGTCGGGCTAACTGTGTTGAGGAGGTAAGATGGGCAGTTTCTCCAGGTAAAACACTGGTACCCAGCTTTATGTTACACTGGAAACCGATCCCAATATAGTTGGGCAAAGGCTTCGAAAGAGTCCGGTCTACGCTACCACAGATTACTAAATATACTAGAAGATGTAACTATGTACTTGACATGACACTTAGTTTCCAAGACAGTTCAAAGATTATAACAATCAATGTAGATTGAATTGTTTGTTTTGATTTTACCCCTTAATTAACTGATTAAACTGCAGATTGCGCGGTGCATATTCCAAACTTTATCATAGACATCTCTTTAACGAATTGATAAGGTATTGAAAAGGATGTTTATCGGCTTTCACTAAATGAATTTATTATCATAATATCTATCAAGAAGTTTCGTTCCCTTAAAAGTTTCACGAAACTGTTGATTGCTTACCTTTTTGCTTTTGTAATGGCAAACAGGTTGGACGAGAATGTTCGAATTTCAAAAAATGGGACGCCATTACGTCGGTTGCTTGAACAAGCTCCTCTCGTGGAAATTGGAATTCTTTTTTTGTTTTTCAACGCTAAACTGGCGCTTTGCATTCTTGAGCCTTACTTGACGACTGTTGTCTGTGGATAATGTAAAATTAAATAATCTTTTTCGTAATGATGATCACTGTCAACAAAAAGTAAAAAAACAAAAGTACCATACATAATCCTTATGTAAAACACAGTACCTTGCCTACTGAAAATATCGAAATATTTTACATTTCCATCCAGACGGATGACGAAATATAGCTAGTGCCCATGAAACCTCATGAAAATCAAATTTGATAACAATTGGTCATAATTAATTCGACAATAGTTATTTGATTCGCTTTCGATCATAATTGGCAATGATATGCGTGCAATGCAGAATATTATTCGTATTCGACAAATTGCTGTAGATTTGAGTCGATGTTTTGTTATAAAAGGTCAAATGTCATAGGGAAAGTCGAGAATGAGTTCAATGCCCTTGAGATTTTAGCTGAACGGCAATTCTTTGAGAAGTGCTTGAATTAGTTTAGTTTAGTTCTTGGGGAGCGGTTCTTGAAGAAAATACGAGTTGTTTTATTATATTTGGTTTGTTAATAAAGAGGTTTGGATATTAGAAATATTTTTTTTATTTCAAAGTGTGTTGGTTTGCATTACATTTTAGATCAGTGCCTAGTTTACTAGCTTTATGTAATGTTGTTGTTATTTTCTCGTTTAGACAAAGCACTACTAAAAAGAATTACATAACATAGGTGATAAATAAATGATTGTGCAACATTTTAGAGGCTTTTGCCTGCAATGTAATGATGCAGCCTGCGAGCATGAGAGATGACGTATAACCGGTTAAAATACAAGATACTATATTTACATTATTTGGGGTCCTTTGGAAAGTTTCTTACTTTACATTATTTGGTTAAATTTCGTAAGATTTTTATAGGTTTACGATTTTATTTTGCTGTGAAGTTACTGTGCTCTTGTAAAGGTAAGTTTCCTTCTTATGTTACCTTCGATAAAATAATAAAAGGATGGGTTTAAAGGTAATTTTAAGTTTTGTAAATATTTAAGTTTGCGTATTTTTTTGCGGTGTATCTTGTTTTTTATGGGTTAACTTGTACTCTACATGATTTTAGTGTTAACTTTAATAGCTTCATTAACAACATATGCGGTCAAGTGTTAATATTATGTTAAAGATTTAATTTGATGTGAATTAAATCACAGACATTTTCATACTTTGCTCACTACAAAATACTTATTCGTGCAATTAAGATGTTTAATTGCATACTAAATGGACTAAATGAAATAGTTTGTTACGTGACATTCTTCGAAAGCTTCAATTATACCAACATCTGGCTAATTTGTATGATTAATTACTTTATTATTCTAAATTGGATATAAATGAAATGCATAAGGAACCTGCCTGAATAACTGTTGTCTAATATGATACCTGCAGTGTTCAGCCTATCTCATCTTTGTAATTGCCATCTCATAGTAAGATATCGGCTTGCTTGCATGCATAACGTCTTACCCCGTGCCTCACTGTCTCACCGTTCTCCACCAATTGTCCATAGTGTATAGACGTACCATCGGCATCTATGCATTCAAGGAGACGACAGATATCGGTGATATACAACAATACAGACCTATATGCTTTTAGAAACGCTCTGTCATCCAAGAGACACAGTACTTAATTGGTTTATGTTTGGTTCTGTTTCATAACACAAAGTATTATAAAGTTGTTACAGTTACTTTTATTTTATGTAAGGCTAAGTAATAGATAGTTTGCCTTACATAATACAGTGACGAATTAGTATATTATTTGAAGATATTTGATATTATCTTTGATTTTCTGAAATATGGTCTTATGTAATTTAACCATAGACCATATTTATGTAATTTAAATACCTATGTATTACAAATAGCATTATGTTTTTTATAGGACTACATACGTCTATCATAATTAAACCGTGGCTATCTCGGTATGTAAGCTGAAATTACAATTTGAATGATTTTTTTAACAACGTTATTAAACCCTGATGGTGGAAGCACTGCTGCCCCATTTACATACACTGTTAACTACACCTACTGCTGCTTTTGCCGAAAAACATACAAAATTAAAAACTCCTTCATATATTAAGTAGTAAATACTAGTCATAATAAGCCCTTTTATGTACCAAGACCGCGGTAACTCCTTCGAACAATCCCGCAGCCCCGACTATTATGTTGTCAAATAAATGTTTAAAAACAGTAATGTAGTAAACAGTAAATAAATAGACTTAACAATTTTATTTCATTTCATAAGAACTCAGAGCTAGCTAGAAATATGCCAAGTTATAATTTTATCAAGTAATGTAATGAAATTCTTATGAATTATATATGACTATTATTTAAGTAGTAGATATGCTGAAATAAAATTTATCAAGAGCGTTTCAGCCTAAATTAAGTAATTAAATAAATACAGCGATAACGGTTTGATAACGGTGATAACAGTAACGGCGTTGCGTCGTTATTTTTACATTTCGCGAGAAAGCCGCACATTTGGTTTTACCCGGAGGAATTAGTGACCAAAAGTAAAAGTTATTAAGTATTTCTCAGTATTTTAATATTGCATAATATTACACCACTGGGTTCCAAAGATATGATGTTACTGCAGCTAATTCCGTTAGTCTGCTGACGTTATAATCCACGTCAGCCTATAGGTAAATTGTTTCAATACTAGGTACTTATATATTCTTATATGATAAGATATTAAAATTATACATTAGGTAGCGGTCTAACGGTGTCGTTAATGTTAAAAATTGAATACGCACTAGACTTTTATTGTACCTTAGGTCCGGTATTTTTTTTTTCTAGATGCAAAAATTAGGTTAACCTATAGTTGGATCCTCTTAGGCCAACCAAAGAGTAGAAAAACCTTAAAATTATGAAACATCAATTCAAATTGCTACGTTGCTGTGAATAAGAATCTCTTTCATTCAAGCATTTACAGAAATGTGTATTCTCTCTCTACACTTTGAACATCCATTGTATCGTATTCCGGGTAGGCAGGTCACATGTATCGAGAAAGTGAAGTCCATACGCAAACGAACTGACTGAGAGGAAGGAAAACTCATTTACTCTCCATCTAAGCATCCGTAAATCCGTAGTTATTAACAAATGACTCACAACCAGCCGAACCAGCAAAGCGGCTAGCCCAGATGACTTAAGTTATTTCTACTTTGAAATGACAGCAGTTTCTCTACAACTGACTAGGTAGATAGCTCAGTGTTGAAAAGGTTATAGTAGCAGAAATTTGACTAAAAAATACGTAGGTACATTAGCATGAATTCATATTTCCTAACATTGGCTCAGGGATGAGAGAAAATTCTTCACTCAACCTCACTAAAACTTTTGCGAAAAGCAAGAATGCATTTTAAACAAGAAGTAGAATGATTAGAAGGAAATAAAATAAACATATCTAAACACATTAACATAAAAGATATCAAAATGCTGATAAACTTCAAGGTTTGTGATATCTTTTTAATTAAAGCGAGGACAAAGAAATCAACAAACAAACAGTAATTAACATTTTTTATGTATCAGTAAGGCTGAACTAAGTATAGCGATAATCTTTCGAATACCTCGATTGTGTTAATTAACTAATGTTGAAGCCTATTTGGGATTCCCAATCAATAAAAAGCCTTATTTTCACGGAATTGCGTTAGTTTTGTAACTGTTATAAGTATCAGGAAAAACCCTTACCGCAAATTAAGAAGGCTTTGGCTGATGTTTGAACTTTTCCTTGTTAACGAACCCAACTATTTGAAAAACAAATGAACACACATCCTCTCAAGGGCGGATCCAGCTTCGGCGCCAGGGGGGGGTCATACAGTCGTGGTCAAGAGTCAAAAATTTTTATAGTGTAGCGTATACTTCTTTTCATATTAAAAGTAGTAGTATAAATACAATAAGCGCGATCGTAGCGAGCTCGAAATTTTCACGAATGTTAAGAAAAGTGTCTTCATGTAGAAAATGGCCTAAGCAGAGTGAGCGCAATTTCTGGTATTTATACTACACATGCTTGCCAACTAAAAAAGCGCGAGCGAAGCGAGCGCGAAAATTTTTGTTCAGGTCGAGGACTAAGGTTAAAAAAGTGTTTTTATGTAAAAAATGGTCCGAGCTGAGCGAACGCGATTTCTTGGACATAACCACAGCTGGGAAATTGAAAAAAGCGCGAGCGAAGCGAGCGCGAAAATTTTTTAGATGAAAACGCTTTCTTGCTGTATAACAAATATACACAAGTACAAGAAAGCGCGAGAATTTTTTCAGGTTGAAGACTAAACGTTTGAAAAGTATTGTGTACACAGAAATGGGCGTACGTTTTTTATTGTAGCAATAGTAAAACATTTTCTGTGAAAACTTCAACTGTCTTACTATTGGTAAGGGTTCATGAGATCAGGGCCGTCTCTAGCTCATGTAGCGCCTGGGTGCAATCATCACCCAAGTAGGTTGGTAAAGCACTTAAAAAATGTTTCCAAATCATTGTAGGCTCAAACTGTTGGCCAGATTTAAGTTATGAAAGTCGAGACAGGACAACGTAACAGTAAAAATTTGCGCGAGCGAAGCGAGCGCGCAAATTTTTTAATTTTGGGACACAAAAAGTTCATAAGTTTTAAAAAGCGCTGTAAAGTAACAAGCAGTCGGAAGCGCAAACTGTTTTGTTTTTGAGGACTCCATTAATATTTTTTTCTGCTATATTTGACTTATGAAGTTATCAAGGCAAGGCAGATATAATATTTTTTTGAGCCTACGACACAAAAGCACCTGATTAAGTAGAGGGACATTGTAAAGCAACAAGAAGGCGCGAGCGCAGCGAGCGCGAACTTTTTTAAATTATTTGTTTTAAGACTCACAAATCAGACTGGGAATTACGTACAAATAAAAAGGAACCGTGATTAGAGCGAGTGCCATTTGTGTTCGTTGTTTCGGTGCGTCAATAACAATAATAAACAATCAGACATACAGTACAGACATAGTCATTTTGTCGCGAACGTAGCGAGCTAGAATTTTTTCACTTAGTTGGAGGATGTTAAAAGTAATCAAAATGATCAATCCAACAAAGCGAAGGCGACTTTTTTGTCAGTATCATGATACAATGTGGAACTTTCTTATCGAACGGGTGTAATTTTTTCAAAATTTCGCGATGGTGGGGCGTCCCGCGACGCCCCTGATATCGAATCGCCCAGGTTATTCGCACACGCTGCACCATAGGTTAAGACGGCCCTGCATGAGATACAGCATGTAATGTAGGGGTGAATTTCCCGGGACCAAAAATTGCGTGGCATCGATGAAATCGGTACTAAAAATCATTGTATAATATTCTTATATTTTTTTCTAAGTAGGTGAAATAGTAATCTATGTGTAGCACTAAATATTTTGTTAATAGGATTAATAGGTTCTCCAAAAAAAAAATTCAAACCTCAAAATCTTTCATTGCCGTGTCTGTCCACACGTCACCTTGATGTGTTTTAGACCTTATTGATAAAAATGTGTTAGTTATTTATATTAAAACTTATTTTTATTTGATTCCTGAATAGTTAAAGTATTGTTACAGGATACATTTGTTCAAATGTTTAAACAATACAACGAATGGTAAATAAAAAATTGTTTGTCCCAGAACTACCATTCATCGCCATGTCCTAAACATATTTGAGAATATTGCTTTTTGTAACGGTTTGCGTCCCTCCCGCTGTGCGCTAAATGTTGCATATTAGTGGACGTCAAGTGTTCGACGTGGAATTACGTGTGCACGTGCCTGCATTTTCGCGCCATAAATGCAAGTATGCAATTTTTTTATCACTGGACATTTTTTCTTTCATCGCCGTGGATAGGTCTTACTTCTGTTTGAATAAGTTTGTCCTCTTAATTGATCATTCGGTACAATGCCATCTATCTTATGTTTATTTGTGACGTGTTAATTACTGTGAATTATTAACAGATTTTTAGTTTTTTGATGTTTTAGCCTTGATACTCATTGCCGTGCTCTCATTGCCGTGGTTTCCGTGGTCAAAATTTGCTATGGAAATGAAAAAAAATACACAGCAATGAAAAAATTTTCATTGCCATGCCTTGTAAAACAATTTCGTTTCATTGCCGTGGCCGCATGTTTCATTACCGTGACTTATGTTTTCATCGCCACTGCATGATTAAGAAAAAAAACAATTTGTACTATATAGTCAACTACAAAAAGATATTTCCACGTTCACCTCACAAAATGATAAACTTACACACACCACTTCAGGTTCAGGTTCACTTAGGTTGTTTTACTAAAGGAGTGTTTAAGAAAAGAAAGAGAAAGATATGTCAAAACGATGGCTGCAGGAATAGTTTTCATTGCCATGGACGCATGTTTCATTGCCGTGCATGCAAGTTTCACCGCCGTGGCATGAAAATTTTAGTCTTGTATATCTCGTTAGTTTTTTAAGCTATCTACTAGATATTAAGTAAGAATACATATCTTATCAAAAACTTTAGTAAACACTATTTTTTCTTGTTCTAAAGTTGAAGTATAAAAAATCCACGGAAATGAAGATTTTATTGGACCTGTTGAAATTCACCCGTAGACAACCCGGACAGCGGATTCTTAGTAACAGGGTCCCGTTTCCTCCTTTTGGGTACGGATAAAGAGTAATATAGAAAAGAGAGCGAGCGTTAAGAGCACGAATTCTTCAGCACAACTACTCTACCTGTGACTATGTAGGTATCTACCTATTCACTCGGAATAAAAATTATCTCATACTTATAACAAAAACATAAAACATCGTGTTTAACCATTTCAATTATTGGTCCTCTTAAGTCCTGAACCTGGCCCAGGGGGGGGTCATGACCTTGTGACCTACCCCCTGGATCCGCCGTTGCAGCCTCTTTCACTGGAAAAACTGCAGAACCGATTGTAGAAAAAGAGTAAGTCAAAATAAATGTTTTATTTCATTTTTGCTACAGTTTCCTTCGTGTCACGAATGCTAATATATGACCTCTCTGATACCTAAAAAAAAGTCCTGGCTGAATTTTCAAGTTATAAGGTACACATTTCCATAGTACAAAATATTTGATACAAGCTTTTCTTACGTGAAGATAAACCGGATACAAATAAAAGCCTCTTAGCTCCAGTTCTTCGCGAAACTCTTGAATTTCGAAAACAACAGACGTTATTTCGATGTCAACTTGAGTCACTAAAATATTCATTGCTCAGCTACGAGTGCTGCCTTTGATCGCATTTTCTAGTGAAATCTTGGGAATAGCTTTTATTAGTGAGTGAAAGCATTTTATAAGGCTTTTCATTACCTGGTTTTATCCATTACATAGACCTCAATCCCATTACTCTAGGGGAATGTTTATTGAGAGTACTGAAACTTCTGTAATTTCTCTCCTTTTTCGATTATCGATGAACTACTTAAAGTGATATTTTTTTAAAAGCTTTTCTCTTAAATATTTAGCCATATTTGTGTCTATCTCTTAAAAAGAAAAATAATTAATGCTCTTTCTCTTTGGGCTCAACTGTTTGATAACTTAGTAAGATCTTGAAATTCGATATTTGGCAAGACAAGACCCGAGTTTATCATAAGTTCCTTGAATAAAAATACGACGACGCGTGTTCCATTTTATTATCATTTTAATCAAGCTTCTAGAAGCCTTTAAAACGCTGCCTACACTGACCTGATTGGAACGTTGCCAAGTGCGTGCTAAAATATTCTTTAAAAAAATATTCTGTACTGTGTTCAGCATGGCCTTGAGCCCAAATGTAAACAACGTAACCCGGCCAAATTACAAGGCATGTCTAGTGTTCTATTTTTTCTGTGTTTATTGGGCTTCTCAATTTTTCTGGAGTTATTTGTACAGAGAGTGTAACGTATGTAAGATTACGGGACAAATTGCTATGTATTCTCCTATCCTATTCGTGATTTATTAGTACTCAACAATTTTAGGTTTCGATTATAGAATCTAAAAAAAACTTAAATCAACCTAAGGACAAAAAAAAAAGGAAACTCAAATAAAAGAGATTTTTCTGAAAGAGAATGAAAACAATCCATCCAGAGAATATATGAAAATGCTTGCAGTGTATTTAGGGAAGCTGTGCTCATTTTTCTACATCGACACAAACAAAGCAGAGCTCATAGACCCGCAGTACATGAAACAACAAAAAGTTTTAAGGCTTTCCACATTTATGCACGTTGGCAACTAATGTTGAAAGTATGTGAGCTTATCTATGGCATCTCATACCTGCATTTAGGGATACTAAGCTTAGTACTAAGATAGTACTTTGCAGTGTTCTTGTACATGTTTCTATTTAAACAGTTCAATATTTCTGTTGCATCAATGAATATTTTTTATTTGACATTGACATTTAAACATTAGGATTGGCCCGGAAGCTTCGGAATGCGATTCTCAAATAACAGGCTATTTCAGAGGTCAGTAGTTAGTTAGTACACGCATCTGACTAATGTTCGGTTCATAAACAAGAAACTACTCGCTTTGCTCTCGGACGATCACCTTTGACGAGTAAGAGCATTCTTACACTAGTGGATTTTCCGATCGATCCGGTAGTTGTATGGACAATAATTGACTGACGTATAGATTTAAGGATGCGTATAACCACGCGTAGTCACGCGTAGCAACGTAACCATGTATGAGACAGGCCACACCGCTTGCGTAACGACGCGCGTGTCTACGTTACGCAAGCGGTGTGGCCTGTCTCATACATTTCCATACATTACAACTCATGGTTACGCCGTAACTACGCGCGTGACTACGCGCGTGGTTACGCATACGCATCCGGTCTGCTCGAGCCTTTATTGGTGTTTTTCCTCTTCCACTTTTCATAGGTTTTTAATGAAACAAACATATCAGTAATAAAGGCTTGCACATTACACACCGATTGAGAGATCTCTTTTCATTTTATAGTAATCCGGTCGCTTCTTGTAAAGCACTGGTACTCAGCTGAATCCGGTTAGACTGGAAGCCGACCCCAAAAAGATTGGGAAAAGGCTCGGAGGATGATGATGTTTATGTTCTACTACGATTTCCAGGGTCAATGATATACTAACTGCTGGCGATGTTACCAGACTTCCAGCTATAGTTTGTGGCTCCGTGGTCACATTAAGTAATTAAGGAGAGATTCCATCAAGACCTGGTCATTAAAGTTAACAGCTCATGTAGGTAATATAAACCTGATCGAACGAACAGGTAATCCTGCTTCCTATTTATGTGGGGATTAATATGAGCTCGTAATTAGTACTTGATTTAGAATCGATCTCTTTAATGATTTTGAGCTACTTACAAGCTTTATAAAGCCAACGGGGCGGGGTCTTGATTAATGTTTAAATATTATTAGCATCTGCCTCATAGTCTGCACTGTAGTAAACATTCAAATTAATAAAGTAAATAGAAGGCTATAAAGTGTTATGAAAACAATTGAAATTCTGCATTTATGTCGGGAATCCATGCATCTGCATGCATGTCCTTCAACTATATTTTATAGTGTCATCTAATTTGAATATTCTGACTCATCCCCTATAGTTCGTGAACGTTGCACTATAATTTAAGGCCGAGTGCACATGGCAGTGACATTACATTCTCCTCGGCAATCTGCCACACTCTCAAATCTCGGAGACCTTGAGTGCGCCCGCGCCTTGAGAAATGCGTCTACTTGAAATAAATTGCCGAATTCTATGCATAAGAAGTTGATCAATTAGTTTTTTCTTTTGTTTTATTGTTCGGTCAAAAGTACTGTTTCTAAAACCTTGGTGGATAGCAGTTGGTATTAAGTTTTCTCTTTTTTCGGTTGTCTCGTTACCGTCAAACACCGGTATTATTTTAATTAAATTATTTTGTGTCCTTCAAGCTCACAGGTATTTTAGCTACATTTATAATAAAAAAATACTTTCTAATCTTATAAAAAAGACATTAGATCTCAGTCTTGTTTATTATTACTTATTTATTTTCTTATGAATGGGTGTGAATTTCTTGGCCGCCTCCGATCGTTCATCATTAAATTTTAAATAGACCACCTATCGATTATCCCGTAGTTTATTTATAGGTGTATCGATAATCGTGACTATGTGTTGACAACTCGAGTGCTGCGTATTACTGACTCATGAATTGTTTATTTTCGGTACTTCTACAAGAAAATATTATACTTCATTTCCGCGAAGGGACAAGATTTGCATCTCTTCTTTGTAAATCATAGACTATTTTCATAAAGTTTTTTTAAATATTCAACTTTTTTTTAATGATTTGCTATTAAGTTGTTATGTAGTAAGTTGCAGATACTTGCGAATGAACACAACAATATCACCTATACAGCTTTCACTTACAAAATAATCACAGGAGTAACCTATACAAGAGTATTATTGCAATAATCCTTAAATGAAATGAAAATGTTATCATTACTCTTCCTCTGTCTCCTAATTAATAAAACCTTAAAATCCGGGCTTTTCCCGGCAGGCAGGGTAGATTCTTATTGTACCTAAGTGCCTAAGCAGAAGATCGAAGCATTAAAATAAGTTAGTATTATTAGCTAGGTAATTTTAAGTTTTCAGAAAACACCTCCAAGGCAGAAGTACTTGCAGACGGACTTGAAACAGGTTTTTGATTACACAATGCTATTAGCGCTTAATGTTCCTCTCATAGGGATTTTAACAGTCAATATAAATTCTTATGGAAATGGTTTTTCGTGTAGTATTAGCAGCTAAACACTCTTTAACTGAAACAAATTACTGAAAAGAAGGAACTTAAACATGTTTCTGATTTATTACTCCATTTCGGGAATATTCAAGTAAGATCTCCATTCAGAAAAGCGAAAATATACACTTTCTCACCAATAAATAGATACTTACTTACAATATCAAAACTTCTAAGATACGAAGATGTTCGTGCCTGATTAACTGTTCCCAAGTGTATATGATGTTGGTCAACAATAAAGCATTTTAGTTAGGGTCAGTGGATGTCAATTGAAGTGTACATAAATTCATATTGCAACATATTGTTGAACGTCGCCGAGTGATCGAGTAGCCGACCCAAACTATACATACCTACATATTATGTGTGTGGGCATGTATGTAGGTATGTGTGTAGGTACTGTAGGTAGGTACCTACCTTCTATATGATATGAGGTTACATTTAGTTCAACATTCTTTGATACAGGTAAATAAGTGTATACATTAGACCGACTTTTTAAGATACGTAGAGGTTATTAATATTACATTAAACGTGGTATGATATGATTCTTGTAAATAATTTTAACTTTAACGAATACCATGTTTGAAATTATGTTTTCTTATAATTATATTATTACGTTGTTCAACATCACAATACCGTGCCCCCAGAGCAACTGAAGGAAAAGTCGTTCGCTACAAACTACGTCAATAACTTAGGAAAAAATGAATTACCTGCTAAGAACGTCATGAACATCAAATAAATGAATAGTTAGTTTAGTACACATATAATATAATGCATTTAGCATTCTAAGTATTGTTATTTAAAGTATGTACATACACACGTGCGCAATGAATGGCAATAAAACTAAGTATTTAATGGATCTTTTTCTTGAAGAAAATATTTATTTTTATTTACTTGCTAAGTAGTATATGTAAGTATAAGAATTCAGTTGTCTAGGAGAATGCTAGCATGATTACAACATTAATTAAATAACTTCTTACACGAGTATTTCAATATTTTATATTATTCATATTTTTCCCACAATTTCACGAATAAATCTGTTACTCGAATCAGAATTGAGTTATCTTATTAAAATCAACATGATAGACTGATAAGTAATTAGAGTACCAAATGCACATCCTGTGCTTAATAAGTATCTCTTCCAACATTAAATATGTGACCAAAAAAAATCAATTTATCAATTTTTTATATATTGTTTTAAAACTTGATATTCAATTTAAAACCAGTTGACAACTATTTGGTATTTCTTAGCGCCTTCATCAACTGCAATAAGACTAATGTACCCATTGTTACTCGGAATGTCTTAGCAATAGTATGTCAAGTATGTGTTTAACTTATTTACTTTGATTACAACACGCGGTAAGCCTGTACGAGTGCATTATGTTTGTGCACTTACCAAGTTCTAAGAACTAAATGTACTGATTACACAACATTACTGACTTTAGGCTACACTTTTTGGCGTGGACATAGGAAACTTATTTGTTTTTGTTTATAAGGAAATTGATTTATAAGTAGATGCAACTTAGTAATAAGAAGCAAATTTTCGACCGTAGCGGAGGATATCAGTCAGTCGCGCAGGACATATTATAGTGCACAAGTTCACGCGCAAGCACAGATGTACTCCCTATTCTCTCAGAGCGGGGGCACACGATGCGTTGCGGCGCCGCACCGCAAGGATTTCACCGTGTTAGGGCCAGGCCACAACAGTGCGTTGCGGCGTCGCATCGCAAAAATCAACGACGCATATCATATTAATCGCATAGCTGTGCAATGTTCTATTCTATGCAAATTTGTGTATTAGTGCGTTGTGCGGCGTCGTTGATTTTTGCGATGCGACGCCGCAACGCACTGTTGTGGCCTGGCCCTTAGTGGGCACACGAGCGGTGCGGCGCCGTAACGTTGTTATGTCGCAGCGGCGCCGTAGCGTTGGACAGTCTGTTGTCCTTCTTCGTGACGCAAAACAACTGAGCGGTGCCGCTCCGACGTCGCAACGCATTCACCCCTCCCCGCCTCGTCTTGGTGGTTGCAAGTCCGTTGCGGCGCCGGAGCGCATCGTGTGACATGCCGTAGGGCCAGGCCACAACAGTCCGTTGCGGCGTCGCATCGCAAAAACAACATTGCACAGCTATGCGATTAATATGATATGCGTCGTTGATTTTGCGATGCGACGCCGCAACGCACTGTTGTGGCCTGGCCCGTAGATATTTCTATGTAAGACGACGCAGCGACACCGCTCCGGCGCCGCACCGCCGCCGCAACGCATCGTGCGCCCCCGTTCTCAGGGCCAGGCCACAACAGTGCGTTGCGGCGTCGCATCGCAATAACAACATTGCAAAGCTATGCGATTAATATGATATGCGTATATAATATATATAATATATTAATATAATATGATATGCATCGGACTACGAGAGTGAACACAACAGTTCACTCTCGTAGTCCGATGCAACGGTAATTCAACTCTGTCGTAGAGAGATCAGGCGCAATATGCGTAGAGATTTCGTTACATGTGCGTAGCAATTTTGCTACGAGATGCTACGAACATTACTTTTATTTACTTAATTGTTGGTACATTTAGACTGGGTGCTAAGTAATAATAACACGATAAAAATAAATCATTCGTAGGCCTTGCTCGGGCCCCATTGCTCCCTAATATCTTTCAAAGAGAAAACATATTATATTTATACGCATTTTTGGTGAAAATATTGTAGAAATGTACTGCATGTTGTTATTGATTTAAAAGAATAAGAATAATTTATTGTTTAGAAATACAAACATACATACAAAGCTTTGATTCCTGAAACTCACACTATAAGATACATATTTTGAATACCTGGACTGATACATCTGATTCTGCTAAAGATGAACTTCAAATATGTATACTGAAATATATACGGCTGTTAGAAAATGAGTTACGTCTAAGTACACCAGTAAGGAAATTTAATTACGTTATGAGTTATAAAAAAACTTTGACATGACATTGTAATATTAAAGGAAAACTAATTTTATTTTCTAAAATTATGTCTTTATTATGTGATTTATGACACTATATACGTAGCACATAATCACCGCCAGCCATTAAATGCGATAATAAAATCGCTAATAGTGTGCAAAAGTGTCACAGTTTAACGAAAAAGCAATAAAACATTACACATGCGTGCAACAACTACGGCTGACTGCGCACGATTTAAGGCTGTGCGGCCAGCGCGGGAGTCTGCGCGGGAGTGGAACGAACTGCGTCGCCGGCCGGCACCGCGCATAGTACCAGCGCGTCGCTCTCCGACGGCGCACGCGCATATCGCTGATACCACGCCGCGCTATAAAAGGGTGCGCGCCCTTTCAGCCACCCACTCTCACGCTACTACTTCTAGTAGAAGGATCTTTGGTGTTAACTCAGTTGGTGCCAACAGTCGTCCAAAATGTCCGCGGATCATGTGGAAAGGCTGCTCCGGCACGCAGCTGACGATACTGAGGGGGTCGTTCTGGCCAAAGGGGTGTCCATGATCGTGCTTTTCTGTGCTTCCATGATCTGTGGTCTGGTCCCTCTACTCCTGGCTAAGAAGTTCAACTGGCTGTCGGCTGAAGATGCATCAAACCTGAAGTCCACCAACAGGGTCGTGATGACCCTGCTCTCATTCGGTGGTGGTGTACTGCTGTCCACAACGTTCATGCATTTGGTGCCTGAAGTCCAGGAGAATGTGGAATACCTTCAGAGTGAGTACTCGTTCTGTTTATTTTCTTGTGCAAATATTATAAAAAGTTATGTCAATATTACGATAAACTGGGTTACATAAAGCACGTCAAATAAATAACAGATGTACGTAAATAAACATATAAATCTAGCCTTTATGAATGAACAAGGTCGTGAAATGAGACGAAAATTATTTCAGGTGTTTCAGTGAATGGGAACATTTTAACATAAATGTGAAAAGTTGCACGTGAAAAATGTAACGCTAAGAAAATACCTATGGAGTAAAAAACTTTTGCTTTTGCGGCTTACATCCGCAATGCTTCTAAGAATAGAATTCTAAATATCTATCGGAATAATTATTACTCATAGTCGTGATGTCAATTATTACATATTTCGTCTTACATTATTGAACAAGCTTTAAAATAATATTTTTGGGCTTTACTTGCATCAACGATTTTTTTTAATACTTCGCTTCGTCGAAAATAATCCTTAAATGCAGAGAATATTTTCTTTTTTACCACATTATATACCTACTTGCAAAAATATATTTTTTTACATTAATATTTTTCCCGAAACTTAATTAGGTATTTTTTGTTTATTTCGAATTGCAAACCAAAATAAAGGTGCTAAATTAGGGACCGTAGATTTTTTATAACAAATATAACGATACGATAAAGCAATTATTTAAAGTTAATATTACAACAAATAGATCGATTTTAACATAAAAAAGTTATTAAAAATTAAAAAAGCAATGCTATTCATATTTTGACGTAAGTTTCAAGGTTCAATCGACCGTACTCTCTTATTAGAATGTGCGAAGTCGAGAGGACATTATCTAATGGTTGCGCAAACGCAGCCAATAATTTGTGCCACTGTGTGTACGTACATATGTATGTAAGATACATTCATACGTCTTGGGATTTTCTATAGTTTAAAATAACTTGATCGTTATTATTGTAGAGCGCGAGCAATGTAAATAATTTATAAATAGTATTGGTATTTAAGTATTTATTTATCGATCAAGGATCTTATCTTGTCAATTGTTTTTTTGTTAACCATTGAGGTTGAGTCCCTTAATAAATGGTTGATATAAGATTCCTAAGGATACATTTGATCGATTTAATTCAAATATTAGACTTAAGATTTCGATAGGGATCATAAATAAACCAAAAGTTAAAGCAAGTAGTCGATAGTTGGTCGCAGTAGATTTACATAATTTATAGATTTCAATGATAGAGTTTAGTTCGCAATACGACAGGCAAACGGCTAAGGCCAGTTTATTACCCCTTGTGCCTAACTTTCACATCTGTTGAGTATTGACCCTTAAAGTACCATTTATTTAGTTGCAATCCTATTCCGGGTAACCATTGTGACTATACTAAGACTTGTCCATGTATTTGAATATTTTAAGTGACTTTGAAACTTAAAATTTTCTAAGAGGACCACAAATAATACATAAAAAGTTGTACTTGAGTAAATATTTTTAGGAATCAAAGTCATTCATCTACTACCTATGACATCTCAATAAAAGTAACCATCTATGTAATACCTACATAGATTCGATAAATAATTGCTATTCTGGAATTCGTGTTTCTTCTTCGAAATTCGGAAAACACTCCATGTAAACACATAATTAAATTCGTTAGTAGGTATTTTGTTTTTGTTTATTTCTTCTCTTTCGAGTTCGCAGTACCTAGGTCTGAGCAGTAGTAACGTCATAAGACTAGCCGCAAGCGATGCACCGGACGTCAGCTAAACAATTAACTTATTACCAATTCAATGAAGGGAAACAGAACCAGAACGGCGCACGCGCGTCGCATCCTAACATAGCGTATTCCCCAGTTTTCTGACATTCATTGTACGTCGCATTTACAAATTGTTTTTGACCTATTGTTAGGGCAACTATTTAAAACATACACATGTAAGAATTTATTTATTAGTCAATAAATATGCAATTACATAGTTGGCTTGAGGTGCATCGCAACTACAATGAATTAAGTTGCAATTTATACATAGAATAAATCAATATACATAACAAATCAAGTTTGCAATTATTTTTATTGGACGTATAATCCTGAATTATTTATTAATTGTTAATGTATGTTTAAATTACACATTTGTAACTGTTACTAAGGATCTGTTTGTTGTTACATAATTCATTCATTTACTTAGTTAATTGCACCGGTTGCTTGTTTACTTGTATGAATAGTTGCTTACCTTGAAAAGTCAGTGCTAGAATAATGTGACTTTCGTTTTCAAATCATGTGATATAAGAAATTAAGTGAAATATTCGAAAGCATTACCCAACTAGGCATGTACCTTTAACGAAAGAGACAACGTAAAAGTTTAAGGCGTATTCATTTAATTACAATACTCAAGTACTCTATCAAAACAATAATATCTCATGCGGAAACGCTTGACGGCCGTGGGAAACACATTTATCGCACGCGTTACGATAAAATATTATTTCTTACAACCGATTCCGCTCAATTGTGCTCGGGGACAGAGAAAGTGTCGTTCCCAACACTGCGATATTAGAATCATTCACAAAAGTCGGTAGCTGTCAGCTGTCACCACATCGTAAACTCTATGGCCATTAAACGTACCATAGACAGTGAAAACAAGGAATTGTTTTAGCTGAATAGCTCTATTACGTATCGCACGTAACTTGTCTAGTGTTAAATGTTGATATTAAGCGGAAACTCGGAAATCGTGTCCGTTGTAATCGTAACGAATGAATCACATAATAGGGGTCTTTTTTATTCCTAATGAGCTTGAGGTCATAAAAAATACCTTGTTAGCAGTTTCCGTGCTGTTTATGTTTCATTGTTTACACAACACGGCATTAATGCACTTCCAGACATACCTATTAAGGAAAATGTCAAGCCATTGATAAATTGTGAGCGTGTGTGAAAATATTTTAGAATGGTCAGCAGGATATAAGTACTTCAACATCAGACATATCCGAGTAGGTACATTTCTTGAAGGTTGTGGGAAAATTATTTAAAGGTGCATCTGAATTGTATGGGGTAAAAGGAAATCAAACTTGTTTTAGTAATTTTACGATAGTTGATTACTGACAAACTGCCTGCCTGGTCTCAGTAGCCTGAATTATAAGCCCCATGCATAACATCAATTTCTATCTATCACCAAACATATAAGTCACAAATAAACAAAAATCTTTCAGTACCTAAAACGAACAAAAAAAAAACTCCGAGTTATTATAAATTAATTAGAAAAAAACCCAAGCCTTACCTTACCTAATGACTGCACAGACTAGGTTTTCCCTGCTACCCATATCCGATATCGTGGCATCATGGTAGTAAGTTCATCAGCTGTCACGGTCAGCTATTACGTGAGGTTACATAGCGATTATATCATTAACATAGAACTGGTCACGCTTCAATAATATTGGCAGAGATTTACTTTGAGTTATGTCAGCTAGTCTTAGCAGGGTGTATCGGGTTGCACGCGTAACTGTTGGTTGAGGAGGTCTGAAAGGCGGACGCTCCTTATAAAACTATGGTACTGACTGAGAGCTGACCCTAACATGGTCAGAAAAAGGCTACGCGATGATGGTGATGATTGATGAGGCTAGTTTTTTTCTAAAATGCCGAGGAAATTTCAGAAAATAACCATGATCGTGAGCAAAAGGCTTTGTACTCTCTTTTTCTTAAAGAAAGATGTTCCAGAAGTTGTTAGTGTGATTTGAAGACAGTAAGAAGTGTTTAATTTTCCTACTTATTCAGAATCTTATAAATAATTCCTATTCAAGGCCAACTGCAATGCGCAAATGATATCTTTAGGGGTCAATGCACTTGCAAGATCAAAATCTTCAGTCCTTATCAATGTCGTAAACATCATTAATCAAGACTTAGCATTTTTCAGCTTTCAAAGGACACTATTTATAGCTGCGTAAACGTGATATTCAAAAAGTTGTATTTTATATTATTTTTTCCGATTGAGGTTACAATTAGATAGGTATAATAATTTCCGTCCATCAAATGATTGACGTCATCAAACACAATTAAAAATGATTTAAGACAAACTAAATAGACAAAGCAAACACCACATCGTGATATTTTTTTCACTATGTTTGCAAACCATTCGATAGAGACAGCAGTGATTTATTTTTGTGTTCCTTTAAACTTACAACTGTTAGTAAATCTTTTTCGTTCTGAACTCCATGGAAAGATGTAAAATAGTCTGAGATTTGCGTGGCTCTTGCCTTAACACTGCTCAAAAACAATCATCACAAATTATATCAATTTAAATTTAGAATGTCGTCTTCATTTGTTTACCGGTCTCGTGAAATATCGAGTGCTACTCTGCCAAGCTACTGGACAAGATAAGTATATAATATGCATATATTCAGTTAAACCTGTTAATAATGCGTAATCGTGCAGTTAACGTTTTATGTCGAAACACGTAAACACCTGAACGGCGACCCTTCCTTAAGGAAAATGCACAAATTTTGCATAATTTGTCAAGAAGATATCGGTATTTCCTGGTACTGCTTAACTGGTGGTGTTTGCAATTGAAATTAGAGGAATGGATTGACGTGTGAACGGTATTCAGGATAAAATTAAAAATCTCTAGATACGAAATACGAATAACTATGTCAAAATAATGAAGAAGAAGTGTCACTTAAAAAATAAGCTTCAATATTTTTCGGAAAAGAGTTGACTATCGTATTCTGCTCCAATAAACTGTTTCTGTCCCCTGAGATCGCGTCCGTTTAGCTAGATCGTGTATTAGTATTACCGGCGTTGCAACTAGATCGAAACATAGTAAACTGGAAGGTTAATAGTGGACAACTTGCACCGGTTATGTGAACTCCATGCAAATGCACGCTAGCGTAGCACATTGGACGACTATCAAATGCTAATACAGCCGCACTATAACCATGTGCTGCCTTCAATTTTATGCGAATCCCGCGCGTCAAACATTTTGCATAAACATACTTCATTTTACACACGAACCCATAAAGCTTCAGATGTACGTCTTGTTTATTTTTGAGATTAAAGGTTCCACGATAAAATGCAAATGAGACATCATATTTTCTTTTATAACCTTTGTACATCTTCAAACAAATCGTGATGTGCGTCGGCTAATCTAAAATGTACTGAGCTTTGTTTGTATTTGTACAACCGCGCCGCCAGAGGAATGATGCTTGTATAATAAATACGCATTAAAAAACCCGTAGCGAATGTCGGTCCTTATGTAAAGAAGAAAAATGTGAATTATTTAATGCTGTCCATTTCCGGATGGACCCGATTTGGAGCACGTACGATACGAATATAACCGGCAACCGATATTTCCCGCTGTTCAAGTATTCACGGTGATAAAAAGGCTTCAACATTTTCCGAATTAAAAACGCCAGCCATTTAAAGAGCTTTTACATTTTTTACGCACTATAAATGGACAAATGGGTGAATTTTGTAAGCAAATTACGCGTCGCAACGCCTTTAAGAGGCGAGTTTGTAATTTGCACTTGCATTGGTGTTTTCCAAAATGCGTGATACTTTTTGCTATGGCATGCCATAAGCCCAATGTGGTTGAGCGTTGATATCCGTCCGTGACTGCAGTGTAAAATATTCGTTGGCAGAATGTCGCCTACATTCGCGGAGGCGACATCGGCACCACCAGCTCGGCTGATTCACTGGATATTTATAATGAATGTCACGTGCATTTATTTTAGCCGATATATGTCGCACGTTAGTACATTTTTAGGACGCTTAACGGCACTGCACTTTCTTGTCGTTGGACGGCAATAGTCGTAAAACAAGCCTGTTGTGATCGCTATGAACATCTTAAGTGGCTGTTTATCATTTAAGTAACTATATTGATTGGAAAAAAGTGTTCTAATTACAATGACATCGTGTTGAGTTAATTGGCGTGGCATCTATTAGCAGATCGAAGGAGATTCAATTAACTTTGTTATGGTGTGGTCACACAGTCTTCACTAATAAGCATAGATAATTTTGCGCCATCTTCATTTATAATCGAATGCTCATAGTTACTTACTTTTTAAAAGATATTGCACAGCCACTAAATACTTCTATTACCAACAGTTCAGCACTTACCATTCATACTTAAGTAATTATTTCTCCGCATAAATTATATGCACCAACGATTCTCTAAACAAATGATGTTGTACAAAACATAACTTTCATATTTACCATGCATTGTTTCATGTGGGAAGTGACAAGTGACAATCTAGCGTGTTTTATCACTGTTCTACCAAGGTGAAATATCTGCAAGTTTTCCTGCTTGATTTATGAATTTTGTGGCTTTATAAATTCTATTGTTTAAGCTATATACCTAGACCATGCCATAAATAGCAGACAGACCCTAGAAAGACTTGCATTGTGAGTTACAAAGTAAAGATCTTTCAGTCATGCTTGACCGTTTGGAGTCACATTGTCTATTTAACACAATATCTCTAAGAACATTTTTATAGCTTTATTAAACCCACGTTTAATTGCTTTATTTGTTGGGTTTCTATAAAATGTTTTAAAAAGAAATGACAATAGGTGATTTTTCTTGTGAATTAGGTAATTGCCTGCAAAAAGGAGATCAATTTTTAACAACGGTATTGATCGGAAAAACCATCGTTATTCCTAATTTGAACTCTCACGTAAAGTCTATCGAGGTAAAGTTTTAATTGATAAGCCTGCAGTTCCTTGTCGATGGATTTATGCAGACTTAAGTACTTATGTTCCGTAAGTAGAAAAGCTCTCTCTAGCGTATGGGAATTCCCTCCGACAGTATCAAGTTATCAACAGTTGCATAAGCCCTGTTTAATTTCCAAGTACTTTCCGATTTCATTTGTTTTTGTACAAGATGTTTTGTTTTATATCCAAGTGCTATCAGTTTTCATTTATTTTTGTCTAGTATTAGAAGTGGCTATTGTGTTTGAATTGTAATTGATAATATTTAAGTACCTACCAATTGATTTAAGTATCCTGGTTTTTCTCTGTAATTCGAGATTATACTAATACTCATACTTACTCATATTACAAGCTGTAAATTAATTTATATTCATTCTAAAGACTATTTGAAAAATATTAGGTAAATAAGATGAGTTAGCTCGTTCATTTATTTAAGCGCCAAGATAAAAAACTTATGAATAATTTAATACAAAACTAAATAGGATATATTTGAATACAACCTTTATTGTTGTTATTGAATTCATTCTTGAAACCGGTTCGGCGAGTTAATTTGCATCCATAGGTATTACCTTTACAATGTCGAATTAAGTTCTCATAAGATGATACTGGTATTTGAACATCACTTTTTGGGAAAAGGTATTTCCCCGTTTCGTACTAGATATGTTGTGAAAATATTCCAAGAATTAGGAATTAGGAGGTTAATATGAGATTCTTCGAAAAATGTTAAAATTAGCACGATTAATAGGTATGTTTATTCTATTTTAATGCTACCGTTGATGATAAATACTTCAAGATATTTTTTATTTTTGTTTTATTATTCATAAATATTCTTGGAATGGATTGCGAATTCTAAGAACTTTGTTTGTAGGTATATCCTGGTAGTTTAATCTAGGATTTTTCTAATGTCGAGGTGGGAATATCCTTAAAATTCTTATTTAATAAAAAATCGAATTACTTTGAACTTAATTTATGGCCACAGCCTTACTTCTGTCCTTTAACCAAATCCGTTGCTATTGTGCATAACCTAAACCTTTAACTTTGTCTATCTAAGCTAGCCTTATACAGAACCAATCTGAATACGTTCCTATATCCTCGTTACCATGTTAGCGGGACAGTCCCTTTATGATACGCGCATACTATGACTACAACCACGATTAACCGTGCTTCATATTAATGTTCTGGCTTAGAGAAACCATTATGCGGCGGAGAAACCTCAGCCAAGCCAAGGCTGGCAACGTGACGACACACTTTAATTATGTCTAGCCAGATAGAAATTGAGACAAAAAGCTTTCGTGCCGAGAGTCACGGTGGGACGAGATAAATCGGCGGTCATGACTCTGGGGTTACGGATGCAGATTGAATTTTAAATTAAATGTAAATTGAAAATTATGAAAATGATCATGGTTTTTACTTCGATTCAGGTGTTCTTGAAATAGTTTGAAGTAGGTATTTTGTAATTTTTTATTTAAATAACGTGGAGTTGATGTCTCAATTTGGATGTTTATTAAATATGGAGAGTTAAAAATTCGTTATTTTTTGTGATTGCAATTTGCCAACAAATAGCACATAAATGATTAGAAATATTATCTTTAAATATAGCCAAAAATATGTTATTTTATTCGTAAAAGTCGTAAAGATTGCGTATTACTTTGTTTATAAACAGACAAGTCGTAAAAGATGAATGAACGAAAGGGACAGTGTCTATGGCAGAGCCGTATATCAATGAGACTACAACTTGTCATTACACAGCAATTTTATAAACATTTCACTTTCATGGTTTCTAACTGCGTAGTGTCAACAGAACTCAACTACTTTGAACCTGGGTTTTTTAAATAAACTCTTTTGCAAAAAAAACGGGCACCTATGCGAAATCTTAGTTTTAAGAACTTTACGTGTATTTCAAAGGGTTTTAATGATTGTAGTATGTTTCTAGAATCAAAAGAGTTAGCCGAGCATGCGTGAGAGTGTATTCCTAATTTGAATTTTGTACAATTGCTAAGAAATTGGTTAAACCTTGTTTTGGACTAATTGCTGGCAGAAAGTTCGTCGGTGATTTGAAAAGTTTTTGAAGTGATTTTCAGGAAAATGATAATGCAGTTTTAATTAATGATTTATGTACTTTTTTGTTAGATCAAAACATTTTTGAAAAACTATGCGTATTTGATAAAATTTTCACCTGCTCTAAATGGGCTATTACTGATGATTGATGGCAATGTTAAGAGTTTCGGTATTTTAGTGTAAAGCGTTCTATTGTTTAGATATTGTACCTACGTGTTTTAAAATATCGCTTTTTCATAAATAAACACTATTTAGAAGAGTATCAGTACTTTGAGCTGCAACAAAACCAATTTAAAGTAAGCAGTGCCCATCACAACCCGTCTTCTATCGGACTTTAACATTTAAAAAATACCAAATTTTGTGATAAATGTTAAAATTAACCACATGAAAAATGATCAAGAGGGTTAAAGCTATCTAAAAAGTCAAATTATTGCCTCATTGAAACTCTCAATAACTCAATAGGTATCGGGTTACTAAACGACGATTTAGCTGAAAGGGAGTCAAGAATTCAAAATTATTGGCCAAACGTATGTTTCTTATGAAATGAGCAGATAGCCAATTATTGTTATGATTTAAGCAGGAAAGTGCTGCAGATGCCAGAAAATCTCGGTGTAGGCAAGTTTATTTAATAAAATGTCCGTGGGATGAAAACACGCTATTTGAACGCTCAGACTCATAGATCTTCGGAGGTCTATGGAGTTTCCCAAGAGACGAGGTTGTTTAAAAATCAATGATTACGAGACCTTAAGACCTCGTGCTCACAGTCTATGCGCTATTTTCTGTATTTTGTAGAATTTCAAGACTTTATAAAATGTCAAAGTCCGATAGGAGACGGGTTGTGATGGGCACTGCTTACTTTAAATTGGTTTTGTTGCAGCTCAAAGTACTGATACTCTTCTAAATAGTGTTTATTTATGAAAAAGCGATATTTTAAAACACGTGGGTACAATATCTAAACAATAGAACGCTTTACACTACAATACCGAAACTCTTAACATTGCCATCAATCATCAGTACCTATAGTCCATTTAGAGCAGGCGAAAATTTTATCAAATACGCATAGTTTTTCAAAAATGTTTTGATCTAACAAAAAAGTACATTAATCATTAATTAAAACTGCATTAATGTAATTCTTGAAAATCACTTCAAAAACTTTTCAAAACACCGACGAACTTTCTGCCAGCAATTAGTCCGAAACAGGGTTTAACCGATTTCTTAGCAATTGTACAAAATTCAAATTTAGAATACACTCTCACGCATGCTCGGCTAACTCTTTTGATGCTAGAAACATACTACAATCATTAAAACCCTTTGAAATACACGTAAAGTCCTTAAAACTAAGATTTCGCATAGGTGCCCGTTTTTTTTGCAAAAGAGTGTAATAGTAAACTATTTTATAATAGTAGCCTCAACGAAGGTAGAGTAACTATAATATAAAGATTTAATCCGCAAAGGGCTGATGATAGACCCCTGGGGAATCCCGACTGTGTATTATCAACAGAGCTAATCAGAACACATAAAGGTAATGCTTATGTTTTTAGCTTCTTCATTTTCAATAATATTACTAAATGTGCAAATAAACAAAGGTGTTTGGTTTTATTAATATCTTTAATAACAAAGGAGGACAACACAATCAAATGCTTTTCACATTTCGACGACCTATCTTATCTATGACAATTGAAATTATGCACCGATAAACATCGTAGTTACTTTCATTTCCCATACCGTACTTCTATTGTGTATTGAAAAAGTAATTAGTTATTTATATAGACAGTTCCATTTGTGATTTTAAAATACTATTTTTCATGTTAACATTGGCACCTTCTATATCTATTTCTATTTGTATAAGTTCAGGTACCTCCTGTGTAACAATATCGATCGTATGAATAAATCTTTGTTCAAAACCACTTGTACTAACATAAATTAGAACAATTAACGTTTATCTTATTTCAAACAAATAGCAATAAAAATGTCGAATACATAATTTATGACACTCTTTTGTTAAAGCTCACGTTATTTGTGATGTCAGAAAGCAAATAAAACCTCGATTTTAAGATCATGAGAGATGATATTTTGTGTGTATTTTAATTTCTTATTTACCTTTATAACAGCAAAAAATGCTAATTACGTCGAGCGACAATGTAGGAAATCATGCCATGAATGTTATGAACAAACATCGATGTAGATTTTCTTATGATAACTACTTTCCACTTTCATAATTACATATTTTTTCGAGATTTACTTTTAAATTTTACCACAAGTGCATCTTCCTTGTGAATTCAGCTCATTTTTATTTTCATGTAAAACACGTCAGCGAAGAGTTTCTATTTAGTGTTATAGCTACAGGAATAGTGAACATAGGGATCCTATTTAATGTTACTCATAGATAGGAGCTATAACTAGTGTATTCCAAGGACATAATGACGGGCGTAAAGTCTTGTACGGTAGTACTGCAACGCCTCAATGGAGACCCTAAATAAGGAAACACGTAGACAAAATAATATAAGCAATGCGGAATTCAATTATACACAGATTCAAATCGCGTCTTTGTGCCAATCTGCCGAAACTCACGTTATTATGCATGAGGTGCAGCTTTATGTACATAAATATTGTTTAATGTATGTCAAATATACATAAACGTGTTGTATGATACGTTGAGCTACAACTTGATCAGTTAGCTATCGTGTTTCCAACTATATTTGGATTACTAGTCGACCTTGAAAGTTACCTATTTGGTGACAATACATGCAAGTAATTAACCATATAATAAAAATGCTTTTAACTAACGTGGAACTTCGGAAATGGAAGCCTAACGCTGATTTATTTTTTAGAGTAAAAAAATAGTATTTATTCTAGGGCAAAATTTTCAAAGACCCTTTTCAAATGTAAATAGAGACCTTGAAATAAATCAATGCGGTTTAAATGACGCGTGCGCAAAGTGACAGTTGTCAAGCCTTTACTGTTTGCCTGTCTTTCCTATTGAAAGCGAAACCGAAATAGGAAACTGACATAACAAGCAAACACACATTTTTTGCGCATACTGGAGTGGAGGACTAGATCGCGTTGCTACGCAAACAACTGGCGTTTTTACTACTTCTATAGTCTGATTTTTAATTCGAGTCAGTAAAATGACATTTCCAGTGTTGCACAGTTTTAAAAAAATAGGGTCCCAAATAAATAGTCATGTGGAAAATCGAGATTTTTAAATCGAGAATTAAAAGTTAGTCTAGCTTACATTCATTTATTTATTTGTACATACATTATTTTTTTTTATTAATATCCAATTGGCTTTATATTAACATAAATATGTAATTTACGGAAATTAAACTGAAAACATGTAATTAAATATTACATAAAATACTGTTGTTATATTTTTTTTTTGTTATTGGCAGGACTAAAATCATGACTAAACTTCTAAGTCGATCGATTGTGGAACATCACTATTGTAGTGGGTCACCCTTTTTTGTGAAAGTGACAGTTGCCCCTGTCATTTTACTGACTCGAATTAAAAATCAGACTATAGTGCACTACTATTCACTTCTCGTATATTTTTCTTTATGTTCAAGAATTTAATATATTTTTTCCTCTGCTTCGGTGTAATTAAACCTAGACTAAGGATAATGAGAAAATGGACCGCATAAAAGAAACTAAGTACACCCAGGTACATTGTTTTTCTTTGTTCTGAAAGAAAATATATTTACGACTAGTTTTTTTAACTTAAATCTTTTACATAATATCTTATCATGTACCTGTGTTGGGAGCTGTAAATATAAATCTTGTTATATTCCGTTAGAAACACTTGTGGCCAGATAAATACGCACTTGTCGCAATCGACTGAAAAGATAAACGTAGGTATTATAATCTCTTCAGGTTAAAAGATAACTTAGTCCACTTTCTATAAATAACAACTGTATTGTATTTACTTTTCTGTAAAGGTGTAATTTATTCGCTAGTGAATCATTCTAGTCAGGACCGAGTCCCTTATAGTTCACACCCTTTTTGCGTCAATGGATAAGTCATGCGTTTGAATAGAGACAATGTGACCAGTAAACTAAGAAAGATTATATCAATGACGTCATACTTTTTCATAACCATTTACACTTAAATATATTTTTTAAATATTGAACAGACAAGTCGCAATATAAATCAAGTGTGACATGATCACTTCACAATGAACAAGCGGTAGATAAAATGTGTGAAATAGATAAATGACGGTGTTATTTATCTACAATTGTCGATAGCATTGACAATGACTTTAGCTAACTCAAGGGTACACACCTTCGTTTACTTTAATCATAATAACAAAAGAAATAAAGCACTTATATCACAATAGCTATAAAACACGAGGATAGGTGTTAAGTAATCTGTTCAATTGTTGAGACCAGGTGTCCCTTGCAGTATAGATCAAATGGAATGAGAGCATAAACACGGTCAGTTGCTAACATTTTAACCTCAGAACTTTTGCCTTAAAGCAGCTGAACACCTGTTTTATTTCATACTCGCGACCTATTACAATTAGGCAGTCCTTGTTTTTTACCAATTCCATTTTAAACAAGAAAAATGTTTGCTACCTATGTAAAATTATTACGAAACGAAAGGTCAACCATTTAATAATACCCTGAAAGAAAAACATCACATAACCATTACTCGTTGCTAACAACGCAATCCGTTAAATGTTTAATTAGAATAATCATAAACATATCCGAAAATGTGCATGTAGCTAATTGTATTAGGTCAATATAGTTAGTACCGTAAAGCTCATAATATGCAATACCTTAAAATACTGTTTCATTTTGATGGCGAAATTATGCAATCATTGTTTTAAAATGGCCAGAAGGCATAGGTACCCGCTCTACACGTGTAAAAGACCTACCTGCCAGGAAGATTAATCGTGGTATTCACGGTTTTTATATAATCCTAAGCGAATACTAAGCGATCGATCGTCAAATGTTTAATTAATTGACAAAAGTGATGTCATCTAATTTGAAGCAATATAGCTATCAAACTATTAAAACTACGTCAATGCTCAGGTTAACATATGCTTGCTTGCAGTTTTTGGCAGAGGTAATTACACTGTTTGCAATACAAATAATTATCATAATATCATCTGACCGCGCGTTGCTTAATGTTTTAGTGCGCTCAACACTTATGACATTGACACAGTTGCATTTCCTCTGCATTGACAAATTCGTCAAAGATACAGACCTCTATACATATGTATTATCTTTCGGTGAGTTCCACCATAATTTTCCAACTTTTCACTTGTCAAATCGCCGATTTGATCTATGGGCGGTCTACGGTAATTATAGTTTAGTTATCGTTATAGTTAAATGGTGCAACTGGTTCTTAGTCCCTTTAAATTTTCAGCGCTTGTTTTGAAATTTATTAAATTTACTATCAATTTCGATAATCATTAAACGTTTAAATATCAATTGAGTAACTTTTCTATTAGATCATTATCAATGAGGGCAGCGCAGATATGTTTCGTTAAACTCATGTCGTAATTTCTTTGAACTGTGGAGTTCAATTTGATGTTTTGCAATGTTTTTCCTTTTACACTCCCTTTTCGTTTAGTTTTTTCTTAATTTTCTAGATTCATACTCAATAACTCAGTCTTTCTTATTGCCATCACTTAGTTACGGATTTGTACTTAATTGATAAACTAAAAGACATTTCAGAACAGTTAAACGGGTTCTATAACAGTCTTAATAGACGGTTAGCAGAGACAGAACCAAAACTTTAATACCTACTGGCGATCAATATTTGGTTATTTCATTTCCGATTAGATAACCGTCCTAGTTCCGTCGCCTCTCACACTGTGAACCAGTTCATTTCAAATGCTTTTAGTATTACGCGACACACTCCCAGACTAAATAAAAATAAACAGTGCTTACAAAAAGTTTTGTTGTTGTTCAGTTGCGGCGCAGTTAGATAAGTTGATGATCTACATTGCACGAGTATACCTATATACAGGTAGGCTTGCACTACCTATTGCTTGGCCTACATTTTTATCCTGCAGTTTATAGTGTCGATATTTTAAATAAACTTCGGCCATCTGTTATGCTGCAACGCTTAAACAGCTGTTTGGACTTGGATGACATTGTTTAAAGGGGTCTCTGATACAGTGCCCGAAATGGTAATGGTATTTCAACAGTGCTAAAGACTACTTTGAATAGCACAATAAGTTATATTTTTAGAAAAACAAAAATAAAAACAAATGCATGCACTGTGTACCAGGTGCAGGTAATTTAGTAAGAAAAACATTCGAATTAAAATGTCGTAATCCTAACAGTAGGTTCGCGTTGACACTAAATTCTCCACATATTTTCCGGGTGACGGATATCTGTGCTAACGCGTACTAGAAGAAAGATGTTACGAAATGGTGATGTGATGCTTAGGTAAATGAAGTGGCGACGTGATCTGCAAGCTGAGCTGTTGATGTCTCATGTGTTACGTATGCTGTGAACATCGATAGGTACCATTCTAGGGAACGGAAAACCTAGTTGTTTTTTTTTTGTTAAAACATCTGGTGCAAAAAGTTTAGGTTCTTCAGACAAGCGCAATGTTGTTCTATCTTTAATATCTCTCATTGTAAACAACTTGTCAGACCCGTTCGAGTCAGAATCTAAGCCAGTCTAAGAACTCAGTGTACCGTGAAAGAAAATGCTCTTTTGTTTTATTTGTTGCGGATGAGATAAGTTCGTACGTACATGTCTTGAAGTTAATCTATCTCGGGTGACTGATTCTAGACAGAGGCTTCCACATCTCTACACCTGAGCCTTGGCTTACAACGACCTATTCATCTAGACATCTAAGTAGGTATCAATCCTGGATTTCTCTACATCCATCCATTGAGACTTGCCTAGGCTCCATTCGTAAATCGAACTTTTCTATTAAAACATTGGAAAACTACATCCATTACAACAATAACAATTGAATATGCAAAGCTTTAAACGGCGATAAATATTACGTGAGCTCTACTAGGTACGCGAATCGCTTCACGGATTTTATTTGATGCGGTCATCAACATACATTTAACAGTCTATAAAAAATTAAAACAACACAAAACGTGTGCGGTTTTTGTGGTAAATAAAAAGTCGGCACGTAAATGTCGTTTGTCTGCGCATCAGTTCGATTCAATTGTTTTAACTAGAAGCGTGTAAGCATTGTTCGATTCGTCTTGGTTCTGTCGCTTCCAATATTTATTAGTTTGTAGTTTTGAGTTCGTGAGCAGAACATTGCTAGTTAGTCGCATAAATTTTTATTCCGTCGTGTTTGTCACACGGCAATAAACAGTCTGCCAGTCAATTGTAAGGTCAATGAGGTTTATAAGGAAATAATTAGGTACTATTTAGATGGCTATGGCAAATTAGTAAAGTACTTACTTTCTTATAACTGTGTAGTTGTAAACCTTTCCGGATTTGGTGCATGTTTTCGAAGCTTTTGTTCGGAATCACCTATAACATCCGAGTACAATTCAAGGGCAATATAAGCTACACGGAATGGAGCATACATTCATGCCTCTCAAGGTCAGCTCCGAGTGGAGGTGGCGCAATTCGTGCACGAATGCGAGAAGTGGTCTGCGAGCGCGCACCGATACTAACGATTTATTTTCCCACTGGTAACGCTTGCGGTTCAACGAAAAGATACTAAAAGAAAGTAGATTATTGGTACCAATTTGTCTGACAAATATTTTTTTTTACTTAGGATATCAGCCGAAAGTTTGGCGCGTAACAAAAATAAACTAATGTCTAATGTGGCCATGAATGCCATGATTCACATTTACAAAACAGGTAGGTACATATTGCATTTATAAGGAATTAAACACATATTATAACAATCAAAGGTAAATCAGAAAATATAAAAAATTATGATGTCATTAACACAACATAAAAGTAAGTACCTAGGTACTTATTTTACTATAACTGTCATAAAATTTATTACCATTGGAATTATAGCTTCATTTCAAGTTCAATTAATGTGCAGTGACAAAAAACATAAAAGCAAGCTAAGAGAACTTGATTGATGCATTTCTTTTGAGACACGAATCTGTCTGATCAGGCGATCGATGGAAAACTATCTGTCAGAGTCGGGACTGCGCAAAACGCAAGCCGAGGTCAACCGGGCTGCCTTGCCTCTTTCTTGTTAATATTAAGGCCAGGCTTGCTCACGACATTTTTTTCCAACAATATTGGTACTTACCTACTTGCAGTAGAAAATCGGAACTGCATTTATAGAGCCTTGGAGTTTTTTTTTTATGGTAGAAAATTTAATATCGAGAAAACTGAGGTTGAAGAAAATTCATCTTAGTTTTTGTATGTATTAATCTCTACTAATATGATAAAGCTGAAGAGTTTGTTTGTTTGTTTGAACGCGCTAATCTCAGGAACTACTGGTCCGATTTGAAAATTTCTTTCAGTGTTAGATAGCCCATTTATCGAGGAAGGCTATTGGCTACTTTCTATCCCGGTACGGGAAGTAGTTCCCACGGGATGCGGGTGAAACCACTGGCAGAAGCTAGTTCGTACATAAAATCAGATTACCTATTTCTATTCTAGGTGCGTTGAGAAATATAAGTACTGCCCACTATCGTTATTATTACATACTGACACACTTTTAAACTAAATTTTCAAGTAGTGTGAATGAACTGGCATTTTCCTTATGCCTTCCTGTTTCCTAGAATAAACATAGCGCTATGCATTGCGCATACGCACGCTTACAAATACTTTCGTTTGGTATGTTTTCGTGCACACCTAAATGTAAGCATTGTAATTTTTTATGGTATTAGTCATGATTTAATGAATACTAAATAGGTTTCTTTCTGTATGTACCTAGGTAATTTTTCTTTAGTCATCATCTGCCTAGCCTATTGCCAACTGTCCTGGGGTCGGCTTCTAGTCTAACCGGATGCAGCTGAGTACCAGTTTTTTAGAAGGAGCGACTGCTGTAACTTGTCTTTTGTATTACACATTAATTACGTAGATCTGTTTTGTTTTATCGGGACATTTTTAATTACATGTTTCCGCTACGCTTACTCGTTCGCATTGTCTTGGCCTTAAATAATTGACATATAAAACGAAAAAAAGTTTCCAGGACGCTCTGGCGCCGATGAGTCAGACTCACACCACTTTAAGATTTAACTTCAAGATGTTACGTGCATATCGAAGTGCATACTTAGCATAAATATGGATAACAACCTTCTTACACGCACTTTCTTTTATGGAATTAAAAAGAAAATAAATTCTTAAACCAAAAAAATGGCAAGTCACACACATAAATAACATTATGCTGCACTTTGCAAATCATCAGTTTTTAATTTAAATTGTGAAGAAATTTTATATGAAAGATAATTTATCTCAATAAAACAACTCAACCTCTACGGAATCCGTAGAAGGTTACATTTTAAAAGACGTTGATGTCATTCAGCCATTGAACTGATATGAGATGAGATCGAATCGATAATATTCATTAATCATTATCTTACTCTTATTTCACAACACCAGCTGGCATTGCACGTGTCTCGATATATATTTAATATATTTTATTCCATTGTTGGAAAACCTATAAAAACCTATCCCATTTCAGTATTTATTTTATATTTGCATATCTTTCTCTAATTAAATAGAATCCGAGAAAGGTGCTTGGAACATGTTCAAGGAATAAGGTTCGCTCTAAATATGCAGATTAAGTTACGTTTGGCTATGGTAATCCCTCAGGCAGGACGTGACCTTACACTTATTTTTTTATGGCATCGCACGGCTTGTGAACCGTTCCTTATTTATTATGCTGAGTTCCAAATTCAAAATTGTAAGTCAGCGGTGACGTCACGTATTTTGACATTTCACATTGTGTTCATGATGCATTGCAGATGGTATTACAACGCATACGACTAGGTATCATAATTGTTAAGGTTTCGTCAGTGAAGACAGCTAGCGTGGTGTGAATTTGCATCATCCGTTTATGATCAACCTTCGACCTGCACAAGGTTGTCGTAGAAAGGCAGTAAGTAGTTGCAACATGGTATAGATTTTTGGGGACCCATTAAAAATAATTGCGCATCGAAGTGTCAATGGCAATGCAATTGTTTGGGAATGATTTAAAATGCTAATGTCTACCAAATTAACTATAGGTGTTCCGAGTGCCGGCAGGTATTTCATAAAATTTCCCTGACTATAGCTACTGAAATTAAAAATAACATATTCCTTAACCAAGCATCCCGAAAAATAACTAAAAATATACAGAAGGTTTTCCTCGAGGAAAATGCGGTGTTAAACATGCTTTAAAATCATAAATGCCGCAATATCGATGTGCAAGTAAAATTTTGCAATATTCTTAGAGAAATGTTTGCAATAAGGTGTATTTCAGCTTGGCTGGTGTTGTTACACAGTGAAGCTGAATGGGTTTATGTAAATTCGTATGTAATGTATCGACGCATCATATCTTGTTATACAATTTCTTGCAAAACTGCGTCTTTCGTCTGTGCCTACAGTGGATGCTGAAATTCTTTCATTTAAGTATAGGTACTGCACACCTTTTGGGTAATATTATGTGCAATGAGCTGTTGTAACGTGTAAGTGGTTTCCTTATGTGTTAGCGCTTTCTTCATACTGTATCAACTAAAGCAATATCTTTAAATGTTAACAAGTGCCTAACTACCAAAGTGGTAAAAATAGATTTCCTATGTAGCGCAATCCTGAACTATGTTAATGTCCCGATTGATTGTCCTAAACTGTCCTCAAAGAGAAAACAAAAGAGTGCTCATTTCAGTCATTTCTAATTAGAATATATTACGGATAGCCAGATAGAGATAATATGTTTATTTAGCCATAAGAAAGCGAACCGTTACATATCGTCTATCAAGTATAACATCTATAACAAAGAACTTATATTTACGAACATCGCTAATTAATTGAAGCAAATACTTATCGGTTAAAACGAAACAACAACATATTGATGCAAATAAACCAATTGCATAATTATATAGCTTCTACAATACATAATCATTACAGCCAGCCTTTGTTTACATGTATACCTGAATTCAGCATCTAACACGAACCAAATAGGTTTGAAGTCACGAAAACGACATCCTATCAATTATGCAGTTAGGGTGAGTGTACACGATGCAAGTAGCTTGCGCATGTTGAGGTTCATGCGCAGGTTATGCGCATCTTAAAAACGTGCGGAAGCAAGATACCACTCGCGTGCTCTGTTGGGTCACTTGCGCATGGTAACTTGATCCAGCTATGTACATGCACCGTGTAGACGCACCCTTAGCTCATAATGTTCAGTCTACTGGCTAACGAGATCCACAATTAATAGTGCCATTTGTTAATCTGTGGCGTTGAATACTAATGTTCTGGGGATTACCAGTAATTTGTCGATGAATTAGGTAATTTTTGCTTCACGATTTCCGGATTAAATGAATCACTAAATATTATGAAACAAAGCGTCTGCGTCAAAGCGTCTAGCTGTATGTGAGAAATTATAAATGTTAACCTATAAGTAGAGCAGATTTTCAAATTGGGTAAAAGTATGTACTTAGGTAATCTACTTTTCAAAGCAGTGTTATGTTACTGGCTAGTTGGATGGAGTAAAAGTATGGCACTCTAATCATAAAATCAATAAAGCCCTTCTTGACGTTCTATTTTCAAATCTCTAAACATAATCTTTTCCTCTTACAGGCACTGGCGCCCTAAATGAGTTCGACTTCTCCCTGACCCCTTTGCTGACATGCTGCGGCTTCTTCATCATGTACTTGGTGGAGGAACTGGTTCACATGTACATTCACCACAGGGAGAGGAAGAACGGCCGCGCGGCTCCTCTCGTGAGGAACCTCAGTGTCCGCCAGAGTAGGAGCGGAGTTTCCAACGGAGAGAAGAGTGTTAACAACTCCACTGCTGATCTTGTTGAACCAAAAAAGGTAATTTATTTCGTACCGTGATTCATCTATGTTAGAAAGGTAGGTATAATAAATCTGCAATTAGCTGTCCACCGTGAGCAAGCGAGGTGATTAATGCCTTTTCTAGGTAAATAGGTATGGTAAGTAACTACATTGGTGTAATGAGAAAACGAGGAACAATTTTATTTTCGATAAATAATACCTACTTGGGAACTATCTATACCTTCCAAGAGTTGTGCTGCATATTTCATAAGTTAAGTGGTTACCTCATTGATATTGATACTCTTTATGGTAACACTTCGAAATATAATTTTTTTCAGGATCTTGAAAGTCATCAACACAACGGCCATGGTCACTCTCACCACCACAGCCACATGCCGATGAACGTGGGCGATGACGTCACATCCGCCCTGAGAGGACTGCTCATCGTACTCGCTTTGTCTATCCACGAGCTGTTCGAAGGCTTGGCTGTCGGCTTAGAATCCAGCACTTCTCATGTTTGGTGAGTTGAAAGTTGCATTTTTAATAGTTTCAGCGCCATCTGTTGTTGAGTGGAAAAACTAGTTTGAATTTTTTTTTCCCGAGTATGTATTTTTACTTAAGTAAATAATATTTTAATATGAATCACTCCAGTAGCTTATTATAGAATGCTAATGATATATAAGTAATTATTCAATTGAACTAATAATGTAACCGTGAAAATGTTTTCTTTAGTTACACTACTCGATCATAGATGGCACTTAAAACAATTTTAAGAATATTGACTGCGTGTTTTATTCCACATAATTCTAATCTAATTTTATTATTTTCCAGGTACATGTTGGGAGCTGTTTCAGCCCACAAGCTAGTCATTGCCTTTTGTATTGGTGTGGAGCTCATCGCCACTCGTACCAAGACTTGGCTTATGATTGTGTACATCACTACCTTCGCCATTGTTTCACCCTTGGGTATTGGTATCGGTCTCCTACTGGTTGGAGGTGGAGGTGCCACGGCTGCCGGCATCTCATCAGTAGTGCTGCAAGGTCTTGCGTCAGGAACCCTGCTCTACGTCATCTTCTTTGAAATTTGGAAAGGCGATAGAACAGGAATACTGCAATTCATCGCATCTGTGGTCGGATTCTTCATCATGTTCGGATTACAGTTACTGAGTAAGTACTTCCGTATCACATAAATCATTTTAATTGTAGTAACTGATACCCTTTACGAACTATGCATACGCAACTTTTTGAAAACTTTTTGAAAAACAGATTTCATTTTCGTCCTTGATTGAATCAAAATCGGTACAGCTGGCAGACAAAGAAAATCTAATGTAGGTATACCTCGAAACATTTGTAGGTGGAGGATTTGTAATACCGACGTAGACGTAGCTATTAAAACTCTTTGTAGGTACTAATTGTTATTTTTATTTTCAGCCGGTCATTCGCATAGTCACACACACTCACACAATGTGCTAACAGACGGCGGTGACGGTGATTCTCTCATCGAGGGTGACCACGGACATTCCCATGACTAAACACAATCATAAGAATACCAACGATCGCTCTTCGTTATATGTATATAAGTGAAACATTAACTTAATTAATAAGTGTTGACCAAAATGACATTAAACTGTTGTATCTATGTGATAAATTATTAACTGTAAAGATTTAGTATTAAGTTAACTTAAACTATGTGTACTTAAAAATGTTAAAATAAGGGTAAAGACGCGGTTACAGGAGCTCAGGATTTATTGTTAATTTCGGATACTCGCTTAAGTTTAAGAAATAGGTGTTGCCATTAGTCGCTGCAGGTAACTCATTCCCTGATGTCGAAAGAAGTAAAGTAATTAAGAAAATATTAGTAAATAATATAGCACTAGCGAGATTCCGAAACAAACGAACTTCTAGTCATCAGCTACACAAAAATACTAACATTTTAGATGTATTGCCCCATGAAACAAAATATAATGCACAGGTACATAGCTAATTTCAAGATCTACCTAATGATACCTACAGGTAAGCTACTTAGGCTATACTCTAAGAGCATTATAGTCTTCTCATAGGTACCTACAATCTATGTATTGTCGAATTTTTCATTGACCTTAATTTCTTCCTTTCAGTAACGGTAGCTAGCATTTGATAGCTTTTGTGCATTGCATAACTAACACATTATATTTAAGTTTTGTACATAACCTTATTTTCATTTTAAATGTAACGTCACAAAATATGTAAGTAACGACTTCTTAGGTCCATCTAGCACCTAGCAGCTCTAAGGTATTGCCGTCAAATTAGTAGGTATGAGTGGTAGGTACCTACCTACGAGCAGAGCAATGTTAATTCAGAGAGAAAATTGTGATTTTGGACTGGGAAAGAAGTTATTATATTATATTACCTAGATATAGTGGGCGTATAAAAAAATAATAAAACCGGGATTTTCCATTGTTATTGCTAGCTTAAATTATGTATATGGACGATATTGTCTGTGATATTGGACCGTACAGGAAGCAGTTGATTTTGATAGATAAGGCCATAAAAATGAGTTTATTATATTTGGAGTACAAACTTCTAATACTTGATTAATAATAATCTAAGTACTTACTTAATTATTACATCATAAATAAGTTTGTAAATAATTTTTGTTAACTACATTCCTTTACCACAAAATTATGACGTTGTTTCTACTGGCGTATTTACAAAATTGGTTCACTTTTTTGGGACAAATAGACTAGAGAGAAGTGTACTTTAGTAAATTATTTTAAACTGTTCACTACCTAAATGATGTGATGCAATTTTATAATTATTTGTAAAATAAAATTATGGATAATAATTTATAAGCCTTGTTTGATTACCTACCCGACACCTCAAGATAATAGAACGCAGAAGCAGTGTTCTAATCTTGAAACCACCATGAAAACATGTAGTATTCGAGTGTTACCTTGATGAAAATACAGGTACATTCCTAGCTTCAGTATTATATACTGACCTATACGTTCATTTGTGGACACCTGTACCTACAGAGTAAGCGTTTCAATGAACGAAGGGCGCGTAGTCGATTATATTAAACAGCATCTAACAGCGCTTTCAGTCTAGCGTATTTTGTAGCGCATAGCTGACAAGCCCAAACACAGGCGAACGAGTCGCAACCCAACATTTAGTGACAAAAGTCGGTCGCTCGGTTTTAAAAGCAATATTTCCCATCGGTTGTTTTCAAGTTTGCTGTCGTGTGGATATGTTATGGACCAAGTGATAAATTGGGCATTATGAAAAATGCCCAATATGAGAGTGCAATTTGATAATAATTATTCAAATAATGAGATTAAAAATAAACCAACATATTGAAAAATATTCAATTATGTCAGTTTCTCAAAATGGATGTAAGAAGGGGTCCCGTGCTACTAAGGAGCTGCTCCTCACTGATATGGTCATCAGCCAACAGGTTCGACGATCCCGAAAGAATTTGTCGACATGTTGGATAGACTATAAGAAGGCCTACGACTCGGTCCCCCATACATGGCTTAGGAGGGTACTGGAGTTGTATAAAATAAATACAACTCTACGCGCCTTTCTTGCGTCATGTATGGAGCAATGGAGAACGGTTCTTCACTATCCAGGATGTAGACAAATTGAAGGGACCGGCGATCCTATTAAGATCGAGCGGGGAATATTCCAGGGTGACAGTTTGAGTCCACTTTGGTTTTGCCTGGCCTTGAACCCTTTGAGCACATTGCTAGAGGGTTCGGGGCTGGGCTATCCTTTGCGGAGAGGGGGTCAGGTTATATCCCATTTGCTTTATATGGATGATCTGAAACTGTTTGCCACTACAGAACTGCAGCTGATGAAGCTACTGAAGATCACTGAAAATTTCAGTAGTTGCATCAGGATGGAGTTCGGTGTGGACAAATGTGCAGTCATGCATGTAAAGCGAGGGGGAATTGTAGAATCTGAAGGAGTACAACTCTCAGATTCCATAAACCTGAGATCACTCTCCGCAAACGATACATATAAATACTTAGGTATGGCGGAGGGGTTAGGCATCAATGTGGCTGTCATGAAACAGTCATTGCGGGAGCGTTTCTTTGGCCGCCTGAATAAGGTCCTAAAAAGTTCCTTATCAGGCGGCAACAAGGTTCGCGCCTATAATGGTTGGGTCATGCCAGTCCTGATGTACTCCTTCGGCATACTCAAATGGACTCAAACTGAATTGGATGCCTTGGATAGGAGAGTCCGCACACTGCTGACCGCAGAACGAATGCATCACCCACGATCGTCGGTGATGAGACTGTACATCCCACGGAAATGTGGAGGCCGAGGCTTTTTAAATGCAAAGACGCTCCACAACCGTGAGGTGTGCAATCTCAGAGAATATCTTCTCAAAAGCGACGTGGGTATGCATCGTGATATGGTAGCAGTGGACAAAGGACTCACCCCGCTATCGTTGGCAAATGAGAACTGGCGCAGACCTGTGGTACTAACTACCCATGATCGCAAGGAGGTATGGCAGAGCAAACAGCTACACGGACGCTTCTTCGGGGCTCTTCATGGCCCCGATGTAGACTTCAATGCGTCCGTATCTTGGCTACGCTTCGGTGACTTGTTTGGAGAAACCGAAGGGTTTGTATGTGCAATTATGGACGAAGTTATCCTTACGAATAACTACCGGAGATATATCGTGAAAGACGGGACGGTTGACATATGTCGGGCATGTCACCATCCGGGTGAGTCTATCAGACATATTATATCTGGTTGTTCTCGTTTGGCTAATGGTGAATATTTGCACAGACATAACCAAGTGGCCAAGATTATCCACCAGCAGCTTGCTCTGCAATACAACCTTGTAGACCTTGAGGTACCGTACTACAAGTATGCGCCCGACCCAGTTCTCGAAAAGGACCATATCACGTTGTACTGGGATCGATCTATCATCACTGACAGGACTATTCTAGCCAATAAACCTGATATTGTGGTGATAGATCGATTAGCGCGCCGCGCGATGATAGTCGATGTCGCTGTTCCGCATGACGAGAACCTTGTGAAAGCTGAGAAAGAGAAACAAATAAAGTATCTCGACTTAGCGCACGAGGTTGTCGCCATGTGGAGTGTCGACACGGCTGTTGTTGTGCCGATTGTCGTTACGGCCAATGGTTTAATAGCCAAGAGCCTCGACGAACACCTCAGGAGGCTCTCGTTGGGCGGCTGGATCAAGGGACTGATTCAGAAGGCAGTACTCCTTGAAACGGCACGTATTGTGAGGAGGTTTCTGTCTCTGGGACCCTAACCACCGGTACCTTGGACCCTGTGCCCGATATCGGTGGCAACCTATTTTTTATATTTTTAAATGTTTTTTATTTTTATATTTAATATTTAAAAATGTAAATAATATGTTTAAAAATAAATAAATGACTCAAAAATATTCAAATAATCAAATTGACCGGGCACTATGCATATTGCCCGTGACCTTTTGGGCAAAGTAATACAAACATATTTAATTTCATTTTTTTAACATAACACATCCCATATTAATTGACCCAGCATGGAAGTAAGCATGCAACATGCAGCAAGCATCGCTTCTGTCACGGCTCCGGCGCTGCGGGGCTCCGGCGGTCCCATGCGAGCTTATCGTCGCAGATGGTTTTCACGCTCACCACCGCAGCTTCGGCTTGCTGGCCGGCAAGGCCGGCCAGCCTCAGCCGCGGCGGCGAGCGTTAAAACTACCTGCGCCTCAGCTCGCAGGCCGCCTCGCACCTCCGCGCCTTCGCGGTTTTGAATTGCACTCTAGGGGTAGGGCAGACAAGACTACGTGGAGTCGGTTTTGCAGCGATTCGTTTTCGTCACTAACTTCAATTTTTAATACAATATTTTGAATCCAAATTAAATTCGACCATAAAAAAACGAGCCAAGAAAAATGAGATCAAGAAAAACGAGGCCGAGTAAGTAAATCAGATGACAATTGTCCAATTAATAATTTTGTGGCTAGACTTGTAATTTTCCATTAAAATAGAACATATAATTTAAAACAATAATCATAAAATATGTACCTAGCAAGTAACAGGATTTATTTATTAGAACAACTGCCACCCTCGCACCGCATAAAATATAGCTTTATTATCAAATTGCCCAACTATCATGTAGCAATATAATAATGCCCGTACAATGTGATAAATAATGAAGTTAAGATAGTTATTAATCACTTGGCTCGCTAAAGCTAGACATTATGCATAATGCTCGAGCATTATAAATAATGCCCGAATTAATCACATGGTCCATAACAGATACAAGAAACTCCGCGTGTATGAACGGAACGATGTCTCTCGGAAAAACCGAGCAGAGAATCCACTGGTATGAAAACCATGTAATCATATTCCACGCCGCAATAAGAAACAAGCTAACTTGGACCCTTGGGTCCAAAGTGTTGGGTAACTATTAAATACTCTGTAGGTTTGGGATTGTTCGGAAGTCACAATGCTTCATTTTGAAAATGTCTGGAGTTTGGACAAAACCCTGAGTACCACAACGGTGAGCCTTGTCGAGCGGTTGCCGCACCGGCACCGCGCGTTTGAAAACAATTGAACATGTGCCGGACGGTAATCGCAGCGATTCCGCACAGTAGCCGCAGGGAATATCCAGTACCTAATGCTGAATTTGTAGACAATGCGTCACTGAGTTGTTGTTATGCAAGGACTTATAGGCCTTTTATGCCTGTCCCTTTTACGCTTGAGAGATTATCAAACGCGCTGTTCTGTTGTCTTTGTACCACCTGTCAAGTCGCCAAGGTCAAGTGAAATATCACTTTTGACAGTTGTTGTGTTGAGTTGTGTCAATTTCGACGTCCGACGATTTACTTTGTAGAGGAAAGTAATTTAAGATCTACCTGTTCGTGTTTATATTGTAACTACGTTTTTTTTATTGTAAACTGAACACAGAGTCAAGATATAGCTAACAATAACACTAGACGAACAAATCGACTGCTCGAGGTACTACAACTTGGATTTATTCAGTAACAGGTAAAAACATTTACGTAAATCAGCACTTCTGTTACATCTACTGACTTATAGATTTGAATATGTTAATAAGTATCATTAATAAAGATGAACAGTTAAAAAAGTGAGAGGATAAGAAGTTGAGAGGTGAAATTGTTATGTGGCCTTGCTGGAAGCGTGTGTCTCAGTTGCACTGCAGTCGAGTAGGCGAGCGCTATTAGAAAGCATCTAACAGTTCACGTTTCCCCTGTCGTATTGTAACGAGACGAGACATTGTTGTCGCTGCATTTCTCGAAGTGTGAACGTGTGTCGCAATGGATTTCTTATTGAATTCTACCGTTTGCTTATCTGCACCTGAAAGTAAGTTCAAAAACTTCTTCATTGAAAAGTTTCAAGACGTAGACAGGTTTCGTGTGCGAAGCATATTAACATAACGTTATCAGCTATTTCCTTAGTTCAATGACTGTTTCAAGAAGAGGAAAATAAATAGTATTGTTGTGCCAATACTGTCTCTTTTATGATAAGGTCCTATTTGTTCGACTAACATTGTCAGTTGTGTTTTAATTTTATAGCTGTTGTATATCGTCCGTTTACAAGAAGGATGTCGGCTCCTGGTTTAACTTCTGAAGCGCAGATGCGCTACATGCTGCAGTGGTTCGGAGAGTTCAGTGAGCTGCAGCGAGAAGACTTCCTGCCAGTGTTGGCTGCTGCCCGTGCTGACAAACCTCAGCAGCTTGCTGCCTTGATGGCCACAATAACATGTGACGATAAGCCTGTCAGCCTTTTCCAATGTCGGGTATGTACAGTTTGCATTAATATTCTTGAGTAAATACTCATCTATAATAGTAGGTCTTGTTTTATGTGTATTCCTACATAAACATGCCCAAAACGTTCCTTACAACAATTTAAAAAAAATCTACAAGTCTTGTAGTGTCAGAATGAACTACATAGAAGTATATATTTCCCAGTCCACCAGACGACGCCAACACTATAATTTACCACTTTGTGGAGACCAGATTCATGTCTTTTAGGAAAATACCTTGGTTGATGAAGCACATATCCGTTCATGTGGCTGTTTGACTTTTTTTGTTGATTTAGCAGAAAACTAAACATTACTTCAAATGTTACTAGCATGACTCATGTCTTGTTAGACAATACATCTCAATGACTCAAACTTCAAGAATTTCTATTTAGTTCATTTATGGCTGAGGCATTAATTGATGGCTTGAAGGAGGCTAATGCCATAGCAATTATCATAAATGTTATAAGTATAGATCATCTTTTATTTGCTTATAAAAATATATACTACAAAATTGCATTATTTGTAATACTTAAAAATATTACAATGTGTCTTAACAACTTTCTTTAAACTATTTTTCCACTTACAAAAATTCTTGCATTCATTTGTATTGGCGTCACTTTTGAGGACACCCCTTTCATCTCCTGCTTTGGTTATCCTGCTGATAGTTGTTGTAATACAACAAAAAAAACATGATACTTGATGATACAGAATTTCCCCAGATGTTCACCTGTTTTTGCAAGGTCCATTGTATTATGTAGGTAAATAGTAAAGAGATTGGTTAACCATTGTCAACAACATTATTGTTTACATTTGAATAGCAAATATTACCATTGTTTCCTAAGGACATTGAGATATTTATAAACCCAAACTAATGTAAGCAACAATATTTTCAGATAAAACTGTTCAATACGTGGTTCCCGTTCTGGTCTGTTGAAGACCAAGACAGGCTTATCAAGAGTGTCTCGGAAACTGATCCTGAATTTGGTCAAAAGCTTCAGGACCTTCTTACAAATGGTCCACAAGTGAACGGAGACCAGAACGGTACGGGTGAAGTACATTCACCCATTCCTGAAGAAGAAATAAAGACTGAAGAAAATAACATTGTAGCTGGAGAAAATGGAGAAGCCGTTGTTGAGGAAGCACCCGTGGAGCCAGTGCTCCCGGAGAATGTCGCTGTTGAATGTGCAGCTGCATCTTAAACAGATGGTGTTTTTTTTATATTTATATTTTTAGTATTATTTTTTCTAAAAGAATGAAAATTGCCAATCATAGTACCTATAGATTTTATGTCATAAAAAAGCATTGAACGTATTGCATTTTTTGCAATTGGATTTTTACTGTCTCATGTTCTTGCTAAAAAGCTGTGTAAAATTGTGAAATCTGATAGAATTTAATGTGACTGTATTAACAGTATTGTAAACATTCCGTTAACATCATTCCATGTGCGAAATATTTATTGACTTTCAACTAGATTTACTAACTCATTAAATTATTGAGCTGTTATATAAAAGCTTTATATCCTGATATGGAATCTCATGTTTTCTATTATAAATGACTTTCATCTCATTATGCCTATGTGCAGATGTTTGTCTCCTATTTTTGTATTTATAATTATATTATGTAAGAATATAATTAGTTGTAAGCTATGTTGTTGGGCGTCACAAACATAAAATGTCTGATTCGAATATTATGTAATATACAAATTGTATATCATTTACATGAAGCTCTAGCAAATTATATATTAATGTAACTTGTTTCTGCCAAATTCGATTCTGTGAACAATTTCTAAATTTCATTAATATGTAATGTAATTCACTGATTAGGGTATTTATCCGGCTATTAAGATAGCTTTGATTCGGTAGATGCTACCTATGAATAACTTCTAACACTCTAATTTGATTAGATATTTGTATTACTAACTAGTATCTATATTCGCGTTTAGGTAACAGGGGCAAGCCACGATTTGACAAGCTTTTAGTTCATCAACATGCCCTGTACTACCTCAACAAAATTTTATCAAAACCAAATATGAAAGATCTTGGGATACTCCTAGGTAATGAAGGAAGTACAAACATAATAATACGTGCCAAGATTTTAATGAGTAGCTATATTTCATTTGTAAGAAAAGTATATTTTCTCCTATGTTCACAAAAAGTAATATATTTCCGTAGTGGTATTGTTTCATGTTGGTCTGAAGTGTGAGTGATAGAGCGGTGCTGGCGGGAGCCGGGCGTGACTAGAAGGAGGCCATTTATACAAAATTATTTACTTAATACAAATTTTATTATAGTCATAACATTGTTTTATTTATTCCAAGCAGTAGGAATTCTTCAGTTTATTGTAAGGACACAATACACACTCTTAAATACCTACAGAATACAGTGGCAAGATGTACTGTCATGGATGGCACTCATTTGTGACTAAACTCTTACAATGCAAAACAATGTATAGCTAAAGTCGAAATATATTTTATCTCACAGATAATAATAAGGTCTAAAGGCATTAACACTTATGACTTAATCTCAAGTGACACTGCACGAAATTAATGCCTTTCCGCTTTTATATTGATTTAAAATCTCAGTCGAACAAATTGTATATTGAGTTACCTAAGGACGTAACTTGGAGAGTATCCAGTCGACATAGGCGCCGACGCGGGTGTAGACTCCGGGCCAGCCCTGGGTGCCGCAGGGCGAGGGCCCGTACGACACGACTCCTAGAACCATCCAGTTATTGGCGGTGGCTGCTTGCCCCATGAGAGGTCCGCCCGAGTCTCCCCGGCACGAGTCCTGCCCCGCGACGCCGCCCGCGCAGATCTGCGTGGTGTCTATCTGCCGAGACACTCGCTCGTACACGTTGGCGCAGCGGTTTATGTTTACTATGGGGACGCGAACTTTTAACTTCACGTCCGACTCGGTGCCTGAAATATTTATTATTAATATTTTATATTGTGAACAATACAGTTTTATTGCGCTATTAGTAAGCAGAACGAAGCATGTTTCATTTAATGAGTGGCAGCGTTTAATCGAATCAAATATAAATTACAAAAAAATACTGGCAAAGCTGCAAAGTGCTTGCCATAAATATACTAATAGAGTGTAGGGTCTATGTAGCATATGTACTATAGCTGCTGCCACTATATAAATGAAACGGATAGCCGTCAAGAGCTTTCATAATAAACGATTAAACAATCTGAAAAACAATAAGTCAATGTTGATGCATGAATGAGTGCATTGAACAGAATTATTACCCATCTAAAAATAGAAATATATAAAAAAGACATTCGTAAGATAGGCAGATAGGTACGTTTTGAATGCTAACTGCCGACCGCACTTGTGCGACTGTCAAATCGGCCACAGTCAGCTGCGCTACTGGTTTGTTTGTACCTATGTATTTACTTGAAACCGTTTTGGATCGAAGCGGCAGCAGCACCAGCAGTCGCCCTCAGATATCGATCGATTTCATGCAGTCACTGCAAATGCGATCGGTAATTGCTGTCGGCAGCTAGGTTTCAAAACACACCTTAGATAAAAAAATGCAGAAATTCAAGTAAGAAGTCATCTAAGTTTGATTGTTTAATCTAAATATAGAAGCGATACGTTTTCACCAGAAAAACAAAGGCAACTGAACGGATATGAAAGCCATAGTGCCCTTACAGAACCTCATATAAGTAAATACAGATAATACCTAAGTACATGGTAGGTAGGTACGTCGGTAAACTAAGTTGGAACCAGTTAGAGGTAAATTAATTAAATAAGTACTTAAGTAGTTACATTTTTTATAACCAACCCGGATTTAATACGTTCCCAAAGTTAATTGAAATATCTAAGGCTTCATTTAAGTATTTTCTTGGCACAACGTATCAATAAGCGCGGGTTTGGAATACAAGCTATTGCCCGAATACCGTGACAATGGCCCACCTGCCAACCCAGGCCTAGATGGCTGCGACCAGCTAAGCTCGTCCTCAACTGAAAGCAATTGTTAACCGACAAACCAGATGAATTGGTGCTGGTGCAAATGTAAATTGTGCAAGGTTAGTCAAGTTCATGATTTTTGGGAAACTTAGAATTACAAGTACTTACGTGTTTCTGTCTTCCCCCAACCAGCCACTTCCATGTCGTAACCGTCGAAGAAACTGTTCTTAAGCTCGTTGGTCAGCGGCAGACATATCGGCTTCACGAAGTCTGAAATGACAACCGATGTAGGTACTTATTATTTGAGTTCATGATAATATCGTTTTTGTTGCAGGATTTTTGCAGAGTTCCTCCTTGCGGGTCTTGTCAAAGGGGCTGCGGATTGTTCGAAAGAGATACCGCGGCCCTGGTACATAAAAGGCCTATGACGGAACACGACCGTTTTTAGTCAGTAAGAGTCTGACACTCCCTCGCCGCTGCTAACCCACAGCGGGAGGGGTCATTTGATGATTTTTGACGTCGGAAAAAAAGGGTCTTGTCAAAAGAACCCAACTGGGTACTCACAATACCTACTGCTAAAATCGCACAAACTATAAGCAGTTCTTACAATTCACCCCGTCTTCTATTCTACTAGTACACTTGTCGCAAGACTTGACCTTGTTAAAAATGGTATGCTGCACCCACCAAATACCATACCATACGCCTAAACTTTTATACTGCAATTAATGGGAGTCAATTCGATTTTATCGACAAATTATTATTACGTGAGAAATCTGCCCTAGCAAAACAATAAAATCCGATGGGTTTCAACTCTAACCCCGTCAGGATCCTACGCATTGTCAGTTGCTATGTCAGGTAAGATGCCTACCATTGAACCGCGCGTTGTACGCAAGCCGCAGTAGAGCAATGTCATTGTGCTGGTTCGGGTCATCAGCCTGGTAGCCCTCTTGCGCAATGATCTCCTCCACAGGAATGTCCTGCACGGGCCCGCTGCAGTCGTCGTGGAAACAGTCCACTTCGCTCGACGTATTCCATTCACCCAGACGGACTTGTGACCTGAAAACAGTTTAGGAGATTTGGTAAGATTGGTTTGTGTAGTTTTTTTTATTTATCTTAATATTGTTTTGGAGTTAAACTAATAAGTTTTATGTACTGATATACCAAAAGAAAGCTCTAAAGATAATCCGTTTTGTTGGTAATAGTCGGGAAATGTTAAGGAATCTTTGAAATGAAACCTATAATATTATTTCAATTTATTCCATCAATATCTTTGCACGAGACCTTCCAGGAAGGCAACTTCCTTAGTTTATTTACCAGTCATTAAACATTGACGTGTTTTCATTAATATAACATCGGCCGTCTTAATCGAGTAATAATGTAAAGCAACTATGTAACATTTTCTTTACATTCCGCTGCGGTTCAAGCATAAAATTTGTTTCGTCTCGATTTGAAATGTGATCTTAATTGGAAACATTTTCAAATAATAGCCGTAAAATAACTAGAATATAAGTTTCAGTAGGCACAATTTAATGTGCTGATTATTATTCCAAGAGCAGTATTGAATCACCTATGCAATTTCACCGAATCCGTATCAATAGCTTGACCTCAGTCATTACAGGCGTACCTACTTGTGTAGTTGTATGTATGACGCATTTAATATGACTGAATTACCGGTTGCGGAAAGTTTGAGGTAGACGCCCGGACCCAGACACGGGTTATAAACACAGAACAAACGAAGTATTGACTAATAAACACCTAACTAAGGCATGTCAAAAACTGTAGCTTCTCATCAATGATCAAAAATATGCATTTACTTTCGCATTCAAAATTTTTCCAGATCTTTGGCTATCGGAACCTCTTACCTAACATACAACTACCTATGCCTACTGCTTATTTATCAGAGCTAAGGTATACTCAAGAAAGTCTGCAAAACGGCACACTTTTCCCCATGTAGGTACCTATAGTTAGCATTCTTCATAAGTTATTTTTTTATACTTATTTATAAAAAAGTTATATACAAACGTACAGCCTCCAGTTTGGCGGTAAATCTGAGCCCTTGACGCAGTGCCCCGCGGTGAGGACGTATCTGGCAGAAATGAGAACTCCGCCGCAGTAGAAGCCCGATCCGACAGCTGTAAGCAATTACCAGAACATTAACTAACTTACTTAGTGCAATCATGGATATAACAGTGAAGCGCAATGCGAGTGTAGACAATGAAGATTTTGAAAAAACTTCCTTTTCTTCCTTTTTAGTGTCTCAAGTTTAGCCGAACCCTTTTTCGCAGACGAGGGGTCTTATTTAAGCAACATAAGGCATTTAACTCTTGGAATTAGGCACATACCTATGATCTGTCTGGTACTTACGTTTGTCGTATCTGATGAGGGCCATCCAGGGATGTTCATCGATGTCAGCTTGCGTGCCTCCAACTATTCTATCATTGTTCTGAATCCCGCATATTCGGGAGTTCGGCAGCAGTCTGGCGGCATCACGCATCCTTAACTCAGTGGTTTGTGCGGTACTTGATTCTGTTGTCTGCGGACCATTTAGGAACTCTAGAGGACAGCATATCTAGGACAAGGAAGATAAAGAAGATATGAAGAAAAAGTGTCTTTCAAGAAGAATTGTGTGTTAGTTAAATTAATATAAAATTGCAATAAATATTAGTAAGGGTAATATAAGTAGGTTAAATTTTGAGATGCCAAGATAGGTCTTTCGGTGTCTGCATTAAAGGACAGTGAATAAGAGTAAGATAGACATAGTCCAGCTCAAAGAAGTTTCTGAGTACTTCGGCAATAGATCTTTGAAAAAATATATCGAAACAAGCAAACTACTACTTATATAGTTTATAACATGCGGACTAAAATATGTATTGTAGGTACGAGTAACGCTTTTCTTGCAATTGCCTTTATAATTCTTTTATCCTTACCATCGGTATATTCCCATCTTGGAAGCCGCAGTGCAGGCTGCGCAGGAGTTGCGTCAGCGCGGGCGTGTTGCCCTTCTGCAACAGGGTATACAGGCCGGTGCAGTCGCTCAGGGGGATGCAGTTCGTGCCGCCATTACATCGCTCTATAACATTTTAATTTATTTTTTTAATATTATTTAATCTTAATTTAATGCCTATATATTTTTTTCTGTGGGCTGGCCATATTAGCCGAAGAACCGATAACCGTTGGGGTAAACGAGTTCTAGAGTGGAGACCACGCCTCGGCAAACGTGGTGTAGGACGTCCTCAGGCACGGTGGAGTGATGACTTGCGCAAGGCGGCTGGCAGGAGCTGGATGCGAGAAGCCGAAAATCGATCTCAGTGGCGTGCACTTGGAGAGGCCTATGTCCAGCAGTGGACTGCGATAGGCTGATGATGATATTTTTTTCTCATTAACTGATCTCAATAGTTTTAAGATATTTGTTTCGGTGGAGCGTAAGCCTGTTTAATAAAACTAATGATATAGCTATTACCCTAATTGATGATTAGCTCCTTCTTAGCTTAGTTATGGTAAAATCATTAAATTGGGTGTAGCAGTATTTTCATTGTTTACGAAATCAGAACTAATGTAAAGTAGTGAATATAATCTAATACAGATAAATTAAAGTTATTGAGATTAAATAAATTGCTAAAAGACCATTTTATGTGTGATGCAACTTTCACGGACTTCCCCACTTTGTTAGTCCATTGTAAGTTAATTATACGCTCCAGTGGCAATATCATATTTATAAGAAATGTTTATTGGACGCATTGTTCATATTTATTCAATAATAAATGTACCGTGTCATTTATTTCAACCTTCATTCAACTATGATTTTATTTTATGTTAGGACTAACTGCAGCCAGCGGTTTTACCCACGTCCCATGGGTAGTTAGTAGTTCAGGCCTCCAGATAAGAAGGTATCTATAGTCTCACCTTCTTTCCGATTATGTATGAGATTACAACATACAAAAAAAAACTTCAGCTTAGTAATATTAGGTAGTACCTAAATGTAAGTTACATGTGTCGCCACAATGAGGTGAACGAAAATATGCCACGTGGAGTCTCATTCATTATTCTCATGTACAAAACTAACATATAAGTAGTAGGTAATTCTAATTCCAGCTCTAACCATTAGGTAACACATTGGGGCCTACCCAATGTTTGTGTTTGAGTCTTCAATTGGTGGGTCCCGGCTTTTGTTTGAACATCTTTAACAACCGTTACGGAGTCAGAAACCAGAAAGTCTGACTACCTAAAGTCTACTACTGAAGTTTGAGTCCCAGTCTTGTCGTGGGGTTGTCCGGGTAACTGCGTTGAAGAGGTCAGGTAGGTCCAAGAGATATTCATAATAGATATTGGGTTTTCCCGAAATCGAAACACGTTAAGTACCTATTTAACAAAAATACGTAAATATTTTATTATCTAAGCACTGTTTAAAGAACATTTGACCTAATGCCAAGATACTTCGTATTTTCTTTAAGCATTCTATATCTCGCCATTACACATTACATCCTATATGAGAACCCTAAAAACTTGAGAAGTATAGCTTATAGTTACCGCGTGACTTGCTTATCTTTTTCCCAAACAGTTTTGGGTGGGCGACCGATCTAATTGGATGTAGCTAAGTACCTACCAATGTTTTACATGAAACGATTGCTCATAAGACCTCAACTCGGCTACCTTGATTTTATTTTCCACAAACTACCTATTAGAGAAAACTTCAGAATGCCTTTTTCACAATCTTATCGCAACTCATTAAAACAGTAAATAAATCAATGTTCTCCTAATTACGAATATGTGCATATATAGAAAATGTGCATGAAGCATAAAATGCATTATTCGGAATAATTTAAATAGTCGTGTAAAAGTAATAGCTTATTTAACTTATTTACTGTTAGAATGTGGCACCTCCTCTCAATTAAAAAAATACTGAATTTAAGGAATATATTGTGGTTTTCCGTGTAATGGTAGAAAAGTTTGAGTCGAGGAAAAATGTCACATTTTTAGGTCACTAGTCATTGATATATCTGAAATTCAATACGTAGTCTGAAATTGAATCTGTCAGACCTTAATTATACAGAAAAAGACTAAACTATTGTCTGGAATTCTAGACTCTCGAGATAGCTTAATTACAGGGATGAGGCAAGCTAAGATATATCCCACACAAAAAGAACCCTCATTTTTCTGTGATAAAACTAGGTACCAAGTCTAGTGTGTCGTTCTCAGTTATCTATTGGTAATACCAGGATTTTGCATAGAATGACCGCCTATCTGACCTCTAGTACTCAGTTATGAGTAAGTAGGTACCTTCCACGGCTTTACGATAACCCTGAGACTTTCCGACAGACTTTGGAGCTTTTGATTGCGTTTCGTACAAAAGCCCGCCAGAAACCAATTGGCTTACGTCCTCACTCAGAGACATTTAATAGTTACTAGTAAGCCATTCCTTAGTGAAGGATTTGTATGACATTCCGTCACTAAGGAGTGACTTAAGTAATCATTAAATGTCTCTGAGTGGGGAGGTTAGATTTTCTTTTTGAGGTAAAGAGGTATTTTGATACGATTATTTTAACTAACCACAACTCCTATGGCTTGTTCCTGAGTACTTGCATCGCTGGTTCATCCATTCACTTGGATAAACCACCTGCAAAAGTGTTCCGAAACCCTCCATTGAACTGTTTTAACCTATTGAAATGATAGACACTTCTAAAAAGTTATTGACTGTCTTTGACATTGGATGCCAGAAACACGTTTTTGTTATAATAGCTATCATACCGTCGTTATTAAATAAAATCACAGGTTTCGTAATACAGATTCACAGCAAATTGCAGTATGAATAACCGGATTTCTTTTTGGTATCACGTTATTAGTTATTGCTTTGGCGAACAGGTGACCTGTTTTGTTCATTTTGGGTATGTTTTTAATAATGTGTGTGCGAAAGAAAGGAGATTGGTCAAGTTAAACATAGCTGTTTAGTACCGTTAGCTTAACATGTCTTGTAAGAATGAGTGGCCATAATGATACCTTCCAAAGTAATAACTAGCTTGCGGTTTTGTCCTTTATTATAGGTAGCTGTATCATCCTATATCCACTAATTATGCGTAGCTAACACAAGTTTGATGATCACGGTAACTGCAATTAATAGACAAAGTTATTAAAATACAGTTAAGATTAGGCTCTGATGGCGATTAAACATTTTGTGTTGTGTTCAAGTTAGTAATTTAGTTTTGCGTTTATGACTATGTATTGCCAATAAGCCTTATACCTTCTTGTTAAGTGTACTGTAAATAATCGTGGCATATCTTTTACATCCTATTTAATTTCCTGCATTAACGGTCATGGTAATACACGGTAATCGCGAAAGTTTATGACTAAGGATGTTTGATACGATAGCTTATAAATTGAAAATAAGGTAACTACCTACTATGAAACTTGTAAAACTATGGAAAATCTTGGGAAGTCATCAAAGTACCCGACAACTACAGAGCAGAGCTGAAGGAATGTCTTACTGACTGAAACCCCCCCATATCTTTGATGGAGCCATTTGTGTTCGATATTATCTCTTTCAAGGAATTCTGCAGCTTCAGCAAGATAAATTGTCATCGTCTCGTTATGTGATTATGGGATATGCTATGACATAAGTTCCTTACAGAAAGCATAGAAAACCACAATTACTACTACACACTTATACACTACAACAACTATTTTCAAATAATGTTGAGCGTAAATGAGAATTTTCTATGGATAAGTGTGGATACCCTTTTGAATATTAGGGTACGACCAGAGAACGTTACTTGTGAGATGACGGCGGCAGTCAGAAGAGTATGGAAGAAATATGCTGCGCCGACCCCAAATAAAAATTGGTATAAGGGCAGGAGGGTGATGATGATAACGGCAGATGTTACCCTTTCACACCTACAATACGAAACGAATTTAGGTGAAACTTAAAAGTAAAACATAAGTTATATGTCATAACACGAGTGTATACGAACACTATATACAAAGTAGGCAAAGTATCTACATATTCACTAAGTACCTAATTGAAAAAAAACAATGCTATTTTTTGTGTTTTACATAAAAGGTTGTGCCATAATTGTTCACAGATTAAGAAAAAAACCGAATTTATATGTATTTTTATACATATATCTACCAAGGTGCTTGAGAAGAGGCTACAAGCACTTTGAAGTGTGAATTTGCGGTTAGCAGTCCTTGATATTTATAACTACCGGTCCTCTAATATTATGTACCTATACATAAACATTGTTTGTTTTCCACCGATAGTTTTGGTATTAAACCAATGTTTTATACAATGTCCACAAAGCACATACCTATGTACCTAAGTAGGTATAGCCTAACTATATCATACTCAATATTAATACCGACCAAAACAAGCATTTGGTTGCAGATATATGTGCAAATGTGCAATTTAAATATATGTTAAAAGGTTTCTTTAGTCAATATATGTAAAAAGATCCTAAAAACTAGTCACCTTTAGTTTGCAACTAATAATACTGCTAATGTTGTACACACGTAATGTGAGTATAAGATCCTCTTCGTTATATGTCAATTAGTAAATACGTAATTATAATACCATCTTAATGAAGCCAAGTAAATAAAAATGTACCAACCAGATTATGTTTATACGCAGTCAGTTGAGAAAACGATGCGTAAACCACAGATTACGGAGGTTAACTTATGCACTGAGGTCACTGGAGTTTAAAAACACATTTTTTTATCTCACTCAAGCTTTAATTATGGACAAATAAAAGATGAAGTACTCACGGCCGCCAGCGCTGGACAATGAGGCGACGAGGACGCATACGATGACAACCGATCCCTCGCACAGGCTCTTCATCATTTGGCACTAGTGGTGTTACAACAAGATATTATACATTAATTCGAAACGAGTCTGTCAACAATATAGTTGTCCAGAGGACGGCCGGTGCGCGACTGATAGTTCAGTTAACCGGCCCTGACTAGCCGCTACACACTTAAGGTTATCAACAATAAATATTTTTTGAAAATGCTGTGATCATGTTGTGATGACGCGTGTTTTATTATTATAGACAACACTCGTCTTTACATTGGATTTTCCTCATTCAAGCTGCGGCTTTTATATCATTTATATGTTTTAAACATTTCTTATCTCATTTTTGGACACCATTTATTTTGCTGCATTGTAACCTGGCGTGTCTGAATCCTCGTAAAAAGTGGTATGATCTTAAACAAGTATGACATTTAAGCTGTGTGTTTGAGCACGTGTATGTAATTATACGTACCTAGTCGGATTGTTATGCCGTATACGAGTGTGTGCAATATGTTTTGCATATAACTTCATTTTGCACAAATAATGGCTACCTTGTTTAAAATGTAATTGCTTCATGTAATTTTAAAATCAATTGCTTCGTAAAAGAGCGTTAAGTTTCGCTCACGAGTGTAACAAAAATGATTCGTCCACACTGTTTCCACTTGTTGTGGGCAAAACCAGATTCAACAGAACAGGTGTAGGTATATCTCGCTTACAATATGGGTAAGAAAGCTTTCAAAAAATAAGCGGATAGTAGGTTTAACATGATTTATGTCGTCACAGTGATAGTGTTTTAATCAGGTGTACACCACCTGGTATCACAGGAACAGAAAGAATAAAAAAGACAATGCCGCAGAGAACGCGTTAATCCATAACCCGTGGGAAAATCTAGTTTTTCCATCCTCATGTAAAATAAGAATAGAGCAAGCTCAACAACCACTGGCATGTCCTAATATTGTTGGTTCAAGATTCTCCATAAATAATGTGCAGTTTCTTCAAAATAACTAAAAGAATAGATGACTAGAACAAGGGCCACTAGTGTAAATCGATTTTAAGCCAAAAGAAAATGAATTTATAATAATTGTTTTGTGGCTCAATTCTCTCAAATGGGAAATCTCTTTTTTGCAATCGGTCATTAAGATTAATGCCGGTGGTTGGTAGTATTTACCTAAATATAGGACGACAGATAGATAATAGAATCTTACCTTTTCGAAACGTTTAAAAAAAGGCAAGGGGTTGAAACATTAACTTAATTTGTCTTTTTGGACATCACAAACATGAATCGTGTTAAGTTTAAGTTTTTTGGCATAAATATTGAAAATAGAACTGTTGCCATGTTATTTGTAAAAAAAAAATTGCTTGTTTTAATTAAAGCTGTACTTGCCACGTTTCGACCCTGAACCCTCCTACAGTGACGCCTGGTCCTCTAGGCCCCTCACAACAGAATACGTTACATTTTTATGAGTCAAATGAAAACAACGACTAATAAAAAGCATTTGACACGTGTAAATCATAATACGAATTTTGTAAGACTAGCAGCAATAAACTTGAGCAATAATGATTGTTCGAAATTATGATTTTATGATAGTAATAAATTGAATTAGAATTTGTAAATGGGTAATTTTCTAATGGCAGAGGTAAATAAAAAGGTTCTTAATTCGATGTTCTGATACACAACATACTGAAACTTAATTAGTCGACAGGATTAAAAAGCTTTCGAAAATAAACAAAAGATTTTTTTTTAAATCAAAATAATATTGACAGACGACCTATGTAGTTCATGAGTTCAGGATTTACATATAGGGTGATAAAAGAGTACTATGAATTAACAATACGAAACTATTGACGAGTTTTAAGGGATTCCCCAGCGTAGAGAAATAAACAAGTTTTCCTTTAGCAAAATTGTATAAGGACTTGCACCTCTAGTGGATGGTTTTTACTGATTGGGAAATACAAAATGTGTAGATTTTTTTGCAAATTGGAATGTTGCTCTGGCTGTTTTTAAATGATAGATAGACGACGATTAAAATATGTATAATTAATTAAAGTTTTGTGTTGCCAACTATAGGTTGATAGTGATTAATTGGTTACCTACTATTGTGTTGTTTGTGGCTGATAATGATCGTTACGAAAGGTGCGATCTCGTATTTGAAAAAGCTTTTTTTACCATGATATGTGGACGGATTTTAAGTAGGTTCCTATATCATCCATCAAATGTTTTCCTAAGATACCTGTCGGTATAGATGCAAATTAGTAGTAATAGTAGTTTCGGTACTCCATTATTTGGAAGTACAATTAGAAAACTATGGTAAATTCTTTATACGACTAAAAACCTACGTGTAAACAAACCGGAAATCGATTCATTCAATCGAAACTTCCTTGTAGCGGTAAGTTTTTAACGCAGTTTGGTTCATATAGATGTGCAGGCTTTTGGCCATTCAAAGTAAATCACGTAAGTATATATACTAATATAATAAAGAGAAAACAGTTTTTTGTCTGTTTGTACCCAACAGGCTCCGAAATTTTTGAACCGATTTGAAAAATTCTTTCACTGATGGAAAGCTACACTCTTCCCGAGTAATACATATAAAAAATTAGGTTAAATAGTTCAGGTCCAGTATTAGTAGGTATTAGTTTTTGAAATGCGAAAGTGCGTTCAGCCAATTAAGCTTTAGTGTAAGTACAGAGATGAAATATTCAAAGAAGAAGACAAATGAGAAATTCTGACTCCACCATGATATACAGCAAGAAAGACAGACAAATAAAATAGACACATGGAGCGTGAATTTGTGGCATAGAAGTTGTTATTTATTGCGAGCATACATAGGGCCCTGAGTCTGGGAGTTTCCTGTACATGCCATGTGTATATATATCATAAAACTAAAATAAGTAAAATAGGGAAATCCCGAGGCTAGTACCTCTGAAATCATCAGCCTCGAGCTCGACCTATTAAGCCTAACCTTTATATTTACTAATCAATACTCATGTGTCATGCAAGTAGCATATATTTATATGATACATAGGTATGTATGTAGGTACAAAGTAATATTTTTCAAAAGATATGTAGGCCATGTTTGGACCTTTGGCCTAGCGAGAACAAATCAGTAGGTCGAATAAGTGTTCAGGATCATAATTATAGTTTTTTTGCCATAAGAAGAGTTCCCTGTCACTTCATTTTACATTAAATTTATGAATTGCAAAATAACTTCAAATGATAATAATTTGAATAATAATAATATATACAATAATGTATAATGAATTGTCAAATGAGTATGAATATCGATTAAATTTCGTTAGGTCACATCACTAAATTTGTCAAACAAGAACTGTCAAGGAACTCTTCTTACGGCAAAAAAACTATAAGCATGTACTACTTAGGCCTAAGTTCACGACAACATAAACTTTAGTTTTACATATACTTTGGGAAATAAACGTAACCAGTCACAATAAACTGTTGTTTTAGTAAAATTTATATTTCTGTTCTCGTGAACTTGGCCTTAAGAATGCCAGGTTCCGTAGGCACTACTTTTTAACTTCTATGCGCCACTACGGCGTAGCAATAAGAATAGATCATATTTTGACGGTACCCACGCATGTCCTTTTTTCCACTGTTATTGCAACATAATTCAGACATCTTGATAACACAAAAATATCTTATGAAATGGGTACCTATCGGTATCGCAAGAAGAGCTCTTTCTTTATATAGTTATCGACCACATTTAGCTTGCATGCAAGCCTAGACTGTCTTGATACGGCAAACTATATAAAATTCTGCACTATTACATTGATCAATTCCATACTACGATATTATAAAGCTAATTACAGGAACTAGGTGCTGAACTTATTTGAAAAGTGCTTTCAGTGTCAAATAGCCAATTTATCGAGGAAGGCTATAGGTTATTTTGTATATCCAGCTGCGCGGAATACTTCTCACGGAACACGAGTGAAACAACTGATATAGTTAAATGCGTTTCATTAATTCATTAATAGCAACACGTTGCTAGCCAGATAGGCGTTCAATAAACAACAGGCGTTTATATGTTTGTATAAATATATATTTGATACAATGAACAAGAATTTTTAATCATCCTCATTGCTGCGGCATTTTCTCCCCTTAACATCTGTCGTAATACCACCGTACTTACCATCTCTCCTATTGCCATCTCTATTACTACCATCCTTCTTAGTATCATCTGAATCTGAGCCAAAAAAGTTAAAAAGAGAACCACCACCAGATTTTCCATTTTTACCGGCATTGGCACTTATTTCTTTGGCATGACGTGTTATGTCGTTAAACAATTTTAAGCCAATGGTAAACCATAGGACACTCTTGAAAAGCTCCCATCGAAATCTGTCGCCGCGGAGTCTCTTCCAGAATACGAGCGCTTCGCAAATTTTCGTACAAATCTTTATTTGCATTGATCTGAAGATGTCTCCCCACTACAAGGACAAAATAAAATTGTAATCTTGAATCTGTTCTTTTCTGAAATTTCTGTTCATTCTGGTACACGATTTATTCGGTAGTAGCCTTTAGTAGCTTTCCAGTCTACCACGGGGTATTGGTTTACCCAGATACCTGGCTTAAAGAGGTCAAATAAGCAGTCGCTCCGTGTACTTTATTAAAATACTGGTGCTCAGCTGCATCCCGTTTAGACTGGAAGCCGAACCCAATATAATGGAGTTGGAAACAGGCTAGACAGATGATGAGTGGTTTGTAAAATAATAAGTATTTTCATATTGCTGGATTTGGAATAGTTGAACAGCAAAAAGCAAAGTTTGCCTAGTCTGTTTCTTTTTATTGATTTTGAGGTAAGAATCGGGGGCACAATCTTTGTTGCAACTAAAACTGACTACGGATTGACTTTGTTGTCCAAAATACTTTTGACGATGTGTGCAATGATAAAATTTTCTGTCAAACTCGCTTTGTCCTATTCTAGTTCTTACGAGGTTTAAAAATCTAAAAAGTAATACTAACTGAAAGAGGAGGGTCAAAAACGCTGGGGTTGTGATACGGCCGTCTTGGGCGCTGCACCGTGTTGTCAGGACCCTCAGACTCACCAAAGGCCCTGGCATCGGTCTCATACTCGCCCGAGACCCTGCCATGGGTTCCATACCCGCCCGGGACCCCGGCATAAGTCCCAAACTCGTCCGAGGTCCTGGTAGGACTCCCATACTCGCCCGGGGCCCTGGCATAGGTCCCATACTCGCCCGGGGCCCTGGCATAGGTCCCATACTCGTCTGAGGCCCTGGTATGAGCCCCAGCTCTACCGGAAGCCCCCTTGGCTTGACCCCTAGACCGCTCCGAACTCGAATACCGACGTTGTTGGTTGCTGGGTAGATCTTCTTCATCATCACTGTCATCGTTCCGGTTCCTGGGACATAACGGGCGACTGCATGCACACATTACATCACTTTTGATATCCTACCCTTATGTAGTGAATACAGTTTACATGTTTACGGAGCCGAAATTGCCGTCCTTTGAGAAATGTTGTGACGTTTTTCTGACATTTTGTCAAAGGAATCAGACTGACAATACTGAGTAGGTTTATCCACGAAGTGTTTATGCTATCAGGTTTTCATTTGATTGTTTAATTTAACGTCATTTTAACGTACATAAGTATAAACATATGTAGGTGCTGTTCCAAATGTCTAATAATTTTTGTTTGTTCTTTCATTAGTTTTATTTGTTTTATTGCTTTTGCTCCGTTTGCGATAATAAATGGTTTTTCTTTCTTTCTTTCTTTCTAATACATGTCTGTAATTTGTGAGACATTTATTTATTCTTTAATAGCTAAAATAAGGTCTATTTTAGACACAGGAGCAGCATGATTACCTACAAACAAATTAATTGAAAACTGAACTTACAGTTTAAATATAGCTTCCATTATTGCATTACAACATCCTAAGTAAGGAAATTCTTTTGTAAATACTTCCAAAATAATTACGGTTACTAAGAAAAAGCTGGTAATCCGAAAATAAATATAAAATGACTTGCTTATATGATAAGTAAAAATGTATAACGAAAACGCAATACTGAAAATGTAACCAACTCGATTAGGTATTAGCAAACAGAACGATATTTAAACAATCCGGTAAATAGGTTGTCATATTGGCATACAACTTCAACTCGACCTTCAAAACTGATTGTTTGCTTATAGCCCGGTCAAAATAGACATTTGAAATAACAATAATTCCCAGAAAGCCATCGATATATATGTACTACGTACTAGATAGAACGTTCCGAACAAAAAGCTTACCACACTGAACTGCAGTGCAGACTATGCAGTGCCCAAAATGGCAAATCAGAGCGATTTAGACGCCTGCGTCAGATGGATGTCTATGAAACGACAATTATAAAATAGAAAATACATATCAAAGTATAAACTTACACATATAAACTATTCGAGAGTCAAGTTAGTAAAATTACACGCTGTTCATGCTATTACAACGCTTGCATATCATACTTTTCATTTATAATTCAATTTTACAAATATGCATTAATTTGTTCCCGCCCGCCATCTTAAATTATGGATTAAGAAAATCGTGCAGAAACAGATGTGCCATAAAACTGGCAGTAGGTAAAATATCAATGAAAACAGACTTCACTTTGTCATGGTATGTTCTTACTTTCAAGAAAAAATAATTAAATTCGCGAAAATTTGTGATAGCCCTCTTAAGAAAAAAAACATCGTAATTAATATTAAAAACTCTAAAAATAAGTTCCTGGTTTTAATATATTACATGATTTTGCATTCAATTAGATATAAATAAACTTTTTGATATATAACATGATTTTGAATTCACTTAGATATAAACTTTTTGAGTAATGAAAAATGTAGGCAAAATACGAGCGACACTTCAGCAATGAGGATGACTACATGTCACAATACGTCAACGAGATGTCAACAGGCGACATAAGCGGGTAAATTATTTGTATGGATGTTCTTGTCTATCGCTAGAATATATGTCAATGCAGAAAGCTGATTTTTGGTGGAGAGCTAGATTTGATCATTATAAATAAAATTCTAAAAGTCCGCCATGACCCAATATAATATCGGCTATGCGGCAGTTAATTCTCGCAGACCAACATGTAACATACCGTGACATAGATCCGTGGGTATAGCGATTTTTGCTTCGTGGTCAACGTTTCAGCACACCTGTAAAAGCTGTTGACTCACACAAATCGGCCAATTTGAGTACCCCCACTTCAGAATGGAATAAACGTTTCAAGAACTGGTTTAAATGCATGCAAAAGTGCATTAAATATCGCGGAGAATTCTTTGATAAATAATAAATGTTATTAACCTATTAGATTGTCTACACTTATTTCAAACGACACAACTTAAAAGGCAGCCCTCGTATATATGTACGTGGCTCATATGTGCATATCATGTGTAGTGTGACTTTTTGAATCGCGATATCTCAGAAATGGTAACATTTAGGAGAAAACTGTTAATGCCATTTTTGTAGAAAATTTGAAAATCTACAATTTTGGTCTGATGTTTTTTTTTTTTTTTGATAAAACTTACCATTTTCGAAAAAAACACAAAAAACCAAAAATTTTGACATTTGACCTCGAATAACTTTTGACGCACACATGGGATAGATGGGGACTTTTAGTATTTTATTTATAATGATCAAATCTAGCTCTCCACGAAAAATCAGCTTTGTGGGAATTTTTGTTATTTGACCACTACTTTTATGTCTATTTTGACCGGGCTATTAATTTTTTGTGTGATTAGTTCACTAGTGATAAGAATGCACAAGGCTTCATCTTTTGTAGCACAACCTGAGAAATGTAGGTAAGTATAAAAACTAAAGAAAAAAGTCATATAGAGTATTTACTGTGTACGCATCAGTGTTTAATTTAATATAAAATAAAAACTACAAGACTAGTTTAGTCAAGTCGAGAAACTTAACCTAATAAGCAATTAGATACAAAGTAATTAAATGAGAAGAACTATAAAATTTACTGCACACTGATACATTAAAATGCCGTGACTAGCAATAATCGTCAGAACATAATATCGTTAAGGTCACCAACCATAATTGGGATTTAAATTAATTCTAAAACGTGTTTTGCTTCTTCATACGCCACTTGAACACAGTTCAAAGTCATTAAAATCTAAGATGTCCGCAACAGCCAAAGATTTGACATACCTAAGTACTCTCAATATGTGAACACTTTAAATAATAAATTAATATGATTATTCTATTTTTTCACGGTGGATGTGCCTGCCCCTCGAACGTTGTTCAATTCATGTTACACGACAGTCCGTAATCCTCTCAAGTTAAATAGTTTCGGTTGAGTTGTTCCTGCCCTCATGCGTAGTGCTCAGCTTTGCATGTTGTCTAGGATCCAGTCCATGTAGTAAGCGACATTGGTGTAAACTCCTGGGAAGCCTCCGATCCCACATCGCTTGGGGCCGTAGGAGACCAGCCCTCGCTGAATGTACCGCACCCCAAGTTTGCCGAATTGCCCAGGGTACATCAGAGGCCCACCAGAGTCTCCAGCACAAGAATCCTTGTCTTTAACTCCACCGGCGCATATTTGAGTATTTTTTAATTTAAGAGCTCTGTAAAAGAAGAAAAATATACAATTAACATAAATCTATCAAAAACAAAAGAAAAAGTGATTATTAGATTTAATTATTTTTATTTTTTGGTTAAAGCGAGTAATACCGAGGATTCTTCCTTGAGGAATTCCTTGATGACCACGATGGGCAACTGATATTTTGGCGTATGTTAAAAGTTACGTCTAACCATGTGAACATTTTAACACGCTTCTATTAGGTCAACCTATGGGTATGTAAGTATAAAGTACATAATGGAATCTATGTTTAATCCAATTTAATTATCTTAAAAGAATCGTATCGTCATGAAAATTGGCAGCTGCTATTTACTTCTGATACATAATAATAATGGCGATCACGGTTTCGACCAGGGAGCAGGGAAGATATGAGGTGGAAAATCGTATCGTAGCTATTATTTTTAAACTAGGTACCTATTAATTTATTATGTTAATGTTAATGCAAAGTTTGTCACATACCCACGGTACGCAGCCATGCAATCGCTGTGGCTCAACACAGGCAGATCGACACTGAGGAGCACGGAGGACTGGATGCCATCTTCTGCCACACCCCAACCGGCCACCACCGCATTGTGTCCTACCAGAGACTCCGCTTGCAGTTCCGGAGTCATCGGGAGACATAAGGGCTTCATACTATCTGTAAAAACAAACAAATTGTAATACAATCAGTGGCCTGATTCTCCTAATTTTACTTAAGCGACATACGATTCACATTAATTTTTTGACTTTCATTTTATGGTGACATGTAATTATAACTTTGTAGTAATGTAATTTTAATCTTATTTAATGAATTAATTGTCCATCTTTATTAATTAATGTATTTAATTTTGATTTTAATTTTATTTTTATTTTACTTAATTAATTCTACATTTCTATATTTTATTTTATTGGTAATTTTTTATTGTTTTATTTATTATAATATAAATGGCAAAATTGTTATATGTTATATTGTTATATGTGTCAATTTTCGTAACTATTAAAAAATTTAATTAAGGTCTATGATTGTCACAATGATTCCCTGAAATATATTTTTTTTTTTTTTATTAAGCGTATGTGGCATTCCGCTATTTTTTCTTGGAAATAAATGTTTTTTATCCTTTTCTGTCATTTAATAGTGAATCATTTTGTCTGCAAATGAATTACGATTGCAATATGATTGTAGAGCAAACTACCGTATAGTCAAAAATCACCAAAATAGCAGACCAATCGCGGCAATCGCAAACCAATCGAATGTCGTTGGAATACGATTGGTCTTATACAAGTAGCAGAATGCCCGTTATGGTTTAAACTGCTATTGCGATTAATTTCTATTCAATTTTGACATTATTATTAACTTAGGAGAATCGGGCCCCAGTTCTTAGGGCTAAGATCACAGAGCTAGCAATGGGGATGAAGGAATGAGCATCGATCACCACGTTTAATTTGATGTTACGTGGTATCATGAAGTCAGCAACCCCATGGCAACCCCGGCTTCATATTTATTTTAAATTTTCCTTAATCATCATCTGCCTAGCCTTTTCCCAACTATGTTGGGGTCGGCTTCCAGTCTAACCGGATGCAGCTGAGTACCAGGGTTTTACAAGGAGCGACTGCCTATCTGACCTCCTCAACCCAGTTACCTGGGCAACCCAATACCCCTTGGTAAGACTGGTTGTCAGACTTTCTGGCTTCTGACTACCCGTAACGACTACCAAAGAAGTTTTAAATGGTAGCCGGGACCTACAGTTTATCGTGCCATCCGAAACACGGAAGAACTCGTTATGACAAGATGGTCACCCATCCACGGACCGACCGCGCCAAGCGTTGCTTAACCTTATGATCGATCGATCATACCCATATTGATGCAATTGTTCGGTAATCAATAGGTACATTTTTGTTTACAGTTAGATTACACTTGTAGGAGCCATATTAAGCTAGGGGTTATCTTATTGTGAAATTGTTAGTAAAATAAAATGATAACCTAAAATTAAATTGCACTTTTCCTCATTTCCTAAACACTGGCCCATTTTCACCAACAAATACCTAAATTTAGGGATCCCCTAAGAGCATTTACGGAACACTTAATAAGAATTTCGTTTTCACCAAAGTTTAGGTGTCCCTTATACATAGTTATTTATGTCAAAATTGGGAGAGCCCTTATCCTAAATTGCACTTACATTAAGAGATTGTTGGCAACCGTTGGCAAACGGGCATGAAAATTTGCTATTTCCAATATTTTATTCCGGGCACGTCAGTTACGCTATGATGATTGAACCAAGAATAACAAAGTGAAGTAGATATAGTATTATATATTCAAATGGGCCTAGAGGCCCGAAATAAATGGATAAATAAAATAAAATGACTTATAAAACACTTACTTTGAGTAAAGTCAGCTGGTTCAGACAGTCTGATGAGAGCGATGTCATCTATCTGTGACTGTCGCGTGTATCCAGGGTGAGCCACTATGGACGCCACAGGGACGTGCTGAAAACATAATACACAAATAGGTTAATGTTGTTACAGCCTTTTCATCGTCCCATTGCTTGGCACAGGCCTCCTCTCACACGGAGAAGGATTGAGCATTAATCACCACGCTTGCTCAATGCGGGTTGGTGATTTCAGACTTTATAGTCCAGGTTTCTTCAAGATGTTTTCCTTCACCTTTTTATCAGCCATGGGCGTCCAAGATAGACTTATGATTAAAATTATTAAAATAGGTTATATTATGAGTAAATAAATCTAACTTTAAGAATTAAATAATACAAATAGAAATCATTAATTAATTACATAATGCTATATAATAAACAGCGTTATCATTTTATATAGGTACCTAGGTTATGCAAAACACAGCTTAATTTAAAATTATCCTCATTATTTACAAAATTAGTATTTTCCATTTAGATACCACAAGGAAAAGAGGCACCAATATTTGTATTATTTATTCCTAATTATCATAATATAACATTAACTATGCAGCTACCTGACCACATTTTAACTTCTAATTAGCTTATTTTAAACCAGTTGTTAGATGCGCTCTAAAATTCCACGGAGGAAATTAGCCTGGATTAATTCTGATGCAGTAGTATCTATTTTTATTGTTAGAAAATGTGCATGGTCAAAAGTAGTATAACATAAACGTCCTGATATATTAATAAATCTTTTTACGTTATTCGAGGCCACAAATATTTCTGCGTCTAAAATTTTGCGAATCCTTACCTTTGCTGGCGGTGCGCAGTACTTGATACCGTCCGACATTTCGCAGTCAGGGTCATGACTGACATCATGCTCCCCAAGGATGACTGCCTCCAGTTTCATCCTGTCGAGGAAGACCACACAGTGGGCTGCCGTCAGGACATACCACTCGCTGATCAAAGAACCACCACAGCTCAACTTGACCCCACGAGCTGGAAACAAAACAGTCACAAATCGAAATGGGCCCCATATTTTCAAAGAACAATTACTGCATTATAAATTGCAAATTATTCATAAAAGCAATTATGTTATTAACATGATAAATTGTAATCATCAACCTGTAAGTTCAAGGCACTAAGAATTATCAGGGTTTGTTTATTGTTTACCATTTAAAACTGCTCGACTTCTCAGTATTTTAACTATTGTAGTTTACAATAATTAACGTGCACTTAATTACTCTTAAATATAGACCATTTCAGTTTAAATATGCTTAACTTACGTGAATCATATGAAAGTAACACCATCCAAGGCATTTCATACAGTCTCGTCCTGTTCCCGCCCCAAATCCTGTCGCTTTCGATATTCCCACATTTTGTGGGTAAGAGACCGAGGTTCGGATGACTGTCCACGTTCACAGGTCCATTCTTGTTTTCCAGTGTGGCCCTGGTATATGCTTCCACATCGTCATCAGTTCCCACCGTGTTGTGATTTTGTATTGACCCCGATGACGCGCAACAAATCTGTAAAAGAATTGATATTTTATGAGAACTCATTCAAGTCCCAAAATATTTTTGGAGGTCTTAGCTTCGACTGTAAGCTAATTACTGGATAATTAACCTTAGTAAGAACCCCAAGCTATATAACAGCGAGGTAAATTTATCTATTAGGTAAATATAGCTTGGGCTGGCTGTTATATTATAATATAAATAGGTAAATAATAATTTATATCATAAATAAATTCCTAATATTTATGTACATTTTTACATATATGTATTTGTTTGTTTTCCCTATTTCATTAAATAGATAACCGATTTACTGCATGCAGCAAAATTACCAATGACACCGTATTTTTGGAAAACCCCAAAGTAGGTGTAGCAGTAGCGCTATGACCGTGATTACTAAAAATATCACTAGATCTTCGCCGCAGTGTCATTGATCCATTTTACAAACAATACTTATATCAAAACCGTTAACTGTACCGACTTAAGTTTAACTTGACAAATCGATTGTGTGAAAGAAGAAATGGCTGCAAAAAACTAAAGATCGAGAAGTAAGTGTGTAAAAAGAGCATAATATGTCGTTTCGACACCATACTCATACTGAGACAAGATCGGGAGAGCAATAACATAAATCTTAATTATCTGAGTAACTCGAAAAACAAAACTTCCAAAAGTTTTGGTTTCTTGGGAAGATATTCTAGCCCGGACACACAAACACAATAATATTAGGAATGTTTTCTAAAAAGCTAGGCAAAGTAGATGATAAATTAAATTTTACCATTGGCTCCTTGGACTCGAAACCACACGTAATTTTCTGAAGTTTTCTCCTCATGAGGGGAGGCATGGGGTTGCCAGCCCTCCTCACCTCCTCGTAGATATGCGGGCATTCTTTTATGGCAACACAGCGACCTGACTCATTGTCCACTTTGCAGTTGTCTCCAGAAAACACTGTATTAAAAAGAAACAATGGTAAATAATTTATTTGCGTTACACATAGGTATCAAAACTCCTTTGTTATAAACCTGTACAATGACGCAAGGGTTTGTTGTAATTACATACCGGGAGGCGATGGACCGGTAACTGCAATTAAAAATAAGCTACAGTCAGCTTGTGATTTCCATTAGATTACCCGACTAAGAAAGTTCTTGGAGGCATGAAGTTTTCACGGAATCTAATAGTATCTACAGGGTCATTAGGTTTAGATAAAATAATAGTGTAATTGAAATTGGAACTGTCAGGAAGTTATTAACAATGAATTGGCCATAACACTCTCTGCTCCTTCCATCATTCATGCCAGTTTTTACGCAATAGCTGTATGAATTAGGTGGTAGGTACTCTTTTTACGATTTCCTTCTACTCAGATTTAAAATGCTACGTGAAGCATTGTTGAAATTAACAGCAAATACAAAAACTCATCTCTGTGAGGACACTGTTCTATTTGTAGCTGCTAAAAGGAAATAATTTGGCTTTTTGGGCTATGAGGGAGGGTCCCATCCCAGGTCAAGCAAGTACCAATGCAACTTTTCTAAGTTTGTATGTACTTTCTAAGTATATCATAGACACCATTGGCTGTGTTTCGGATGGCACGTTAAACTGTAGGTCCCGGCTGTCATTGAACATCCTTGGCAGTCGTTACGGGTAGTCAGAAGCCAGTAAGTCTGACACCAGTCTAACCAAGGGGTATCGGGTTGCCCGGGTAACTGGGTTGAGGAGGTCAGATAGGCAGTCGCTTCTTGTAAAGCACTGGTACTCAGCTGAATCCGGTTAGACTGGAAGCGGACCCCAACATGATTGGGAAAAAGGCTCGGAGGATGATGAAGTAGTGAGGGAGGGATGACTTCTAAATCAAAAAACTAAACTCTAACTACTCTAAGTAAACAGTGTTGTTTACAGATTTGCACTAATTAAGGAAAAAACGAGTAAGCAAAAAAAAACATTATAATTCTTATTAGGTTTTTGGCATATTTTTTTTAATAATAAACCTCTGAGAATTTATAAGTGATAAATAAATTATTTTTGTGCTGGCTCGAGCGTATCAAGTTCAAAGAGTTTTGTAAAGATATAATTACAAAAAAGGAGATTATTTTTAAGATTTAAAACTTGAATTTATTAGGTAAACATTGAATGTTGACTAACAACATAAAATATAAAATACGCTTTAAAATAGGCAAAGTAGATTTACTCGTTTTAGTTGAGTTTATCGATAACACACCCATGTTTTAAACATATTAAAAATTAATACCTTTTACTAATAGGCTAATTATGTTATTTATCGTTTTCCGACAGCAATTATAGAAATGTAAAATTAATTTTCACTTTATCCTTAATGTTTTACATAAAAAACATGTTTTAAAATGCGGATCAAGTGAAGTGTTCGACCTATGTTTGCACATAATTTATGTAAACAGCTTTAAATAATGATCATAACACTTCACGTGTAAAGTGTTATTTTATTTGTTCGCATCTTAAGTCTGTGCATAAAATAATAAATTACTAATCAATTTTAGCGTATAGGTAAGCACCTAATTGAATCCTAACTAAGCCCATTTAGCCATGGATATAAAGCATGCATTAATTAATTTATCGTTCCGAACCATCGCCGTCTCCAGTGAAATGTCAGGTGGAAAATCAAATTACACTTACAGCATTCCACTCGCAGCACTAATTGCAGGAACAGGGACACGGTAATCATTAATTTAAACATTTTAGATGGTTCTCATCACTGTCATAAACCAATAAATTAGAACTCAACACGTTAACACACTTGTCAACTGGCACGTACACAATCACTATTAAATAAATACCAAATGGTCTTGAATTTATAAAGTAAAATATTTACAACAAATCGATTTTCCTTCCAAAGTGTTACCGCGTATTTATAAAATGAATTGTCTGTGTGGTATGGTTATCCGCCGATAAAGCCCGGGTCAGAATGAGCGCCGGTTCGTTTTATACGAGTTTACAAACTCCGACCACACATGTGTCATTTTCCTCGTGTTGTTGTTTTTTTATCTCGTTACGAAGATTGCAGTTTATTTTGAAAGGTCTAGCGTTAAACGACGCGGTGGACAGTATGACGTAGCGGGTCATCGGCGACTAGGTAAACGACGCACCGTCATTACCATACTAGTTTTGATGGCAAACATGTGCGCAAAACGGCGATCTTCTGATACGCATACCTACTTTTAGCTAAAGATCCTTTGTATGCTATGTGCGTTTACACACGGTGAGATGGCGCTTCGGTAGTCATTGAACAGCTGCAGGTTACTTACCCCAGTGGGTAGGTACGTATAACTAGTTTCGATAATTGTAAAAAACAAATAAAAGTCCTCCTAGTGGTATTCACCAGGATATATATGAGCCCTCAAGTGTCATAAGCAAGCTTGTGAAATACACCATTTCGTCCTAAGAAGCAGACTTTCTAAAAACACATTTATCATAGTGTGTGAAAAAAAACAACCAACCAGCTAATGCCTCACGTGCCTAAAGAACTCTGATAAGTAGATTTGTAAATTATATAGGTAGGTACAAAGAAAACAATAAAACTCTTTTGAACAAAAGCCTACGTTATTCCAAACAACTATTAAATAAAATGTAACAATAAAAATATTAATTCGGTGAGGTGTTGGTTAGGTGCTGCTACAAGTAATCAATTTGCTAGGTCCACAGTTTAACTAATCAATTTTGAAACAGTTTCATGAGAAATAGTTCAAACAGATATAACCTAATACACTTGGAGTAATATGTTTTTGAGATATAGGGCACTCTTCTAGAATAAGACTTATTCTAACTTATTCTAGAACGATTTCTTTGAAACCGTTAAACTTGGTTAATAGATATGCCAGGTATGGATATTTTTCACGTTATCATGAATAACTTAAGCCTTTGAATTGAGCAATATAATAAACGAAGTTTACTGCCGGATGCTCCATTAATAGAACGTCAATAGTCAGCGGCGGCCCTAGCCATTGCGAGGCTACGTGCGGCAGGTCTATGCGAGGCCCTTTGTCCTACGTGAAAAGTATGTTTTGCGAGAGTAGGCTGGTGTTTTGATTTAGCTAAACGTCATGTTTGAGGAGAAATGCTCAAGTTAAACAAATTAATAAAATTTTATTTTTACTACAGTTTATATTTAAAGAATCATCAATCATCCTTGGCAGTCGTTACGGGTAGTCAGAAGCCAGTAAGTCTGACACCAGTCTTACCAAGGGGCCCAGGTAACTGGGTTGAATAGGTCAGATAAGGCAGTCGCGTCTTGTAAAGCACTGGTACTCAGCTGAATCCGGTTAGACTGGAAGCCGACCCCAACCAGTTACGGCGTAGCATCGGGTGGCACCCGGGGCGAACTACCTATTGAGCACAAAAAAAAAACGACAAAATATCGTCACAGAGTAAAAAAATCATGTAGAAGTTTGGGACACAAATTAACCCAAACATGTCTTCAAAAACCTAACTGGTTTTTTAGGCCGCGAGCGTAGCGAGCGTGAAATTTTTGAGTTTTGGAACACAACAGTACCCAAACAAGTTTTAAGCAAAAGCAAAGATTCCAAAAAAAATAAGAAAAAAAAAACAATGCAAAGTGAAAGGCGCGAGCGCAGCGAGCGCGAAATTTTCGAGTTTTTCACCACAACAGTAGGTACTGAAACAAGTTCGAAAAAAAACCACTATAAAGTGAACCAGCTGCGAGCGCAGCGAGCGCGAAATTTTTTGAGTTTTGGGACACAAAAGTCCAACGCTTACAAATAGCGACTAAACAGCTTAGAAATATCCACCGTAAAGTGAATTTTCTAATTATTTGTTTGAGGACTCTCAAAAACTCAAAATTAAGCACAAATAAAAAGAAACCGTGACTGAAGCGAGCGTCAGTTGTTTTTGCTACTTCGGTGCTCTAGCTTTTTGTTAGATTGAGGACTCAAAAAGTAAGCGCAGAATAAATTAGAAATGAATAAAAAACCGCGAGCGAAAAGACAAAAATACAAGAGAGGGGTGACAGTCGGAATGAGAGGGGTGACACCCCTCTCAGTCCCGCTTCAAGGACTTAAAAGCGGCGCTACCTTCTAGGTTCGGCTAAAAAAGGATGAAAAAAATAAAACAAGTGGAAAGTAAAGCACCCGCGACCGTAGCGAGCGCAAAAATTTTTGACCTTTGGGTCACTAAAGCACCTAAAGTTGTATAACAAACAACAGTGCAAGGTGAAGTCGCGAGCGTAGCGAGCGCGAAAATTTTTGAATTTTGGGACATAAAAGTACTTTACTTAATCAAGTCAGAAGGAAAGGCACTACCAAGTGAACAGCCGCGAGCGTAGCGAGCGGGAATTTTTTTAAATTGTTTGTTTAAGTAAACGCAGAATGAATTAGAAATAAAGACCTTGGACCAGATATATATTTTTTCATTATATTTTTTTTTATATTAGTGTGGGTTGTAGCGCGAGGCCCCCCTCAAGCGCGAGGCCCTGTGCGAAGGCACAGTTCGCACACCCCTAGGGCCGCCACTGTCAATAGTAATTCTATTATAATATGTAATACGTAATACCAAGTTCTACATTGCGGTTAGCGGTCCAAGAAAGCATTTTTGTTGTTCTCAGAATTGGCCTCAAATAGGAACTGGTCCGATGTGGCCATGGACCATGAACCATGATTAGGTATTTATCGAATCTTCTGTTACTCATATCTATGGTTATAGTTATTTTGCCCCGTTCTGATATGACGTAAAGATCAAGGATTGTATGACGACTGTTCAAATTACCCAAAAAATGCAGGAAGGAAATATAAATAACTAACAGTACTTTAGTGACGTAAAGCCCTGACGTTTGAAAGTTAAAACCAGTTACAATGATGTAAAAGATGGGAAAGGTTAAGGAAAATGCGTATGCATGTGGAATGATGGCGGATGGCGTGAGGAAGGAAAGATAAAATCTGTCGGAATGCATTCGACTTTCATGTAGAAATCTTTTTTGTTTAAAGGTAATTTATTATTGGATTTGACATCGTTTCTTAGTTTTAAGTTTCGTTTTTAATGTAAATATAGATTTACCAATACCTAGTTTATAAATGTAGGTATACAAGTTGAATTGTCTATTTAGTTATGTGAATAAATACATGAATAATTGTGTGACTAAAAACTTTTCCAGTAATTATTACCGATTTTTGATTGGTCCGTATAAACTGAAGTTGCTTACATAATAATCATCATCAAATTGATGATCCATCGGTATATGGTAATTGACCTCATAAAATGCATGACCCTGAACTTTTTCTATAAAAGATTCTCAATACAAAATCCTCAGAGTACCTACCTGCACACTAAAAACTTTTAGTCGGGCCTTTAATCCGTTTGGGCTCATAAATGCGTATATGAAGATGAATGGTAATACGCACGTTACAAAGATGAGGTAATTAGCCAGTTCGATTGGAATCAAGATTTTTTTTTTAACTCTAACCATCGGGTCAACTGTCGGCCAACTGTTTAGTCAACATACCAATTCAAAGTGCCAACTCAGCGGTAAAAGAAACTATTAAAAATACATAATTTCGAAGCTACGATTACTACTACCACTACTTACTTGGCGTTACCTACTACTATTAAATAATTTAGTATAATAGTACCTACAAAAGAAGCCTGAAAGTAGCGCCAGTTACAGAAAAGATGAGAAGTAGAAGATTGTCGTGGTATGGACATGTAATGAGGAGGGATGATACGCATGCAACAAAGTGTGTGCTAAGTATGAATGTAGATGGATCGAGAGGAAGAGGAAGACCTAAGAAAAGATGGATGGATTGCCTGAAAGATGATAGATATGAGTAGGAAGGGAGTGAGTGTCAGTATGACGAGTGACAGGGGAAAATGGAAGAAAATGACATATTGCGCCGACCCCAAGTAAAATTTGGGAACAGGGCAGGAGAAAGAAGAAGAGTAGGTACTGTAGCGCGTGGCGCGCCAGGACCGGGGATCTTCAGGATTGTATAATTAAAACATTATAAGGAACTTTAACTTTGCGTTTATTCGCTGACTCGGGGGTGAAGTCACATACTTCAATATAAAAACTATTCTATTTCTATTTATATCATTGTCCGGCCAGTATCAATTATGTATTAAATAAAACCTACTTCTAATCTACTTCTATACTACATCTCTACAGTACCTACAAAAGATACACAATGTGTGTCGTTCAAAATCACTCCTGTCGCATATACTGTACATTCTGTGGCGAATAGTAAAAAAAATAACCTAATCCATTCAGTGGTTTAACCACAGGAGTCATTTTTCGTTTTTATAATTTACAATATCATGTGTAAAGCAGAGATAGGAGTATCGAATGTTTTGATCAGTTGACAGCTATCAGTTTTCAAGAGAGAATTTCAGTTGTTTGTAATGACTGACTTTTATATGGTGTTCTAATTTTCGCACATTTTTATTCTATTTACTTTGTTTGAAAAATTCTTTTTTTTAAGTAATTTTCTTTTTTCTTTGTGTCAATCGACATAGGTATATTAACTTCATTTATGTGATTGTGAACGACACACCCGATATGTTTGCTTTCCTGATGTTGCAATTACCTACCTCATGTTGGAGAAACCTAAAAGATAACCTTTCATACAAATCACAATTTATTGTATCCTCCTCTATTCATATTTTTCCTCAATGTTAAAGAAAGGGAATATTTTATAAAAAAATAAATAAACTGCCTTACAAAAATAAACAAATTACAGAAACTTACAAAATAAAATTTTTGATATGGGTCTAGAAGTCGATGACTGCAGGTCTGTTGACTATGTTTATTTTTCCATCGACTTCTAGTCTAGAGCCATATCAAAAGTTTTTTTTTCCCTTTCAGTGATTTTTGAAATAGGTATCTATCGTTTTGCAAAAAAGTTGCTTTTCAGGTTTTCAAAAAAAATCTTCTAAATCATCATCTGCCTAGCCTTTTCCCAACTATGTTGGGGTCGGCTTCCAGTCTAACCGGATGCAGCTGAGTACCAGGGTTTTACAAGGAGCGACTGCCTATCTGACCTCCTCAACCCAGTTACCTGGGCAACCCAATACCCCTTGGTAAGACTGGTTGTCAGACTTTCTGGCTTCTGACTACCCGTAACGACTACCAAAGATGTTTAAATGGTAGCCGGGACCTACAGTTTATCGTGCCATCCGAAACACGGAAGAACTCGTTATGACAAGATGGTCACCCATCCACGGACCGACCGCGCCAAGCGTTGCTTAACCTTATGATCGATCGATCCGCGCGGCTTCTAAATATTATCTTAAAATATTTTTAGTACCTACTCACAATGGCAGTCATAACCAATAATGGCGGAAAGTCCATATCAAACACAAGGTAACTGCTATCGACCGAAAAGCAGTTCCCTAAACTGAGCATTATCTTCATTGCCAAGTCTGATATGCCTATAACATTAACATTTCGGTGTAAAGATCTCGTCAATACGAATGAAATAAGCCCAAACTCGTGGTAGATGCAAAGGTATAGGTACAAAGGTGGAGTTCCCTTGATTTCCTGTCATCTCCATCATCAGATAAGCTGAAAAGTTTATAGGTCATATAGACTCACCCGATATATACGTACATACGAATATCGAGTTGTCGTCCGATGCATGGCCTACAATTTTCGAACGTTGCCTTGGATTTCTCATAGTTTTCGTTAATCAGATCCTGACCTGGCGTCATATAATAGGAAATAATTTCCAAATTGGTCCGTGCGATATCCTTCGATTGGATATCTTTAATATAAATATAACATAATCCTCTCAAAAGTTTTGATATAATGATAAAATCAACATCAATCATTCTGATATTTAAATATATTTTTTAATTTTATAAGATTTTCTGCCTCACTTCTCAAACCAGTAAAACTAAGCCGTTTAATTTACTTTCCTTATCAAATTATAATGTTTCTAATGAACCATAGCATTTTAAAAATGTATATTGATAGTTTTGCCCTACACATACTAAATATACTTTCAAACCGTAAAGATGTCCATAACCTTTTGCCATACCTAAGGATATTTTTAATGGACATGATAACTATGACCTGTTTTACATTTTCCTTGTGTTCTCAACAAAACAACCATGGTTGTTCACAGGATGACAAATAATCATCCCTACATTTTGTTTACCATAAAAGCATAGAGTTGTGTGTGGAAAACTGCGAACATCCATCGCGGAAACTATGCCCTTCCATGCGCGGGTGCGCGGAAGATTTCGGCACCTTATCTAGCATATGCGGGATAGGATAACGGAGATGTTGCAATAAAATATGTGATTAACAGAAGATCAAGACCACCAGTACACTATTCAATAATGATTACACGTCCAATAGAAAGGTTTGGTTGCTACCCTAAGGTGCGAACAGAGCAGAACACGCGCGTAACTAATATCGTTTGTACGCTGCGGTGCACTTGACGCACGGCCCAACCGAGCACTGGGACCTGCCACCAGTCATGAATGTTGGTTCAAACAACAAACTTCATAAACATATTTGACTGAAAATAATAAACGGATAACACCAATAATGTTTTCGATCAAATGGCGGATTATGTTAGCGTTTACAATACTGCTACATCACGGCGTTACGGGTAAGCTAATCGATTTATTTCTAATCCATTAATGCTGTTAGCACCTTACTTTACATTAGATATTAATATGTTTTCAATTTTTTAATTATTTCACGGTTATGAGCTTGCCAAGGTAAATAGATATTTTATTTTACCGATTAAAACTTTAGGTACGCTGTGCGTATGATTCTTTATAAAATAACGATATCATGTGATTAATACCAACTTTAATACGAAATAAATTATATTACCTCAACAATACTTTGGACATTTTCCCAAAATTTAAATAAAAAGTGCCCACACCAGTAGCTTTGAGTCTTGTTTTAACTCTCAATTTTCCATTCTGATTGAGTCATTTCCTTCCTTTTATTACTCATTTAATAAGTCGTCTGATTATTATCATTTTAGAATCTTTGGGATCAGGTATGTCCCCAGTGTGTGTGACGACACCTAATTAATATTCTTTACCGCATAAATTCCTGGTATTTTACGTATTATAACACCTACCTATATTCAATGAATGAATTCTATTAAAATAAATCGTAAAAAAATAATGGCGAGATAACCTTTATAGTGTTTTGTTACATTTTAATTAGTTTATGAATAAATTATGTGTGACTAATAACTTTTTGCCCGTGTTTGTAATAGTATAATAAGTAAACAATGGTTTTCTTTGAGTTCATTTTATGAATTGAATTTTCCCTGGATTCACAGGTTCTTGGCTCCAGTGGCAAAAATATAGGAACAATATCTTATTGAGGCTTGCATCCCTAAGGGCACTCAAAGGTGGGTACCGCATCCTGATTCCGTAACGCACCTTTCATTGAAATCACAATTGCTGTCACTTGTTCCATTAGAAATAAATAGGTAGGTATACAAAATACCTGGTAATGGAAAAAAGAAAGTTGAAAAGTAAATAAACTGATTTTAGTATTATATATAAACAAAGTGAAAGCAATTATAATTGACGTGTGTTACGGAATTAGGATGCTGGTTGTATTTTTTAACTCAACCAAAAACTAAATAGAAAATATATTTTCCGAGGTTTTTCCATTTTTATTTCCCAGTATTTGGGTAAATATAGAGTGGTTTATTTATTCTCATGGTTGGGTACAAAAATACAACTAGTATAGAGCTTTGATAGCGACCGATTCGTAGTGGAACCTGATAAAGAATGTGTGTTAATGAGTTCACACATCATTATGACATTAGCCGTAACATTCGTGCTGCTAATCATTAAAATCCAATGTGACTTACTGATTCTAGAAACGACTGCTAATTAAAGGCGCATTGAAAAATCTTGAAATCTGCTCCATTGTGGAGCATATTGAGGGAGCTGCTGTAGGTTTTATCATTAAACGAATTTTAACAACGAAAATACTTCATACACAGAGCAGAGAAGTAAAGATATAGCAAAACTGCAGGCTTTTCAATCAAAAATTTTCAATTAAAAGTCGCCTTGGGAAGAATTTAATAAAACTTTCCAGAGAATAAGATACATATTTTTAATGCTAAATCGGTTTTTCCGCCATCTCAATAATAGGGTCGCTACGCAAATCTCTATACACCACCTGATAATATACATAAATACTTTTTAAACAGTAAGTACCTTAGTTGCGTGACCCGTTTAAAATATAAATTTTATATTTTAGAAAGACTAAGAAAAGCAATTCATTTTTATTATTAGATGTATATTAAATTTATAATATTTGTCATCAAAAATACTTATGTGCCTATCTATCTATTACAAAAATAAACTAATAAACATTTATGTATTTTATACGTATAACGTACTAAGTACTAACGTATAATAGTACTAAGGTTTAATACAGATTTATTAGCGTCAGCATTATTTCATATTGTGTTACGCAACTAAGGTGGTACTTAAAAAAAACCCATTGACATTCATAAAAGTGCCCTTATAAAACTTCATAGACGATGGATTAATTTTAATTAGATAAGGATACGTGTAGATATTATTAAAGGTAGGAGGTATTATTAGGTAATCCAAAATGCACGTGAAAGTCTACACTTTTTCTTTTAAAGCGATGCAACTTTCCAATTTATGCAAAAACATGCAGATATAATCTACGAGTTTTTTTGGTGGTCAAGGACCCTTTAATTCTAATCCCAACTTTATCAAATTAGTCGTAACGAAACATTTTGTCCTTGCAAATTTAAGCTTTTTATGAATGTCGGAACGGAACGAAGTTTTAGCACTTTTCTATGAATAATAGTAACAAAGGTCATACCTACTTAAGAGGTTAAGAGGATTTTTTGCTTGCATATACTTTCAGATAACTAAATGCATAGCTAGTATATATGTATGTAAGGTTAAATAAAATAAAAAAAACATTGTGAATAAGTAATTACCGTTATCTTCTTCTATGACACATATGTATGAACAAACACTAAATCTTTCGATTTCCTAAGAAATAATGTTAGTCATCAAGACAAGATCCATTAGCGTTCTTTGTGAAAGTAAGTATAGGTATGTAATACAAAAAAGTAGATGTAATTATAAGGTAAGCCGACAATTTAGGAGAATTTTCATGGTATCCTGGTACTGTCAATTAACTATAAGGACTCCTGCCTGAAGTTACTCTAGGGGATGTTGTTAAAAAACCCCGAAAGTCCATAAAGAAAAAGTACCTAAATAGAAAAAAAGAACAAATCTAAACCATTTTTCAATAATAAAGGTGAAGACATAGACAAGACCATAACAGTTGAGGATATAGAGAAGCACCCGGTGTGGGTGAAGCTGGATGCAGTGGATTGTGGAGACAGCGCCGCTGACCGCATCATCGGAGGAGTCAGCGCGGGCCTGGGGCAGTTCCCTTGGATCGCAAGACTTGGTTATCTTGGTATGTTTGCACTATTCACATTTCTCTGACACTTATGTAGTCCAAACATAGGTACAAATGCAAAAAATCCCATAGATTATTCAGTGGAGTTCTCCATAAATCGAACACATATTTAAAAGGAAACTGCAACTGTAGGGACAGTTCATACAAATATTAGTTATCTAGAATACCCAGAATGCTAAATTCATTAACCTACTGGTCAACTTATTAAATGCAACATAACAATGATTAACAGATAATGAACGGGAAAACATTTGCTTATTCCTTTAGATTTGTCACTGTTCAGGAAAATACCAATTTCAAAAGTACATACTTTGTATGTAAAAACATGAATATTGCATAGTTTAATGTGACAAATCACTTTACTATGAATAATAGAAATTATCTTTTCATTGGCTATTTCTGCTAACTGACATCATTATCATTACCTATTACATCATAGTGTCTCAAGATTCATTAATGCAACTTGGGGTCAGTTGTTTACTCAATTATAGTTAAGTATGCGTAAATAAACTACATGCGAAAATCATGTGAATCATGCAGCGTATCCGCGTTTTCATTTTTTTACATCTCAAATCTTTAAGTCAAGAGTGTCGTATAAAAAGTTGTCCTAACAGACAAAACTGTTCGAAACTGCGGTATGTCTAGTGATGGAACAGTACTTATCCTATATTTTAAGTTGGTTTAAGCCATTAGGTAAACTTTTACCTTCAGGAGGATAGATATTCTCACTCACTTATATTTTGCAAACATAAGAAATTACCCACAACAAATCTGTTGCCTTAAAATTATCTTATCCCGGGTCCGGGTCTTATCCCGGGTCCGGGTCTTATCCCGGGACTTTATAGTTTTTCATTAATTTTATGTCAAACTTAACATTAAGGCTTAGAATGTATATCTTATTATTTCCAATACACTTTCTTGAAAACTGATACCACATCGTCTACAAGCACGCAGTCTCGCAAATGTTTCGAAATAAAATAATAATTTTAAATTAAACAAAAGATTATTGATTCAAATAATATCCATATGCTTTCAAACTTATTTTTTTTAAAACACCAAATTGACCTTAATCAGTAGATATGGACATATGTGCGACATATGACACACAAATTAACCCATCCATGGATGGAATGACCACTAACAATAATATACCTAACTCAAACGATGAAAATCCCCGGAAAGTCCAATATTTACAATTTTCATACCACCCAGTGTTTAGGTACATTTTATTTTGAATAACTGTCCATTTGACCACCCAATAGGTACCTAGCTACTTATTTAAACAAAATATTAATAGTATTATATTATAGTGACCAAGTGTAAAAACGCCATTAAAATTTGGCACACCTGCGGATTTATCTACACAGCCAATCCCGCCTCGACTGTAGTGTCAAACTTACCACTTTTGTATCAAAATGTACTACACGATGTTGATTTTAGAGGATGATGAGATGGACTGGATGTGTGGCGGAGCCCTAGTGACTGACCGCCACGTGGTCACAGCCGCGCACTGCGTACAGAAGTCAGAATATGGCCCCGTATTGTAAGTATACCTAACGAAATCTTGTTTTTGAAAACCAAATACATATTTACATATTTTCCTTAATTAGTCCAACATACTAATAAACTGGTTGTGTTGGTATTAGTCTGGCTTTACCTAGTAAGATTTTAAAACAAAGTATATATTTATTTTCAAATTAGACCTATTTAATTGGGAAAAAAGATAGATGGAGTAGTAGTAGTAGTAACCTACAAGAAAGCTAACAAAAGTAGCTTTTTCTATCAATCACAATTTGTGGAAAAATACCAAAGAGTACTAAAGTATTACAAATACTTATTAAGGATGGCAACATACATTCGATGTAGACAAAACCTTGATAACAAACCTTCTAAATCTTCATTCTTGAATCAGGACGACAATCCGCGTAGGGGAGCACGACACGCGAACGGATCCTGACTGCGAGCTGACAGTTTGCGCCCCCGCAGTGCAGGACCGAGCCATAAAGAACATCACCAGCCACCCCCTGTTCAACAAGCCCGCCTTCCATAATGACATGGCTATCATCAAGTTGGAGAAGCCTGTGACCCTGAATGGTAGGTAGTCTTACCACATTTTTTTTTTACTTTTTTTATTTTTAGGGTTAAATAAATAGGTACGTAGTCTACTACCGGTTTGATTAATCTGTATTTCTTCTGGTATCTAGATAAGTTTTAGCTTTTCCACTTCGTTTGAAAGAAGCATTGGCACAGAGCTTTATAAGCGATCTCAAAACTCTAGACAAATGGTATGGCACTTCTTGGTGAAGCAATGTAGGTTTTAGGTGTAGGTAGTTAAGTTGACAAATGTTTCAGCCAAATAAACAATATTTGCACAACAGGAAAAACTGAGTTCGCCAACCCGCATGTTTATAATTAGACAATTATAATCAAGTAAATTCATGAATTTTCCTTCCTATAGCCCCGATTTCAGAGGCGAAAAAGTGCATAATTTGTAAAATTGCACAATTTAAATGGAAATTCGTTTCCTGTTCATAGACTATGTGACACCTATCTGCCTGCCACGCACTCCTGAGCAATTAGCTAACCTTCGCGTTGGTGACCTGATGACAGTTGCCGGTTGGGGGAAGACCAACATGACTACAGAGGAACGGGCTAAAGTGCTGCAGTATGTTGGAGTGAGTAGAACCACCGATGTTTGACACTCTTGGACAAATGTTTATACATTACTTGATCAGTTAATGAAGGCGTGAGTTCAATCGGACCTCTCCTAATTCTCTTCATTTTGATCCGCAATGAAATCCCTGATGAAATCGTAAATGCCAACTGTCTCTTATTCGCTGATAATAGAAAACTATTTTATAAAGTCCTATTAGGTTGCCTTCATTTTATTGTATCTTCACTATAATATTTAAAATTCTTATAGATACCAATTGTGCCGCCGGCAATGTGCGATTCCTTCGGCAAAGGGTTCAAACTAACAGAGGCAGAGATCTGCGCGGGAGCAGATTTTAATAAGGACGCGTGTGGAGGCGATTCAGGAGGCCCACTCATGAAGGTAACATATCTTATGTAGTACTATGATTGTTTGGTGCTATGAAATAGTTACTGGCTGGTTTTTCGTCGGCTCGGCGAAAAAAACTAAAAAAATATAGGTAGTAGGTACATAGGTGCATAATTCGCATTTATTTTCACTCATTATGAAATATTTCATATGTTTTTAAATACCAAATTTTTTCTACGATGGTATAACGATCTCATTAGGCATTAAAAAAAACAATGTAAATAAATATAGCCTTGATACTGTGGCAAATGGTTGACTGGACGAATTGGTCACACATCGAAGCAATACCGTAAATGAGGTATTATAGTTCAATTTATGCCAAATAAGCACGCCAATCTCGGCGTGATTAAACAATCATTTCCTTAAATTATAATATAATCGAATATTTAAATATAAATGATTAGATTCCACGAGGTATTTGATAGCCTACTTTGAAATTAAAATATTTATTTTTCACTTTGCAGGTTTTTGACACACCTGATGGTCCTAAAAACTACTTAGTTGGAGTAGTGTCCTTCGGCCCAACAATCTGTGGCATCAAAAAGCCGGGTGTCTACTCATCCGTGTCACACTTCCTTAAATGGATCCTAGATAATTTAGACTGATTCTAACGTTCTATAGTGATATTACTTATACTTATTCGTAGTCGTTCTATTTATGTTATTAAGTAAATAATTTGTACAAAAAAAGTTTCATGTCATTGGTAATTTATTTTTGAAAAATATTGAATAAATACTTAATTTGTAATGTGAATTAATTGAACGTTTTAATGAAACAAACTCAACAAGATCTACAGTGCACAAGTGAAATAAAATTTCAAATTTTCCCCTATCTATGGTCTATCGGTTACAATTTCCGAGTCGGAGTATTTGTCATCAATATCGATTCTATTGAGGAACTCCGCAACATCTCCTGTGTACGTCTCGGCTGTATCGTTAATCGATACTTTGCGGGATCGACTTGGGCTGTTGTAATGGTAGGATTTGTTCCTCGAACTGCGCTTCTTCGTTGATTTCCTGGGTGAGAGTTGTAAAGTATCTAGTGGAGCGGATAGCGAACGTGGTGCGTAGTATCTCTCGAAGAGCATCGGCTGCTGCTGAACTCTTCCGTACATCAACTCCATCTCGTGAAGGAACTCCTCTCGTCTCATCCTCTCTTCATCGCGCCGAGTTTGAAGCCTCATTGCGATGTCCTCTTCATGACTGAAATTAATTAATATTACCGTTGTCAACAAACAAACCCAAATTAAGTATTTTGTGTGTTTTATTAATAAAAGCACTTATGTACATACATAACTGAATCTATGTTTAAACAAGTGCTTTCATTAATAAAACTTATAATGTAAAGACACGATGATGTAGCGAAATTGGGTTCATACATCTTAGCTACTACATCATGGTCTACCCAAGGATCCGTAATAATTAGGGACTTTATATTTTCGTGGGTCTGTTCGCTTTTCTAGGAAGCATTTAGATACATCATTTTGGGCAATTATTTGGCATGACGAAATGAAACGCGATCAATCATCGGTAAACCCAACCTGTGACTGTACCTCCTTAGCTACCTAGGTATTTGGAATTCGCTAATTCACACCTACCTACTCAAAAAACTTAAGGGATCATTGCCCTTAACAGTCTCCGTGTTGCCGTGTGCAACAACAATAAATATCAAAAAGAATTTTGCGATAAAACGGGATTTGAATTTCAATTGGGATAAAATGGCATTCCGCTTGCTCTTACATTTTATTGATATTGCAAACTAACTTGTTTTTTACAAGATGCCAAGCAGGTTTGGATCGAAGCTGGCGATCTCTCAGCCTCATCTCGTTGCGTCGACGTTGCTCTGCCAAGCGTGACGCGGCTTCCATCTCGAACCTTCTTCTGACGGCCTCTGCTCTCAGCAGCGCGGCCAGGTTTGACCTGCCTGATGCTGAAGCTCGCAGATCGAGAGCCGAGTATGCACGAGCACTGGGACCATTACCAGCGGCACTCCCACCGCTCTCGGTACTTTTGTTCTCAGAATAAATCTTCATAGCAACATCGTGCATCTAAAATATGTTAAATAAGTTCGATAAATCTGTTTATTTGAGTGAACACGTAGTTATACCTATTGCACATTTTCCTTAACTGAAACATTGGGATGATTAAGGATAACGGTACCTAGCTACATACATACATATTTAGCATACGGAAAACCAAACTATTTATTATAATTAGTTTGAAAATGAATAATTATAACAGGAAAACCTACTTTCTTAGCTGCTCTGTCAGCCGTGTTGAATCTAAAAGGCTGTGGGCTTGTAGTGATAAAATCATCTTTGTGACTTTTCTCGCGTTTCTTTCTATCTTTAGTAGGGCTGCTGCATCTTTGTCTATCAGAAGATGATATTGAAGGTACACCGGGAGAGGGGTCTATGGGCAGGTCGCTATGAGCCGCAGGAGTGGAGAGACGGCTCCGGTCCCGAGCCGCCATAGTGCCCGGGTAATTTGCAGCACGCAACATTTCATCAGCTCTAATGCGCTTATTCATTGATCTGAAAAAACATTAAATGTTAGCAAAATAAAAATAGTTCAGTGAAAATCCAAAACACTCACGTTGATGACGAATACCCCGCGGAAACCTAAAATGATATTCATTTTAGGACCTAGCTAGAAATAGAATATAATTGTAGGGGAAACAGAATAAGTAGAATAGGGTCAAAGAAAGTTTATTACATCAGTCAGTTACCTGAAAAAGTCATCCTCTCTCATTTTGTCGTAAAAATAATTGGAAAACAAGTTTTTAGGCACAGGCCGAGCTCTAAACCTTTTCTTCTTTTTACTCTTAGGTAAAACATGAGTAGCTCGTTCGCACATTCCACCAAGCCCCTTTTCTTCCCTTTTTGTGAAACTAAAAGGTTTCATTTGAGCTCTTAATTCTGCCTCACTATTTATCTTTGTTATGGCTCGTCTGTGAACATTCCAATTTTAAATCTAATAAGCATGAATTGATGATGATGACTCAACATCGCAAAAACAGGCTGTGATGAGAAAATCATTAATCAGCCAACAAGCCTGAGTAGCTATAGGTACGTATAAAGTATGAATGTACCTGTACCTACATAATAAGGTAAGTAGATACATTTATAAGAAGAAAAAATCGGAAATAGCCAAAGAAAAAAAACGTGAATTAGCTAAAATGTGTTCTTGATATTTGGTACATAATCGATAGAGGTGTAGCTGCGTCATGCTGCTTTTTACAAAAATAATACCTAACTACCTATTTAATAAAACAATATGATAACATACATTACCCTTAAGTAGGAACATTACAGAAGGGCATTGTTACCGCTTAGCTATAAATAAATGATAAATGCGCAGCAAAAGTCCAAAATTATTTCGCCGATTTACATCAATGTTAATGGAAGTAACGAAATTAAAAAAAATAATGATGTGAATATAGCTAAATATGTAAGAACATAGCTGAATATAGCTAAAGAAGAAGATAAATATAATGTGTATTAATGAAAGTAAGTAAAAGTAAAGTCTAATAAGAAGCATACAGGTAGTTTTCATGTCGTATGGCAACCTCATAGCTTGGTCCTCTAAGATTTTGTCGTAAAGGGGGATACGGGACTCTATCGGGACTGGCTTTGCTCTGAACTTCTTTCGTTCACGCTTCTGATCAAGCATATCGTCGGAAAATGATTTGCGAAGACATCGAAGTTCGTTGACAATGCGCTCTTCTTCGTCTCTGCAAAAATAATTAGAAAGACCCTGATAAAGACAATTAAAGAACTTCACTTTCGTTTTATTGGATTCTAGGTGGAACGCATCATTTTAATCGTAATACATGTAAGTAGGACCTACACTGTAGCAGGTCAACTGTCGTTTGTTTTGTTTAAGATTACCAAAAAAGACCTTCAAAATTGTAGAGTTAAGTATAAACTGGTACCACGCGTTGCCAAAAACATTTTACACATAGGTAGGTACTTACCTACCATATTTATTCAAGCTTACCTCTCAGTCATTTTAAATGGTTTAGGGATTGTAATACTTTTCCTGCGTCCGCGACGAGTGGGAGATCCCGAACGCTTCGACCTTAAAGGGCTTGAAGGCATACTTTGTGTTTTGAACTCATCACCGTCGTCAAAATCTACTTTGCTAATAGGGCTGTCATACTTTTTCCCATCAAAAAAATCATCAGACTTCTGATCTACTTCATTCTTATTTTCAAACTTGGCGTCATTCCATGATATGGAACATGCTGAATGATTCCTTTTCGGCCTTTCACTTCTAGACTTTTCTAAATTGCTTTTCATTGGCGCTATTTTCAAGTCATCGTGAATAGTTTTCTTATCACATGTCTCGTTTTTCCTTATGGATCGTTTTAAACAAGTTTGAGAATTATTATTTGATAAAGGTTTCGAAGGAGCGACTGAAGTAGATATTTCTCGATTAATTTTCATGTTATTTGAATCTTTCGATCCTGTAGAAAATTTTCGCCTTGCTACACGATTTGGTCTAGGTTTACTTATCTTTGTAGTAGTTGTCTGCAATTTCCTACTTTCCTCATCTTTATCTAATGAATTATCTAAAACTTTGTCACTATTTCCATTGGAATCATCAATAAATTCAATAGCTAGACCCAGCATAACTTTCTTTTTGTCCCTCAAAGATTTTAACGTTGAATAAAACTCTTCGGGGGGTAAATGGTTGATATCATTATAGTCCGGAATGCTACGATAAAAATCCTTCAGTTTGTCTGCATCTAAGTCTGCAGCTGCGACAGAACACGTTGAAGAAGAATCAATAGAACACTGTTGTTTAGTAGGTTTCTCCTTCCGCTCATAAGCCGACTTCGGCATTTTACTAACTGGATCCACGGGAACTCTTAGACAAGAGTTATTAAATACACTACTGTGATGTGTCATTCCGGTTAAAAGTTTTCTTTCATTGTTATGTAACGTAGAGTTAACATTTTTCTAATGCTACAAATATTATTGCAGTATTTGTTGTCACCGTAGTCGCTATGGGAATCGTTTCAACAAATTAGTGCTTGTATGTATAGTAAGCAAAACATTCTTAAATAATTATTTTTTAAATTTATATATGATACCATTGCAACTAAATAAATTTTTCGATAAGGATAGTTGTAATAACTGATAATCAAAGAAACAACGAAGTATAAGTATATATAAACAATTTGGCGTAAATTGGAATGCACGCTACTTGTTTTTGACAGCGCTGCCAACTTTGAAGAAAATCCCCGATTTGCGGGAAACTGAAATTTTGAGCGGTAAGACCGCGGCGAATGACAAAGTCGTGGAATTTATCACGAATGAAGATGATTGAAGAAAAAATATGAGAAGAAATGTAAAAAAAAAGCTTTGTCAATCCAAATTAACATAAAAATACCTGCTTGCTTCGTTCGAAAAATAAGTAACAGATGCCAGGCGGGTATTTCGGAATAATGTAGAACTTCCTCGATGTCTGCAGATCTACCACTCTGAAAGCAATCCTGCAATTGTATAATTGAATGTTATGTTACAAAAATATCTATTTGGGAAATTCTGAAAAATCTGGGGTATTTCAGTGAATATACAACATGAACGCGGGGAAACGAAAAATTAGTTGGCAGCACTGTTTTTGACATTTAATTTAACTTTGACATGACAAGACAAACAAAAATAAATTCTCTCAATATTTCTCTCTAACCTAAGAAAATTGGTAATTTTTGTTCTGTACTTACCTGTTTAATATTTCGGTAATTAACAAAAATAATGCGCAAATAGGTCGCTGAATGGTTAGCACTTAGAAGCATTTGTTAAAGTGGCAGATATAAGCCTTCCATTCATTTTAACTATCTTAAATTTACCGCTGCTGAGATGTTCAGTAACAACGTAAAGCGGCTTTTAGTCTGGCATACAAAATGCAGTATAAGAACTACAAGTGTTCGCTGTTTGAGTACTGCCGAAGATGTTACTTCTCTCTCGAAACCGACCACAAATTTTAAGGGGGACTACGATGTGATCATCGCTGGTGGAGGAATGGTCGGCTGCAGCCTTGCGTGTGCTCTAGGTATGTTACATAAACAGGTTCTATTTAACACCATTTAAAAAAGTGCCTCTGCTAAGTCTGGGGTTTATTATTGTGTCTTATTAGAATCTTTTAGCCCAATGTTGTGGTGTTTACCTATAAAAAGTTCATTGAACTCATGTCTTTCCAGTTGTTATGATAGTAGGCACTGATTATTCACTACAATACATTAAGCTATTTTACTGGGTTGCTCAAATAACTGGGTTGAGGGGGTCAGATAGGGCAGTTGCTCCTTGTAAAGCACTTGTACTCAGCTACATCCGGTTAGACTGGAAGCCAACCCCAACATAATTGAGAAAAAGGCTTGGAGGATGATGTCATTAAGCTATTTTACTTCTGCTAAATACTACCTCCTTAAGTCATGAATAATGAAGTGCCCTAATTTACCTTCCAGCCAAGGATTCGTTGCTCTCTAACTTAAAAGTGCTGTTATTGGAAGGCAGTCCTAACAAAAGCTTCCAGCTGAAGCCGGAGTACAGCAACCGAGTTGTGGCCCTCAACCAGAACACCAAGGCTTTGATGAGCTCCTTAGACGTGTGGAGACACGTTGAGGCTATGAGGTTACAGCCTGTCAGACATATGCAAGTAAGTATAAAAAAGCAAACAGCCCTATCAATATTGTCTCTTGCAATAAAAATAAAAAACTAATATATTTCCTATGGCTTCCAAACAAACAAGGTACTTTGAATTTAATTAACTCACTGTAGAAAACCAGCTACTACACATACAAACCCAGCGGTTTCACCTACTTTTCACTTAATGTGAAAAGAAAATGATGAATAACTTACACTATCAACTTTATTTGTTGCAACTACAACAGTTTCATATATTAAAGACCCTTACATATATTTTTAAATATCATTTTTACCCTTATAGGTGTGGGATGCATGTTCAGATGTTATGATAGCCTTCAACAGCGAGGAGTTGTTAGATGACGATGTGGCCTACATAGTGGAGAATGATGTCATGCTGCATGCTATAAACAAAGAACTATCTACTGCTGCGAAGGACAATATTCAGATAGTGTATGATGCTAAAATTGCTGGCTACCAGCTGCCCAAACAAGAGGATCTTAAGCCAAAGAGCTCTGTTCAGATGGCCAATGGAGATACTTACTCCTGTAAGCTTTTGGTGAGTACATCTATTCACAAATATGTAGGCACATAGTTTATGATGATCGGTTCTTTAAAATCAGTCATTAAGGTAAGAATAATTTAAAACAATATGAAAATAATCGAGATTGTAATTCTTAAAAAGATAGGCATAACAATTTTGTATAACAACACCTGTAAATTCAAACAGCAGTACTTAAAGATATATGGATAACATTATAATATAGTCTCCAACACCAGACTGCATAATATAAAAGATAAGAATTAGCTTATCCATATCTATTTAAGGTGGCTGACTGATTTTATTTTCAATCTGATTTAGCCTCGTTTCTGTTGTATCTATTAACTTGTTTACCCTCTTTGTTAATTCTAATAACTGTGTTTTTATATCCACCATACATATTTCTTGTATGGCATTGATATTGAGTGACTGTGGTCTGATTCTGTCCGCATTTGATGCTGATGTGGTCCGCTTTCTTCTCTCAACTTGTTGGCTCTCCGATGAATATCTGTCAAACAAGTTACTTTTCCTCTTGACTAGGTCTTGCTTTGGAGCCTCCTCTTCTCCCTTACATTTCCTTATTCTAAACACGTAGTTGTTGTTGTGTTTTATGCTTTTCCGTGTACTTTTCCGACTGGCCACCATTTTGTAGACAGATGCTATTAAATCTTTCGGGATCTGAAATGATACATGAAGTGTTTATGAAGTTAATTTGAGTGCCATGAGAAATCAAAGGAAGGAGTAGGTAGTAGCGTGAAATTTTTATGGATTAAGTTGAGGAGTCGTAGAACTCTGCTCTTGTGACAAAGTAAGCTTACCCTGTTCTCCCTGGGGTCGTTCGGTCGTATCGTGAGCGTGCGCGTATGAGAGGCGGTCAGCAGAGCCCCCCAGCGCAGCACGCCGAGCAATTGCTTGGGCGCGCACGTCAGGAGTGAGCTGAATAGCATGCTTTCGAGGTGTGCTACTAGTTGTGTTTGACGAACTAGCCTGTCTAGACCTGCGCTCTCTTGCAATGCCTGGAAATTATAAAAGATATCGATGAATATTAAATAGAAAGGAAATAATACAGATATGTATTTCCTAACTTGCGCTTATGAAACTGTGGAGGTATTTAGATAGTTTATGAGATCTCTTAGATAATTCGCCCGCTGGTGCATTTTATAGCGAACCTGAATTAAATGGACATGAATGCGAAAGGTAAATATTTAGTACCTATCTTTCACTGCATGTCACAAACCTGAATATCGCTAACAGCCAATCCAACCAGAAGGTTGGTCAGTATAACTGTGACAAGGACCACGAATATCAGGAACATTCCATGCGCAGTAGCCGGGTAATGAGACTGCGTGGTACTGTTGCTGTAGAATATGTCCTCATACTCCAGTTCCCCTGACATCATCATGACAGTCTTCACTAGAGATGCGGGGAGCTGGAACGCGGCATAGTTGCTGAATAGCACGCTGAACGCCAGTCCAAAGGCTATCAGCAAACAGCTGTATGCCAGCAGAAATGTTGCGAAGTTCACCGTTACTGAAAAAATAAGTTCAAAGCATGTCATTATTTCTACATAATGTGGCATTCCCATGTTGAATAAAGTCCTTACCCGTCGTGAACATTTGCACATATAAACCGAACGTTGGAAACCGGCCGATGATCATCATCAACTCCAGCCAACAAAAGAATATAGTAATAGCTGCGATATCGTGCTGCCAATTTGATGTATTATGTCTTATCTCACCATTATCCCACCTAGGTATCTGGGAAAATAAAATACATTATTGCATTAACGGGCTTCAGCGTTGCAATGATCAATGATTTATTGCTCAGTAATCTTACCGTACACAAAAATACTCCTAAAATAATCAACCATTGCAACCAATTTTCCCATTGCCTAATGTATGCAGACCAATCCAGGCATGATTGAAATATCTCCTTAGACAAGAAACAGGTGTTCAGTAAGAGTATTAGGTACTGGACTGGTCGAAGATATGTTGGCACATCACAACTTCTTGATTCACATAAAAATATTTCTGAAATACAAAAGGTACTAATTTACTTAAAGGTACGAAATATGTACTTATAATATCGATTGAACTAATGTGATACGTACGGAGAATATAGAGACTGTACAAAGTAATAAACAGTGCGTGATAGATAAAGCTCATAACGAAAAACTTTCGTATCCTTCGCCATTTTAGGAAAAGAAACGTTTCTGCAACTGGATGTTTCAGGACGTCTTTTCGGCCCACCTGTAATTATTTAAGTCTTTTGTTAATATTTGATGGTACACTTTTATCGAAAACGAATAGAAAATTCAGTTGGTAGGTACCTCAATAAAAGCTAATAACAGCTCAGCTTCGCCTCTACTAAGGCAGGGCACTAAAGGCCTGAAGTCTATGACGAGCTCGCAATCAACGTCGCCCAACTCATGTTCACTGACATGCACCGCATCGTCTAGCTTGCACAAATACCGCGGTATCACGTCCGGCACCCGCCTCACTATAAACGACAGCGCCGATACACCGCCGTTCGTACGCAGAGTCACGTCACCCCCATAGTCTGGAAACAGTTTCATAAGTGTTCAGAAAATACTTCTTCCCAATGGTTAGAATAACAGGCATTTGACTTTTGAGATATTGCCGTAATATAAACAACGTGAATTTATGCGGTGCTACGGTACAACACGTGTGAATCACTGGAACAAGATTGCTGAACTTTAAACGTTGATTTTGGAAACATTGTAATTAATTGTTTGTAAAATTCATCTATTTCCATAATACATTACCTAACAATAACAATACGCAGGCGGAGAACTCATTTAAGGCGGCAATATGCAGAGGAGTGTATCCGAAATTATCAGGTGCATTAGGGTCGGCTCCTGCAGACAGGAGCGTCCGTGCTACATCGCAAGCACGAGCTCCTCTGACGATGGCTCCGTGCAGGGGGGTTCGTCCGTCTCCGTCTCGAGCCCGAACGTCTGCACGTTTGATCACTAGCAACTCGACAACTTCTAGTGATTGTGCTAATGCGGCTGTAACATTACATCAAATATAATTACGTAATTCACGTAAAACCTAAGCATGGCTAACTCAATAAGTAATAGTTAAATCATGTTTTGGGGTTTTACCTAGATGTAACGGAGTTTGTCCTCTTAAGTTCGGCAAATCAATGCGTGCTCCGTGTTCGAGAAGTAGTCTTGCGCACTCTGCGTGACCGTCTTCAGCTGCCAGGTGTAAGGCCGTAGCCCTACCAGCTCCCAATGCTGCTCTAACGTCAGCTCCCGCGTCCAATAATAACTTAGTGCATGATGCCGAACCAAGAGACGCCGCCACATGCAAGGGTGTCTCAGTGAATACCTGTGTAAACAGATTTGGGGCTTGTTAATATTGTTTTGGAGCGTTTCCGATACTGTGTTTATATTGAATGATGAGTTATAATCTGGTTAATTCGCCGTATACAATCAAAAACAGGATGCACCTGCGGTGTGTCAGGACACGCGCCTGCTGCTAATAACTCCTTGACGACTATAGGCGCGTCGCTCAGTACCGCATAATGTAGGGGAGACCGCTCGCTGAGACCGGCATTAACGTCGGCTCCGTAAGCAATTAACACCTGTCGAAATAAATTAAATATTACAGCACTTAGACTTTTATGGGTCATCTTTTATCTTTAAAAATATTCTGTTTACCTTGACGCACGCCAAGCTCTTCGCGCTCGCAGCGCAATGCAGTGGTGTGGCTTTTTTGTCTGTCGATGTGTCCCACATGTTCGGATTTGCTCCGTGCTCCAGTAACAGTTTGGAACACTCATCGCTGCCTACTAAACAACTTAAATGCAGACATGTTCTGAAAGTGTTGAGTATTTATTAGCTACACAACTATAAAATATTTCATTTACTTATTATTTAGCGTTACCTTCCAGCTTCATCAGTTCGATTCGGGTCGAGTCCCAGCTTTAACAATCTGGAAAGCAATGAACTCCGCCCGAGCCAGCAAGCCCACAATGCAGCTGTTAACAGCCCATTTTCTGTGTTCGATGCGATTTCTATAGTCTCATCATAGTGTCCAGATTCAATGGTTGTAGATATTTCTTCGGCAAGTGGGAGATGTCGTAAATTGTAATCAATTTCATCTGAAAAACGTATTATAAGAATTTATCCGGGGCGTGCCAAATTGTTGAATGAAATCAAGTTGTGACATAATATACTACGTAGTTTATTTAACAGACATAGCAGGCAGTGCTACTCGACAGCTGTTAAAAAAATCAAAATTATCACCATATGTATCTGGTAGTGACCAATACTGGTGACTGTTCTGTCTGAAACTATTCATGTCAACAATAAACACATACCTAGTTCCCAAATATCCGGTGAGGGTTTGACGCGAAGACGCTCCGCGAGGTCGACCCCATGTGCGGATTCGTCGCTGGAGATGTAGGCCGCTTCCACATCGTCATCCGTGTCCTCGGGCACCTGGCTCATGCCGCCGCACCATCTCGCGCTGCCCTCGCGTAACACCTACACAATACTCCTTGTAAACACCAAACGTTACTTTGCAGTTCACACCACCACACTCCTTTGATCTCTACACGCTTAACCGACCATGAAACCATTCGTTACAGGATATAACCGCATTGTGTAGCACAAATATTATGTTAAATTATTTATGACTTACAAGTAGATGTTCTAATAAATTATTTCGGTCTTAGTAATCGATGTACGCGCTTTATTCTTAACAAAACAATTATATAAAACGTTTATTAAACATATCGTTATGAACCTTTTTCCTCTTTCTTTCATGTTCGCTACGAGTATTCGCTCTCCGCGGCCGGTGTCCGGGTGAGCGTATCATAGCGATCGCCCGCGCTTTACTGAAAACTGAAAGCTACTCAACTCCCGTTCTTGTCATCCCCGCCGATGGATGGAACCACAACACAAGAAATAATCGGATTTATTGCCAAAACATTCCATCATCCTCCTATTCGCCTTTCCAGATAATGCATACAAATCGATCATTTCTGGAAACATGTCTATTCATTTTGACGCACTTATTTATATTACATTTCAAACGTTTTGAACTTGTATCGAGCAAGTGTTTTCATGGTTTTGATAGCGTCACCAATGATTGTCGCGTGTCGCGACAGCCGGCCTACGCAATTATTTTAAGAACTACTAAAATGCTGTCCGGATTCTTTAATATCCACTGAACCAATGTCCCTTTGATTTCTATAAAAAATGATATGTAACATCGTTACAACATCTTTCAACACAAAATTAAGACTGCTTCAGTTTCCAGTTGTTTTTGACATGTAATATGTTTCTTCTTTGAATTAAATATGAAATAAGTTTACATTTTCTTCGAAATTAATTGCATTCTGTTTCTAGAGGTGTGCACATAATTTATATCCCAGCTCTGTAAATATCAATCTGAAGGTTTTGCTCAATTAGCATCATGCGTTCCTACGCAACTATAATACTTTATGTAAGCTTTGCTAAATTCATCGTATCATAAAGTGACCGAAACCACCTGCTATGCGAGTGGAACATGCAAACAATGAAATCAAACAGCCAATATTAGAACGTCATAACCGCATGATTCTGGCATACTTGATTTCGGAATTGTTGCTCTTTGCACACACTTACCTACTTGTGTTAAAATATAGGATTTTTCAATAATAGGAAAAGCTCTAACCATTATAAAGAGGTCCTGGGGGAAAGGATTGATTAAAATGAAGGGTGGATGTTCCTTCAGACGCTTTCTTGTAAAAGGATAAAAAATGTTAAAGCAGGCCGTTAACGTGACGTGGTGCCCATATAAGATAGAAGCCGTTTACTAATTTCTTACGGGGCCAAATATCTCACGTGTACCACAAAAATACCAAAGTTATATATTTGTAATAGTTAACATCAAGGTTTACAATCTATTTTAATCTCTGTTTAGACATACGTCCGACTGATGGGGTTCGGGTAAATTGTTTCTTTACATTTTACAAGATCTTCATACCGTAGATACGTGGCGATCTCCTTTGTTAGATAAACACGTATTTTTCCTGCTACATGCTTGTAGCTAGCGGGCCTTTAGCCACCTGAAAACCGCGGCTATACATCGACAGATCTACCATAACGACAGATTACTTAATAGTAACTATCAAAGACACAAGACTTTACGAGAAAAGTGCCTAAAATTACACATTACAGTTATATCCTGATAAACCAAACAAAGCAGTATTTCTCACAAGTACGCTACTAAATGTCTACTTATGGACTGGTTTATTAATTTCATAAATGTATAACAGTTTATTTATTATGTATATCGGAAACCCGGCAATCGGCCAGCTTGATTCAGGTTTCCTGGAGTCGTGAAAGGTTAATATAATGAAATATAGAGTGATTGGCTATTTTTGTCTTTACCTCAAATCTGTGAAAGCCACGTCATCGCATGTACGACTAAACATTAGTTCTTTCATTCCATTTAAAAGCTCTGCTGAGATTTCAGTCAGACATGATTGGATCAACGGCCGAAAATGCGGTTTTTACTATGTTTTTTCGTTATTTAAAAGTTAAGAACTCATTCATGAATTCTGAATTCAAACATTGCACATTCATGGAGGTTTAGGGTAACAAAGTTTGACTTACCGTTTTGGCGTTGTCTTGTATAGTTTCGCGCAGCATGGTGGCACAGTCCTATCTACCGGTGAGCACTCCACGTGAGGACCACTTCGGCATTATTTCTTAATACGCAATACGTATTTAATTCTAAATCGATCACGCTGACCTAATTGATTTTTCACCACGTCCCGGTTTCTGTGTAAGACCGGATATTGTTGGGAGCAACACGTTCATACGGAATATTTTCAAAGAAAAAGTCTGCTTCAAACTTGACATTTATAAAGATAAATAACTACATATTTGATTTACTCGACGGAAAACGTATTCTCCGAAGTCGTGACTTTCTTATGGAAATGTTTGTTTATAAAGTGGTCAGGTTTTGGTGCATGTACAAAATACAAAGCATCCTCAGTTCAATGACTTGGATGAACAGCTCGGTGAATGCAAAGAAACAACACATCTGCTTTTAGATTGCACCACCTACATTATCCTCTGTCTAAATTGTACAATTTTTAGAATGTTTCTTTTAGTATAGATCAAACAATTTTTCCCCAACCCGACCCCAACATATGTAGTTTGGGAAAAAGGCTCGGAGGATGGATGGAGAACAAACAATTTTTCAATACAAAGACAAAGCGCTGTTATAAAAATCTTAATTCATCATTGTTAGAGATGTCTAACCAACCTTGAAAACAGTAAACACACACTTTAGTAGTGATCGCAAAATAAATAAACATGATAAATATCTATCCGCATTTGTTTACAACATTCTGATAGCTGAATTGAATAGGTGTGCAAAATAGACCGTGCAAAAATTCAGGAAAAGTTATAACTTTTCGGCTAACTTTAGCTCTAGCCAGAATTGAATTTAGTACAAACGCTTGAAGTATGATCATTCATGCAATTTTTCTTTGTTGTAGTTCATTCTTTCAGGCACATACAAATAAAACTGAAATAGAATGAAGAGTCACTCTAGAAGCTTTTATAGAATATTAGATTAACGTTACATACATTGATAAAATAATATATTATGTAACTCATAGGAAAATATATGCCTGTGCATAGTAATTATTCTTCTCTGGCAGTTATAAATTAACGAACAGGAAAAATAATGTAGGTGTAGGTACCTATTTTATGATACCGAAACCGGACTTGAGACTAGAACGAGATCTATCCGGATAGTTTTCAAGTACCTAACTACTTAATTACCTCACTGTTAGGAAACTGAAAGAAATTATTTACTGGAGAGATACAAAGTAAATTAAAGGAAAAGTAGGTACTTCTAATCTGAATCTCTGTCTGATAATCTGAATCTTAGCTGCTCACACATTGCAAATTTCCCTAGGAAGGCTTGAATCAGTTGCTGTTTATGTGACTTACCTACTAATTTAACACATAGTAAGTGAATATCTGTAGAAATAGCTGCAGTAAAAATCGTAGGTATGTATACTTGGTATCAGTAAATGTACCTATGTACTTGACTCTGAGCTAGTATTTCCTTAAATGATTAACAAAGAATATATTGTTATGAAACTTTACAGATGTTAAATGACAAACTTCTAATATACGTGAAGAGTGTTTTCAACTAGCGTCCGTATATACCCCTATGTTTCAAGTTATTCCATTGTCTAACTTTCAGGTAATAGATAGATAGATAGAGGTTTTAGAACTTTTCCGTCGATTTTACACGTGATTTTTCAGAGACAAGAAAATGTCCTTACTATCTAGGATAAATTCTAGAAGGATCTGTTGACTTAATATGCATTTGTAGCATCTTTGTTTGGTTTTCTTACAAGCTTTTCTATGTTGTTGAGGTACCCTGCCTAAGGCACCCTGGAGTGCCTAGCGTACTTAGCGTAGCGTACTTAGTGTACTTAGCGTAGCGTGATTGAAGTACCTACTAATACATTTGAAATGATTATTCCTTCAAATGAACTTGTTAGAAAAAAATAGCAATGACATGAGTATTTTTTTATGCTTTTTGAACTTGTAAACTGCACTGCACTTTTTCTTTTCTCACTGGCCACCACTTTCCGCGAGATCGCGAATCATATCGTGCAAGTACCGTACAGGTACTCAGATCGGCGCACAGCACTGTTATACCAGTGCAGCCGAGCTTACACGCCATACACAAATAAACCAACACAACTAATGATCATACCGCAGTCCCAACATCTGTTTACTATGATATTTTAACAAAAGCAAAGCTATTCTTGTTATCCACTTTCAGCATCTAAGTGGATCTTCGAATCTTTGTATAAAGTCTGTCCTTTCCTATTTTCAATGCAAGTCATCTGCATCAGTACATTGGTTGCCGAGTTAAAGTTTTGATGAATTGGACAATTCCCAGGTCACTAGATAATATTCGTGTTCATCTTATAGTATCCCATTATGTCTATAGTCCCATTATGTCTATAACCTAAGGGTAAAAATAGAAGCAGTAATGGCCAGAACCAAAATATTTATTACGGTTCTGACCGATTTACTTCCATTGGAATGTATTAAATAGGTTCAACAGCCTTGCTTGGGGAGAAATGGCCAAAGACGGCTCAATATTGATATTGTATTGTCGCGTCACGTCATGTTGTACCGTACTTCGTAGGTACTCTACTTTTTGGCTGATAGTCGGCTGAAAATAGTCCTTGTATACAGGAAAAAATAAAGAAACGCCTGTAATGTTTTAATCAAATTTTATTTCATCTGTTACAGATTGGTGCTGATGGAGCCAATTCAGCAGTCCGAAAGGCAATGGGAGTGCAATATCTGTCATGGAGCTACGAGCAAATGGGCGTCGTTGCTACGTTGAATTTATCTGAAGTAAGTACCAATAAACAGATATCATAATCGAATGATAATGATAGGCGGGCCGCAAAGATCTGGTCCTGTCTTGAACACAGATTGCAACACGAATTCCATAATACGCCAGCCTTATCATTTCTCAAATTTCATCATTGATTCCTCCTAAAAGCATCTTGGATTCGTTATTAAACTAAGTATAACTCGATCAGCTTCGAATCTATTGCAGCTGACTGACAAGAATCAGATGACAAGGTAAACTAAATATTTACTACATTTTCTGTCTGGATGCTCTCAGCAAGTAGGTACTGACATTTGAACGATTGTGTCTAGACAGCGTAGACATCAACGGTACTTGCACCCTGACACAATTTGCTAGCATAGTCTAAAAGTCTTGGTGCGTCTGTAATCAAATGGCCGACAATAGGTACGTTAAAAATAGTTCAACAAAAGCTCACACATAGCGCTAGTAGCTCCCTAAAACATTATGAAAAGAAAACTATTTCGCTAACTACACAATTTAGCAGCAGCACGTGGTACTTTTTTTCGGGAATGGTTTAATTTTGGAAGGCTAGAACTTGCACGTGTTAATTTTTATAAGATAAACTATCAAGCTATATAAATAAATACATGCCTTCACCAAGGCTGTCCAGTAACAAGTACGCTTACTATAAATAACGATATACAAGTTACCGTAGATATAATTGCTATTCTTTACACAGCTCACGCACATACCTACGTAATTATGTATTTGTGATCTCTAAGGCCAAACATGGATTTACGCCTGATGTAATCAGGGTAAACCCGTCGCTATCTGTCACATACTTTGGACACCTAAAACCGTAGAATTATGTGGTTTCCACTTTAGGCAATATCAAAATTTATAACAAAATAATTAGGTACCTGTTTATTTTTAAAGTAAAACATTGGGTCATTGGTTCAGGGATAGTGTTAGATAAATAATTTGCGGTTGCAAATTATTTTTGTGACCTAATAACATTTAAAAAGCCAATCTGTCAGGATTTTCCCCGCGGTTGAAATACTATCTTAGGGAACTCCTTAACTTTACCTTACTTAATACTTACCTAATAGTATAACCTTCTACCTGCCACAGCTTCAAACCTTCTTACCATATTACATTGAAATTCAGTGGTTTACCACAATGTATTTATTACATTAGCAAAATATATACCTTGTAAACAATGTACTTACAAGAATTAAAAAGCCTTTTTATCAATTCCAGGAGTGCGAGAACACAACAGCCTGGCAACGCTGGTTGCCCACGGGTCCGGTTGCAATTCTTCCTCTAGACTCCAAACGAAGCTCGTTGGTATGGTCCACTTGGCAGGACGACGCTAAGGAGCTACTGAAATTACCTGAAGACCAGTTTGTGGACGCATTGAATGATGCTCTGGTAAAATATATTTTTATTCTGTAATTAGATTACCTAGGTATAATGACTACTATGCCATTAATGATATATAGCATAGCAATCAATATAGTTTATACTGCGTAGGTACCTGACTTGATGTAGGTGTGTTAGTAAATCTCCGCTTAAACATTCGGGGGAAAACATGAATGAATTTGTTTTAGGTGTTTTACATTTTATTAACTACTAAATAACATTTCCATATCTGGTTTTCCAAACCGCAAACACAAACAAAATTGCAATAAAATTATATAAAGAACTCTATTCCCACGCTCAGTCATGGGAAATTGACTGTATCATCACATTATTTTTAAAATATCACTATCAAATACCATTCAAGCATCGGTTATTCATTTTTAAGTAGGTATGAATATGTACTCTCATGGTAGGTATGTATATGTATACTTTTGCACACATTTGATCATCGAATGACCCCTCCCTCTGTAGGTTAGCAGCAGACTCCTACTGTCTAAAACCCAACATGTTCCTTCGCAGGCCTTTCATGTACCAGGGCTGCGGTAACTCTTTCGAACAATCCCGCAGCCTTATCCTTTTGCACGCCTCAACTTGAGATAACACTTTCAAAAACAGCAATAACATACTAAGCAACGTATCTCACATTCCAGTGGAAACAATACCCCCGCAACACTGGGATCGAAACCGTGACGTCTTGGACGAGTTCGTGGCTAAAGCGAGTGGGTCTGCCCGACGGAACTGCGCGCCAACTGCCGCCTTCCATCTCCAATGTGGCTCCTAACTCTCGGGCGGCTTTCCCGCTAGGGTTCGGGCATAGCACGCGGTATATTGGACCTGGAGTCGCGCTTATTGGGTAATGTGGTTAACGTAGTACTAAGAAAGGCAATAAACATGAATTAGAAATTAAACAAATTGTGACTATGGTCGTGCCAAATAAACCCAGTCCGCTAGGTATACGCCAGGTAGCTAAAGACTGTCGCTGATTTTATTGTATTTAGCTGCAATCATAGTTTCTTAACTATGATGTGAAAGGTCTTTTTATTTCTTTACAATCCGAAAAATAATTTGTCTCTTGTGGAATTCTGACTTTGTAATAGTAGCGACATCTATCTTGCTACTTTAGAACTGTACATGATAAGCAGAAGCTAGAACTATTATATTCTACCTTCGCGTTGTAGATGGCGCCACTGCCATAGACCCACATTAACAAGAAACCTACTCTAACAGCCAGTTTCTTCATCAAAAGTTAAAGCCAAAGTAAAAGTCAAAGTAATGTCTAAAGTAAAAGTAATGGTCAAATTCAATGTTTCTATTAGTTCTGCTGTCACTTTAGCCGTAACTTTGACTTTAGACATTACTTTAACTTTAACTTTTGATGAAGAAACTGGCCGTAAAAGTAATGCAGTTAAGAATTAAACTAATAATTATGTTTTTTTTTTTTCAGCGATGCAGCTCACCGCGTTCACCCTTTGGCTGGACAAGGTGTCAATCTTGGTTTTGGTGACGTCAAAGATCTCACACATTTACTATCGGAAGCTATGTACAGCGGACTAGAAATAAGTATGGTTCATTCAGAAAGACTGAAGTAGAAATATCTCAATAAGTGTAGTGTCTTTTGGAACCGCAATAAACTATTAAACTATTTTCAAATATGTGTCCCTATGGTAACTTACCCACCTAAAGTTACAGGAAAACCCACAACTTGAAAGTGGCCCGGCTAAAGTATACTTACAAACACCTCCATGACCTCTGAAAATGCTAGATTAATTGATCATTATTATTCTCAGTTATCTATCATCAATATTATGTTATTATATGTATGTTATTTTTGAATCAGAGTTTTTGAATCCAAACTAAAAAATTTTAGATACTTTAATATTGATTGTGAGTTTTTATTTCAGCTCACCCAGATTGGATGGGAAAATACGAGAGTGTACGCCAGAGGCATAACGTGCCTACCCAGCTCATGATAGAGATGTTGCACCGCATTTATACTGTGGACCTGATGCCTGTAGTGTTGGCGCGAAGCGTCGGCCTGCAGATCACTAACGCGTTACAACCTTTGAAGGTACCTTGTCAATTTAACTCTTAAAATATGGTAAAATGCGTATTTTCATTAATTCTCATTCCCATCACTGTATAGTATAGTATATGCGAGTTCGTTAACCTGCTTTTTACATGATTTATTTATGATAGGAGACATATGTGATAAGATAAGATCCATGCTGCCTCTGACAATGCGGTGCATCGACTTGCTTAGAAGAAAAACAGATATTTGGTGTCGAAAAATTAATCACGCCAAAGGGACAATGTAAATTCTACTTTCACTAAAAAAATAACTGATTCGTTTGATCAATCTAATGCTTTATAATTATTTGTGGACTAATAATTTTAATGAATGATCGCCTTTCACACGCAAGTTATTTACGCTAGCTTGTCTGCATCCATCGTCTAATGGGAAACATTTGAATGTTCCTGAATAATTTCATGGTAACTAATTATTGCATGTCTTCTTGCATTTTGGAAAATATTGTTACTTTTATTATTTGTTAACCCTTAAAAAGCCTGCAAACATAGGTAAAGTTCACGGTAATGATTCTGATATCCTATCTTAACTCTTGAGCGGTTGCAAGCGTGATGTTATGATATTACAAAACGTGTGTACGTGCGCTACGTATGACACAATGTTTTGCTTAACTAGCTATCGTTCCGTATTGCACCAGCACTTTCATAACATTGATTACCTTAACGAAACCGCAGAATGCGTAACAGTTATTTGTTTATGCATTTCAAACCATTATTCACAATAGCAAGTAACGCAATCAAACCAACATTTCATTATATTGTCGTGATAAGTACCTACATATATTAATGAAATTTCATTAATGAGCTGACGAACTTTATCAACAGGCATATTTCTGTAAAATATAAATAATAAATTACCATGGTTGTATTTAATATTTATTCCTGGTTTAATTCCAGACTATTGAAAAGACAGTTACAGTTTTAAGATTTACTAAATTTCACTATATAGATAGATCTACCATACCTTAATATCAATGAACTTTGCGTAGACGTCAAGAACACTGCCCTTTTTAAGGCAATGTCGTCATTGTTAGGTCACTTTAGTGACGTAAAGGTCACTCCGTCTACGAAAACAAAAGAAACCGACAGATAATAAGTAAAATTTATAGGAGTTTATGTTATTTATAAATATACATGCATGGCATATGATGACTATTAGCATTTTATCAGATTTAAAACCCTGAATGCCGCTTGCATCTTTTTACAACTACCTATCTCGCCTAAATTGCACGTAATTTGCTAATTACTACAACTCAACAACATCAATTACCTAACTAATCATTTAAAATCGCTTAAATGATCCCTTTACATTACGGTTCTGTAATTTATTTTCAAACCCTTCGCACTAATGAGTAGTACCAAGAAGTATGTTTATAATTAGTTCCTAAGAGTTTTACAATGATTACAAGTTTAGAATTAAATTTTTGTTAACTAGTAAGTACATGTCGTTAGAATAGTAAAATACAGTATTCCTTATTTGTTTCAGAAAATGATAATGTCCCATGCAACAACATAAAATGTTATTAGTCCCCACGTTGGAATGGCAATCGCATCGAGGTCACACAATTCACAGAAAGCTTATCGGCAGCCTCAACGGCGTGGTCAAGGAAAACTGTTTGATGTATTATTTAGTTAAATAAACTTTAAATTATGTTACTACAAATTGTTTTACATTATATCATCTACCACCACCATTCTAGAAAAAGGCGGTTCCATTTGTGTTCTCAGTAAAATACTTTGTTTATACGGATAAAACGTAGATTCCCAGAAACCCGGGTCTAGGAAATAAGTATTTAACAGGAATGTAGGAACAAAAGCTGAGCAAATAATACTTGATTCCACGAAAAATAATAATTGAGCTCATCAAATAGTGGGCACTCCGTTAAAGTAATCGGATTATGTTAAATACCCTAATACCTCTCAATCTAATACCTCTCTCTGGTAATACAATGAGACAATTAACGAGAATGATTAACGGTTTCCACGGAAAAACATTTCTATACGAAAATAAAAACAAATGGCTATCTAATATTTTAAGTAAAGTGTTTGTAAGTAATTTGTTATTTAAATGCGTAGACACGATAAAAGATTTGTCAGCACGATAACAATTCTGCGCATTTCAACTATTGCGCAGATTGAAAGTCGAAGAAGATATGAAATCTCTATCTTATCTGTTTATAAACAAGTTCACTGGTTAGTCTTTTGCTACCGGGAATTCCTTTGAGAAATTAATGTTAGGCGACGCAGCCGGTCATATTGGCGTCGCTATAAATAAATATTGGTTGGTACAGTCAACTTCAGGTCAGTGGTAACAGTTTTATAGGAAAATCGCACTTATTACTATTGAGTTAAGGTGCATGACAGTTACCACTGATGTGCGGTCTACCGTACTCTTGTTTTAAAAACACCATGTACGCAACCATTTTGACGATGATTCTTGGAACAAACCATAGACTTATAAGCTCGATGGAACAAACAGTCTACTGATAATAAGAATGTCAGTAACAGTCCTGGGCCCCGATTCTCCTAAGTTAATAATGTCAAAATCGAATCGCAATATGATCGTAATAGCAGTTTTAACCATATCGGGCATTCTGCTACTAATAAAAGACCAATCGTATTCGATTGACATTTGATTGGTGTGCGATTGGTCTGCTATTTTGATGATTTTGGTCTATACGGTAGTTTGCTGTACAATCATTTTGCAATCGTAAATCATTTGCAGACAAAATGATTCATTATTCAATGACAGAAAAGGATAAAAACGTTTATTTCAAAGAAAAAATAGCGGAATGCCACATACGCTTCAATCGTAATCGAGTCGGGATTGGATCTCAGTCGAATCGAGTCGAACGTCAATCGAATGGCGCTTAAGTAAAATTAGGAGAATCGGGCCCCTGATAATGTGTACACACAGTATGCTTTGTTATCGGTTTTTGTGGGTTGGTGTGAACAAAATGATAATATGACTATACTAGAGACACAAACAACATATGATGATATGAGTTACGTCCTACTTAATTTTAAAGCGTTTCACGCGGTGTCAGTGGTGGTATTATCATACAAGCTCAAAAGCCCGGCTTGCCTTGCTAAAATGCTCAATTGACTCAATAAAGAATCAATATCGAACGCGAACTATTTAAAAGTTCGCGCGCTTAATTGTATCTACTCTTTCAAATACTATCTCTGTCCCTTTCGCAAATAAAGCGATGTGCATGTGTATATTAATGATTAAAGGTAGAAACACATTATTGAAACGCCACGCCACCCGACAAAACGTGATGCGTGTTGAGTGGAATCAATTCGTACTATTTTCTATGCCTAGAATCACATTATAAACACCCGACGCAACAACATGCGCGCACACGCCACCCGATCCCTGACTGCCAGATCAACGTGTCGCCGGTGGTGGGATAAACACGCACCGCTCGCAGTGTGTTTCTAGTGCAGACCCGACGCCACGCGTCATTTGTTCGAGAACTTTCTTTGATTTTGCGCGCGGATTTTGACGTGACAACGTCTTATAAATTGGTTTGCCGGGTGACACTTCAAGAAACTGCGTTACGCTCCGCTCACGTTATGCGCTCACAATGAGAGCGAGTGAGAGGCACGCGTCCCTTCCACTCGGGCATGGTTAGCCCGCCTAAGAGCGAGAGAGACAGACATAAAAAGTGAAAAGTAAATGCTGTTTCATTGTACGCAAATGTATTGCAAGTTATTGTATGTATATTTGTATAAATTTTGTTAATATGAAATTCAGTGCGAGATTCTTTGTATAAATTAATGTTTTAAATATAATTCTTTGTATAAATAAATGTTTTAAATTGTTACTATTATTTCATCCTTCTTCCTACTATACGAATGAATATTCACATTAAAATTATTTTACCACTCAAAGTCGTTGTCACGTAAAACTTTCGCCCGTATACCGACTTTACAGGCAACCAATTTTTTTTATTTGCATCTTTTGGAAATGAGGGACGAACAATTAATAGAATTAGTGAAACGATATCCTATTCTATATAATACTAATTTAGCTCAGTACAGGGACCATACTGTACGAAATAATGCTTGGTAAGAAATTGCAGGGGTAATGGATACACCAGGAAATTTTTATTACGAATATTATTTATTACAAAATAGAATATACTTATTTGTTACTTGAATATATATACCTATGTTAACTAAATATACATATATCTCGTATGAACTTATTTTCATTTATTTCATGCACCCAGTAACGTCTAGTTTGTTTCTTATTCTTGAGTCGTTTCAGTAACATATATGTACCCAAAATTTGCATCAATCCATCTTCAAAATCTTCATCTGACTCGTTATTTAGAAGATCCATAGTACACGACTATACATGTTCACCGCCGCACATAGACTGAATTAAAAAATTGCAAGCGTGTCGTGGCATCACGTGTTGGTAATGTGCACAGTGCTCATGGGGTGGCGACACGTTGTGTGGCGTGGCGTTTCAATAATGTGTTTCTACCTTAAATCTATGTGTGCATGCCTCTCTCTGACCTCTGACTGACGCGAGTCATGACCTTGTCAAAGTCAGTTTTTTTTTTTTTATAATTTATTCTTGGCCATAGATACAAGTCTTTCAGCCGAAAACATGGATAATTTTTAAAATATTTCTAAATTACAAAGAAAAAATAATCTTCTTAAATTAAATTAAAAATAATAATCTACTTATTTGCAATACAATACTCTTAACTTAACACCTTTTTATATTTTTTCTACCGTGTTACATATATATTTATACAATGTCTTATAAAACTTCTTGTTGGCAAGTAGTTCCTGAACTTGGCGGGGAACACTTTGTTGAATTTCTTCACATTCACATATTTCAGTTACTAAAATTAAACGTTGGATATTAAAATTTGCACATTTCAGAACAATATGATCCAGATCAGCAACTTCAGCATCACAGTATTTACATCGGCTATCGTTATATATATTTATTCTGTTCAAGTGAGCTGGCGTTAAGCAGTGTCCTAATCGCATGCGAGTTATAGTTGTTATAAATCTTCTATTAATATATTCACAATTATTAAACCATGGTTTTCTTCGTAATTCTTTTTGGATATCTGCATACCACTTGCCTTTATTTTCTAGGGTTAGTGTCCAGTAGTCATTCCACAATTTACGGTTGATCTCTTTGATGTGGCTGTGGTAATCTGAAAATGGAACCTTCACAAGCTCTGTCTGGTCATCATAATGTTCCCAATGTGTTGCAGCGTCAGCAATTTCATTTCCGGTTATGCCACTGTGCGAAGGCACCCATACGAACTCTACATTAATAAACTTATCCAGTAACTGTTTGGTCTTAACTCTAATTTCATATAATATATAATTAAGCTTAAAAGACATATTTACATTGTTTAAAGCAGATAGTACACTCTTAGAATCCGAAACTATGAGAATTGTATGTACATTATTTACAGAAATTGCATGTTGTAATGCACAATAAATAGCATAGCTTTCTGCAGTGAAAACGCTACATGCTGCATTTAATTTTATACATTTAGTAAAGTCCAGTTGTGGATCATAAAATGCTGCTCTTACATTATGATCTGTTTTAGAGCCATCTGTGTATATAATATAATTATCTGGTTTATTATCAATAAACATTGAGAAATCAAATTTATTGTGCACTACATCTAAATGAACTGTAAAATTGTTAATTAAACTAGGAAAAGGAATTTTATACATAGGCCAAATATCATGAACAGCAATATCTTTTGAATTCTTATTTACATAGTAAAATATTGTTGTAATTCCAGGTAGACTTCCACCTATCAAGGAAGAAGCAGAAATATTACATGAAATTGACTGAGAGACCCTGTGATCTACTACCAGTTTCTTATGTAAATGACTATTTGATGAAATGATCTTCAAGAAAAATCTCTCAGCCAACATCAACCTACGTAACATCAAGGGTGGTATACATGTCTCAACTTCCAATGAGTTAATTGGTGTGGAACGCATGGCTCCACAAATAAGTCTCAGTCCCATATTTTGGATTACATCCAATTTTCTTAGTAAGGTGGTACTGGCATTCATATAAGCTAAACTGCTGTAATCAAAATGACTTCTTACTATACTTTTGTATAACATACTCATAACTTTGGGGTCAGATCCCCAAAAACTACCTGCTAAATAGCGCAATATGTTTATGCCATTCAGTGCTTTGCTGCATATATGTTTGATATGATCATCAAACTTTAATTGATCATCAATAATAATCCCTAGGAATTTATGTTGTTTAACAATAGGAATTTCTACATTGTTGTACAAAATTTTCACATTAAAATTAGTGTTTCGATTTTTACTAACAATTAGAACTGAACTTTTTCCAGGACTTATTTCTAACTTAAGTTTATTGTGGTAATAGTAATACAATTGATTCAAAGCAGTATTTATTTTGACCTTAGCTATTTCTATATTTTGATGTATGCTATACAAAAGTAAGTCATCTGCAAATTGTAATATTTTAACATCTGGTACATTTACAAATTTTAATATTTCAGAGGTGTATAAATTATAAAGTAAAGGAGACAGAGTGGCTCCTTGCATTGTGCCCTTATTAACAGTCTTAGGGCCATGTAATTTATTGTTGTATTTTACAAACACAGTTCTATTGTTCAAAAAGTTGTAAAGCCATTTAAGTATATGACCTGGGATACCAATATCATGGGATATTTGAATAAGTTCCTCTATATTTACATTGTCAAAAGCCCCTTTTATGTCTAAAAATACACAAATTGCATTGGAGTGACTTAATTTAACCTGACCTATATCTGATAATAAAGAAACAAAGCTTTCAGAGCAACTTTTACCTTTTCTGAAGCCAAACTGAATAGAAGGGATTAAATTTTGTGATTCAACAAAATAATCTAGTCTTGTCTTTAACATATTTTCAAAAAGCTTACCTAAACAAGATGATAAAGAAATAGGTCTATAAGAAGATGCATCGTTTAAAGGTTTATTCGGTTTTAAAATTGGAATGACACATTGTGTCTTCCAAGGCTCTGGTATAGTTGTTATGGACCAAGTGATAAATTGGGCAGTATACATAATGCCCGGTCATTATGAATAATGCTCAATATTAGAGTGCAATTTGATAATAATTATTCAAACAATCAAATTGACCGGTATTAGAAATGTTGATTAAATGAAAGCCCCAATAATTCAGACAGAATGTTTATTAGCGTTATACTTATTTTACTGCACATTATAATGATCTACTACGCACGCCATTATCAAAGCTCACCGGAAGAAGGGAGGATGACAGATACTTCCTGTCATAGTGACGGGACAACCACAGACAAAATAGTAACTTAATCTATGGTAGTATTCCAATACCCCCGCTCAAGATCAAGTCTAAATTTTTCTTACAATCTTATACAAAACAATAAAAATTTACTTGATATTGAACACATCCTTATTTTATAAAAATGGCAACATTACAATCTGTCATTATGACGTTTGACATTTAAAATGGTTAACTTGACATTGACAGAAAAATATAACCTCTCTAAATCTTACATCCATATTTAAAGAAAATGTTTACTAAAACATGTTACAAATATCCAAGTAATACAAAACATGCTAAATTAACAACAAATACAAACAATGTTTGAACATCTTATAATCTACGTTTCGTACAAACCAAGTGTTTCACAAAAATAGTTATGTTTAACTTGAGACAATGATTTGGTAAGTATATCAGCTTTATTTTCATTAGTACACACATATTTCAATGTAATTAAACCTTTGTTTACTATGTCTTTTATAAAATGAACTTTTATATCAATATGTTTGGATCTTTTACTGTTTTCATAGCTTTCTATCATTTTAATTGTACTTTGATTGTCAATAAACAAAGAACAGGTTAAGTCTTTATCACAATGTAAGTCTTTTAACACTTCTTTAATGTAGACAATTTCACTTACAGATAGAGCTGCTGCAATATATTCGATTCTGCTGTTGACAATGCGACTGAAGTCTGCTTCTTGGAAGTCCAGCTGACCAGGCTGCCTCGATGAAATATTGCAACTCCACTGACGCTCTTACGATCCATTTGTTCACTTCCCCAATCAGAATCTGAAAAGGCTAGTAATATATTGTTAGTTTCTCTTCTGTATACTAATCCTTTGTGCTTTGTTTGTTTCAGGTATCTCAAGATTCTCTTCGCGGCTGTCCACAGTGTTGAAGTTGGATGATTCATATATCTACTAAGGAATCCTGTTGCATAGGCTATGTCAGGACGACTAATTGTAGCCAAATACATGAGTGACCCGATGAGTTCTCTATATGGAATGTTATTCAGTACTTCTTCATTTTGATTTATTTTTAAGTTAACTTCCATAGGTGTATTACATCCTTTACAGTCTTGCATATGAAACTTCAATAAAATTTTCTCTATAATTTGTGTTTGTTTTATTTTTATTCCATCTTTGGTTTTAGTTATTTCCATTCCCAAGAATTTATTTATATTTCCCATATGCTTAGCTTGGAATTGTTCTTTTAGCTTCTGTATAATATTTTGTCCATTTCCAATTATTAATATATCGTCCACAAATATAAGTATATAAACATCTTGTCCTGTATATAATTTTCCATTGCTTTGCCCTTGCACATGTATGTTACCTTTGCTTATTAATGCTGTTTCTTTTCTAAATGTCACTTGTAAACCTTTTTCATTAAGTTTTCTCACTGACAATAGGTTGTGAGACAATTTCTCCAAAATAAGGCAATCTGGAATTGATATTTCTAGTCCTTCTTTTGAAGTTCCTTTTAATTTTCCTTTTAGAGTTGTTCCTATTGTATTTCCATCTGCTACTTTAATATTTATGCGAGGAATCTTCTGTATATCTGTCATGTATTTCTGGAAGTTGTGAGATATCATATGGTGTGATGCACCAGAGTCTATCACAAATTCTATTTCTTCTTTTATGTGATTTTGTGTGTTTTCTGCCGAGTTGGCCTGCGCTGCTACAAATGATACTTCCTTGTTAGTGGTATGCTCTTCTCCAATATTTGCAGTTTGTTTTCTAGTCTGCCTCATGCCTCTGCCTCGTGATCTGAAGGTTCCGGCCTCTCTGATGAAAATTTCTTTTGGGCAATTTCGAGCAAAATGGTTGGGTTCTCCACAACTATAGCATTTTATTTGAGAAGTGCTTTCAAAAACATACTCATTGGTTTTTCTCGTAACACCTTGATTAGATTTCTCTTTCATTTCCGCGTCCAGTAATTTGCTTTTTACAAAATCTAAAGTTAATTCACTGTTTGACATTTCAAGAGCTGTGACTAAGGATTGATAAGCTTGTTCGATACTTAATAGAAATTGACATACTTTCTCTTTCTCATCTATGACGATTCCATGACTGGCGATATCTTGAACTAGTTTTTCGAATTTATTTATATGATCCTGAACACTTTGATTCTTACTGCATTTCAAGTTTATCAGTTGTTTTTTGAGACATAAGCTGCTGAGTGTAGATTTTCTTTGAAACGTACTCTTGAGCTTGGTAATCATGTCATATGCGGTTGATGCATTTTTAACATAGTCTAGATACTTATCTGGTATTCCTTGTATTATTATATTGCGTGCTTTCGAGTCTTGTTTGATGAACTCTTCCTCTTTTGCTTTCTTCTCGTTCCCGCTTTCTATTACCTTTCTCAATCCCTTTTCATCTAGGAGAATCTCGATTCTAAAGAGCCAATTCTCAAAATTGTCTTCCAGTTTCGGTATATGGGAACACGACGCTGTCATTATTTTGGCTTTCTTCTTTTCGTTTCTGGCTGAAAAATAAGCCTACCCCTTTTACCCTTTTACACGTGTTTGACCGTAACCTTACTTGTTGATTAGGTACTTTCCTACGCTATCCTGTGTCATCTGACTGAATTATGGGCCTGGGCCCATAACCTATTAGAAATGTTGATTAAATGAAAGCCCCAATAATTCAGACAGAATGTTTATTAGCGTTATACTTATTTTACTGCACATTATAATGATCTACTACGCACGCCATTATCAAAGCTCACCGGAAGAAGGGAGGATGACAGATACTTCCTGTCATAGTGACGGGACAACCACAGACAAAATAGTAACTTAATCTATGGTAGTATTCCAATAACCGGGCACTATACATATTGCCCGTGACCTTTTGAGCAAAGTAATACAAACATATTCACACATCCCATATCAATTGACAGAGCATAGAAGGAAGCATGCAACATGCAGCAAGCATGGCTTCTGTCACGGCTCCGGCGCTGCGGGGCTCCGGCGGTCCCATGCGAGCTTATCGTCGCAGATGGTTTTCACGCTCACCGCCGCAGCTTCGGCTTGCTGGCCGGCTCCGCCGGCCAGCCTCAGCCGCGGCGGCGAGCGCTGAAACTACCTGCGCCTCAGCTCGCAGGCCGCCTCGCCCCTCCGTGCCTACGCGGTTTTGAATTGCACTCTAGGGGTAGGGCAGACAAGACTACGTGGAGTCGGTTTTGCAGCTATTCGTTTTCGTCACTAAGTTCAGTTTTTAATACAATGTATTGAATCCAAATTAAATTCTATCATAAAAAAAACGAGCCAAGAAAAATGAGATCCAGATTGTCCAATTAATAATTTTCTGGCTAAACTTATAATTTCCCATTAAAATAGAACATATGATTTAAAACAATAATCATAAAATATGTAGCAAGTAACAGGATTTATTTATTAGAACAATTGCCACCCTCGCACCGCATAAAATATAGCTTTATTATCAAATTGCCCAACTATCATGTAGCAATATAATAATGCCCGTGCCAAGTGATAAATAATGAAGTTAAGATAGTTATTAATCATGTGGCCCGATAAAGCTAGACATTATTCATAATGCTCGGGCATTATAAATAATGCCCGAATTAATCACATGGTCCATAACATAGTTAATTCAAGCCATAATTTATTATAAATATTAAGTAACGTAGTCTGTGCATTTAAATGTAACTGTTTGATTAAAATGTAAGGTATATCATCCAATCCGGGTGTAGTATCTCTCCTAGACTTTAAAGATGTTTGTAATTCCTCCATAGTAAAATTGTTCTTGAGAAAAATATTTAAACTGTTATCTGTAGCATTTTTAAATAAATATTCAAGCCTACTCTCATCTGTTTCAGTAGAATCTGCTAAGTTATTTAAAAAACTGGGAACCCACTCATCATTAAAGTTTCGATTTCGATCAGTACCTATTTTTTTAAATCTTTTGATGTATCCCCATATTCTAGACACTGGTGTTAACCTATTAAAGCTACTGCATAAATTGTGCCAAGAAGAATTTCTTTCCTCCTGCAAAATTCTCTTTTTATTTGCATCTAACTTCTTGTACATAATCCAATTTTCTATATTTGGGTTAGAAAAATAATATTTTAGTGCATCTTTTGATTTTTCTACAGCTTCACTACATTTTTTATTCCACCATGGTACTGGCTTTCGTATAACTGTATTTGAAGCTAATTTTCGTTTCGGAATAGTTTTATCCTTTAAATCATGTAAAGTTTCTACAAACTTATTATATGAGTTGATAGGGGAATCTTTAATTAAATCAATATGAGAGAAACAAGTTTCTGATAAACTGTTATATTTGGACCAATCTGCTTTACTGTAAATATATTTTTCTTGGTCCACAGGAGGAGACACGTCATATGCTGATGGTTTGATGTTAACGTCAAGCAATGTTGGAAGATGATAGCTACCCATAGGGTCATCATGAACATACCAGTTACATAAATGAGCGATTGAAGAGCTAACAAGGGCAAGATCTATAGCTGAGGCTTGTCTATTGGGATAAGGAACAGTTGTCGGTGATCCATCATTCAAAATACATAAGTCAAATTCATCAATAATATTAAGCAAACATCTACCTCTATTGCTATCACTTTGGCATCCAAAAGCTATGTTATGAGCATTAAAATCACCCATGATAATACAAGGTTTGGGTATATTATTGATTAAGTAGTTCCCTTAACTTTACTAAATCGAATCTGATACTTGGTGGACTATATACACAAAGTATTGCCATAGACCCATATTGTGTTTCAATAGTAATACATACATTTTGTATAGATTCTGAGAAGTGTGTGTGAATGACTTGGTACTTTAAACGATGACTTACCAAAATAGCTACTCCATTATGGGAATTCTGTGAATTTTTGTGAATTAAATTATATGAGGGAAAGTGGGGAATTATGGAAGTAGATTTGAACCACGTTTCGTTAAGTAGACAGACATCTATATTTTTTTCAATAAGTAAATTTTGTAAAAGGCTCTTTTTACTCTGCAAACTTTGTATATTGTACTGTAAAATATGTATGTAATTATCCATAAATTAAATTAAATTAGATAAAAATATTTCTTTTATTCTCTTATGTGTGAGAGGCCCATCAGAGTCACTCTTATTTCCTAAGGCTACCAACGATTTTACAATTGCATTTATAATTATATCATTATTTGCTATTTTGTTCATATCCAGGGCGTCATTTACTTTCGGTTTATCTGCGACTTTAGGTAAAGAAGGGAATGACTTATTAGTAAAGGTAGGGGGTGTGTTCACAACAGTGGCATATGATTGCTGCATTTGCTGTCTAAGGTATTTGGCTTTTCTTTCTTCTATTTTTTGTTTTTTAATGGGACATTCTCGAGAAATGGCAAGGTGATTACCTGAACAGTTTATGCATACAACTTCTTCGACATCACAATCTCGGTAGGAGTGGCGACCAGCACACGAAGAGCAGTGCTGTTCACCTCTGCAGACTTTTGCTGAGTGGTTAAATTTTAGGCATTTGTAACATTGTAGTAATGGTGGTATATAAGTTTTAACTTCATATCTGAACAGTTTAATATAGGCATACTGTGGTAGAGTTGTAGAGGCGAAAGTTACTGAAATAGTGTTTAGAGGCACGAGTTTACCTTCTACTTTCCTCATAAATCTTTTGATAGATACGACTTCGGCGTCGCACACCATACTTTTGTAAATCTCTTCGTTGGATAAGTCCTTCGGTACATACCTCAACACACCAACTCTTTCAGTGAGGTTTGATGGGATAAATGCTTTCATCTTATGTATCCATAAAAAGTCCTCCATTTTCAGGAAATTATTTGCTGCTGCAGCTTTTCGAAATGTAATCCCTATTTTATGCGCATTAATTCTATGAACCCCTATAACATCTTTCACCTGATCTGTGATCAGGTTGGTGAGTGTTATGGGGTTCTTGTTCCCTAACTTTTCATCTTCTGTGGATTGTACGTAGACTGTGAACTCGGTGTTATTGTTTTCTATGAATAAACGCTTATAGTTAGGCTTCGTAAACATTTTATACTTATGCGAATCGGCATTCCCGCCTGAAGTGTGTATTCTTCTTCGCTTTTCTCCGGGTTCCGGCGGCGGTTCTTCACCGCCACTATGCACACTCATTCTTGGTTGTTTTAAGTACTTACTATGCTGACTTTTAAGGTATTTTATCAATAGTTTTTTATTAATTCAAAAACTTATAAAACAAATTTGCCGCCTTGTTTGACTTCCCGCCAAAAAGTCTCAAAGTCAGTTAACGCTGCAATGTTGCCGTTTTAGCGACGTGAGAGATCTGGGAGATTTTTAACGAATTTTGAGACTTTTTAAGATTTTGCCACAATAAAAAACTAGCGACTTTTTAAAATAACTAATAGACTATTTGACAGTATCAAAAAAAAAAAATATAAATCTAAAAGTCCGTTAGAGTTAAAGAGTTTAAAAAAATAACGGACACATGTAAAAGCAATTATATTATTTAACAAGATATTTACATCAAGACTCGAGAGTGGGGGCTCGTGACGTCAGAAATCAGTAAAAACTGTACTAAATTGTGACGTATTTTGAAAGCATCATATAGTCCGTCAATTTTGATTTGGGTAAGAAAAGAAAAAATACCAGTCAAATATTATTTGATAATCTAACTGACAGATTAATTAGATTTTTAGTCAAATAGCTAAAAATCTAATTAATCTAGTAAAGTAAAAAATGCGATATAATTCTGGCTAGATTTTTCATACCTGGCGACTTTTTTTGCCTAAACGACAACACTGAAACTCTGGTTAAGTTTTTGACACCCGAGAGCAACTCACTTCAGTTTCATTTGTTTGAGTGGGACAAGTTGTTTGTGTTTAAAAATTTTTGTGTGTATTCTTAGATTTTCTCAGTGAAATCATTGTTTTGGTGACTTACAATGGAGGAAATTGTACCTTGTGAGGATTTAAAATGCGTCCAAGTTTTGCTTGGCAAAGATAAGGTGAAATCTCTAACCTTTGCTCAGAAAAAACAGTTAATTTGTTCATTAAAACCGACGCCTGATCTGTCTATTTGTCAGATTAGTAAAACGCATAAACGAAAATTTCATAGATCAGTGTATAAAACTAGTTGGATTGTTGGCTGCTCGCACAGTAATAAGTTGTATTGTTGGTGCTGTGTATTTTTTTCGGATGAAATTTCCGCTTGGAATAAAGCTGGATTTAATGATTTAGCTAACATATCTGGCGCCATTAAAAGGCACGCAAATTCCCATAAACACCTGTGTGCAATGGTTGATTTCAGTAATTTTGGTAAACTACGAATTGGGACATCTGTACCACGCCAGTTATCAGAGGAAATTTCAAAATATAACTCGTGCGTTGATAAAAACCGTAGTGTATTTCAAAGATTAGTCGATATTGTTTGTCATTTAGCACAAAAGGAACTTCCTTTAAGAGGACATGATGAGTCAAAATCTACATTAACTAAAGGCAAGTTTTTAGAACTGGTCTCGTTGATTTCAAAATACGATGTCGGTTCAGAAAAGCTTACGCAGCATCAACAATGTGACGAACCGGGGCCGAGTTATTTATCTAACAACATTCAAAACGACATTGTTCATTCCGTAGCCGATGTGATGCAAACTTGTATCGCTTACGAACTTAAGCAAACAAAATTTGTTTCAATTATTATTGACGAAACTCCCGATGTTAGTCATAGAGAACAATTACTGTGCTTGATTCTCAGGTATTATTATAAACATGAAATTCGTGACCGTTTGTTGGGCTTTCTTAATGTGTCGGAAAGTCGCACAGCAGACTCACTCTCTAACATTATTTTAGAATTATTGAGTAGACATGATTGCACCGCAAAATTAGTAGCGCAAAGCTATGACGGTGCCAGTGTAATGTCCGGTGTAAGAAATGGAGTGCAACAAAAAGTTAAAGATGTTTGTCCACAAGCAATTCACATTTGGTGTAATGCACATGTTTTGGCCTTCGTGTTGTCTAAATCATGCAATAGAATTCAGGAGGTTAGTTTATTTTTTTCAGCCCTTCAGGCTTTGTGTATTTTTTTTAGTAATAGTACTAAACGAGCTGCTTTTTACGATACTCATTGCAGCAAAAAATTGCCTAATGCTCTCTCAACTCGTTGGACATACATGCCGCGAGTTGTAAACACGGTTTTTGAACAAGAAAGTAAACTTATTGAGTTGTTTTCTGAACTGTGCGACAATCCACAGAACTGGGACGGGGATACGATTTTAGCTGCGGAGAATTTTGAAAACACTTTGCGATCTTTTAATTTCAATTTTTTTCTTTTTATTTTTCATCGGATATTTGAAAAAACCGACTGCTTGTGCAATATTCTACAAAACTCAGAAGTTGATGTCGATTATTGTATGAAAAAAATCAAGGAATTTCAGACATGGTTACGTTTTGAATTTCAATCCGAATTTGACCAAATTTATGAGAATACGTTGCAAAATAACTCGGCTCCTCGTTTGAGACGCAACGTAAGCTGTGCAAAAACGGAATACAGACAGCTTTTTGTAGAAGTAATTGATAACATTAATACCGAAATCACTGACCGATATTCTGAAATGTATAAATTAGAGTTTTTCCAACTGCTGAACAACAAAAAATTTGAAAATTATCACTTACATTTTCCTGTAGAAGAATTTGATTCATTATTTGCCAGTTATGCAAGCTATTTTGACAAACAAACATTAAAAAGCCAATTGATTTGCTTGTATTCTAGTATTGAACTCACAAAACGTAATGTTTACGAATTAATTGATTTCATTCATGAGAATAGCCTGGAAGATGCCTTTTCCGAGCTGTTAAAGTTAGCGTATCTCGTTGTAACTATTCCGGCTACAAGTGCTTCCGAGGAACGTGCTTTTTCGTCTCTTAAACGTATCCATACCTATCTGAGAAATACACAAGGTCAAGAGCGTCTTTCCGAATTATCAATGATAGCTATTGAAAAACAGTTATTGGTAGAATTAAAACGATCACCAACATTTTACTCTGATGTAATTAAATCATTTCTTAAGAAAAATAGACGATTCCAATTAGAATATAAATAGGTAATTTATTTAAATTCCTTATTACATTCTATATACCTATTTTTTTACTTTCGTTTTGTAACTTTCTGATTTCTTTTTTTTGTCTGTAACCTGTTAATCCTTTTACGATGCAAGCAACTACTTAGGTAACACAACTTTGTTTCCTTGAACAATGAAGCAAACCAAACGGCTTTTTTCAAAGCCACCGGAGGTATGCAATTGCTGATATATTTATTATATTCAATCTAGCACTAGCATGCCTTCAGTGTGCTTTGGTTACCCCATTCACCACATGACAAGCAAGAGTGAAATTGAAGAAAGAAGAGCAAATTCAAATTCAAAATCTTTATTGCGAACTAAGTAGGTATAAAAAGATCTTATAATTAGGTACGCTCTTAGAACTTATTTGCCATTTATTTTGCATTTATGTTGCATTGCAATTTATTACAAAAATATAATAATTAAAATTAGGTCCCTATACTATCTATAACTTATAAAATTAAATACAATTTTTCATAATAAAACTAATATCATAAAATAACCATCTTAAATTCTATTCTTATAATCTAGGCACATAACATTATTTACATCACAGTAATTTCTAATTATATTATCATTTTTCTTCAAGGAATTCTTTTACAGAATAGTAAGCTTTTTGAATTAGGAAGTCTTTGAGCTTCCTTTTAAATATGGCAATAGAATTTAATTTTTGGGGTAGCTTATTGTATATTTTAATGCTCATACAAAAAATACTGTTACTGCATAATGTATTTTGAAGTCTACTGGTTTTTAATGTGATATATGAACTTATGTTGGATTTAACTAAAATGGAGGGCTTGTATATGTAGGTTTATGAAGTGGGGTTTACAGGAGTTGGTTTGATATATTCCACAGATTGATCTAATACACCTTTTCTGTACCTTGAAAGCAGTTTCTCTTTCAGGTGAGTATCCCCAATAAAGTACTCCATATCCATAAGATAGAGTGGATCCTACATCATGCTTGGTAAGCACTTAGCAGTGCAGTTTGCTTGGAAACTTTTTTGAGCATATAGAGGGCATATGAAAATTGGCTCAATTCTGTTTTATGTTTATATATACTTTGTATATAGTATTTTATTTTTAGTTTTGTATTAAGATAAGTAGGTAGTTTAAGTTTGTATATGTCACCGTAAGATTACAAACATCGTTAGATTACAATCTATCTCGAGAGATTGTAAACGGTCGAATTATTGTGAACCGTAACATCTGATTGCAATTTAACGCATTATTTTTCGCTATATTATAATCTATCGATGAGAAATTGACGAATTGTCAACTGTCCGAAAGCTCTCCCTGATTGGTCAGTCTTTTTGTAAGATCGACCAATCACGACCAGCCGTTCTATTCCCATGTTGGTTTATCGTTCAAACTGCTTCACTTTGGTTAATCACAGATAAATTTTACATCCTCAACACTTTTATATGACTAATTCTGAAGATATAAGTTATTTTCAACAGAAAATCAATTTATAATCATGAAAACAGTTGTTTACACAATCGACAACAAACGAAATAAACAAACAAAATGGCGAAAGCCGGAGCGGTGGGGGCACATTACGTTCTACCAATCAGCGCGCAAGATGCATTCCGTTCTGCGCCAGTTGACAATTTGACCGCTTTAGCGAAAAATAATGCGTTAAATTGCAATCAGATGTTACGGTTCACAATAATTCGACAGTTTACAATCTCTCGAGATAGATTGTAATCTAACGATGTTTGTAATCTTACGGTGACATATATATAGTGTGTACATTGAATAAAATAAATAGTTTTAAGTAACATTCTTTTACGAAGGGAACATATTTTTAAGCCGTTACTGAGCCATTTAGTACTTCGTATGGTTGGTACCTTAATTTTTATGCTTGGGAAGCAAAGATCATAAAAAAGTTTAAATAGATCATGGATTCTTCAAGCAGCATTTGAGTCACTTTTGTCATAGCAATTACTAATAGTTAGAGCTTTCAAACAATTAATAAATTTTTAAACATTCTCATTACTGTAACCCCTTCTGAATTTGTACCAATGGGTAATTGAGTACGTTTTCCTAACAGGACATGCCAATATTTGTGCTGTGTGATCGGAAAGTGCAAACTCTCTTGATACTGGAGTATCTTTTAGTCGATCAATATTATAATCATCACATAGAACAATTTTTTTAGATTTTGTAGATAATTTTGCAAGCATGGTTGTTAATCGGTCAAGAAATATATTTATACAATCTCTTTTAATTTTTGGTGGCCTAAATATGCATATTGTTATAAATTTATGATCCACTAATTCAATTGCCGAACATTCTATGAGGTTGGATATACTGATAAGCTTAGCTTCTTGCAAAATCTTATATTTGTGACCATTTTTTATCAGGATGCAGGAACCATCATTTCTATTGGTTCTTGAGTAATTTGCAGCCAAAGTATAGTTGGGAATTTGAAGGAACTTAGTATCATCTGCTATCATATTATGTTCGGTAATGCACACAACATCAATTACATTTATGTTATTGATAATATTATTTAAATTTACGGTAAGTTCATCGGATTTGCTAATAAACCGTTAATATTTTGATGAAAGACATGTATTCTGTTATATACGAAAAAAATTAGTGTCGTTACATTTATCCTTTACTTCTACATTCAGTGAATTATTAGATTTTGCTTTTTTTTTTATATTCATTATCTACATACTTGAGCTTAAGTCTAGAATAAGGTCTTGTAAATCTTTTATAACGATGTTCAAACCTAGATAATTTAGACTTCCGTACTTTGTGCTATAAGTTTTGAAGGTGTATGGAAGATATAAGTTGGAATCTAAAATATACGCATATTTATGTGTCTCAGCATCCATATAGATTAACCCCCTTACTTATAAAATCTCTAATCACCTTCTAAACAACATTTTAGCTAATCACTACTTATAGTCTTAAGTAGTGATTAAATGTTAGTTAAGACATGCTTAAGCAACGTTTATAAGTAAGAATTTTCTTAAACAGCCCTTAAGTATTACTTATATTTAATTCACGTTTATCAGTAAGGCTGTAATAAATTATTAAAAGTGTCAATTCTACTATTGTACATTAGGTTTTTGTTAATCATATATTTAAAAGTCGGCAAACATATTATGAAGTTTGTATGGGATAACGGTGATAGTTTTTCGCGAATCAACATAAGCAAATAAAAATATGTAGGTATAAGGCCTCGGCCTCGAATTTTGCGGGCAGCGGGGCGGCAGCGGCGGCGGCGCGGGCGGTCACCGCTTGACTGGAGTGCACCGCTCTTTGCCCGTTCCCGCGCCGCTGTATTCGAGGGCCGGTCCATATGATTATACGCGTAAGATCCTGCCGCTCCCGCGCCGCCGCCGCTGCCACCCCGCTGCCCGCAAAATTCGAGGCCGAGGCCTTAAGGAGATTGTCCGTTTTGTAAGGGAAGTTGGGTCCCAGTGAAAAAAGCTTGTGCCCTGAAGATTTTTATTTTAACTAATAGAAAAAACATTGCATTTTCATAATCATTTTTCATTTATTCACCCTGGTTCAAGAGATATCATTATTTTTCTTTTTTAAGAATGTAGGTTATAATTTTTTATTATTAGTCAAAAGTCGGTACAACTATGTTATGCTTGTAAATGTTATGATTAAGTAATAGAAATAAAGGGCTTTTTTATGTTATTTTTATTTTATTTATTATTCATGTAAATCTCCTCTTTAGTCGCTCTATTTATTTAAAAAAACCGCATGAAAATCTTGAAGAAGAAGTTAGCGTGAGGTATGCGAAGCACGGGCAGTTACTGTGCACTTGTCCGAGTTTAACTGTTCTATCTGGAAGTTTACGCGAAATATATCCGGTATCCGAACACCGTGTTTCTCTCAACCCCCTGCATCCCACGACCAGAAGACGCAGTGCTCAATTAGGGATTCTACCTAAAACCGATCCCTAAAGTGGTGACCCCGACGTGATGCAATTTATACACGTTTTGCGTGAATTGCGTGGTCATACCTATATAAGCGCACCGTAAGCGCGAACTGTGACCGACACGATGCAACCACAAGTGCCAGCTCAACCCACAACCACAGCCACAGCACACCTCATGGACGAGATCAAGCGGCTTAACAAGGACTCGCTGGTGAGGAGACGCCCGGAGTAGGTGGCGGAGGCGTGGCTGCGCGGAGCACACGCCGTCCACCAGGAGCCGCAGCCATGAGGGAGGAGAAACGCAAGTGGGATGGTACACGATGACCCAGGGAAGCAGTGCCGCTGGGAACCCACCAACACGTGCAGCACATACAGAAACGCCCAAGCGCTTCGTTTACCGGGAGTTTTTCTACAGCTCTCATAAACGAGACGACCCCCACAATGGGTGACCGCACCCGTTGGGAAGCACCAGTTTAGTTATTAAGCTGAGTTGTCATTAAAAGCAAACTAGGTATCGCCGGTGTTAACAATGTGAAATTATTGTGCAACAATGTATGTGCTACTTATGGTGAATGGAACGCAAACACATTTTCTGCTGATAGTGTCTACCGATGGCCAAGTTTATCGCAATGTGTAACTCAATACCTTCTCTGTAATCTTGTTGTTCTGTTTTGTAACTGTGAGTAGTAAGTAAGCTAGTAGTAGTAATAAGTTATATTTGGTTTTAAAAAAAAATTGTGGCAAATTTTGGGGGGGAGTGATGTAGGGACACATGTAAGTATGTATGGCAGAGTGCAAGGTAGGTAAGCAAAAACGTGTAGGAGCGTGAGGTATGCGAGATACGGGCAGTTACTGCGCACTGGTCCGAGTGAACGGTTCTATCTGGGAGTTTTCGCGAAATATATCCGGTATCCGGACACCGTGTTTCTCTCAACCCCCTGCACCCCACGACCAGAAGAGGCAGTGCTCAATTAGGGATCCTACCTAAGACCGATCCCTAAAAAGATTTCAGGACGTAGGTAGGTACAAAACAGACAGAAAAAGCGACTTTGTTTTATACTATGTAGGTAGTGATTCCAGAAATTCAGACAAAGTAGGTAAGTATGTATGGCTACTATATCTGTACGGGTCGGTACCGATCGGTACAGTGTTGACTCGCATTAAGAAACAGGTGAATCTGTCTTTAGTGACAATCATGGCCTCCAGTTCGTCGGACGAAGATTTTTTTACTTTTAGAAAGTACTAACGTCAAATATAGAAAGAGAAGAACAGTTAGTGTATCTGATATTAACAGAAAAAGAACTAAATATGGAACATATTATCATTTATTCTTAAAAGATATAAAGGACGATGAAAAGGAGTTTTATGATTATACAAGGATGACTCAAGAAACATTTTACTACATATTAAATATAATCGAACATCGCTTAATTAAGAAATGGAGAAACATGGCATGTTCAATCAATTTCACCTGAAGAAAGACTCGTTATCACTATTAGGTACCTAAGTAATGAATAATATTAGTATAAAAATATGCGTAATATACTGGGTGGTATAATTTCAAAATGAAATGTCTTCTATGCCTCTTATAACCGGGCTGTCCACAGCTAATGTTCAGAGAAATTCCTTTACTTTTTTCATTCAGTAGGCTAGTGTTTTATTTGTAAGTTGTAGTAAGTTTTAATGAAAAATACAATATAATATATATAATATAACACAATGAAAAATATCCGAAATACAATTTCGATTAAGTGAATGTTATTTAATAGCCAAAATCAGCGAAAGGCATACTTAACGTACAATACGGTACATGACTTACATGTCAACTTAAAATTAAATTATTAATAATTACTTAATTATAATAAAGTAAAACTCCAAATGGGGTATTTAAAGCAAACAAACTTATTAAAAATGCTGTGTTTAAGTTATAGCTATACACCTTGGTTTTTGGCACCCCATGGGCCAAAATCAAATTGAAGATTTCACAATTGGTATCTGCTATAAAATTCGGCAAGAGATCGTTCATTCTGAGTAGATTCATTATTTTCTTCTGTAGATACTCGGTGGCTATTAGATTGATTGCATTCGTCTGCAACTAGTCGGTCGCAGGTGGATTCTTCATATTCTTCTGTGGCTAATCGGTTGCTTATAACAGCAATATTGTCAGTCGAAGTTAATGGAAAATTTATTTAGTTTCTCTGGAGTACTATTACGTGTGCGTTCGCGCAGCGGAATGTTGTTGAATTTAAAGATTTTAATTATGCAGATAATTAGTGTAAGACGTCCTATAATTGTGTATGGTAAATAAAAATTTGTTTAAGCAGCCATTGTGGAGAAATTCACCAAAAACAGATTCCGCTGGGCGAACGTTGGCAAACGTTGTCCTGGCGGAACTTTTTTTAATCCATAGACTTTAGAAGAAAAGAGATGTGTCCGAAAATTAGTGTGTATTTGTGTATAATTGATTATGTATGAATGCAATCAGTGCATGCATAAACTTCGGAGAAATTCAAGTTTCCGCTACGCGAACGTTTGGCCATTAGCTAGTTTTCATATAAAGCGCTTACGTAGAGAGCTGTAGATTTTTACGTACGTTGTTTTGAATTTGTTTATATTTGTTTAAAAAACAGATTTAGAAAAAGTCGTAGGGTTTAAAAGATAAAAATATAAACGTAAAAATACTTATTAGGTCTTAGTTCTTAAAGTATGCAGTTTGGGGTCTAGATTTTCACGTTTACACAAACCTTGTAAGTGTCTCCAACATGTTGCCAAGTATCAATGATGTTCCATTAGTAATTAAAAAGTTATAGGATATTTTAACATGAACAGATCACTGTTTACAAAGCAGTCGAATATCACGACGTTCTAAAGTAATTGCATGGTAAAATGTATGCCAATAATTAGTTTAATCATTCAACTATTCACTTGCAAAATTTCATGTCATTAAATTCAGTAATTAAAGAAAGACAATTATAATACTGACGGAGCATCGAAACCCTACATAATCCGACCAAGTTCGGATAGGTAAAGCAGCCGTGCCATATGTCTAAGCAACGTTCTTAACTTGGAAGGTTAGTATATTTATTAATATGGTACAGTTGCGTACACAAGCGTTAGGAAAAATAAAACAATTGCATTTCTTGAATGAAAATATTTTTAATAATAACGCCACTATCTACGACATTTTAGTTAAATTACGTAACGTTTATTAACGTTATTTTTAATCACGTAGTTAAGTAATATGTAATAATAATAAAAATATTTTTGTACACTCATATTTAAATAGAGAAGTACTTGTTAATTGAAGATTTATTTTTATCGTAGATAGTGGCATTATTATTAAAAATGTTTATCAATCAAGACATACAATTGTTTTATTTTTCCTAACGCTTGTGTACGCAACTGTTCCATATTAATAAATACTAACCTTCCAAGTTAAGAACGTTGCTTAGACATATGGCACGGCCGCTTTTTGGTAGCAATCCGAACTTGGTCGGATTATGTAGGGTTTCGATATTTTAATTGTCTTTCTTTAATTACTGAATTTAATGACATGAAATTTTGCAAGTGAATAGTTGAATGATTAAACTAATTATTGGCATACATTTTACCATGCAATTCCTTTAGAACGTCGTGATATTCGACTGCTTTGTAAACAGTGATCTGTTCATGTTAAAATATCCTATAACTTTTTAATTACTAATGGAACATCATTGATACTTGGCAACATGTTGAGACACTTACAAGGTTTGTGTAAACGTGAAAATCTAGACCCCAAACTGCATACTTTAAGAACTAAGACCTAATAAGTGTATTTTACGTTTATATTTTTATCTTTTAAACCCTACGACTTTTTCTAAATCTGTTTTTTAAACAAATATAAACAAATTCAAAACAACGTATGTAAAAATCTACAGCTCTCTATGTAAGCGCTTTATATGAAAACTAGCTAATGGCCAAACGTTCGCGTAGCGGAAACTTGAATTTCTCCGAAGTTTATGCATGCACTAATTTCATTCATACATAATCAATTATACACAAATACACACTAATTTTCGGACACATCTCTTTTCTTCTAAAGTCTATGGATTAAAAAAAGTTCCGCCAGGACAACGTTTGCCAACGTTCGCCCAGCGGAATCTGTTTTTGGCGAATTTCTCCACAATGGCTGCATACACAAATTTTTATTTACCATACACAATTATAGGACGTCTTACACTAATTATCTGCATAATTAAAATCTTTAAATTCAACAACATTCCGCTGCGCGAACGCACACTACTATTACGGGAAACATAACTTGAATAAGAGTCGTTTGACATCGAACTAGGGTTACCATATTGCAAAGATTGGTACGCGAACTCTTCGACAACGCTTTGAATGCGGTTTCTAAAAGAAAGTAGCATGTGCTGTGGAATTTTTTCAATGTGTGGTATGAGGCTTTTAAAAAATAAAATATGTTCGTTGTCTGCATCTGATGTTCTATTATGTCGGGGTTTTTCATTATCTTGTAAAAATTTAAGTTTTTGATGCTCAATGTCCAATAATTTGTCATTGATTGTTCTCTTCGGCCTTTTCAAAGTGATTTTTGAAACGGGCATCGCAGGAGACACTGTTGGTTGGTCACTCGCATCATTATCTTCCATATTGTTTGGTTCAGGTGAAAGAGAACAATCATTGTCATTTGTAGTTTGGGTGTTTTCTGTTTCACTATCAAGGCTCACAGCACTATTTGAATGAGATCTTTGTCGCGTCAAACTTCCAGTGGTTAACCGCGCCTTCACCATAGGCTTGAGAAAAAGTAAGGGTTTAAAATATCGCCATTTGGGATATACTGTAGTTACCTCATCTCCAGAGCGAGAACGTGGAATCTTTCCTAACTCTACCGCAAATTGATCCCTTAGATATCTCCATCTTTTTCTTATTTTACTTTCTGAAACAAAAAAGTAGATACTGATATTTTTCCTACAGAGGTCAAATACAATTAGGACGGTAAACATGTGCGCGTTATGTGGCCAAAAAAATCTGGAAAAATATTTTTTTTGTGGTAGGTACTGCAAGCAGTAGCCGATGCCAATTATAAATGGGTAATGGTAGAAGTCGGGGGCTATGGTGAACAGAGTGATGGCGGTACCTTTAGAGTATCAGATTTGTATCAGTTTTTATATGAAAGAGAATTAGATATTCCATTGCCCGCTTATTTGTCTAATACCTAAGTCTCTGTTCCTTACGTATTTTTAGCTGAAGAAGCGTATCCTTTAAAAACAAGTTTAATGAAACCCTTTGGGGGACGTGATTTAACAGTGGACCAACAAAATTTTAATAGTCGCTTGTCCCGAGCAAGAAAAGCAGTGGAATGTGCATTTGGTAGATTAGGTATACTCAAAGTGGCGTTTCGCGATATTCAACTAGCTGATAAGATCGTAAAAACTATGTGTTTTTTGCGCAATATAATTATCGATAAAGAGGGTTTTGAACGAAACTTGACTTCGGTAAATATTGTTAGACGAAGATGGCACTGAGTTAGGGTTACCAGATGAAAAAAACAAAAGTCCGGAGAAAAGGCCTGATTTCCATGTAAAAGTCCTGAGATTTTCTACAGATGAGAATTTTCTCCCAAAAACGTATTATTGTCGTCGTATACACTGCGGATCTTTTACTTCGATAAATAAGTAAGTATTGATTTTAACTGCAATTGTTACCAAAAGAAGATTATTTTAAGTTTGTTTTAAATTAATAATAAGTATTGATTTTAACTACAATTGTTAGGTACCGAAAGAATATTATTTTTAGTAGTTTAATAAGAGAGATCTTTAAAATGTAACCTGTTTTTTATTCAAAATCCTGAGCTATCACTAGATTTGCTAAATCCGACCGGAATCCTGAGAAGAATCGAAAAATCCTGAGATATGGTAACCCTACAATGAGTCCGCCTATAACTCTATCCACGGAAGCAAGAGCTAAAAGGTAAACAAAGAATGACAGTTTTTCAAGATGGCGGTATAACCCGACCGATGACAAAACGTCACATTTTTGTGTAAAATGTTCGCAGTATCTGTGATTTTGTCATCGGTCGGGTTATACCGCCATCTTGAAAAAGTGTCATTCTTTGTTTACCTTTTAGCTCTTGCTTCCGTGGATAGGGTATAGTAATGTTGCTACAAACGTCAGAGCTAATTTTATGCAATATTTCAAACATAATCACTTAATATATAGGTACCTAATTAAATTAGGTAGGTAATACTTTATTATTAATATTTTATAACTACAAAATTAAAATAAATCGAACTGATCATTGAAAGTACCTACTCACCATCCTGTTTCATTTCCAAACTGATCTCTTTCCAACACTTATCTGTAACATTTCTGTTGCTGTGGAACTTATGAGTTTTGTTCCATAAGCATTGTTTATCAAACACTAGGGCTATCAAAACTTCGTTATCCAAATCCATTTTTAATATTATTAAACACACCCTACACCAGTAAATGCTTAAACCCGAATGGCACGGTCCAGGTAGTCGGCACCGACAAGTTACAACCGGTTTGTTTATAAGTGAGTGAACAAGATATTGAAATATTATACCTGCGCTGATCGGTATCTACCCGTACAGGTTTGTCTGTACCGGAAACCTGTTTCTTTATGTAAGCACCCTATGTACGTATATCAGAAATACCCCCAGACCCGATATCGGTGGAAACCTATTTTTTATACTTTTAAATGTTTTTTATTTTTATATTTAATATTTAAAAATGTAATTAATATGTACAAGAATAAATAAAAATAAAAAAATACCCAGACACTGTAGTACCGATCGACTAAGCAATGGACAAGTATTAAGCTTGTAAATAAATGACCTGAATGATTTTTATTTTTTGGCCGATTCTTGGCTTCATTATTGCAATGAAATCGCACTGTATACATTTTCTTACCTACATTGAAAAAAGTTATTTCTTCAATCAGGTAGTCTGAATATTAATAATAAGGGACAACTAGGAAACGGGTCCGCCCTATAAGGCAGAAGTTTTTGGGAAATTATAAGACTAGCCACAAAATTATATATTGGACACATGATTAAACTTCTAATTTTATAACTAAGCAACGGGGAAATGACTTAGCCTCTAATAAACTAATTAATTCGTCTTTTTTACAACGCCAACTAAATATTCAGGGCCCCGATTCTCCTAAGTTAATAATGTCAAAATCGAATAGAAAACGAATCGCAATATGATCGTAATAGCAGTTTTAACCATATCGGGCATTCTGCTACTAATAAAAGACCAATCGTATTCGATTGACATTTGATTGGTGTGCGATTGATCTGCTATTTTGATGATTTTGGTCTATACGGTAGTTTGCTGTACAATCATTTTGCAATCGTAAATCATTTGCAGACAAAATGATTCATTATTGAATGACAGAAAAGGATAAAAACGTTTATTTCAAAGAAAAAATAGCGGAATGCCACATACGCTTCAATCGTAATCGAGTCGGGATTGGGTCTCAGTCGAATCGAGTCGAACGTCAATCGAAGGTCGCTTAAGTAAAATTAGGAGAATCGGCCCCCTGTAGAAAGCTTCAAGTAAAGGTCATCAATTATTGTGACTTGTCCTTCTTATTTATACATTGTCATCTAATTTACTAACTCGGCCTAACTAAAATTGAAGTTAGTGACGAAAACGAATCGCTGCAAAACCGACTCCACGTAGTCTTGTCTGCCCATAGTCAAAATATATATTTACGAAAATGAACCTCTATTCCAACGCAATAAGGTACTAAATTGGTTGCATAATACACAGGCAAATCCGAGCCGACAGGGATAGTTATAACGAGGCCGCGAGTCTCGTTCCTTGCCAACACCTTGCCAACATAAAAAAAAATTATGATCAACAGTTTTGTCTACCCAAAAAAACAATTGAATCCAAACTAATATTATAAATGCGAAAGTAACTCTGTCTGTCTGTCTGTCTGTCTTTCTGTCTGTCTGTCTGTCTTTTCTTCACGCCTAAACTACTGAACCGATTTGTGTGAAATTTGGTACAGACATAGTTTGAAACTTGAGAAAGGACATAGGATAGTTTTTATTACAAAAAAAAATAAAATTATTCCGGACATATAGCGCCATCTATTGGTCAAATCAAAAATCTGCTGGTAGTCACTATTCCACGCGAACGAAGTTGCGGGCAAAAGCTAGTCACTTATATTTTGATCTTATTTTAACAATTGTAAGTCAACAACTTAATAACAATTGCATTAATTTATTCTTAAAACATAAAGAACTTTTAATAGGTACAATATTTTTAATTGAAGTTTATAAATGACAATATGCTAAATAAAATGAATCCAAATTAAATTCTACCATCTTCATAGGTAGTAGGCCAAGTGAGATTTTACCATTTAATAGTTTCTCAAAATAAATATTATGCTGAACGAAATAATGCAGAACTCCAAACATTTTTTCCAAATATTTTTTATGCCTTAAAAACATTCGTTAAGAGAAAATTATGCCAAGTGTGTTATGCCAAATAAAAGGAGCATTAAAATTCTGCCAGATAGAAGGAACCCCTAGGAAACATGTTCGTATTGCTTCATTAATAATACCTACGTACCTACCGAAATGTTCTCATGGGAGCTTTGTTCATACTTACAAAGGAAACCATGTTACTTCCTTTCGTTTCAATAATAATTCTAGGCAAAACAAGGTCGGTTGCTAAAGTCCGTTGGTCCGATGCATGCAGCTGCCGCACACCCTACCCTGTGTATCGACCATGGCCTGAGCGAGCGTGAGACCGGAGGGGTGACGTCACAACATGGCCGACTTCCAACCGTTTTGCTTCTATCCGATACATCGAAATGATGCCACAGTAAAACCTACCTTAACATTAATCACATAAGGATAAAATATGACATGATTGTAAGACAATGCAGACATTCCGAGTACCTATTGTGACTCAATGAAGAATAATAAAATATTATGATTCACTATTCTATTGTACATGTATGACTAATAGGACTTTAAAAAGGTAAACACTAGCAATCAATGCATGGTTTTCATACCGAAGTTAAAATATATTACGTACTTACCTACATAGTGCTAATAACACCACGTCAGCCGTCTAAACCTACTGCTTGAGCTATTTAATGATCAACTAAGATTCTTTCATTATTCATCATCATACATTTGGGCTAGGTACCTACTTAAGTCCAATACCACTTACATTTCCATTAGAAGGATGTTCCTAAATAGTTTCTTCCAATTTATTGCTAAGTATTTTAACAGCCTTTCCAAAAATATGAGGTTCTCAATTCGGATGTTTGCATGTTTTTGTAGGTACCTATTATGGACCTGCTAATAAAAACTGTGCATTAGGTAGGTACTTCCCTACTACAATCACATCCTGCTACAACAGTCTTCAAATGCCACGTGCTATTTGTTTTGCTTCTACGAAACTTTATGTTGCCTGTTTATGGTCACACTAAGGAATGTGACTTTTTTATATGAGCTGAGCCACCGGCTGAGCCCAGCAGGTACCTACCTAGTACCGTATCCGAAATTAATACCAACCCATGTTCTGAGTTACTTATGGCCATAGATGTTTTATTATTTAGGTTCTTAGGTTGTTTGTAACTTGTGTAAGTACCTACTTACATTTAGGTACTTTTGGATTAATCATTACCTATCTTAGCGATAAAAAATAACAGAAATGGTGTAGGTAGGTACCTTCTTAGGTATATTTTTAATAGTTCTGGCCATAAGTAAGTATCTACTTATGAAAAAAATCTGACACCTATCAATCTGAAACCTATTTACCTACCTACACAGATATCTAAATTGTTAGACAAACCATGTAATAGATGCGTAGGTACCTATTGCAGAGCCTATGATAATAGCCGAACAGCATTTAGTTCAGATTTTTGTAGGTTCTAATAATTTTGAAAGACAGAAAATAATAGGTATTCTGATAAAAAAATAACATTAGGGTAGGTACCATCATAATCATTACAAAATGGTTCTTATCAGATCGTTGATTTAATTAGTTTTAATCCTAATATTCCTTGGAAAACATGATTTATCCACCTTCATTGAATTGATAAAATACCTATTTAGGTAGGTAACTAGGCAATTAAATGCCATAAAAATGTTCTATTCTATAATTTATATGGTCTTTTATTTCATACCTACGTCAATATCGCGTCAGAAATATCTAGAACTTGGCGCGTCCCCCTCACCTCACCTCCCCCCGAACTCTTAAATCGGGCCTCTTTGTTGGATCAATAATATCCTCGTTCGCTGATTCTGCACTGCATAGTGCTGTCTCTTTCTAACAGGCTAGCACATTATGAGTCCGATCGGAAGTACCTATTCAACTTACAAAGTCTATAAGTATGGATTTTCAATATTTCATTTAATTCAACAAAAATAATATGCTTTCTGCATCGATTGGTCCATCAATTTAAAGGTGTACTAGCCAGGACGATCATTACTCGTCTGTCAAAAGCCGGACATAATGAATCCATCAAATTTTGACTAAAAATAATACAGCAATTATACACGGTTTTCATACCTACTCAAAACATAAACATTTAATGATACAATGCATTTTAAATGTTGTTTTAAAATAGTAGTGCAATTATTTCATATGTACAAAATTTCCGCTCGCCCCAGATCGTCGTTTATCTTCGGTTTTGATCGGCAAAGTTCGTACGTGACTTTGGTATTGGGAGTGACGCCATTTTGTGGCCAACTGCGCAGTGCGGCCCCCCACCTCAGGTCGAGTATATAAAGCCGCCATGACGTCATGTGCCCAACATTCATTTTTCGTCGTGGTGAAGTGCAGATGTGGCTACGTTGTGTGTTGTGCTGAAGATTTCAAGAAGTGATAATTGTGCCTGGTCGGATTCAGGTGTGTAGTATTGTCCCAACACAGTACTTTCTGACCCATCCTTAAAAATGGGTTACAGTTCAAATGAAAAATCTATTGTTGACTTTTGTGAAAGTAAAGCCGAATCCCTATCTAATTGGGTTCGTCAAGTTAAAAGCAAATCCTTAAATGCCAAGACAAAGAGAAAGCGTGACTTGAGAATAATCGCCATTTTGAGTAACTCTCTATCACGCGCTGAGAGTGAACTCGTTACGAAACAAAGAGAACGCGCCCGGAGGTGGGCTCAAATGCAAGCTGATCTTGGATTGTGCAATAAGGAAGAAGAAGTCGCCAAACAACGTCAGGAGAAAATCGATAATTTATGGAAGAATGATCTCAGCGGCCTAGATAGTTTTTTTAGAGAATTAGATAATGTCAAGCCAACTCCAAAGTAGTCCATATTAGGTAAAGTAAAGTGTTTTGTATCTGTGATATTATGTAGGATGTTTTTCTAAATTACAGTCCCATTGCGTTTCGCGTGGGCCTGCATCCGTCGGCCGCCATCTTGGTTGCCGCTGGGGCGTGGTCGCTGCTAGCTACAAAATGGGTTTGTAAAACGGTATCATGCATTTATTTAAGTAGTTAATTTTAAGTGTTTCAATTTCTCTCGCATAACGATTAAATTGGAATTTTGATTTTTATTCATATTGAATAATAAAATTGTACATATGTTTAAGTATGGAAATAAACAATTTTTGAAAAAAGAAATGTCGTATCAATGAACTCATTTTGCTTTTCTTACAATTTCACCACACAAACAATGTATTATTCCATGAGTCATCAACGTCTCTGCGAGGAGAACATGGCAGAGTTGCGACAGCGTTGGCGTGTTCGGGTCGCTGTGAACGAGTATATGAGTCAGCCGTCTGCGGTGCCGCTCGCTTGGCTGCAATCTGCTGCGTACCGTATGCACTGGCGTGCTGTCTACTATGCGACGCGCTCGCAAATTCGTCCCGGTTGTCAGCCCACTAGGTAACCGTTAGGTTGTTGGCGTGAAGGTTCCTATCCTACATTTAGCTAGTGTTATTGTGTGGCCCGTACACGGGCCACTGCGTGTAACATTATGTTTAGTCTCTCAGAGCCCTGCGTACCGTGGCCTTGCAGCTGCCACGAGCTTCGAGTAAAGGATCTATCTCCTCGCCACGGAAATACTGCTATGAATGTTTTCTAGAATGGAAGTTATGACCTCTGGTGAGTCGTATGTTATCAAAACAGTGGTTAATGTGTATCTAATATCCAATGATAATACTGTCTGTGTTGATACTCATTTTGGAAATAAGTGGTTAGGATTTTGTGCCATAATAATCCAATAAACAGGAATTAACCTGCAATGGAGTAAGCATCAAGACTGTATTCGTACAAGAAACAGGAGTGAGGTTAAGCGGAGGTCGACCACGCACATGTAACATAATTTCGCACATTGTCCAGTACAAATGACCTTGACATGCCACGGGTCCTGCTGCCGTCGGCGCGGCGGTGGTGGGCGACTTTCACTTTTAGGTAATGAATGCTTCTTACTTATTTACAAATCAGAAATTGGCATGCTGTTTTTGTCTTAATTTATTGTGAAGAGAGACGTGCTCGAGAACAAATAGCTTCCATCACAGTAGCAGTAGGTGCTGATTCTTACTGAAACAAAGATAGGTTCCAACTATAAGCATTGTTTAATTATGATGATACAACTACACAAGAAAGAAACTGTGGGCTGATGACTAAACCGGGACTGTACCTACACTAATGTGAAACCTGATTGAATTCTAAATATAAATAAGCTGATAACCAAATGATACTAAACTGAGGGTCAAACGTGAACGGACAGAGTTAACGGTGAGTTGTCGCAACTGTACTGATCTCTTTGATTCTATTCTAATTAATGTTCTGAGGTCTTAGTTGATTTGCTATAGCGACAAATTGTATGTAAACAACAAATTACTGATTATATGCAAACTTCACAGCTAACGACTGGACTGGGTGCTGACGTGAGAGAGTATCACGCCAATCTAGCACTACCTATCCTATGAAAAGCAAGGTGAAGTCCTTCCTAGTGGAGAAGGCTAGCCCGGCTCCAGTTGATATTAGCGAGTGGATCTCCACGCCCCATCCACAGATAAGTCAAACCGGCCATACTCTTCATATTATGTAAATCGTAGACAAAGAGAAACGTGCCTCTGCATTACGTATCAAAAAACAAAAGCTGCATAATGGCTTTATAGGTCTACATTCTATTACGAATATCTAATACACAATTTAATTGAGAATTTACAAATAATAGGTAAGTCTGGCTTGTGATCTTCATTTTCTGAATAAAACATTCTGCTTAATTAGTAATGACATTAGCTATCTTGACGCAAAGGCAAGTAGGGGCCTATAATCAAACCTTTTATTTCAGATAATATGAGATAAAAATAACTAACTCGAATTACGATAACTACTAGCTCTCCTAAGTTTTATTTGAATATCAGAAGGAAACCAATTTAAAGCATATCGACACAATTTTCGTTGAAATCTGTGACACTGTCGTAAAAATAACAATATTATTATGCAAATTGATGTTAAAACCTGTTTTAGACCTATTTAATTTTGGAGGTATATTTTTTGACAAATCACCTGTAAACAATGCCTTCTGGTGGGGTATGTACATAACAACTTCTCATTTTATTGGCCACTGCGTGGTGCGATTATAGTTCCATTTAAACGGAACTTTGTGTGCTGAAGATTTTGTTTGACAGGACCCACATACAACTAGGACTCTAAATATCCAGACAACACAGTACCGAAGTATTACTGAGCATATAAGTTACCCAAAATCCAGCGCTGTTTACACCTGGTGAATGAGACATTCTTATCAAAATTGTTCCCACTTTACTTGAGCTAAGGCTCGATTGGTAATTACGAGTAAATCATAAATAACAAATTGAAGATTTAGTTCCAAGGTGAACAAAGGATACAAAATTACAAGTAAAGCGGAGAATCACGCACCAATAGTTTCTTAAAGGTATGTCGAACCAAACCCTTGATGATCTTGTTGACCTATATTGGCCAAGATTTGGTTAATTTCAGCCCAAATATTGATCATGGTCCATGCCACAATTCATAATCCAGATATATAAATCGAATTAAGAATCCAAGAATTCAATTAACAATAAATACTAGGTGTGGACAAGGAATCAAAAGGTTACAATGTTGACTTCCTGACACGGCAGCATCTGCTGATGGGTACGGTTCTTTTCTATATTATTATCATTTTATATAAATTCTGTAGTGTTTTCCTATTAGATTCTTCTGCTTCTTTTATCGCAAAAACTACTTGCAAGTGGAAACATAATAGTCTATTTGCATAATTTGGAAAGAGCTTTTTATAAATTGTTTTAAATCATACATAAGCAGAACTGGTGTTCTGTCTGTAATCTTTTTTTTCTATCTGTTTAGGAGCAGGATATAAATAGCAGACCCTTAGTTCACACATTCAGAGGCTTGTTAAAACCGAATGAATCTCTGTCACTTCAGTTTAAAATGCTTGGATGAATGACCATTTTGGGATACTACTGAAAGATAAAATTGATTCAACTTCAAAAGTTTAATTATCCTTCAAAGCATCCTCTTAACTAGGAATACATCTGTAATAAGGGCTGCTGGAGTTGAAATGATGTGATAAGAATTTATAATTATCTGCCTAGACTTAAACCTAAACCTATCCACAAGATATACAAACAAATCTGCAATGTAATCTTCCGTCGTCCTACACACAAAACATACGAGCAGCGCAGCATTCTTTTCTAGTTTTCAGGAACAAAGGAGCTTATAATAATATACCAAGTATAGCAATAAGAATATGAATATTTAGAAATATCACATTTCAACACATGGTTCTTCTAGAATATCAAATATGTAACTATTCAGGATATAATACTCGTAGCCGTCAACCCATACGTGTTGGTGAAACAGGTACCAAATTTAATTTTCATTCCCTTGCCATGATCGCCCTTACCTCTACCTGAGATCGCTCATGAGTAAATTATATCGTCTTTCAACTGGGTAAACTTATCCTTTATATTTAAATATTTTTCTTTTTACGCGGACGTTCCTCTTGTTACAATGGCATGTGTCAATTTGTCAGGTAAAACTCCACGACTACTTACACGACGTGTGGTCTACATACGTCGACACTGCTTTTCTACTGTTACTCCAACCGGCGTTGGTTCCGGAGAAGTGGCTCAACTCTTACGGCGCTAGTCAGACTCCTAGCCGGCCAACTGTATACAAGTAACTACCCACAAATCAACCTCGACACGTTACCAACGTGACAACCAACTCTACATTGCCGGGCTAATAGTAAAACGGTATGTGGCTAATCGGACGTGCACTACTGTTTTATTCTGATAACAAATATTTATTGGTCAACTCTGTTTTTAGTAACCAGAATCGATTTAAAAGGCACTATCCTAAATTTGACAACTTTTTTCAATTTTATAGCTGTGCGACATCCTGTCGCCAGTTTTCTTTTAAATTTGCTCCCTAAGTTGACAGTTGTCCTCTGCGTGGCCTCTCCACGTTTCTACTGAGCTGGCTGACTTCATGGTCTTCGCGTATCGCCAGAGCCCACTGCCGAAGCTTCTTCGCAATGCGTTGACGCGGCCCCTTCGCGATTAATGCTAGCCGACTTCATTTTCCTTTAGGTTATAATAGTAGACTCATGACCTGCGTGTCGTCAATGCTCGTTGACAACGTGACCTGCGTGTCGTCAATGCTCGTTGACAACGTGACCTGCGTGTCGTCAATGCTCGTTGACAACGTGACCTGCGTGTCGTCAATGCTCGTTGACTACGTGACATGCGTGTCGTCAATGCTCGTTGACTACGTGACCTGCGTGTCGTCAATGCTCGTTGACTACGTGACCTGCGTGTCGTCAATGCTCGTTGACTACGTGACCTGCGTGTCGTCAATGCTCGTTGACTACGTGACCTGCGTGTCGTCAATGCTCGTTGACTACGTGACCTGCGTGTCGTCAATGCTCGTTGACTACGTGACCTGCGTGTCGTCAATGCTCGTTGACTACGTGACCTGCGTGTCGTCAATGCTCGTTGACAACGTGACCTGCGTGTCGTCAATGCTCGTTGACTACGTGACCTGCGTGTCGTCAATGCTCGTTGACAACGTGACCTGCGTGTCGTCAATGCTCGTTGACAACGTGACCTGCGTGTCGTCAATGCTCGTTGACTACGTGACCTGCGTGTCGTCAATGCTCGTTGACAACGTGACCTGCGTGTCGTCAATGCTCGTTGACTACGTGACCTGCGTGTCGTCAATGCTCGTTGACTACGTGACCTGCGTGTCGTCAACCCTCAAAGTTCACTGAAGTAAATGTATATCGCCTCGTGATCAAGAATAGATGACTACAATCTTCTCGTGTGCCAATGCTCACTATCGAAATGACGACCATGTAATATTATCTTGACCCATACCAACTACCCTGAAATGCACACCTGTAAGTGAGATGCTATAGCACACATAGCACACTCCACACTCTTCCCCAAGCTCTGTAAACTCTACCAAGAGATAAAATGCTACCATATGCTTGCTCGTCCTGAAGTAGGTACCTTAGAAAAATCGAGCCGAGCACTGAAGTGCTCCGCTGAGCATATCAGGATATCACTTCTACTTCACTTACTGCAAACGGGTATGTCAAATTCTTTCAAATTAAAATCGTCTAATCAATCCTATCCTGCCAAATTGGCTGACTGCGGTTTATAATTTGTCGTAGGTATTGTCGTCTATTAAGACTAACGTCGACGCTCCGCGCTACACTGCACTGTGTCAAATTCGCGTCTTTTAGCAAGGCAAGCGGATCGACGATCAGCCGCATGGTTACTCCGGGCCCTCGTGTCATCCCTAGACGGCGCGCATACTGCGCGATTTAAACTACAACTAGATGCATAGTCATCCCTCGATCGAAGAGGCGATCGACCATCGGCCGCCTGGTCATCTCAGCCGCTCGTGTCTACTCTGCTCGGCTCGCGAACTGCGCGCCTTCTCCGGGCAAGGTGATCGACGAGCAGCCGGCCTGGTCTTCCCAGGCAGTCGTATCTACTCTGCTCGGCTCGTAACCTGCGCACCTTCTCCGGGCAAGGTGATCGACGATCAGCCGCCTGGTCTACCCGGGCACTCGTGTCTACTCTGCTCGGCTCGCGAACTGCGCGCCTTCTCCGGGCAAGGTGATCGACGAGCAGCCGCCTGGTCTACCCGGGCACTCGTGTCTACTCTGCTCGGCTCGCGAACTGCGCGCCTTCTCCGGGCAAGGTGATCGACGAGCAGCCGCCTGGTCTACCCGGGCACTCGTGTCTACTCTGCTCGGCTCGCGAACTGCGCGCTTTCTCCGGGCAAGGTGATCGACGAGCAGCCGCCTGGTCTTCCCGGGCAGTCGTGTCTACTCTGCTCGGCTCGCGAACTGCGCGCCTTCTTCGGATAAGGTGAATGGCGTTTGGTCGCGTGGTCAACTCCGCGCTTAAGTCTACTCTACTCTGCTCGGCTCGCAAACTGCGCGTTTTCTACGGGCAAGACGATCGAGGATCAGCCGCCTGGTCCACCCGGGCACTCGTGTCTACTCTGCTCGGCTCGCGAACTGCGCGCCTCCTCCGGGAAAGGTGAATTGTGTTCGGAGGCATAGTCATCTCCGCACTCGTGTATACTCTACACGGCTCGCGAACTGCGCGCCTTCTCCGGGCAAGGCGATCGAGGATCAGCCGCCTGGTCCACCCGGGCACTCGTGTCTACTCTGCTCGGCTCGCGAACTGCGCGCCTTCTCCGGGCAAGGCGATCGAGGATCAGCCGCCTGGTCTTCCCGGGCAGTCGTGTCTACTCTGCTCGGCTCGCGAAAAGCGCGCCTCCTCCGGGCAAGGCGATCGAGGATCAGCCGCCTGGTCTACCCGGGCACTCGTGTCTACTCTGCTCGGCTCGCGAACTGCGCGCCTCCTCCGGGCAAGGCGATCGAGGATCAGCCGCCTGGTCTTCCCGGGCAGTCGTGTCTACTCCGCAAAGTTAATCAGCATCGGCAGCACGAGCGTTACGCGCTGCTGGTTTACGTCCCTGCTTCCGGGGCTCAACAGCGGTGCCAGTCTTCGTGCCGGCAGCCCTTCCAAGCCCGACTGTCTCCTGTTGCCCCACACAACGGCGCGGCCGGTCCGCCTGTCTGCTCTCGGCCGGCACGAAGGCGTGGCCATTCCGCCGTTGTCATCTCGTCCGCCTGTCTCCCCTCACCGGCTCGACGGCGCGGCCTGTCCGCCTGTCTCCCCTCACCGGCTCGACGGCGCGGCCAGTCCGCCTGTCTCTTATGGTCCGGCTCGACGGCGCGGCCTGTCCGCCTGTCTCCTATGGTCCGGCTCGACGGCGCGGCCTGTCCGCCTGTCTCCTATGGTCCGGCTCGACGGCGCGGCCTGTCCGCCTGTCTCCTATGGTCCGGCTCGACGGCGCGGCCTGTCCGCCTGTCTCCTATGGTCCGGCTCGACGGCGCGGCCTGTCCGCCTGTCTCCTATGGTCCGGCTCGACGGCGCGGCCTGTCCGCCTGTCTCCCCTCACCGGCTCGACGGCGCGGCCTGTCCGCCTGTCTCCTATGGTCCGGCTCGACGGCGCGGCCAGTCCGCCTGTCTCCTATGGTCCGGCTCGACGGCGCGGCCTGTCCGCCTGTCTCCTATGGTCCGGCTCGACGGCGCGGCCAGTCCGCCTGTCTCCTATGGTCCGGCTCGACGGCGCGGCCTGTCCGCCTGTCTCCCCTCACCGGCTCGACGGCGCGGCCTGTCCGCCTGTCTCCCCTCACCGGCTCGACGGCGCGGCCAGTCCGCCTGTCTCCTATGGTCCGGCTCGACGGCGCGGCCTGTCCGCCTGTCTCCCTCACCGGCTCGACGGCGCGGCCAGTCCGCCTGTCTCCCTCACCGGCTCGACGGCGCGGCCTGTCCGCCTGTCTCCCCTCACCGGCTCGACGGCGCGGCCTGTCCGCCTGTCTCCCCTCACCGGCTCGACGGCGCGGCCAGTCCGCCTGTCTCCCCTCACCGGCTCGACGGCGCGGCCTGTCCGCCTGTCTCCCCTCACCGGCTCGACGGCGCGGCCTGTCCGCCTGTCTCCCCTCACCGGCTCGACGGCGCGGCCTGTCCGCCTGTCTCCCCTCACCGGCTCGACGGCGCGGCCTGTCCGCCTGTCTCCCTCACCGGCTCGACGGCGCGGCCAGTCCGCCTGTCTCTTATGGTCCGGCTCGACGGCGCGGCCTGTCCGCCTGTCTCCCCTCACCGGCTCGACGGCGCGGCCTGTCCGCCTGTCTCCTATGGTCCGGCTCGACGGCGCGGCCTGTCCGCCTGTCTCCTATGGTCCGGCTCGACGGCGCGGCCTGTCCGCCTGTCTCCCCTCACCGGCTCGACGGCGCGGCCAGTCCGCCTGTCTCCTATGGTCCGGCTCGACGGCGCGGCCAGCCCGCCTGTCTCCTATGGTCCGGCTCGACGGCGCGGCCAGCCCGCCTGTCTCCTATGGTCCGGCTCGACGGCGCGGCCAGTCCGCCTGTCTCCCCTGCGGCGCGGCTCGACGGCAATCAATCTGCAATCTCGACGCAACGGCTTGTCACACTTTCCATCCTTAGGTATGGAATGTTTGATTTTGCTTGGTCTATTATAACATATCACAACTCTCAACACTTGATAAGTACAAAAGTAATTCTAAAACAATTTCAATACTGTTCTAACGGGTATTGTAGCTCAATTTCTGTTTACTACCTTTGTAGGTAAGACGATAATACGTTTCTTTTCAGCAAATATTTTAGTTACATGTAAACATATAAATAATAAGTACATTTCTGCGTAAGAGTACGAAATTCAGTTATCCGATGAGAAGGATGAGGATTAATTAAGAAAGCTATAAATATTATTACGAAGCGAAGACAGCAATATTCTATATACAAATTATATTAAATAGGCACCTGGTAACATAAAGCACTACAGAGAATAAATGAATATTGTTAAAGCAATTAATGGCAATATGGACGAGGTGGGTACCTTCTTAATTTCAGGTACTGTTTGATTAACCGTCTTTTCAGTTTTTTACGCAAAGCTTAGAAAGCTTGTTGCAATCGTTACAAAGCATGGACAACTTATATTTTGAATAAGATAATGAATTGAACCTATACTACATTAAATTGAACGATGCTTGCACACGAATTGCGAATAAGAAATGGCAGTTTTGTTATATGACCATCGAGATGGATGTCAGTAGGCTCGAAAATATTCTCACCAGTATCGCAGTAAGTTTTTCTTCTGCTTCTGGCTTTTATGGATTTCTTTTTTTTATGCTAACAAGTTATGGTTGTCGTTTGGGATACATCTTTGTGAATTTAGTCTACAAGTAACTGAATTGAAAATACACTTTCACGCAACATACTTTGCTAGGGACACTAGGGTTAGGAGCCTAATTTATATTGTTAACAGATTCCCTCGTGCTGAGGCAAAATTCCCCGAATTGAACGTTTCTGACGAGTGGAGTGTATGTAAAACTAGTAGCAAACGACTTGAGGTTTGCGGCCTGGAGAGTAGTGGAGAGTTTTACGACATTGTGTCGGTGGGTGCGTAATAAAATATTGTTAACAGATACCTTCGATCTGGCGTAAGTTTCAACCCACTACCGCCTGGTATGCGAGTTTGAAGTTTGTATAACCTAGGATAGGTTATTAATACATATTGTTAACAGATGGTGACGTAGAAATGCCTTATATGAAATTGCATGGCATCTTGTATAACAGTATTTTGGAGCATCTGTAGTCATGTACAAAGTAAATATTTATTATTGTGCCTAACTATGGACTACAAGGGATTGTCGATTTAATAACAAAGTTTATTCTGAATGTGGGTGATGCATCGATATCAAATCAACAGACATGAATCTGACACTAATAACATGCCTGAACATAGAGAGGTAAAATTTTACTGCATTTTATATTAGGATAGGTCGCATTACATTTATTGTTTAACAGATATTGACTTCCGAAAGCCAGAGAGTATACCAATGGCTTGCATCATGAGAAGAATGAAACAAGATCAAAATTAATGCGTATGTACCTACATTAAATATCACATAGATATTTAAGTTGGAATGAACAATCTAAAACGAAAAATTGCCGATATTGTGTTTGTGCGTAACAAAGTATTGTTAACAGATGATCGAGCGCAAGTCGCAAGCCAGGGCTACGGGAGGTAACAAATTGTCACATTCTTCTTTAGGATAGATTCCGTAATCCATATTGTTGACAGGATAACAGCGCGTGCCTGATACCATTTGATGATGGCTGGCCCTTCTCGTGATACTTAAAGATTCTTCAAACACAAAGTACCCACTGCGTATGTCAAAATTTACTACAAATTGAGAATGATTAAGAACGGGATATGATTAATCAAAATTTGGCTTCAATTAAGTGTTGATGCATGGCAGTCAGTGTTAACACCTAGATTGTGATCTGTAATTTCTAGTAAAAGAGGTATCCATTGTGTATTTTATAGCTTGCTTTTACCATTAGGATAGTAGGTACCGTAATCAGTTTTGTCAACAGAACACTTGTTCAACAACTGTATCGTGATCGCGAAGAGTTCGATAAGACTTTTGGCGCAACGGCGAGTGCACGTAAGACGATGTTATCATTGTCATTAGATAATAACAATTGGCTATTATGTTTTTATTTGAATGATGATCGATGCTGGTGGATTGTTAACAGAAATGCAGTTTGCTGAGAGGTAACAATTTATTATTGTTATTTTTACGTATCTTACACTATCTAGTTAGGTCCTAACGCATATTGTTGACAGATGATCTTTAAAGCTGAAAAATAATAATGCCTGGGATAAACCTGGCTTTGAAGCCAGATTCGCAATCATTACTACAGAGTTCCGTGACTCTCGGCACAATATCAGGAGGTAACAATTTCTACTATAAAGTAGAATACATAATATGTCCATAACGATTTTTGTTGACAGATACACTTGTATGTAAGTAATCAGAACTCCATGTAAAGTATACCTAATACATATTAAGTTGCCGCTTGAGCATCGGAATAATAAAAGCACTGTAAACCACTCAATCGATGAGGATTGGTAAATGCAAACCTAAGTGTTAGAAGTAGCAAGCCTCGCAAGTAATGCCAATCGAAGATAGACTGCATACCATTTTGGTAACCGTAAAACTTTATTTATTTGTCAATAAAATGTTTGTGTGCTCAATAAATCATCTAGATATAAGCTCTTTAGGTGTTTAATAGATTTTGTCAACAGATTAATCGAATGCAATAGAAGATTGCCTTTGAAGATGGCGCATGAACTAGCTAGATCATAGAATTGTGGAAATGCTTGGCAGTGGGTGAATTACTATTGACTAATTGTGCAATGTGGCATATCTATATATATGTGTAAAGGTGTTAATTTAAAAACTATCTCACAGATGCTAGCTACATTAAATGACGCATTAGGTGCAGTAATAAGTATTGTTGCAGATACTCCTCAAAAACTGGTATTATCTTTTACGATAGCTAAACTGCTTAGCTTTAGGCTCTTAACAACTATTGTTAGCAGATGAGAAACTAAACGCGTTCCGAGGTAAACATCAATCGTGTATGAAAAGGGTTGGTTACTGGTTACTCCAAAAGCAAAATGTCACAAGAAAATGAGATGTCGGTATGTGCTTTGTAACACACTGTTTTTTGGTATGTAATATCCTCATCTTCATACACAAAGTTAAATTGTTAATTGTCTTTATTGTCTCTTGTAATGCATTATGCTTCTTAGACATGTTTGGATCCGTGCATAATTGTGTTGTTAACAGATTTCTACGATGCTATACGATAGATTGTATGTGTTGGACACCTACGAAGCATGAACACTAATTTATGTCAAGTACCTAACTGCAGAAATTGGCAATCTTTGGAAGCAAAATTGGGTAGAAGGAACGAATTTTCTTAGTCTTGTTAACAGATTTTCATCAAGCTTGGTGTAGTAGAAATAACAGCTTCGTGGAATGAACACGCTTGGATAAATGCACAGCGGTTTGTACTGGTCTGCCAACTGATTTCATCTGCCTGCCTTGAAAAACACGCTGTGTAGATAAGTAATTGAATGGAGTGTAAGTGATAAATAGCAAGTATTGTGAATATTACTATTATACTAATTTAAACACACTATCTAAAAGCAAAGGTAACACTGGTTTCTTTCACCAAATGTTTTTAACAATTATACCTGGTCTAAGGTAGTAATGCATCTGTTAGTTATTATAACCTAGCTAGGGCTGGGATAGTTTAGAACATTACCGATTTTGTTGACAGTTATCAATGAGAGCACACCATTCCGCAAACTGCACCTACCTGCTTACCAATCAGAGCATACACTGCCTTCATTGAAACAACTCTTCAACTCGAAGGCGCAAAGCCGGGATATGGATAGTGGTACGTCTATCACAATAAACATTGTCAGCAGGGTATTCAGCTTGTAAGCAGCATGCATCACTAGATAAATTAAGAAAATGAAGATTCCTACGTAAAGAAAACCTGTCATCATCGGTCACGTTGAGGTGTTCGTCTGCAACAGTATGTTATTTCTTGGTTTTACTTAGAATATAATTCCATTGATTGTCGTACGAAAGAGGCGGTATGACGTAGGGACATAACCAAGAGTTGTTGACAGATGTGCAGCACATTTGACGAAATGGTGTCTACACCCCGCCATCACGTACATCCCTCCAAAGAACAAGTGGCTTACTTATTGGTAAGAGAAAATGATAGCGTTACTATTTACCGGAGAGTAGAAATACACACACAAGTATGTAACTGCATAATAAGCCTTCGTGGAGATGGCTGTGGTGGGTGCATAATACGTATTGTTGACAGATGGTGCGTGGAACTTCACCGGCACAAAATGGTAACTACTATTTTAGACATAAGCTTGAGGAGCATAATAAGTGTTGTCTACAGACAAGCAGGATTACTTAATGCCCGAGTCGACACAACTTAAATACGTTAGAAATGCTTGTGAAGAAGTTTTTGCAAGAGCGAAGCGAACATATCTGAAGGCGACATGCTTGGCGGTAACACAATTTAATTCATAAGCGACAGTTATCAAATTTAAGTGTAGCGCTGCAACCCAAGCTTATGCCCATATGCTTAATAGTGTTCTCAAGTCAGCCTCACTGACTTGTGACAAGTGTAATGCATAATAAAGTATTGTTATCAGGTACATCCCGCATTTGCAAAACCCGGATACTGTTATAAGGTATTTTATAATAATTCCTTAAGATGTATGAAGTAGGAAAAACCCGTAATGAGTATTGTTACCAGATTACCACTGCTATTGCGTGACCAAGAAGAAGATACAGTTCAATCACAAGCTGATAAGGAGACAAAAACGTGTAAGAGGTACGCTACAATATCATACCTCACGCTAGCAAGGAACTTACCTCAACCAGTAACGTTGCCAAAGCTATGAAATAGGTAGGTTGTTAATGAGTATTGTCAACAGGAGTCCAGAATCATCACTGTGAATGAAAAGCCAAAGCATCAGCACAGAACATGTAAGCTGCAATGTAACCAGTTTTCTCCTTTACTCGAGTGGAAGCGCTGCGAGCAAGATTGATTAAGAACTGCGTTTATTTTAAATTCAAATCTGCATAAAACGTATAGCCATAATTCCTGGATCGGATTCCTGACAGAATTGTCAACTGCATCAAAAAACGGTCAGACCATACAGCTCATGTAAGGGGTAAGCACGTTTAGTTTGAAATTGTTTAGAGCATGTCCGTAATAGCCATTCAATCACTGGCATCGTCACCATTTCAAAACATCTGTATGCCGGGCATACAAAAATTGCGTGAATTGAAGAAATTTGGTAGGTGCATAACAAATATTGCTGACAGATTACCGGTTAACGTGGAGAAACAGCGTGGCTACCAAAGCGGAATGTAAGTCAAACCAGATACTACACAGAAGTGTTCTACTTCAGAAGCGCTTGACGTGACACGGAAGGTATCGACGACACAAGGTGCATAACAAAGCATTGTCAACAGATTTCCGCAGCATTCTGAATTCAACATCCTGATCTGAAGTAACTAATGAGCTCATGGGGATGAAAGAAGTTATTTTAGAGGTAATTCATAACTCTTATATACTGCGGAGATTCTAGAGATGGGTCGTAATACATATTGTTGACAGAGATCGGTGAGAAACAACGTGGGGTTGTGGAGTAAAAACTGAGATAGTGTACACTCTTAACTCCGAGTAGCCGATTCAAGCTAAATAAGGTAACAAAATATTCTGTTATGAAATATATAGAATAGAGCCATAATGTATTGTTAACAGTTTACGAGTAAAGGAGCATCGAATATTCGTGCAGCAATGTATGCAATGGTGCCTGAAACAACACACGAGAATTAACAGGTTCGGAGGAGTATGCCGATAATAAAGTATTGTCAACAGATGCACACTAAAATGTGATGGCAACAAAAACAGCTTGGAATTTTTCAACACTGCAAAATCAATGATGGCGTAACAGATCTCGAGATCAAGAATATAAAATGGTACGTATGTACTTAATACTTAGGTTGTTGACAGGATATTCATCTATTAAAAGAAAGTAAAACGACCGCAACGTGGACAATACAATAAAAAAAATCGTACAAGAGTTCAGAGTCAGAAAAGAACAGCTGCATCAGAAGAAGGCAATAAAGGCACGAAAGCCCCACATAAATACATCACTGGACAAGGACACGAAGAAGAGAATTGATAACGAGAGAATAAACAGCCAAAATGAAGACAGAAAACCAACAAGATACATAACATGAATCAACACAAGCATCACCAACAAAGAACGAAAGAGTAACAAAAAGAATAAATACTACATAGATTATAAGATGAATCTAGAGACACTAAAATAAGCAAACAAACACAAATGCTAAGATAACACGAAAATGACCCACATGAGTAGAGGAAGACCAACAAGAAGACAACACGGACGAGGAGCGGAAGACCAACACGAAGACGACACGGACGAGGCGCGGAAGACCAACACGAAGACGACACGGACGAGGAGCGGAAGACCAACACGAAGACGACACGGACGAGGCGCGGAAGACCAACACGAAGACGACACGGACGAGGAGCGGAAGACCAACACGAAGACGACACGGACGAGGAGCGGAAGACCAACACGAAGACGACACGGACGAGGAGCGGAAGGTCAACACGAAGACGACACGGACGAGGAGCGGAAGACCAACACGAAGACGACACGGACGAGGAGCGGAAGATCAACACGAAGACGACACGGACGAGGCGCGGAAGACACGAAGACGACACGGACGAGGCGCGGAAGACCAACACGAAGACGACACGGACGAGGAGCGGAAGATCAACATGAAGACGACACGGACGAGGAGCGGAAGACCAACACGAAGACGACACGGACGAGGAGCGGAAGACCAACGCGAAGACGACACGGACGAGGAGCGGAAGACCAACGCGAAGACGACACGGACGAGGAGCGGAAGACTACACGGACGAGGAGCAGAAGACCAACAAGAAGACAACACGGACGAGGAGCGGAAGACCAACAAGAAGACAACACGGACGAGGAGTTGAAGACCAACACGAAGACGACACGGACGAGGAGTGGAAAATAAACAATAGGAATATAACACGGACGAAAGAACCGACGAAAATTTAAGACGCTTAAACGAAATTGCAGAAATGGAAAGCTGAAAATTACCCAAACTATACGGACGAATATCAGAAGAAAAACGCCAACGAGGAGTGGAAGACAAACACGACGACCACACAGACGAGGAGCGGAAGATCAACAGGATGACGACACGGACGAGGCGCGGAAGATCAAGATGAAGACGACACGGACGAGGAGCGGAAGACCAACACGAAGACGACACGGACGAGGAGCGGAAGATCAACATGAAGACGACACGGACGAGGAGCGGAAGGTCAACATGAAGACGACACGGACGAGGAGCGGAAGATCAACATGAAGACGACACGGACGAGGAGCGGAAGATCAACATGAAGACGACACGGACGAGGAGCGGAAGATCAACATGAAGACGACACGGACGAGGAGCGGAAGATCAACATGAAGACGACACGGACGAGGAGCGGAAGATCAACATGAAGACCACACGGACGAGGAGCGGAAGATCAACATGAAGACAATATAGACGACCAGCGGAACACTAACACGTGGACAATACAAAACAAAAGAGGAACAGGTAAATAAAATTTACAAATTGACAAAACGGTACCACCACTATATTATGTAAAAGAGATCAGCTCAAATGATTATATATTTTTTTAGGATGCGACCACGAAGTTTTGACCAGAGTAAAGCAGTTGTTACAAGAACAAGACAAGACACAGACGGAGGGCAAAAGTTGGAGATAAAATCATAAATTAGGTAACTATTCAGATGTCAGTTTCATAAAAGTATGTTTATGTCAAAATGAGTCAACGATGCGACGAGATATTTATAAAATGTGCTGTAGATAATTGACACAACCAGAATACACAGCAATGAGGTACAACTCAAAAATATATATGATGAATATCTACTTAAGCGAAGATGGCTTACGGCATAACAATATTTACGATATAATAGTAGGCATACTAAACAACGGAGAGATGACAATTCGTAAGAAGGGGTAATTCTTAAATTAGTTTATTGACCAAAATAAAGGAAAGTTCGTGATCTGGAGCTGGCGGAAATACAAATTAGCGAAGCAGGTAACGATCATTGTTAGAGTAAGACATTTGCAAGGCGAACAATATCGAAATAAGTTAGGACTCCACTACGCGGACAAGAAACCAACAACTACACAGACGAGCAGAAGATCAACAACAAGACAACACGGACGAGGCGCGGAAGCTCAACACGAAGACGACACGGACGAGGAGCGGAAGACCAACACGAAGACGACACGGACGAGGAGCGGAAGACCAACACGAAGACGACACGGACGAGGAGCGGAAGACCAACACGAAGACGACACGGACGAGGAGCGGAAGACCAACAAGAAGACGACACGGACGAGGAGCGGAAGCTCAACACGAAGACGACACGGACGAGGAGCGGAAGCTCAACACGAAGACGACACGGACGAGGAGCGGAAGCTCAACACGAAGACGACACGGACGAGGAGCGGAAGACCAACAAGAAGACGACACGGACGAGGAGCGGAAGCTCAACACGAAGACGACACGGACGAGGAGCGGAAGACCAACACGAAGACGACACGGACGAGGAGCGGAAGACCAACACGGACGAGGAGCAGATCAGTACGTGAACAACAGAAAACAAAAGAGGAACAGGTAACTACTTCATCAAACTGTCAACAACTGTTTCAAAATATACATGTATTTTAAAGACGTATATCATTTCAATGATATTATTTTTTAGGTTGCGACGACCACAAATATGATCAGAGTAAAGCCAGTTTGTACAAGAACCAAAGAAAACACATAGACATCACGGACGAGGCGCGGAAGATCAACATGAAGAGGACACGGACGAGGCGCGGAAGACCAACAAGAAGACGACACGGACGAGGAGCGGAAGATCAACATGAAGACGACACGGACGAGGAGCGGAAGACCAACACGAAGACGACACGGACGAGGAGCGGAAGACCAACACGAAGACGACACGGACGAGGAGCGGAAGATCAACACGAAGACGACACGGACGAGGAGCGGAAGATGACATGGACGAGGAGCAGATCAGCACGTGAAGAACAGAAAACAAAAGAGGAACAGGTAACATCATCAAACTGTCAACAACTGTTCCAAAATATACATGTATTTTAAATACGTATATCATTTCAATTATATTATTTTTTAGGTTGCGACGACCACAAATATGATCAGAGTGAAGCAGTTTATACAAGAACCAAAGAAAACACGTAGACATCACGGAGGAGGCGCGGAAGATCAACATAAAGACGACACGGAAGAGGCGCGGAAGATCGACACGGACGAGGCGCGGAAGATCGACACGGACGAGACGCGGAAGATAAACCTTCCGAACCTTTTTCCATGGAGACCATTTAATTTCTTAAGGTACCTACTTATTAAATACCTTTGTTGCGCAGAAAGTTATTTAAATCATCTTTTACAATCGAAGTGTTAGGAAGCAACTTTTGACGACCTCGATGGCGCAATGGTCACCATGCCGTACTGCCGAACCTGAAGTCCCGGGTTCGATTCCCGGTTCGGTCGATATTTGTGTGATGAGCATGCTTGTTGGCCGTGGTCTGGGTGTTATAATATGTATTTATAAATATGTATATGTAGTTTATCAGTTGTGTTAGCGCCCATAACACAAGTTAATTAATAACTTAGTATGGGGCTAACCAACCGTATGTGAAAAAGTGTCCCGACATTATGTTATGTGTTAACTAAATCTGAGATTTCTTTGAAGCTTCTTTTAGTATTTTTTTTCTCATCATTCCAGATAAAGGCGATGGTGAAGACTGAAGACTTACCATTTAACGAATGAAGAACCAAGAAGTGAAGAAGATATTAAAGTGACAAATAAACGTAACAAATAATCTTAAAACGTAACATTTTTATTTCACTACACCATTTTCTTGTATAATAAAATATTTTTTTCCATACTAAATAGTTTTCTTTGGCATTCGTTAGAGTTACCTAATCAAACCCGCACGAATCGGTCGTGTACGTTACCCAGGCCAGATGGTGTCCATTTCGACCGCGCGGCCAACTCATAATATTTGATGAAACTTTGCCAGGAATTAGTAGTAATTTGTTACTTTTCACTCCTGTTTTCCGTGTGCGTTCGCGCAGCGGAATGTTGAATTTAAAGATTTTAATTATGCAGTTAATTAGTGTATGACGTCCTATAATTGTGTATGGTAAATAAAAATTTGTGTATGCAGCCATTGTGGAGAAATTCACCAAAAACAGATTCCGCTGGGCGAACGTTGTCCTGGCGGAACTTTTTTTAATCCATAGACTTTAGAAGAAAAGAGATGTGTCCAAAAATTAGTGTGTATTTGTGTATAATTGATTATGTATGAATGAAATCAGTGCATGCATAAGCTTCGGAGAAATTCAAGTTTCCGCTACGCGAACGTTTGGCCATTAGCTAGTTTTCATATAAAGCGCTTACATAGAGAGCATGGGCGTAGCCAGCTTTTGGCTCAGGGTGGGGCAGCAGTCAACCGTGTGCGTTCGCGCAGCGGAATGTTGTTGAATTTAAAGATTTTAATTATGCAGATAATTAGTGTAAGACGTCCTATAATTGTGTATGGTAAATAAAAATTTGTGTATGCAGCCATTGTGGAGAAATTCACCAAAAACAGATTCCGCTGGGCGAACGTTGGCGAACGTTGTCCTCGCGGAACTTTTTTTAATCCATAGACTTTAGAAGAAAAGAGATGTGTCCGAAAATTAGTGTGTATTTGTGTATAATTGATTATGTATGAATGAAATCAGTGCATGCATAAACTTCGGAGAAATTCAAGTTTCCGCTACGCGAACGTTTGGCCATTAGCTAGTTTTCATATAAAGCGCTTACATAGAGAGCATGGGCGTAGCCAGCTTTTGGCTCAGGGTGGGGCAGCAGTCAACCGTGTGCGTTCGCGCAGCGGAATGTTGTTGAATTTAAAGATTTTAATTATGCAGATAATTAGTGTAAGACGTCCTATAATTGTGTATGGTAAATAAAAATTTGTGTATGCAGCCATTGTGGAGAAATTCACCAAAAACAGATTCCGCTGGGCGAACGTTGGCGAACGTTGTCCTCGCGGAACTTTTTTTAATCCATAGACTTTAGAAGAAAAGAGATGTGTCCGAAAATTAGTGTGTATTTGTGTATAATTGATTATGTATGAATGAAATCAGTGCATGCATAAACTTCGGAGAAATTCAAGTTTCCGCTACGCGAACGTTTGGCCATTAGCTAGTTTTCATATAAAGCGCTTACATAGAGAGCTGTAGATTTTTACATACGTTGTTTTGAATTTGTTTATATTTGTTTAAAAAACAGGTTTAGAAAAAGTCGTAGGGTTTAAAAGATAAAAATATAAACGTAAAATACACTTATTAGGTCTTAGTTCTTAAAGTATGCAGTTTGGGGTCTAGATTTTCACGTTTACACAAACCTTGTAAGTGTCTCCAACATGTTGCCAAGTATCAATGATGTTCCGTTAGTAATTAAAAAGTTATAGGATATTTTACCATGAACAGATCACTGTTTACAAAGCAGTCGAATATCACGACGTTCTAAAGGAATTGCATGGTAAAATGTATGCCAATAATTAGTTTAATCGTTCAACTATTCACTTGCAAAATTTCATGTCATTAAATTCAGTAATTAAAGAAAGACAATTAAAATATCGAAACCCTACATAATCCGACCAAGTTCGGATAGCTACAAAAAAGCGGCCGTGTCATTGTCTAAGCAACGTTCTTAACTTGATAGGTTAGTATTTATTAATATGGTACAGTTGCGTACACAAGCGTTAGGAAAAAATAAAACAATTGTATTTCTGGATTGTAAATATTTTTTTAATAATAATGCCACTATCTACGATAGAAATAAATCTTCAATTAACAAGTACTTCTCTATTTAAATATCCGTGTACAAAAATATTTTTATTATTATTACTTACATAAATTACTTCACTACGTGATTAAAAATAACGTTAATAAACGTTACGTATTTTAACTAAAATGTCGTAGATAGTGGCATTATTATTAAAAAAATATTTTTCATTCAAGATATGCAATTGTTTTATTTTTTCCTAACGCTTGTGTACGCAACTGTACCATATTAATAAATATACTAACCTTCCAAGTTAAGAACGTTGCTTAGACATATGACACGGCCGCTTTTTTGTAGCTATCCGAACTTGGTCGGATTATGTAGGGTTTCGATGCTCCGTCAGTATTATAATTGTCTTTCTTTAATTACTGAATTTAATGACATGAAATTTTGCAAGTGAATAGTTGAACGATTAAACTAATTATTGGCATACATTTTACCATGCAATTCCTTTAGAACGTCGTGATATTCGACTGCTTTGTAAACAGTGATCTGTTCATGGTAAAATATCCTATAACTTTTTAATTACTAACGGAACATCATTGATACTTGGCAACATGTTGGAGACACTTACAAGGTTTGTGTAAACGTGAAAATCTAGACCCCAAACTGCATACTTTAAGAACTAAGACCTAATAAGTGTATTTTACGTTTATATTTTTATCTTTTAAACCCTACGACTTTTTCTAAACCTGTTTTTTAAACAAATATAAACAAATTCAAAACAACGTATGTAAAAATCTACAGCTCTCTATGTAAGCGCTTTATATGAAAACTAGCTAATGGCCAAACGTTCGCGTAGCGGAAACTTGAATTTCTCCGAAGTTTATGCATGCACTGATTTCATTCATACATAATCAATTATACACAAATACACACTAATTTTCGGACACATCTCTTTTCTTCTAAAGTCTATGGATTAAAAAAAGTTCCGCCAGGACAACGTTCGCCAACGTTCGCCCAGCGGAATCTGTTTTTGGTGAATTTCTCCACAACGGCTGCATACACAAATTTTTATTTACCATACACAATTATAGGACGTCTTACACTAATTATCTGCATAATTAAAATCTTTGAATTCAACAACATTCCGCTGCGCGAACGCACACCAGTCAACCTATCCGCCGGGGGAGGGCGGGGGCCCTCCGATTTTTTGTATCTTGAGCCGTTAATCCCTAAATTTGAGAGGTTTATATTTTCAGGTACAGAAAATAAACAATCACACACAGAACAAAAAGCCAAAAGTAAGGGCATGTAGTTTCTGAATACGAGAGCGAAGCGAGCGCGAAATTTTTATCGGACTTAAACCAAATATTACGTAAAGTTTAGCCCAAACGTAGGTACTTAACTTTTTGTTTGTTGGCAAATGCAAAAATAAGGGCATCTAGTTTCTGAATACGCGAGGTAGCGCGAAATTTTTATCGGACTTAAACCAAATATTACACAAAGTTTAGCCCAAACGTACTTAACTTTTTGTTTGTTGGCAAATGCAAAAATATGGGCATATAGTTTCTGAGTACGCGAGCGAAGCGAGCGCGAAATTTTTATCGGACTTATACCAAATATTACGTAAAATATAGCCCAAACGTACTTAACTTTTTGTTTGTTGACAAATGCAAAAACAAGGGCATATAGTTTCTGAATACGCGAGCGAAGCGCGCGCCAAATTTTTATGAGAATTAAACCAAATATTACGTAAAATTTAGCCCAAAAGTACTTAACTTTTTGTTTCTTGACAAATACAAAAATAAAATAGTTTCTGAAAGCGCGAGCGAAGCGAGCGCGAAATTTTAATTATTTTTTAAGACTTATAAAAATAAACAATCACACAGGACAAAAGCCAAAAGTCAGGGCATGTAGTTTCCTTATACGCGAGCGAAGCGAGCGCGAAATTTTTATCGGACTTAAACCAAAAACTACGTAAAATGTCGCCCAAATATACATTTTCATGAATGGGGGGACTAGGTACGACACACCCAATTTACGTCCATCCGAAAACCCCCTCGCTCGAGTTAGTAAAAAAAACATTATTTATCAGACACCATAGAGGTCAGAGCCAGGGCCCAGGGTGGTGCCCCAGCTTGCCCCAGTGTGGCTACGCCCATGAGAGAGCTGTAGATTTTTACATATGTTGTTTTGAATTTGTTTATATTTGTTTAAAAAACAGATTTAGAAAAAGTCGTAGGGTTTAAAAGATAAAAATATAAACGTATATACATGTCGGAGGTGTCATCAGGATGGCACTATCGTCCGACATCAGTTAGGGTAATCAAGCAAAGAGATAACTCAAAGAAACTCAAACAAACTAAAAACTCAAACGTTTATTCAAATTAGTCAGAACAAAAGACAGCCCCCAAAACGCCCGCCCTTCGCCACTTCCTATGTGTTTTGCAACACATACAGTCACACTTGACCCGGTCTGCGACTGGAGCATCTAGCTTGGAACAGATTACATCTCACAATTTGACTCATCCTCATTAACTTCATTTGGTACCTGACCACTTGGCATACGTCTGATCAATCTAAACATTTTCAATACAATAGAATGCTTTCACCTTGTGCGATGACATGCGATGTCCTGGCCTGCCGCAACTCACACGGCCTCCACGACAAATCCGGGGAAGGACGACGCTGCAAACGGGAACTGCAGCTTATCTCGGTCGCCGCTTGCCTAGTAGATCTCGTTCTGTTCTCCAGGCTCGGTTCACCTACGATGATATCTGTTAAGCCACAAATAGAAAGTGCTTAGGCAACCGATCAAATATTGACAACATATGGGTCAGCAACAGACCTTCTCGATGGTAAGACCTAAACACATGTTACGGGTTTTAAGAATAGCAATCACCATTTCAATGAAGAAACTAGTTACATTAAATGCTAAGCACGAAATCAAAGAAAGATCGAATTGCTAGTCAGACTCAACTTGTAAATTACAAAATCATTACAGCTACGGTTGTCATACACATCTACGCCTTCTACTTGATAGGCTTCACATAACCGTCGTGTCCTTTAGCCGAGCTCTCAGCCCATCCTGGCTTCCTAGGGACCACAACCACAGTGACATGACACCAACTGTACCACAGATGTATACGGGTCTCTTCCTGGGGCCCGATTCTCCTAATTTTACTTAAGCGACATACGATTGACGTTCGACTCGATTCGACTGAGATCCAATCCCGACTCGATTACGATTGAAGCGTATGTGGCATTCCGCTATTTTTTCTTTGAAATAAACGTTATTATCCTTTTTTGTCATTCAATAATGAATCATTTTGTCTGCATATGATTTACGATTGCAAAATGATTGTACAGCAAACTACTGCATAGACCAAAATCACCAAAATAGCAGATCAATCGCACACCAATCAAATGTCAATCGAATACGATTGGTCTTTTATATTAGTAGCAGAATGCCCGATATGGTTAAAGCTGCTATTGCGATCATATTGCCATTCGATTTTGACATTATTAACTTAGGAGAATCGGGCCCCTGGTCACCCCGATGCCGTCACACAGGCCAACGAGTCTCTTCCAGGTCACCCCGATACCCATCATAGGTACAGCTTAACACAATAAAAACAACAGTACCGCAGACTTTACACAGGTCTCTTCTTGGTCACCCCGATGCCATCACACAGGCCAACGGGTCTTTTCCAAGTCACCCCGGTATCCATCATTGGTACAACTTAACGCAACGAAATTACCGAGTAGGTGAACGTAACACCTTACCAAAAATCTATAGTCTGATGCACAATTCAATCAAATGACGCAAAACTGAAATATTCTAATTCGAGGTTTTAATTGATAAACAGAAACCAGGTAATCCCTGTGACCAAACATAAGATACACACTTCAGCCAACCCTGTGACAAGTGTTCAACGGCAGTCATCTCTGTGACTTTCAACTTAACAGGGCCCCGATTCTCCTAAGTTAATAATGTCAAAATCGAATAGAAATCGAATCGCAATATGATCGTAATAGCAGTTTTAACCATATCGGGCATTCTGCTACTAATAAAAGACCAATCGTATTCGATTGACATTTGATTGGTGTGCGATTGGTCTGCTATTTTGATGATTTTGGTCTATACGGTATTTTGCTGTATAATCATTTTGCAATCGTAAATCATTTGCAGACAAAATGATTCATTATTAAATGACAGAAAAGGATAAAAACCCCTGTGATTGAAGCGCAACACACAAGCATACACACATTTACGTGCTCTCCGATGCACGAGTGAATCAATCACCAACATCCAGACTAGGGGTTGCTTTGTGAAAGTTTCTAAAACTCAAAGCGATTTCGCCCCGACCCGGGAATCGAACCCAAGACCTCGTGTATAGCAGTCACGCTTGCGACCACTAGGCCAACGAGTCAGACAAACAGTACAATGTACAATGACAAGCCACAATAAAATTGGATTGATCTCACCATGTTTATCATTCAGGCGTCTCTTAACATCTTTGTGCATAGCGTCTCGTGTATGTTCAGGCTGAAATCCGGCACGCAGTAGAAGCCTGGCGTCGCGCTCGCGGACACCACAGCGACGAACTAGCAGACTAGACTCCTTTCACTCGAAGCAGGAGAGGCTCACGGGATTATCACATGCAAAAGAAATCGGAAATCGGTTAATTTAATCACAACATTATGAAGGCCACGTCAACATTATGTCAGCTCTTTGACACATTCGGATCAAAACAAACTAACAGCAGCTTCATAAGGATCCTTGTGACAATGAATGCTCCCTGAAACCAAGCGGTTCATAACCAACACTAATCAGCGAGACAGACTGCCTCTCAAGTTTATTAATGTCATGACAAATAACCACAAAAATAAACCAAAAATGGATTGGTCTCACCGGGTTTCCACTCCACGCGCGTGACGATGCGCACATCGCTATAGCGCGCAGTACAGCGACTTTCGCGAACGTGAAGCCAGCCACGGAGATGCACGAGCACCAACACTCCGAACTCACGATGACACGTTGGGATCCTGGCAGGCGGCTGGGATGCTCCGCAGTAATTTTGTCGCCATATTGCACAATAACCACCGTCATTGTTGAAACATGAAAAAAAAAAGACAGATTCGGTTAATTTTCTATCATACCCTCAATAACTAGCTTGACATGTAACAATGGAAAACAATACCATTACCATAACCGTGTTACCATACTTGTACCTTCGCTGAAATTCTTAATAAATCTTCTACTACAAACTCCATTTCAAATTATCGACGTTACATTTTTTTTTTGTTAGTGGGTAGAAATTTATTTTCGCATGGCGAATTCGAAACGCATGTGGGCATTCGGATTGCATCCCACTTCTGATGTCGGAGGCGTCATCAGGGGCCCGATTCTCCTAATTTTACTTAAGCGACCTTCGATTGACGTTCGACTCGATTCGACTGAGATCCAATCCCGACTCGATTACTATTGAAGCGTATGTGGCATTCCGCTATTTTTTCTTTGAAATAAACGTTTTTATCCTTTTCTGTCATTCAATAATGAATCATTTTGTCTGCAAATGATTTACGATTGCAAAATGATTGTACAGCAAACTACCGTATAGACCAAAATCATCAAAATAGCAGACCAATCGCACACCAATCAAATGTCAATCGAATACGATTGGTCTTTTATTAGTAGCAGAATGCCCGATATGGTTAAAACTGCTATTACGATCATATTGCGATTCGATTTCTATTAGATTTTGACATTATTAACTTAGGAGAATCGGGGCCCAGGATGGCACTATCGTCCGACATCAGTTAGGGTAATCAAGCAAAGAGATAACTCAAAGAAACTCAAAACTCAAAGAAACTAAAAACTCAAACGTTTATTCAAATTAGTCAGAAAGAACAAAAGACAGCCCCCAAAACGCCCGCCCTTCGCCACTTCCTATGTGTTTTGGCTGGGGAGAAGTGGCGGAACAAACTCCCCAGCAACACATGTCTGTCTGTTAGGTTAGAAGAACCATTACAAAACAAAAATCAAAAGACTTTACAATAAGTTTATGTACTACAACGCTAGGCAATAACACTAGGTACACTCAACGGCGGATCCAGGGGGTAGGTCACAAGGTCATGACCCCCCCCTGGGCCAGGTTCAGGACCTAAGAGGACCAATAATTGAAATGGTTAAACACGATGTTTTATGTTTTTGTTATAAATATAAGATAATTTTTATTCCGAGTGAATAGGTAGATACCTACATAGTTACAGGTAGAGTAGTTTTGCTGAAGAATTCATGCTCGCAACGCTCGCTCTCTATTCTTTATTTACTCTTTATCCGTACCCAAAAGGAGGAAACGGGACCCTGTTACTAAGAATCCGCTGTCCGGGTTGTCTACATTACATGCTGTATCTCATGCAGGGCCGTCTTAACCTATGGTGCAGGGTGTGCGAATAACCCGGGCGCCTCGATATCAGGGGCGCCGCGGGACGCCCCACCACCAGGAAATTTCGAATAAATTACACTCGTTTGATAAGGAAGTTCCACATTGTAACATGTTACTGACAAAAAAGTCGCCTTCGCTTTGTTGGATTGATAATTTTGATTATTTTTAACTTTTAACATCCTCCAACTAAGTGAAAAAATTCTAGCTCGCTACGCTCGCAATTAAATGACTATGTCTGTACTGTATTTCTGATTGTTTATTATTTTTATTGAGGCACCGAATCAACGAACACAAGTGGCACTTGCTCTAAACACGGTTCCTTTTTATTTGTACTTAATTCCCAGTCTGATTTGTGAGCCTTCAAACAAATAATTTAAAAAATTTCGCGCTCGCTTCGCTCGCGCAATAGTATACATTCCTTACCTTGATAAGTCAAATATAGCCAAAAATAATATTAGTGGAGTCATGGAGTCCTCAAAAACAAAATAGTTTGCGCGTCCGACTGCTCGTTACTTTACAGCGCTTTTTAAAACTTATGAACTTTTTATGTCCCAAACTTAAAAAATTTGCGCGCTCGCTTAGCTCGCGCAAATTTTTACAATTACGTTGTCCTGTCTCGACTTTCATAACTTAAATCTGGCCAACAGTTTGAGCCTACAATGATTTGGAATAATTTTTTTAAGTCCTACCTACCAAAAAAGTGACTTTTGTTCGAACGTTCTTATTTATATTCCTTGTAAAGTACTTCGATCAATATGTACTACTCAACATCTTTCAATAGATACATCGGTGGGTGATGATTGCACCCAGGCGCTACATGGGCTAGAAACGGCCCTGATCTCATGAACCCTTACCAATAGTAAGATAATTGAAGTTTTCACAAAAAATGTTTTACTGTTGCTGCAATAAAAAACGTACGCGCCCTTTTCTGCGTACACAATACTTTTCAAACGTTTAGTCTTCAACCTGAAAAAATTCTCGTGCTGCTATGATCGCGCTTTCTTGTATTTGTGCTGTATGTTATACAGCAAGAAAGCGTTTTCATCTACTTTTAGTCCTCAAACTGAATACAAATTTTCACGCTCGCTTCGCTCGCGCTTTTTTCAATTTCCCACCTGTGTTTATGTCCAAGAAATCACGTTCGCTCAGCTCGGACCATTTTCTACATAAAAACACTTTTTTAACCTTAGTCCTCGACCTGAACAAATATTTTCGCGCTCGCTTCGCTCGCGCTTTTTTTTGCCACATGTGTCTAGTCCGAGAAATTGCGCTCACTCTGCTCGGGCCATTTTCAATGAAAACACTTTTCTTTACATTCGTAAAAATTTCGAGCTCGCTAGGATCGCGCTTATTCTATTTATACTACTACTTTTAATATTAAAAGAAGTATACGCTACAATATAATATTTTTTGTGACTTGACCACGACTGTGTGACCCCCCCCTGGCGCTGAAGCTGGATCCGCCCTTGGGTACACTACACGTAACGAAAGGCAGTAACGCGACAACTCCACGAAGACTCGACGAAGCCTCGACCAAGACTGAACCAAGACTGAGCTCCGCGGACGCCACGCTGACCGCCACGACTCTGCCAAGCGCGCCAAAATGTTGTTTCACCGGAAACGCCACCAGAGGGCGCGCTTGCGTGACGTTTAGTGTCCGTACCACAGATTATATAATAGTTACTACGTAACAGATAAATCACTCCATACAAAAAATTCCATGCCTACTGTTATAAGCACCTACAAGTTCCCAAACTACCTACAAATTCATAGCTGCGTTAGAAAATGAACCTTAAAAACTCCAACGCTCGATTGTTATTTCAATGAGATAGCGCACAGTTCAGTGACCGTGACCGTGCTGACAGCGAGCGTAGGGTTGCCTCTTACAATTAAAGGCTCCAGCAGACCGGATGCGTATGCGTAGACGTAAGCGTAGTCACGCGCGTAGTTACGGCGTAACCATGAGTTGTAATGTATGGAAATGTATGAGACAGGCCACACCGCTTGCGTAACGACGCGCGTGTCTACGTTACGCAAGCGGTGTGGCCTGTCTCATACATTTCCATACATTACAACTCATGGTTACGCCGTAACTACGCGCGTGACTACGCGCGTGGTTACGCATACGCATCCGGTCTGCTCGAGCCTTTAATAGGGAACAAAGTTACGCTTATTTGTAACTGACTTCCTGAATCAATGGAACTGCCCAACTACTTTTCGAGCACAGAACACGCAAGTATTCTATACTTACCTATTACACCTGGCACAACACCGCTCACCACTGATACATACCTACTTACTTACTTATAACTAAGTATAAGGTATAAGTATTTATAATTTAAGTATCTAAAGTAAGTCGCTTATTTTTAAAATGACAAAGAAGATAAGTATTTTTACTTAAAAAAATAGAAACCTATGTATATTCATACATAGGTATAAAATATTTCTAAATGCCTATAATAGGAAACCTTTATATTTTCCTACAATAGTCACAAATCAAAATAGTTCTTCAGTTTATTAGATAATTTCAAAAACCAAATAAAAAATATACAATAACTGACCTGTCTATGTCTCTAGGTAAACGGAAAAACGAAAGCTTTATATTTTTTCTGTTACTTGATCTGCAACCAAGCACAGCACATAACTGGCCAGAGGTCGTCATGTTCACAAATAAAAATTATAAACATAAAACGCGCGCGTCGCGAGCGGCTGGCGAAAGCCCTGTGCCGCGTGGGGCTACCGGTAACCCAGCGAGCGGTAGGCATTTATCGCTCGCAAGTACGTCGAGTGACAGAGGCCTGTCCGTACTAATGACAGTCTCCGACATACATATATACGATAGTGGCATTATTACTTAAAAATATTTTTCAATTAAGAAATACAATTGTTTTATTTTTTCCTAACGCTTGTGTACGCAACTGTACCATATTAATAAATACTAACCTTTCAAGTTAAGAACGTTTCTTAGACATATGGCACGATCGCTTTTTTGTAGCTATCCGAACTTGGTCGGATTATGTAGGTTTCCGATGCTCCGTCAGTATTATAATTGTCTTTCTTTAATTACTGAATTTAATGACATGAAATTTTGCAAGTGAATAGTTGAATGATTAAACTGATTATTGGCATACATTTTACCATGCAATTCCTTTAGAACGTCGTGATATTCGACTGCTTTGTAAACAGTGATCTATTCATGGTAAAATATCCTATAACTATTTAATTACTAACGGAACATCATTGATACTTGGCAACATGTTGGAGACTCTTACAAGGTTTGTGTAAACGTGAAAATCTAGACCTCAAACGGCATACTTTAAGAACTAAGACCTAATAAGTGTATTTTACGTTTATATTTTTATCTTTTAAACCCAACGACTTTTTCTAAATCTGTTTTTTAAACAAATATAAACAAATTCAAAACAACGTATGTAAAAATCTACAGCTTTCTATGTAAGCACTTTATATGAAAACTAGCTAATGGCCAAACGTTCGCGTAGCGGAAACTTGAATTTCTCCGAAGTTTATGCATGCACTGATTTCATTCATACATAATCAATTATACACAAATACACACTCATTTTTGGACACATCTCTTTTCTTCTAAAGTCTATGGATTTAAAAAAAGTTCCGCCAGGACAACGTTCGCCCAGCGGAATCTGTTTTTGGTGAATTTCTCCACAATGACTGCATACACAAATTTTTATTGGGAACAAATATAATGACCACCATAAAATGCTATGATACCTACCCTTAGATTTGTAACCAAAAATATCTACTGAACACCAGAAAAATAAAGTCTAAAAATGTAATAGTACCAGCTATTTTAGTCACGACTCCACTTTAAATTATATTCGACCACCAAATTTAGTAAATGATCACCAACTCTTGACGATCAAATTAATTTATTATTTTTGCCTAAATAAGTCACTGTGATTGCCATAAAATGTAGGCTTATTACCAAATAAAGTATTATGATGCCATATTAAGTTATGTGTCCGGCTTGCAATGCATGCGCTATCAAAACATGCGCCCCTCCCACCGCACCGCCGCGCTGTGCCCGCCCGGACACGATCCCCAGTCAGTCAGTCTAAGAAAAGATGGATGGATTGCCTGAAAGATGATGTAAATAGGAAGGGAGTGAGTGTCAGTATGACGATTGACAGGGGAAAATGGAAAAAAATTACATATTGCGCCAACCCCAAGTAAAATTGGGAACAGGGCAGGAGAAAGAAGAAGAAGAATGTATTTCTCAATACACTCCCTCGAAAACACACTCTTATCGCACTGTTTATAGGCATGCAATAGACAATTTTCCACCCCAGTACAGGCAAAGGATCCCCATAATGTTATTACATTTATTGTATCAGGCCAAACAGATTTTTTTGGAGTCCGTTTACTTAAACAGGATAGCAAGAAGTAAAAACTTTGATTATCATTTTATTTTAAAACGCTGGTACAATTTTGATGATCCCTTACTACTTTTGGTGATCATTTACTACTTTTGGGATAAAATGATTTATTTGGACTCATTTTGCTTAAATAGGACAGCAGAATTTAAAAACTTTGGTTATAATCTTACTTTAAAATGGTGGTTTAATTTTGGTGATCATTTACTATTTTTGGCTTACCTTACGCATGATTTATTTTGGAGTAATTTCACTTAAATAGGATAGCAAAGTGATAAAACTTTGGTTATAATTTTACATTAAAATGCGAGTTTCATTTTGGTGATCATTTACTATTTTTGTCTGCTATTTGTTACTATATCTGGTGATCAGTTAAACATAAGCCATTATTAAATGACAATCAAACTCCTACACAAAAACTGCGACTAATCATTTTACTGAACACAAATATTAGTAAAATGGTGGACAAATTCACGTAACCGATGCCGACCGTCAATGAATGAAAAGCGTGAGTTGGAGAGCGGGTTTGCGCACTAAAAGTTTGTGCTAGAGTAACTTTTTAACGATGCTACGGCGAAACGTGCAGAACTAATCTACGTACCCCGTGTTTCATACAAATAAAGATTCTTATTACAATGGGCAACACTGCTGATTTGAGATATCTCTCAAACTACATGATATTTTAATCTGTGCTCACTAATCAAAAACCTGTGAACGTGAAAGATAGGATTGGAATTATTTTTTAATTTTCATAGAATTAATCATTCCATCGATCTCATTTATTTGTTACTTGATTAGAAATTGTACATTTAATCATTAGTAATGTCATATCAATTATATAGAAACACCACGATCGGAAATACTTTACAAGAAAGCCTTGACGAATTGATACAAGTATTGTTTACATTATTTTTGTTGCAAATTACAATCTGTTCTTGTTTGTTGCTACATTGTTTGATCCTTTTGCAGTATGGACAGATAACACCGGCGCTAGCAGTGAAAGTTCTGTTGCAATTCGACAAATCTATAAATTTGGCTCTATCTAACAGAGTGAAGTCAAGGCTAACCTTCAAAGCAGGAAAATTAAATACTTATAGGTATAATTTAGCAGAAACTGATTGCTTTTCTGACATATTTTTAGAGCAGCTAATTTTAATTGTGCGCATTTCAGGTTTTGTGATAACGTGTGGACTTTCATGTTGAATGATGTGGAATTTCGTGAAGTACAAGAAGTTGCTAAAGTTGACAAAGTGAAAATCGTAGCGTGTGATGGCAAAAGTAAGTAGCTTCTTTGTGTCCCTGTAACCTATTCATTCGTTTAACAGATATACATAAAAAAGAGCCATAGAAAATACATAAGGAATGATAAAAACATTAAATTTTTCTTTTAAAGATAGTATAAAAATGTTCTATTAAGTTCTCATTGCAGCAGTAGTTAAAAATTATACATAATATAAAAATATGTCCTGAGGGACTTCCTCTATCATCCTAATAACATGTAAAAACCCTCAGTAAAATGTAAGTATACAAAATTAATTGTTTTTTTTATTTCAGATGTTGACGACCGAAGATAGCCTTTTGGAACTTATTGAACGCTTTAGGTTAATTTTAACTACACCTAATCTTTTGTAATAGATGCTCAGGATTTCTCAATGTTGTTTATTATATGCAACTCTTTCTGATAACAATTGGGTATAAATAAATTGTATAAGTGGTAAATGTTTTGTTATTGTATTACTTTTCTTTCCCTCAATTTGCGTCTATGGTGAACTACCTCCATCCATACATGGAAAAAAGTAGGCTATCTCCATACCAACTTTCATCTAAACAACACCTTTAGTATTAGTAAGAATCCTCTGTTTGATTCAAAAACAAAATCTCTTGTATGTAATAGCCACTGGCCTGATTGCAGATACATACTTTTTATTAGAATTATGTTCAGACACGAGGATGTGAACCTACCCGAATCTAAATTTTTACCAATCGAACACCTTCCACTATTGTGATGTGATGTGGGGTTGAAAATTTATTGAAGAAATTTGACAAATAGTAGGTTGATGTGCTGTCATCTGCACATGATAAAACTGTCTTGAATGTACTCAATACTAGTGATCACCAAGCTGGTTAACAAAACTGGAAACATGTTTTACTAGCGACCCGCCTCAGCTTCTCACGGTTAACAGTATTTCTCCACTATTTAATGTATGTTATTAAACATATAAACATTCCTGTTCAATCACTATCTATAAAAAAACTGCATCGAAATCCGTTGCATAGTTATAAAGATTTAAGCATGCATAGGGATACACGGACAGAGAAAGCGACTTTCTTTTATACTATGTAGTGATTTTGGAGAACCCTTCAAGTGAATAAATATGTATATACATACTGTCAGTTGCAGAAAGATCCATTGAAGTTAAAGTTTCTTTAAATCTATTGCTGACTCTTTCTTTGTCAACAAGATGATGGCACGGATATTGAGCTCTGGTGGAAGAGTGGGGATCGCTTTGCACACTGTACACATAAGGCAATAAACCAATAAATCGCTTCTGCGCAGGTGAAGGTCAGGGCTCAATATCCGTGCCGATAACTATAGCAATAGATTTAAAGAAGCTTTGACTTTGTAACCATATGCACACAAGTGTAGTAAGTAGAAAACATTGTTGTTGATGTTCAGATCTGTGTTGACAGTGAACACATTCTTCAGAGTGCTGATTCCGAGTTTTGTAAGTATTCGCGCTCGATACGTAATTATAACTTGGCTAAAGTAAAGAGTCGTATGCTACATCACATGATTAGAATATAGCATGTTCATTCTATTCCCGGGTAATGACGATTACTCTTTCGCAAGTGAGCGCGTTTATAATACAACCAAGTGCCGATGACAGCCTGTATTAAATAGGCAGATCTAAAATTATTGCAATTAGTATGATAATTTACGCATCGAGCAAGTTAACTTGCAAAGCTCGCACTAGGCACTCAGTTTTATGCATTTGATCTTGGTGATGTTGAACAAGGTTAAAAGGCTAGAATTAAACACACTTTATTTATTGATGTATTTAATACAACATCCTAAAAAAGAAATATTAATTAACTCATATTTATACATGTATTTACAAATCCCTAACCCTTGTAAACAGATCTGTTATGGAACAAAATGTCTTAAAATCAATGCAACACTGATAAACCAAATTTATATATATTTTTTTATTATAAATCAAACATTTTCTAGCTTTTCTCCTCCCCAACCAAATTAAGAAAAGTTTAATAAAACTATGAAATAAAATATTTTTAAACAAAGGACAATGGGCGATTCCGGTCCAAATGTCCACCACGAACGAGACCTATATGGCTAGATAGCCCGTTAAATGTAGAACATTTTTTGTTATGAAAGTAAAAAAAAATATAATGCCAGAAAAAAGTTATAGCAAAATCAAATACAACATTTTACAGATTTTTTCGATTTCATTTTTGCAATTACTTTTCGTGATGTTCGATTTTCGTACTTTCTGTAACTTCTGACAAAATAGAATTGTTCATTATTAGAGAGAAGACACCACCAGTTACCGCTGGAACCAGGAACCGCTGAGTATATTCAAGCACTTCTGGCGCCTCAATTGGTTAGTGTTTCGTACATCCATCGGGCAAAAATATGGGCTGTTTATATGCAAATGTGTCTTACTCGTCTTAGTTTTAGATAAAGCGCGGAAATGGGAGTGGAATAAAATAAAAAATTATAATGATAACATACAAAAACTACCGAAAATTAAGAATACATTTTTGGCTATAACTTTTTTTTGGCATTGTTTTTTTTTTACTTTCTCAGTAAAAGTGACTCTAAATTAAGTGGACTATTTAATTATATAGGTCTCGTTCGTGGTGGACATTTGGACCAAACTTCATACATTCTTGCCCAATCTCCTTTCAAAATTACTCATTGACCATCTTAATAGCTAATCCGTCACCGGCGTCTACTGTGTGGGCACAGGAATATGAGTGGAGCCACCACCATGACAGATTCAATACAAACACGTAATACACAAGTAGATACGTGAGCAAGTGATGCAATGATTATATCGTAACTTACATAACTAAGCCACTACAACATTTATGGCGTTTCTATTACACTGATTTACCGCTGGCTCGATTAGTATATTCCACGGTATAAACGATTACGGATACTGTGCACATAGAAGGGAGTCGAAACAAAATCGTTTTAGATTAATTATGCAACTAAAATTTGTGTCATACGTAAAGCTATTGTTGAATATCACAATGAAATCGCTTATGGTAATCGGCGCAGACGAGATTCAGGCGCAGTAGGAGGGGGGCGAGGTGAGGTCGGCCAGCAGGTCCAGCTCCTCCTCGGAGAGCTGGTCGCGGTGGCGCGGCCAGTCGTCGTGGTGCGTGCGGCGGAAGTCGGCCAGCGCGGCGCGGATGGCGGCGGGCACGGGGTCGGGCGCGCTGGTGTGCCGCGCCAGCTCCGCCAGCACCGCGCCCAGCCGCGCGCCCAGGCTGTAGGGCCGCGACGCCAGGTAGCCGCACAGCCCCAGCACGCCGCAGTGCCGCTCCACCAGCGCCGCCGCGCGGCAGCTGCGCATCAGCGCCGCCAGCGTGCGCTCCTCGTCCGGCAGCGCGCGGCAGTGCATCAGCCCTGTCAGCAGCTTTGCTGCCGATTGACGAACCTTCACAAAACAATTTTTATTTTAATAATCATAAAAAAATAACAGACGTTCTCAACATATTAATATAGGAATAGTATTTCCCTGGGTTAAAATAAAGATTTAATAGAATATCTTAATAATATATCCTAGTCAAATTTGATCACTACAAATTTATGAAATAATCGTGTTTAGAAATCAGGCTGACCTCCAGTCTTGGATCTCTCATGAGTTTGAGTGCGAACTGCTCGGTGGCGACGGCGCGGTCCACTTGGTCACACAGCATCGGCAGCCCGTAGAACAGCAGCGGCTGAGCGAAGTCGATGCACGCGAGACGAGCCCACCACGACCGACCTGATACAATGCATGCTTTATTTGAAGGAGTGAACTTACGAGAATGGGTCATGCTTGTTAAGTTGTTGATGTTACCTAGAATATTCGAAATGTGTTCGTGTAAGCGTTAAAAAGCACACAAAATGTTCGTGATTATTGCACTAAAATAATAGCTGAGCTCGTGGATTCTCCGGGGCTGTGAGATTGTCCGAAAGAGATACCGCGGCCCGGGTTCATAAAAGGCCTACGACGGAACATGATGGATTTTTAGTCTGTAACAGTCTGACACACGCTCACCGCTGCTAACCCACAGCGAATGGATTATTTTTGTCATCATTAAAAAAAATCTAGCGGATAGAAAATGTTCGCTGGTGAGTATAAGTAGGTACGTATACACTGGTGAGTAAAGTAGGCAATGGCCGAAATCGGCCGTGGACGCCATTATAAGTAGGTACTGTTATATATTAAATAACACTAATAAGAATACAGTAATAAACAGCTGACGCTGCAGCACTTGTTTCCCATGTTTTCCACTGACTCAGCGTATTGGAATAACTAAGGAATTATACCGGGTTTAGTCAGTGTGGTATTGAACGTCGTCGCGGATATAGGCTTTTCTTTTGTAGACCTTTTTTTTATAATTAAAGTTTTCATTTAAAGTTTTGTTTTTTAAAAAAGCCTATCCAGACCCACCCCGTAACAGTACGTATAGCGAGTGTATGTTAGTTGTTACCGTCGGCCCCAGCGCGCAGATGGCGCAGCGCGACGTCGAAGGCGGCGGGCGAGTGCAGCGCGAGCGCGAGCGAGGCCAGCAGGCCGGCGGCGGCGCGCGGCAGCTCGTCGTGCGGCTGCGGCGGCCCGCGCGCCGCGAGGGCGCAGGCTGTCGCGACTAGTGTGTACTGTGTCTCTGTGTTGCCGTTCACGCCGCGGACTATCACGCCCATGCAGCCGCGGAGCACTGAGGCAGAAAAATTACATGATAAATCTTTATTTTTTATCTACATACTTACATAAAAGAAGGTCGTGTTAATTACATATTTTATAACTCAAGAATGGTTGAACCGTTTTTAAGATAAAATTAATAGTTTTAAAACTAAAAACACGCTTTTAAAAATTACAATAGAATCAAAAGTGTGTTTTTTAATTTTGATAAATACTTTTTTGAATTTACAGCAAACCCTTTCATTTGATACCTATATCATGAGGGTGGATTTGTAACAGCCAGTCCGCCATCTTGGGGAGGCCGCCATATTGGATTTGTAATGACGTGTCTCAGGTAGGCATGTATTTTAATAACTTGCCATGGGGCTAACCGAGCATGTGTGACAAAGGTGTTCGGATATGTATACAAGTAAGCGTAGTTACCGGTAGTGAGCAGGTTGACGGCGCGGGCGTGGTCCCTGGGCGCGGGCGCGGCCACGTCGCCGGCGAGGCGCAGCGCGGAGTCCAGCCGCGCCACCAGCTGCTTGTCCACGCGCGAGCCGCGCGCGCCGCCCTCCGACTCCGACGCCGACCCGCCCTCCGCTGTCTAAACACGAACAAAACATTCAACCTGCTGATTATGGGACCAATTGGGAGGTATACCCTATCAAAACAAAAAAGAATTTAGCAAATCGTCTTCGAGTTATCGGTGAACATAAATAAAAAAAAAGATCCCAACGAATTGAGAACCTCCTTCTTTTTGAGAAGTAGGTTAAAAAAAAACCATGCTTTTAGTAGTCAGTCCGCCATCAAGGGGAAGCCGCCATATTGGATATTTATATCCTAATCAAAGACCGGAAAGTGGGTCAAATTAAGATTGCAAGATTTTCTTACATACATAGTTTCAAACGCGTGTTGATCCGGCGCTGCACTCCGTCGTGTCCTCGCGGGGACTGCACTGCATGGCTGACGCTGCTGTATGAGTGTGCTGTGTACCTGTGGCGCATCATCATTGGTGGGCGTGTGGCGCTGGTGGTCGGGCGACAGTCGCGCCACGTCGACCAGGGCGACCTCGCCCACCGTGCCGACTCCGTCGTGTCCTCGCGGGGACTGCACTGCATGGCTGACGCTGCTGTATGAGTGTGCTGTGTACCTGTGGCGCATCATCATTGGTGGGCGTGTGGCGCTGGTGGTCGGGCGACAGTCGCGCCACGTCGACCAGGGCGACCTCGCCCACCGTGCCGACTCCGTCGTGTCCTCGCGGGGACTGCACTGCATGGCTGACGCTGCTGTATGAGTGTGCTGTGTACCTGTGGCGCATCATCATTGGTGGGCGTGTGGCGCTGGTGGTCGGGCGACAGTCGCGCCACGTCGACCAGGGCGACCTCGCCCACCGTGCCGACTCCGTCGTGTCCTCGCGGGGACTGCACTGCATGGCTGACGCTGCTGTATGAGTGTGCTGTGTACCTGTGGCGCATCATCATTGGTGGGCGTGTGGCGCTGGTGGTCGGGCGACAGTCGCGCCACGTCGACCAGGGCGACCTCGCCCACCGTGCCGACTCCGTCGTGTCCTCGCGGGGACTGCACTGCATGGCTGACGCTGCTGTATGAGTGTGCTGTGTACCTGTGGCGCATCATCATTGGTGGGCGTGTGGCGCTGGTGGTCGGGCGACAGTCGCGCCACGTCGACCAGGGCGACCTCGCCCACCGTGCCGACTCCGTCGTGTCCTCGCGGGGACTGCACTGCATGGCTGACGCTGCTGTATGAGTGTGCTGTGTACCTGTGGCGCATCATCATTGGTGGGCGTGTGGCGCTGGTGGTCGGGCGACAGTCGCGCCACGTCGACCAGGGCGACCTCGCCCACCGTGCCGACTCCGTCGTGTCCTCGCGGGGACTGCACTGCATGGCTGACGCTGCTGTATGAGTGTGCTGTGTACCTGTGGCGCATCATCATTGGTGGGCGTGTGGCGCTGGTGGTCGGGCGACAGTCGCGCCACGTCGACCAGGGCGACCTCGCCCACCGTGCCGACTCCGTCGTGTCCTCGCGGGGACTGCACTGCATGGCTGACGCTGCTGTATGAGTGTGCTGTGTACCTGTGGCGCATCATCATTGGTGGGCGTGTGGCGCTGGTGGTCGGGCGACAGTCGCGCCACGTCGACCAGGGCGACCTCGCCCACCGTGCCGACTCCGTCGTGTCCTCGCGGGGACTGCACTGCATGGCTGACGCTGCTGTATGAGTGTGCTGTGTACCTGTGGCGCATCATCATTGGTGGGCGTGTGGCGCTGGTGGTCGGGCGACAGTCGCGCCACGTCGACCAGGGCGACCTCGCCCACCGTGCCGACTCCGTCGTGTCCTCGCGGGGACTGCACTGCATGGCTGACGCTGCTGTATGAGTGTGCTGTGTACCTGTGGCGCATCATCATTGGTGGGCGTGTGGCGCTGGTGGTCGGGCGACAGTCGCGCCACGTCGACCAGGGCGACCTCGCCCACCGTGCCGACGGCCGTCAGCGAGCGCAGCGCGCGGCTCTCGGCGCCGCACTCCGTCGTGTCCTCGCGGGGACTGCACTGCATGGCCGCAGCGGCTGATGCTGCTGTCTTTATCACTGCAATGTTCAAGTTCATTAGTATTGTACAGCTGAATTTCTTAATTAAAGTATTGAAGCTTTGCTTGAGTCTTGAACGATTGGCACGGTTTGGAATCTAATATCGGAATGTTACATTATTAAAGATATTTTTTTTATTATGCGCATTTATGAGCGTAAAAATATAAATAAAGTTGATTGTAATAAAGTTAATTAATCATTTTTTTTATGTGTTAGCTAAGCCATCACAACAACAAAAATACCTGTTTGTAAACTGTAATGAAACATATAGGAACATGTATAACCCACCGATATCGCCGTTCTCGTCATAGAGTGCGGCGAGGCGCGGCTGCACGGAGGCCAGGAAGTCGGCGAGGCGCGGCGCGGGGCCGCTGCTGCCGCCCGGGAACACCAGCTCCGTGTCGAAGATCGTCATCAGCAAACTGCGATATAAGTAGTATTTAATAACATATGAAGACTATCATCATAATCATTATAAAGAAAAAAAAAATGTGTATTGTGGCATTACACCATACATTTTTTTACAATACACCCTAGGGCCTAGAGTCAACGTGGGCATGTCCACAACCCTAATTTACTCGTGATGCAACAGTTATTTTTTCTTTTAATGTCATACTCAGGGACCGTACAACCCCGAATATAAGTTAATTCTTTCGAAAGTGTTACAGGTTATATGGCTGCAGTCAATAAAAGTGTTATCTCTTGGTAGTGATAGCCTTTTCAAAACCCTAACGTTAGGGTAACCCTTTCAATAAGTTAACTAGTACAAGATGTTACCGGCTCATGTATGATATCCAATTGAAGTAGATAACCCTTTGAAAGGGTTTTTCAGGGTTTTCAAAGGGTTTTAAATCAAATTATTTTAAATTACATAGGAGAAGGGGAATAGATTTTGACCTTGAAAGTTTGGAATCATTTACAATTTTTCATTAGTGTTTCTTACTCGTCTATAATATTGTCTTGAGCGCAGTCGGTTACAAAAGTTTTCGTTGTTACTGTTGTTGAGTTTTATTAGTATTGTTTAGTTTTTTATTTAGTGTTTAGGATTGTTTTGTGTTTTTTTCACGATTGTACATGCGCTAAAGTTTTTTATTTTTTTATTAATTAATCCCTACCGCAGACTTTGGGGTCCGCGCTTATATATATTTTGTACTTAATTTATAATTTTCGCCGTCTTGGCCTCACAAACTTATGTCTACTGACTTCTAGTCTTAAGACTATGTGATTTCACCGCGTATTTATGTATTTATTTTAAATATTTATATATATATATATATAATATATACAGAATTTTATTACACAATACTTAACACTATACACATGGACTTAGTTTGACAAGATTATGGGTCAAGAACGGATTGGGGATTGGTCTCATTTCCCGCTAGCGACTAGGGACTTTGCGAGTGCTATTAGGGCTAACATGACAGTGCCGTCTCGATGTAGCATGGCCGTCTTGAGGTTGTATTCGACGACCGTTTTTATTGGCGCATCCATCGCTCGCTTAATGAAGCGGCCGGTGGCATCGTCGGCGTCATCTGTGTAGTAGACGCAGCTAGCCGTATGTCTCGACACTGCCACTACCGCGTGGGAGACGATGTCATGAATTTGGAGCCTCCTGGACTTAGTGTTTATGATGACGACGCTGTCGTATGTCAGTCCCTGTACCTCGTGAATGGTTAAGGTACGCGACCCTTCACCGGACCTGTATCCCTGGCTAATAAGAGAAGATTTCTCTTCTTGCGTATGAGCCAGGAATAGGGTGTTTTGGGCAGTGATCGATATTTGGGCTCCTGTAAAACCCTTCAAGCTCAGGGAATGAGCATGAGACAGCGACGTTTTGGAGTGGACGACGCTGAGTGCGAAGGCCACATCCACTGGGTTACGGTGGGTGCAGAGCAGCTCCTGTGAGATGCCAGCCACCAGATATGGACGGGTATACTTTAATGGGAAAAGATTATCCCTGTCCAAATATGGTAGCTGATTCACGTCTCGGATGAGGACCACCTCGCTTGCACCAGACAACTTTACTGCCATGACTATGGCCCCAAAGTGGTTCATGAGAGCTTCGTCTACCGTCAAGCGGTGACATTTCTCATTTGGATTGAACCCGTTGGCTAAAATTGAAGCCATAGTGTGCACCTTTGTCTTCGCTCTATCGCCCAATTGGTGATTGGTCTTAGATCTTTGGCCGCTTCAGTTGTCGTGGTGGCTACGACATCCCTCATCTTGTCGAAGAGTTCCACTACCCAGGTAGTTTTGCCGCACCCCGGCACCCCATTTACCCATCTGATATTGGGTACCGCCCAAGCTTCCATCGATGCTGAGGTGTCTGAGGTCCCAGAAACGGTCTGTGCCATTTCAAGGATACTATCCTCCAGCATGATTTTGGTACATTCGGCGGTAACCACTATCGGGTCATCGTGTGGCGTCAGGAATTTTATTTTGCCGGTTCACTCCGTTGCCTCTTCGTCCAGGGCCACGAAACCGCTCTTTGCGCTGTAGGCGGCCATGTACGACCCCGTCATTTCCCCTGCAATGACTTGGGAGTTGGCGTTGTCGTCTACCGCCGCCTCTGCGTCCTTCAGCAATACCCGGAGCAGACCCTCATTTTCTCGACGGAAGGTCCTTTGTGTAGTTGTTAATTCTGTGTGTGTTGAGTGTATGATAGTCGTTTGTCTGGTTGTCTGTTCTGTAGTTGTTTCGTGTATGGTTGTAGTTTGTGTGGTTATCGGTTGTGTGGTTGTTGTTAGTGTTGTTGTCGTTTGTGTTGTGGTTGTCGGTTGAGTGGTTCTTGTCTGTGTTGTTGTTGACGTTAAATGTGGTTGCATGGTGGTGGTGTGTATGGTTGTAGGTGTGGTGGTCGTGGCGAGTGTAGTGACTGCGCTGGTTTCAGATGGCGATCTGTTCTGATTTCGCGGAGTACGGTCCGTTTTGTTGGCCGCAGCTGCGACTATGGCTACTTTGCTCGCAAAAGCAAGAAATGGTTTCCTAGTAGCCGGTTTCCTCATGATCGTGTGGAGTGTAGACTGACTCGGTTTCGATCGTGTGTTCCAGTTCCATTCTGTCGTGGCAGAACCTTGGACACTCGAAAAGCAGGTGCCAGACTGTTTCATAGCAGCTGGGGTCATAGACGCACGAGAGACTGTTTTTGAGTTGGAATCTGTGGAGATACGCTGAGAATCCTCCATGCCCGGTTAGGATCTGGATGTGTGTCGGTGTAAGGACAGCTTCTTTAAGTGTTCTTTTTGCCGCAAGGACATTTCGAAAGAACACTTTTGTGACCGCTCCTGTGCTGCAGGATTCATATCGCGCTTGCCACTTTCTGATACGATACGAGAACTTTGAAAATACAGCGGAGTACATTGTAATCCGCTGTATTTTCTGTCCTCCTTGGCCAGCTGGTCCGCTCGTTCATTTCCTGGAGTTCCCACGTGGGCCCTCAGCCAGAAGAATTTCACGTCTCTGCCCTCCTCTCTGATATCTCGGACGCATCTCTTTATCTTTAGAGCCAGGTGATGTGTGAGGCCTCTGCCTCGAATTTTGCGGGCAGCGGGGCGGCAGCGGCGGCGGCGCGGGAGCGGGGCGGGCAGCGCATACCTGTTCTCCAAACTAGCGGGCAGATCGCGCGGCACTATAGCGGTGTAGTGTTGTGTTCTGTTGTGTTTGCTGTTCCATATGGGTGCCTTCTCAAAGATTGCCGAAATAATTAGCTCTTGCACGTCAGAATCCATTTTGATACGTCACAAAAAAAATGTACAACACTGTAGACGCGCAACGCGGGCGGTCACCGCTTGACTGGAGCGCACCGCTCGTTGCCCGCCGCCGCGCCGCTCCCGCGCCGCTGTATTCGAGGGCCGCTCCATTTGATTATACGCGTTAGATCCTGCCGCTCCCGCGCCGCCGCCGCTGCCGCCCCGCTGCCCGCAAAATTCGAGGCAGAGGCCTGACAGACGGACTCCTCAGCAGCTCAAGCGACGATCTGATGCGCTAAAGTTCGCAGAGCCTATGTTCAGACTCGCCAAGACACAACGGCCGTATTGTAGTTTAGAACTTTAAAGTAAAGGCACGAGATATAAAATTACAATATTTGTATTCCCAATGGGTTACTCTGTTACAGTCGTTGAAGGGGTAACCCGTTCAAAACGTCTTACGACAAAAAAGTGTAACCCATTAAGAATGGGTTTTTGAATATACAGGTATCAAATCGAAAGGGTTTTAAAGAGGTTATCCATTGATAAGGGTTTTCGTAAAAAAGTGTAACAAATATGAAATTGGTTCTAAAACAACACTTTGTCAAAACCCTATCAAAAACCCTTTCAATGGGTAACCAAAATGGTCCCTGGTCATACTCCTATTTACTCTCTTATCTACTTCCTTATTTACTCGCTTATATCAATGCATCGCATTGCATTGCATTGCATGCTTGCGCATGCATTGCATGTGCAAGCAAATTATGCTAGCCACTCCCTTGTTATTCTTACCATATATTCCCGAGTGCTAAAAACTTATAGAGCGTTTAATTAACAAGATAAACCAATTTGACAAAATATTCATATAGTATACATAGCTGTGACGTTACCTGCCCACCGTCTCCCTGACGTTCTGATAGGGGTGTTGAATGAAGTTGGCCTCTTCCAGCCGCTTCAGCAGCTCAGCCGCGAGCGGCGCCGCGCGCCAACGTAGAGAGCCCAAAGCGCCCTGTGGAGAATCTTAATATTTACCACAGTGACATTAAAAAAGTATACTGGAGCGAGTGAAAATTTTAAGACATGGATAGTTGAAAATAGTCAAGAGTTGTACGAGAATCTGAATAAATTCTAACGTTATATCAAACGTAAAATTGTTCTACAATTTCGGCGTCATCTGGGTCTCACAACTTCTGAGTTATGATTGAACTAACAGTACCAGAAATTATTGAAACACATTCATATGTGTAAAAATGAAATTATATTTCAGAAAAAATAAATAAACACTAACTAAAAAAAGCGCAAGAAAATAATTAACTAACGACAAATCGAAATAAAAACACACAGACTAAAAGTCTAAACAAGAACCTCTTTTGAACAAAAACTTTAGAAATAAAAACAAAAGAAAGCATCTACGACGCAGAATGCGCTCCAAAAAACATCCACAGCGACAAGAAAACTTAAAAAAAAAGTATTTGTAAAAAGCGAATGATGCAAGTTGTAACAGCCAACTCAGCTGAACATTCTCTACATACATATAACAATCAATTTTGAATTTCGAACGCCCCGCCAATCTTGTCCATTATGCCAATACCCTTCAGAAATATACCACCGACATTTCCATACAATTTTTGCTCCTCTATAGAGAACGAAGACAATAAAATAAAAAATACTAAAATACGAAGAAACATGAATCGATAGTGCATGCGATCCTAAACATTGGTAAAGCTTCCACACAGGCTTGTCTCACCTGCATGGCGTGAAGCCTAGCACAGACGCGGAACAGAGTGTCACCTCTCGGCTCGTTGTACCGGCGAGGGGCCGACTCATCCAAGTCAGAATCCTCTTCCAAACCTCGTATGAGGTCCGGCTGTTGATCGGCAACTTTTATATTTAGTATACAGTTACCGAGTTCATTATAGAGAAGATAGACATGTTTTGCGCACAGCGGTCATAATTTGAGTTACCCCTTTATGTACTAGCAAAGTCTCGAAGAATAACCACATTTGTATTTATCAACAGCGCAACTACTATAAAGATTAAAGGGTTTACAAAATTATTGAGAACCACTGTAATGCTTCTAAGATTGTCTATATAAGCAGCCAACTTTTGTTCTACGACCTTTTTGAAGGATTTTAAGAAACGATAGATACCAATCAAAGAATCATATTAAGTCAAACTGTCTTCAGTTTTCTACCAAGAATCTGATATTTTCATATATCTGATATACAAATTGGACATAGCACCGAAGAACACTCTATTAACAGAGGTTTGCTTGCCTGATCTTACCTCACCGAGTACTGGTACATGATAGAACATAATTGCAATTCATTACCCATACTCCAACATATGCACAAACTTTTATACATACATTGAAGAGCACACCTTGAAAACGACGAATTGAATGTCTAAGAAACGATCAGTATTGATCTGCGACGCCACGAATCTTCAGAGCTGCAGCTATCTAAATAATAAAATGATAATTGAATGAATGATTTTAATGGCAAAGCTGGTTAAACTGATGAGGCTTTGATGACTGCACTTTACGGCTACAAAGCTATTCTTTCTATAGCACTTATGTATCAACCAATGTCATGTATGGCCTACTTTGTCTTGTCTTTACACTGAATATCGAATTTCGACCTAATATTATAGCCTATACGAAAACTTGGTTAAAGAGTGTCATACATAACATTGGTTAAAAGAACATTACGGATCCTTCTAGAGTTTAAAACCTGGCGCACGTACTAAAAGATGTTAGTTCTTTTAAAATGAATGTGTTAGTTGCTATAATATGATGAAGTTCCTATAGGCTGGCCGCCCACGTCGGATAATCGATAGCCCTTTTTTTTTGAGAAAAATATAACACACTGGTATCAAAATATCGGTCGGATTATCTGTCCTACAAAAATTCTAACGTGAGCGTTCAGCCTTATACTGAATTAGTATTTTATGATCTTTTAGCATAGCTACAGGGCATATGATAACTATACTTTACGGGTCCAAAATGATACTTTTCTGGTTTATAACTAACCTGTAGAGCATAAAGCCTAGCGCAGACACTGAAAGAAGTGTCGCTGTCGGTGTCGCTGTCACTGCCGCGAGACTGCGGGGCACACAAGTCTAGCAACATGGTCAGGACCTGGTGGCCCCGGGTGGGGTCCAGCTTCTCGACCCCAGTGGCCACGCATGTACCCCAGTCTTCTAGCGTCTCCGGAGTTACTGATGTTAGACCTGGTGATAAAATTTACGGGTAAAAGAATCGGCAAGTTTTTGGGTTCATTTTCTTTAAAAGTTTTTTGGTGAAATGCCTCTGTTCTGATTGAAAAACTTTAGGTGTGTGAGTGGTAATGGTAGATTTGTTATAATAGTCTAGTCATGTCGGTGACTTGCAAACTTGCATTCCTGTGTGCCATGTGATGTAAAGAACCAGGTATATTTTTTCTCGTATCAGCAAAATCCCGGCCGTTGCCAGGAATAGACGTGTTTGGAATACTTTAGAATACCTAAAATAGCACGCATAGCATATTTACGTCAGAGTCAAAAAATCTTAACAACAATACATACCAGCTTCAAGTATATTAAGTGCGGCCGCATACATCTGCCTGGCGCGGACTCGCGGCCAGTAACGAGGGGCACGCAGTGCCGCAGCCGCCACCTCCGCCGCGAATCGCTGCGGCGCCTCTTGAGAATCGCACGCGCAACGTTCTGCGTGACGCAAGAACTTGCGTGCTACGGCCGACCCGAACTGAGCGAATAGAGTCTGCGAGGGAATTTTACTTGTTAATTATGTATTGTATTAACAATGGCCGGCTTAGATATGGCGGAGATTTTTTCTTCCATTGTCAAACTATTACCGTTGCTCTTTATGAAATGATATGTCAAATCATTCATAAGAAAGGGATTGACTCACGCGAAACTTGTGTTTCGTTAGTTAATTAAGTGCATGTAAATCAAAACATTTTGGCCTTCTGTGCAGTGTGTCTTCAGGTCGAAGCTTCATCATCTCGACACGTGGTGCCGAAAAGTAATAAGAGACTACATTAAAACTCCCCAGAGTTAAGCCTCTTAGTACTATTCTGAAAACTGGTTAACGCGCTTATAGGAAGCAACAGATCCTAAGACCTAAGAGCAAAGTAAAAACACATCTGCCTTGGTATTATATAAGCACTTACCCTCAACAGCGCAAATCTGACTCCATTGAATTTGTCCTTGCCCTTCTTCTCTTCCACAGTTAAGAAGGCGACGAGGCGGTCCACGTTGCTCTCATCGGTGAAGAACTCGTAGATATGCCGTTCACCTTCCTCCATGTCCTCGGGACTCAGGTCCGAGGAGAACACTTGCTCGCTTGATGGTGCTGCCACCTGGGACAAGGATACTTACATAAAATAGGTTTGTTCATTAACTATGGTAACGAAAAAATTTCACCGAAGGATAGTTCGTCAAAACGACACCACTTCATATAATATGTAGTTGCAGGAAAGTCTGTTAATAATTGGATAGTTTCTACAGGAACCGAGAACTAGTTAACTGTTAAGTCCCTGTTTTTTTTCATCAGTTAATATTATTCCACAATAATCTGAGATTTTTTCATTACTACGTGCTGTCGATGCTACATACCTCAAGTGTCTCAGGCCAACAGTAAAAGCCGTATGTTGGATTCCTGAGCCATGGAGTCTCCCATTCGGCATCAGTAGTATGTTCTCTATCTTGAGACCATATGGCCCACTCCAGATCCTTTCTATAACCTGAGAAATATATTTTAGCTATAGCTTATTGTGGATAAGAATACAGCAGATTCATTGACAAATTAGATCGATTTATAACTTCTGGCTAGTCGCTACATATCTATACTAATATTATAAAGAGGAAAACTATATTTTGACAAAAACTACTGAACCGATTTTTTAAATTCTTTCATCATTAGAAAGCTACATTATCTGCGAGTAACATAGGTTATATTTTATCCCGGTACGGACAGAAGTTACCACGGGACGCGGCTGAAAAAGCAAAAGCAGAGTTCACTGTTGTTTTTTTTTCTAAAGCACAGTTAACTTTTTAAATACACAGTTAATTTATTTAAATATCGATATCGACATTTCTACTCACCAGGCACCCGTTTCACAGGCCTCGGCACCCCAGCTATCTCATAGGGGTCCATTTCTATCTTCACGATCTTGTGCTTGCGTTGTTTGAGCACGTAATGCACGAGTCGTTGCGCCGTGCGTCTTACTGCGATGTCGTCGTGTAAGAGAGCTTTAACCATGCCTTTGACGGCGGCGCCCGGGTACGGGGTTTGTAGTGACGGGCAGAAAGTTAGCATTTGTATTGCTAGCTCTAGGCGACGCCATTGCCTGGAGGAAAAAGATTTTATTAATGTGTGTGGTTAATATTTAAACGCATTTTTAAAAATATTTGGTGCTAAAGACAAACAATGTGTATACAGAACAGACAAACTATATGTGACTATAGTTTTGTTGGACACCATGTATGTACAAAACTTAAAATGTACTTTTTGAACAATAAATATAAATAATAATAAATAAATTGGAGCATCAAGTTACTCCTATTCTTATTTGGCAAGAATTTTGTTCAAACATGATATTATGTATTTTAACAATTTTTCGTTTGTTCGGTGAAGAGCCTTGCACTTTGTTGGGGGTCATGTAATTAAAGAAAATATAACAAGTATTCTTGATTAGCACGACCCTTTACTACACTAACGACATAAGTACATAAGTAAATATTAATATACACTCACACATTAGGCGTCTCAACAACTTTAACGAGTTCCATGATCAGCTCATTATACTGCTTCTCACATCTATCTGAAGTGGCCTGTTCCTTAGCTATGGAGGCGTTCAAGAGCTCCTTGAAATGTGGCTCGGTGCGTTGTTCCTCAGTTAGAAGGACCGCGGCTGCGATTACTGCTTCGAGAGACATTGTCAGACGGGTGTTCACTGTTGGGAAGTGACGGTGTAGGCTGTCGCTGAAGGCCTGTTCGAGGCTGAAATATAGTTTTAGAGTAAGTATCGGGAGCGAATTTAATGATTTGATTTTTTTGGGGTTTGGTTTTGATTGGAAAATCTTGGTCATTTAGTTTTGCAGGGAGGATGTAGCACTTAAGGGAGTATTAGGGTGAGTATATAGAGGTGTATAAGAGAGTATAAAAAAAGAAAGAAGAGAGTATAAATGAGTGGGATGTTACAAATAATTAGGGTTGCGGGCATGGTCACAGTGCCCAATATGAAAGATCCGCCACTGAGTAAAAAAATGTTTTCAGTGTTGAGAAGAAAAAAGAGCGGTTAAGCTGAGCATTTGCCCAGATAAGCTGACACCAGTCGATATGAACGAAAGTAAAAGTATATTCTAAAATACTCACCGCACCATACTAGGCTTCTCACTGAGTGGAGCATTTAAAATAGCAGGCCATAGAGTCCGTACCACATCCCAGTCCTGTTTCGCCACGAGGGGCCCAGTACGGGGTCCCAGCATCATGAACAAGACCCCCTTATGTCTGGCGTGCCATTCGTCGCCTTCGCCCCCCTCGGCTAAAATTGCAGCGAGTTTGGGCACTAAAGCCCGGTAGGAGTACGGGTAGTGGCTTAGCATCCAGTATAGACGAATTTGAGCTAGAATGCGGACCTATAAGAAGAGTATTGAAATATGAGTAATTCGCCTGCTGGAGAAAATATGTAGATATTGTTAACATTATAATTTGGGATATCATAGAGCTTGTTTTAGATGTATTATAAAGAAATGTTGATATCATTAACTTAATGGTTAAATCTGAAACTTCGACATTCATTGAAAAAATATTTTTACATAAAGAGAAAACAGCAACTTTTTTCAAAATCGCTCGTATTACATATTAACAAAAGAGATCAATCAAACTATGAGCAAATAAGTAATGGAACTGCACCTAAACAATACTCACCGAGCTATAAGTATTGACGGACAGATCAGCGAGCGCATGTAACGCACTGAGCGCGGAGGGTGTGATCCCGGCCTCGCATACGAGGTCGTACCTCGCGTCATCATGCAGCCTCGCAGCGTCAGCCGCCAACATACGCAGCCTTGCGGCCCCAGCCCCTCGCGTCCCGCCCTGCCGGTCCGGGGGCCCCCCGCGACCGTCTAATGCACGCTCCAAAGCCCCGTATGAACGGAGACGGTTCTCCAAACCTGGGCTCCCGCGTAGTCCTTTCATTACTACCACGCGTTCCCACACCTGGTGAGTTAAAAGATATTTTGAATTAATTGGAACTTATTTAAAAAAGAAAAATACACACAGACTGTCTTTAATATCTGACTGTTTAGTAGTTAATCAGCATTATATCTATCATCTATAATTAAGTGCATATACAAATATATCACAAATAAATAAAATTCTAGATACAGGGTCGGCTCAGCATATCCAAGGGTCATTTCTGAATAGTACTACATGTATTGACCTCTACAGAAACCTAAATAATAACTATTTAAACAAAACAAGGGTATAATCACCTGGATGAGCATCTCCAAGCCCCTGGTATCATCAGTTTTCTCCGCTAAGAGTTTAGCTTGCACCTCAAGCAGCAGTCGAGTCAGCGCCACGCGTACGTTCTCACCATCAAGTGTTACTTGGTAACGTACGCCGCATGTGAATGGAATGCTGGTCGCGGGTACTTGAGATTCCATGCTGAAAATGTGCAATTATTAGCCTTTAACAGTTTTGAATATCAATGTGGATTTGTTTATGAATTAAAACCTGGCAAAAGCACGGGAGCTGTATTCCTCAATTATAAGGTTGAATGTTGAAATTAAAAACTTACAGTTGCACGGGTTCTTCATCAGGCGGCGGCAAGAATGTGCTGCAAGCCAGCACAGCGTTGATGATGTAGAAGCTGCGGAGCCTGCGCTCGCGACACATCGGCCGCTCCCCGCTCAGCCACTGCCGCAGACGTTGCACCTCCGCCTTCAGGTATCTGTCCAGCAACATCTGCGCACACTCCGCCTCCGCGGCGCAAGGCACGTGCCACTTCAGGTTCGCGTCCTTCAACATGCACCCGTAGCCCCACTCGCGGATTGGCAGCCACTCCTGAGGGGCCTTATCGTAATCTTTCGGCGAACTCTTCCACTCCTTAAGGTCGATATAGCACAGAGACATGAGCATATGACTCAGGACCTCACACGCTCGCGACAGCGCGTAGTTCGAGTGAAGTTTCAAGGCCCTGTCTAATATTGGAAGGATGTCCGGAATGTACTTGAGGAGCACCAAGCCGTCACACTCCACTATGTGCATGAACAGAACCAATCTGTACATGAGGTCACGCGGGGGATTTTCCTCGTGGAGCGCCTCGTCAGTAGACAGCAGTTCTGTCAACTCTTCACAAAGCTTCGGCATGAAAGCCGCTAATGTCGATTCAGAATCAATTCGAGCAAACACACGCAACATCACGCCAACCATGCTTCCAGAAACATTCGTTTCAAACGTGGACTCAGTGGCGAAAGCCTTAAACTTCCTCAATGCCTCCTTAAATATCTTCGGCGAACACTGCATCAGCACAGCTGTGGCAGCCGAAGAGATTGCTGTCTCCATAACAGCATCAGTCTTGCTACGTACGCCGTCAGATTCCTTCGTATCCAGTCTTACATGTTCCAGTACGCTAGATTCAATAATGACAAACAGTCTGTCCAAGAATACGAGGACGAAGTCTTCGAATTGAGCAGTGGACTCACAAGTCAGAAGCTCCTCTTCAGTGAGGTCATCGTGGTGCTCGTGAGCAGAACTACAGTCTATGAATGGCACCATCCATGTGAAGATGAGGATGAAGTGTAGTGTAACTAATGTCTTTTTAATATCGTTAGGATCGAGACCTGGTAGGACCGCTAAGAGGAATGGCACTACATGTGTTGGGCCTTCTGGATAGTCTGCGTCAGCTCCACGTAGCATGGGCCTGGCGACTGCGGCCACAGCAGACATGGCTGCGGTGACTCGGTGAGGCTCGGTGAGTGACGTCAGCGACGTCTTCAGTCTCTCTAGCAACGGCGGAACTACTATAGCAGGGCGCAGCGTCGCCAAGTTCTGCAGAGCAATAGATATGTCGAGGGAGCCGCTGCGGCTGTACACCGCCTGCAGTGTCGGTTCCAGCACAATTTTCACAAAATCTGTGATGTCTTCATCTCTGAGTTGATACGACTCAGGTGTTTGGTTCTCCCAAGTTTCATAGAATCTTTTTTCACGTTCACGTCGCACCCTGCAAAAGGAAACTTCAGTTTATGTCAAGTTCTTTGTTGGTGAATGGTTTGGTTGGTGTTGGTGAATGGTACGACAGCATGTACGACCTTACTTACATGATTTTTACAGAGACCCGGCCACTTTCGTGTAAAGTCGTACATACTCCTAAACAACAATGGTATGTCGAGAATAATGATATGTTAAATATTATGAAGAACACCACTACAACTGAACGATTTTTAATCGAATTTCCGAGGCGAGATGATGATGACCCTAAGTCTGTTTTATTACAATTCCTTGAGCAAATGGTTACCTGTTGAGGAACTCTCTGGCGAGTTTCCTGAGGAGGTCTCTGAGTTTGTAGGACCAGCGGCCGGAGTTGGCGCTGTGCAAGTAGCTCTCCACTCCGGCCAGGAAGCTGCGCAAGTGTTTCAGCACCACGCCGTTGGGGCTGATACTCCATACTATCCAGGACGCCACGTGTTTCATCTCTGGACAATATAAACTAGTTGTAATTTCATGCCCATTAAACAAACAAGAGGTTTTCTACTGCGTATGATTTTTTTCCATTGAATCATCGAGACCCTTTTTTACTTAACTAGGAAAATAAACTACAGATCACTATATTCATTTATCGCCTTACAATGCACATGCCTCAATTTATGCAAATCCATGGTAACCGCCTAGTGTGCATGTTACGTCATAATCTCTAACAACTATCGCACTTACTACGCTCAAAAATAACCATGAAGAATCCAGTGACAACCTATGACCAATCGCTTATCAAAAATAGCAATTGGCATCAACCGTGGCATTGTGTGCAGTGAAATGAGGCATGTTGATAGAAACTTACCGAGGGAATGGCAGCGAGTGATCTGCATGTCTTTGTAGCTGACTGGTAAGTTCAGAGCGTGAAGGAACCTCATGAACATCTTCGGAACATGTGGTGTCCAGTCTATAGCACCGGGGTTGCGTTTTGCTAGTCCAGCAAATAGCATCATTAAATCCTGTAGAGTAGAATACAAATTCCTGTTTACATATTACATTAAATGAATAGAAGATCCGTGTGAAGAACATAGTTTGTCTTAGCAGTCGGCTAAAAACTTGAACATCATTTAAAATAGGTATCTTACCGCGATCCCACACTGCGAGTTGTAACAGGTATCCCAGAGCGTCATGATCTCGTCGAACCACAGCAGATGTCCATGTGCTGCGAGCTTGGGAGGCAGCGCTACTGGCAAGAATACCGCCAGTTGGCAGATCACGTGCGTGTCCGTCGACCACGGGTTTATTTGCGGTAATATCTCCGCTAGAATTTCTCTTGTAGCGGTTATTGGGAAATATCTAAAACATAAGGTAAGGTATATTTAATTCTCTAGAATTGCTCTGAAGAAAATATGAATATAGTCAGTGTTCTACTTACGGTCTGGCACATTTGACCATAGAAATGTACGATAGTTCTAGCGAGCTGAAAAAAAAAAATTGACAAATCAGAAATATGTACGTTCATACTGACGGGAGGTTTGAAACATGCACAGCCTACCACCTGATATGCAGACACTACAATTTGTACAATAGGATAATTGGTCAAAATAACTTATTAATATTCAACTCGATAAGGTTGATCACTTAATAAATCATTTCTGGGGTCCATCATACCAAGGATAGTGACATGGGTTCGATGAATCATGAGCCCAACCCGTCTGCCACCCGATGTGCGAACAATAAGCGTGTCCCGAAAACTTAGTTTGTCTATTCATTACGTGGGCAGTTCGTTCTCTTCGGGTCCTGCTAGGCCGAGCAACTCTAGTGCGTCAGCCAGCCCATCGCCTGACAGGAATTTGCGAATCAAATCGAGCACATCGACTCCTTTTTTCGCAAAGCGATCTGGCCTGTACACATCATGATTTTAGGTAGGTATTCTTCGTTTTAACAAATGTGTTATTGAAAATAAATTAATAAAGGGCGTCATAAAATATGAAATCAATTTTACAGCTGTAAAACACGCCATGTCGGAATATTGATGTAAGAATGACGTATTCATTGAGCACTCAATTAATTCTGGCTACGTGTATCGCGGTCATGCTTAGCTCTCTGCATATAGGTAATTCGATATACATGTGTGATTGCGTCGCAGCTTACGTACCCGAGACGTCACATGAAGGAAGTGCCCAAACAAAAGTTGGCGCTGTATGAGTTGCAGACACATTCATAATCAAGTTCTTTGGATTATGTTTTAATTCTTATGATGGCTGTGTTAGATCTTGATTCCTATGTAGGTCGAAAAGAAAATACTTACGTTAAATAATGGTACATTCCAATATGTGTGGAGCTCTTATCAAATATTTTTTTGCCCATATCGTAGAGCGGCCGCCACGGCAGCGTCAATTCTGCAGGTGTAATCAATTGTCTTTTCCTGTAGAAATTAATTATTTCGTCAGCAATTTAGCAAGCGGACTGTGCCAATTATTTGAAGTATTTACTGCCAAGAATACGAGTATTTAGGCTCTTTTAATAAAATTTATAGATAGATAGAGATACATAGCAGCAGACATTTTATACGTTTTTTTTTATGTAAATACCAAAATAAATAAAATACCGATGCTTGGGAGTCATTGTGGGTAGACGTGCTTCTTTATTTCTTAGTTATTGCCAATTATTTAAGAAACCCTAAGTATTGGTATCAACAATAAATCAATAGAACTAAAACTTTCTATTAGATTTGGATCGTTGGCGAACATAGGTAACTAATTGAGTGACTGTTCAATTAACATACCTCCTTTTAATTTAGATAGACGATTGAATCGTCGTTTCAGCATTTATAAATACTCTAAGTATTGTTAACTGTTTGAACATTGCCTCAAGAATTATACTTACTTAGTGAGCATTAGGAACATGGTGGCGAACTTGTGGACCTTTCCTGGTTCCAGATCAGGAATGAGCACTAGTTCGTACGCCAGTCGTATCAACTTCAGATGATCTTGCTTGCTAAACTTCAGCCCATGAATACGAATGTACCTGAGAATTAAATAAAAGAGTATTCAATCATCTCATACCTTCGTAGGTATTTAGTATTCTACAAAATAGGCCTAGTAAGCGAAATGTGCCTTCACTGTTCCCAGGAACCTGGGTTTCTAATGTTAGATTATAAACACAGGTGTAAGCTTAAAATACAGTATCGCTTTTAATTTTATGGAGTTTGTGGCGAATTCTTTCTTAGTGTGTTCGAACCACGGAGTTCTCCATGGTCCGATCTGGAAATCAAGTTCTCATAGATGGCTTTCGATCGGTAACAAGGCATTCCTGCTTTTTTCATATGAATCACATAACAATAAAACAATACGGAATGGCGAAGTAATATAATGAACTGTCAGTGTTATTTGAGGCCAGGTGCAGTTAGCAGGAAGCCCTGGGTGTCAGCCAGCATATTTGAAACTTCGGCAATACTTGCCAAAGGTTAACACTAAACCAAAACTTGTTATAAATTGAATGGTGTATACGTGTATACCTAGTATACAAAATTATCAATTGCGATATAGTTGACTGGCTAATTTTGAGAGAATATTTCGTGAATATCTTCGTAAAAGTGTATGATAGGGCATTTAATCGGAATCGCTTATGATTTGGAATTATTAAAATGTAACTGTCACATTCCAAAGGTATGCTCTTCAGTAACTACTGCTGTGCAAACTTGCTGTATTCTAAAATGTACTGCTGTATGTATATAGGTGGTGGTAATATAATATAACAATTATAGACCATTGAAATATGAAACATTATGTAAAATCTCATTTATTTGGAAATCACGCTTTACCTATTGTAACTCCCAAATAAACAAGATTTCCTCAAGCTTTAAACTGAATTAGCTACTGTGGCTTATGCCACCACATGTAACATTTCATCATCATTGATTAGTCAGTGGGAGTTACTAAGCAAAAAACATATCTTTATGAGACAATAACACAACACATTCTATAAAAACTAAAATAACTTCAGTGTTTAACGTACTTGAGAAATAGCTCCAATTTCAAAGGGAAGTTGAGTAGGTAAAAAATATATTTTCCTGTTTAATTTTGTCTGATAATTTATTATTATTTATTTATTAAAATACAGTGTAAACTTGTTTGCTTTTCTCCTTTTATGGGTCTGTTATATGAATTTTAGAGGATTAAAATAGGCAAAAAAACAACAGTAAAATTGTTGAGGTAAACAATTGGCTATATAAATTGTATGTTAGGTAATTGAATTCAACATAATTAATTAGGCATGCCTGTAAAAGAATATCATTATAGTTTTTTGCAATTACTTAAAACAAGTTTTGAAAGAAAAACTTCTTGTAATAAATCTATAGTGTCAGTGATCTGCAAATGAGTTTATTTTTCAGAAGATTGATCTACACAGTATGTTACTTTGTTTACATGTAGTTAACAGGACAGGAATCAATTAGCTGTGTTGATTTTCAGTTGCATGAATCATCACAAATTGCTCTAGCAAGGGCGTTCAAGATTGTCATCTCGAGCAATGTTTAGCACATGCAAACATTTACAGATACATGCTGTATCTATATTCAAAGGCGACTTAATCGAGATTAATTTATACAGTATGATACCTTTTTTTTCCTGACATTTTGGCAAATTGGACTGACAATGGTTACAGGTAGATTGAAATTGAAACCTGTGTTTGCAGAATCTCATAGTTAGACGGAAATGCAATCAAAACAATGTACTTTAGAGTCCAAGTAAGTTTTGTTTATTGTTTGAATATTTTAAGCTATTATTTGAAGTCAAAATTAAATTGTATCAGGTTTCTCCGTTAAGATGAAAGCACTATAAAGATTATTTGTATATAAATATTAAAGACTGAGATGCAACAGCTGAGGCAACAAATGTTGGCTTTTCTTTTTGGTATTGATATGTTATTTACCCAACTGCCATGATTGACGGTACTGTACAGAAGAAACATTCTAGACTTAGGTTTCAAGGGACAAGGAAATATAAATAAATAATAAAAATAACGCCTGCCAATTTGTAGTCATCAAACCCAATCGGCTACAATACATGACCACTGCGTCGCTGTTTTTGACAAACAAAGGAAAATAATGATTTATTTTATATTCATGAAAATTAGTGGTCAGTGGGTTGTCTTAGGGGTATACTTCAAATACGGTTATTAAATTAAAATTGACTACCCTTATTTTTTTTTGTAAATATTGTTAAAAAATTGTTAAATATAGGGCAGTTCATATTATTGTAACAAAAGCTTTTGTGTTCCAGAGACCAGTTATGTTTACTACTCTTGATAAATATGTTAAACTGAGTTAAACAATCCTTCAGCTATCTATTGGACAGCTTCCAATAATTCAATATCACCTAAAATATGCCTCTCATGTGGGTTCATGTATTAAGGAAGAAAGTATATTTACTTCATGAGCCTGGAGGACCAGACGCCGCACGCTGGCTTCATCTCGCGCAGCATGACGGCCTTCGCCAGGTTGATCTTCACTTGTTCCAGGAACCGTATGGACTCCTCATCCAGCTCATTGGCATATGGTAGGATGTGATTCGTCAATATTTCCTTCTGCGGCTTGAACCCCAGAGCCTCTATACGCTCCGGGGTTGTCACCAAAAACTCAAACTCATCGTCTTGTATCATATTGATTGCTATATTTTATTGTTGTTAGAAAAAATATAACGAGTCACTGTGATTTTATGTCCTTTATTCCCGGCGGCCACATGAGCACAGTTGTAAGTTTACTCGATACACTTCCGCGGTTCACCAATATTATACTGTCATTTAACAAATCAAATTAACATTGAATTTACACAAGTCATCGAGATAATCACTGAAAGAAAATCCGAATCGCCAAGTCAGTTCACAACTGTCCCAAAGGTACGTTCCGATTCACAAAATTTTGACATGCGTCATTTCAACAAGTCTCGTCATGGTCATAAAAGCGTTTCAATCTACGCAATAGAGTGGGTGTGTTTGAGACTGCACGGGCTCGTGTGCAACAGCATTGGTTGCATCGGACACCGTTATATATGATAGTTAGATATATGATATAAGTTATTGATTATTCGTGCGAACAATGTAATAACATGTGTATAGTTATTGACGTCTAGGATGCCCCACCTCAAAGCGTGTCTAGTACAAGTACTAGCTAAAGAGCAATCAAAAAACCCAGCTCTGACTTAGATTTTCGAATCGTACTCCTTACCTACTTAATTATGTTTCCTAACGTATTAATTCAGATGTAGAAAATTTTGAAGCTAAATGCACAAAAATGCGTTCGTTATTTAGGAATCGAACATCCATAAGGCCACTTTGTGAAAATAAAATAGGGATAGAATCTCCTATAGGAAATTTCCGCATAGGTTGACATGAAGGTTCTTTGTTTATAGAGGGACGACCAGAAGAATTGATCTGCACAATAAAACGACTATATTTGAGAGCATTTGATAGACCAATAAATGCTATACTTGCATTCGAGGGAACAGCTGGTTTTAAATAAAACATCATTCCAAAGCATTCACGATTTAAATGTATATATTTTTTATTTTTCTGCCAAATAAATAAATAGAAAATTCGGTGATTCGATACAAGATTAAGGATATACGTAAGAGATAAACGTTATGAAGAAGAGACATTACACTTTTATCATTACGAAATAAGTTAAGGTAAGGATAGAGAAACTTATTTGAAAATTACATCCACAAAAGTTTTGACGTTATAATTATGGAACATCTTTTTTAATGAACTCTTACGAAGCAGATTATGGCAGGTAGGAAGTAACTTAAAAGTAAATATAAAATAGGCATGGTTTGCGTGTCTTGTAACTATTGCCACATTACAAAATAATTCAGTATGTTGGTCGTTTGGCAATACCAATTTTACGTTCCGTTTTATTACTTAGATATGACTTGATTTTCTTTTGATATAAATTACTTATCAGTGCAATGTAATCGTTTGATTATATTTTAATTTTGTTGATTTTTGGCAATAATGATCGAATATTGTAAAATCTTATTAATATTGTATGCTATTGCTTGGAACTCCTTGGCCATTGCAATGTTTCGGGTTCTTCTGCTCATTCCGTCCCTTCGTGAAACCTGGCATTTGTCTAGCGTAGGTCATTGAAACCAGAACCACATGTAGTGGCAATAACCTGAATTACAATAATTTCAAATCTTGCAGTTGGTTGGTTGCAGGTGTGTTTCTTGTATACTTAGAATACCTAATACATTTAAGTGGATAGGTATTTTACTGTTCATAGCAACGATGATTGAATATCAGAAGCTCAGAAGATGTAAACTGTTTTTAAATCTACGCGTAATCTGTCCAGTCATCGTGTTGTCCCAAAAGCACGTCATTGGGTTTACTCTCCTCACTATTTTTGGCATTTTTTTTCTCCCGCTTCCCAGTCGCCTTTTGTTTCTTTTGTGAGTCATGCTTTTTATTATTGTCCGGCTTGTTTTTCACTTTTTCATTAGTTTCTTTTTCAGCTTTCTCAGGAACTTCAGGCGGTATCTTGGCCTTTGCTTTCTTTGGTTCCGGTTTTATATAATTTTCTGTGGCCTGTGTTTTCAGAGGGTTCGACTTTTTTACGTCTACGATCTCTATTTTGTTAGTTTGAGGTTTGTTAGATGTCCAACTGGCGGATAGGACGATTTCCCGGTACATTGAAGAGGCTACTTGGTGACGTAGATTTGATTTCAACCGTGCAGCCCCGGCGCGCTCGTTTAACTTCAGCAGTTTTATCTGTGTTTAAGTGAAATTCAAAACATTAGGTAGGCATCTATTTAGCTTACATTAGTTATAAAGAACTACCGACTACATTTCTAGTGATATTATAAGCTTACTTACCTGTACTTTAAGGCGGTGTCTAGTTTCCATTCAATAATAATAGGACCGCTGTTTCTACTAAAACAAGGTAAAAGCTAAGCAATAAAAAAAAAAAAAACTCTAAGCTACATTAAAAAATAGAGCAAAAAATAAAACGAAAAATGAAAAGACATAATTTTATTTTCCTGGTTGTATAAATAATCATGCATATAAAAAAGGTAGCGTAAAACATAAATATTTGATGAAATAAAAAATAAGTTAGGTTTATTCCTTGGGCAGACGCATCGAAATATTATAAAGTAACACATTGAATAGTCTTCGTTGTAAAATCGTAGCGACAGAATTTTCATACTAGCCTGCCAAGACATTTTAAAACAATTGAATTCATCCAATCTCACAAATAAGTGATGTGCACAGTGCAACCACCGAGATAAAAATAGGCTAACTAAATATTGCTAAACCGGCTATCAACACTGTTCAAATCACTTCTAAATTGTCGCGTCGTGCCCGAGAAAATATATTGAAACATCGATAGGTATTAAAACATTCATACAACACTAGGCACAAGCCATATAAAACGTAATTATATTTCATTAAAAGGCACTTGATATTGTAAATGCAACTCTATTATCATGTAGTGACCGTTTCTTTTTGCGTGGTGTATAGACTGGCAGCGAAGACGATGTCTCTCTTGATAGCGGTGGAAGCTTCCATCATTTTGGCTTGGAGCTTCGGGTCGCCTACTGCCACGGCCGCGTCTTTAACGTCTACTAATAACTGAAATAAAAAATATAGACGTTGGTTACGATTTCACGAAAACTACATAGGGATAGTACATATAAGTGATTACAAAAGGATGTAAATAAGGGGAGTATATAAAGTATTATAACGAAGTTTTAGAGGAGTATATATGTGCGTTCATAAGGGAGTACTTACATAGACTACATAAGAAAGTAAAACCGGCCAAGTGCGAGTCGGACTCGTGCACGAAGGGTTCCGTAAATTACAGTTAAATCAACCTATCTCAAAAACTATAAGAGATACTTTGATCAAACCAAAAATCGTTGAAAGAGTTAATTAGCATGCATCACCTCTATTTTTTTTAGAATTTTATACCCCGTAGTTATAAAAATAGAGGGGGGGGGACATACTTTTTACGACTTTGAGAGCTGATATCTCAAAAACCGTTCACTTTAAGAAAAATGTTTTTTAGAAAATTTTATATCATTTTAAAAGACCTTTCCATTGATACCCCACACGGGTATGTACATCGAAAAAAAAAATTTCATCCCTCAGTTACATGTATGGGGGGCCCCACCCCCAATTCTTTTTTTTACTATTTAGTGTCATATTTTTGTAGCGGTTCATACAACACATATTCCCATCAAATTTCATCACTGTAGTACTTATAGTTTCCGAGTAAATCGGCTGTGACAGACGGACAGACGGACAGACGGACAGACGGACAGACGGACATGACGAAACTATAAGGGTTCCGTTTTTGCCATTTTGGCTACGGAACCCTAAAAAGGGGTATATATGTATAAGGTAGTATATAAATAGAAGAAATAAGTGTGACGTCACAAGCACAATAATAAAAAAACGAAGTAAATTAGGGTACTGGGTATGCACATAGTGCCCATTACGGTATATCCGCCCCAGTTTATCGGTGAAAAATTTGTAGTCACATCACAGCACAGGTAATATCGCACGTAACAGCTGTTATTAATCATTTTTTTCCATATAAGACACGAATTTTTTGTTCTTACCTCATGCAACTGTTGAATACACCTGACGATGATTCCCTCTTGCACGTCGGTGAGATCCATTATTTCGGCGAAGGGTTTCTCTAGCGCCCACTCGTAGACTACCCTCACGAGACCGAAGTTAAGTCTTTCGGCTTGACCCTCAAACTGGCCAACCTGTAATGTTACCATTTTTAATTAATATTGAAATCAACGAACTTAAATGAGCCACTGAAAATACACAAACGAAAATGGACGAAAAAATAATACCACTGAATCAATGATTACGCGAAATCCCATACGATTCTGAAACGACTTTTCGTGTTTCAACGTTTAAATCATACATTAGAAAAATATTGAATAATCTGAATTGAGACACTCTTTCTTATTGGGAAGTCGATTAAAACAAAATTGACCATTAATTACTAATTTGTCAAAATCTTATTTTTTATCTTCTTATAAATCGCAGAGTACCTATTCCACTTACCAAATATTTAGACTCGATAGCCGTCAACTCGGCGTCAATCTGTTCAATGGCTTTGACTCCCTCAGCCAGTTTCTCCGTGAGCTGGTTTTCCACCTGAGTCCTCGCTTGGAAGACGAAGCAACTCAGTAGCGCTGCTATTTCGGCGGGAGTCTTGTCCGTGAACACGTTCCTGAAGACCAGCTCTGAGATGATGAGCTCGTTTGTTCCCATGCCGCATGCTACTCGACCTGTAATCAGTATACAATTTTGTTTCAATTATGTGACGTATTCAAGAGATAAAAATACACCAAAACCATTTTTTTCGCAGTGCTCCAATTCTAATGTTACTGCAGTCTGATATGACTTCATTTGAAGTAGTTTTGAATTTTAGTTTTAGAGAGGGTGATTTTTCAGCCGAATGGCGTCCACTGCTGGACAAAGCCCCTCCCCCCAAAGTTCGCCATTTTGCTCAGTCTTCAGCGACCTGCATCCACTGCCGCCGGATACCTTGATTATTAAAAATATATGCTACTCGATATAAAACGTCAAAAGTTAACTTTTCTTACCTTTAAGTATAACGCTGTCATGCTCATCAATATAGCTGAGCTCTCTCAGCACCATCAGCCGCCGCTGGTAGTCCGGGTAAAGCGCCAAGTTCTCGAACGATAGCAGCCGTTTATACTTGTCCCGTTTACGTTCAGTCAGTTTGCGCTCGTACACTATCGCGAACTCGCTCTTGAAGTTCGCTATGTCCGTACATTTCTTGTGCTCTTTTAACTCGTTCTGAAATTAAAAAAATATTGTTAGCCTTTGTGAATTTTCTCTTTAGTCGTTTCGCTGGCAGACAGATAACATTTCTCTTCTAAGAAATATAATGCTAGTAGAACATTTTTTTAATATCATGTTACCAAAAAAAAAAGACATTAAAAACGACCATTCCATGCCAAGGTTCAACTATTCGCACCCATTCAACAAAACATTTACATTTAACAACAATATCACACAGATCAGATGAAAAGCTTAAGGAAACGATCAGAAAATTAAATAACAGCAGTACAGCCCTTACTACTTAAAACCTCCTATTTTGTTAATTTGTACACAGAAGCTGTTGGTGTTCCTTTCTTAAATAAATAAACAAATACAGCAATTTGAAAATACACCTCAAATACCAAGAGATGGCTGAAAAAGGATTTCTTTGAAGAGGTTAATATAAATTATAGCAGATAAATAAAAACAAATAAGATGATGATGGATGAGCGTGAATGAAGTGATTATTAAAGCCATATATGTTTTTTCTTTTTAGTACACCATAGACGAAGAAAATTAATAGAATGTTCACAGATATTTCTTATTTAAAATGTCGCAAAGGCTTAAAAATTCGCACTAATCGCAGGAGCAGAGGAAAGCAAGAGACTCAAAAATCAAAATTATCGTGTTATACTTGCAAAGCCAAAGCTTAATTACATATTGAAGTTACCTCTAAGTTCCCCAGTCTTGTGAGCACATACATAAGATAAAGCAAATCAATACATTTGGCAAAACAATCTGGCCCTTCCGTAGTTAGATAACTTTTATAAGTATGTATATTATGCGGTGTTTTATGCAAATATTAATATGGAATATGGTTAATGATGATGGATTTGAACATTGTAGTAAAAAACAGTTCTTTTATGGACTTGTCACGCCGATCTTGTTTTTGACTTTGTAGAAATGATTAAGCTGCTTTTGACTACGATGGGCGAGATGAAATAGGACGCAAAGCTCATTGCAATATTACATGGTGCTAAATACAGATTCATTATATTGAAGAATGACATAGAAACGAGACCATTCTTATTAAGTAGGTATGTAATAAATGGGTCAAAGCAATCTGGCTTTTTTACATGTATAAGTTATATACATTCATTAGGAATGGTACTTGTAAGTATGCAGACCTGTCAAAACATATAAAAATTGAATAGTAGCAGCAGCAAATGCGCTTTTGCTTTAAGAGGCTTAGTAGAAGTTTTACCTGACTGTTGTCCGTGAAACCTTGCATGTTTCTGTTGGTTCACACACGGCGTGGGAGATGCGGGACAGTTCCCGTACTGCGCTGTCACCCTACTGTATACTGTGAGTGTACAAGCTACGTGTGACTCACCATGCACTTGTTCATCTTGTCGAGCGAGGAGAGTATCTCCCCGGTGGTGACGGACAGCGACTGCGTGAGGCTCACGTGCTCCAGTGTAGTGGCGCCCGAGCACACGGCGTGGGAGATGCGGGACAGTTCCTGTACTGCACTAGTGCAGCTTGAACCCACTGGCGCATCTTTAAACCTGAAAAAAAATCATTTCGTTTTTAAGACTCATCTCAAAGGTCTCCATACGTAGCTTAACAATCAATGACCAATTGGTATAAAGCATGCGCCCTCTATTTCTATTGAGTCATTCTTAAAAACAAATGCGCGCAAAAGAATGACCGACAATCCAATCGACAATCGACAATCCGTCGGCCCTGATTGCTGCCCCAAAAGTAGCATCACCGAAAAGCAATAGTATGCGTCCTATAGCGACCGCCAATAGAATATCGTTTCTTTTTCAAACAACCAATAGAATTTCGTTATTCAAATATCTTGTCCCCGCCCAATCAGTAGTACTCCTGGGCAGAAATATTGCAAACTCTAGGCCTTAGTCATATTGTTACTAAGTAAAAAGAATACTTACCGAGGCATTTGCCGCTTTTCCCAGTCGTCTATGATGATTTTAGGATCCATTTTCAAATTCATTTTCGTAACTGCTATTATATTTTTGGGCGCTATACATAGTATTGTGTGATCTAAGGTACTTTCTTCTGTGCCTGGAACACAAATAATGATAACTTGGCGACAGAAAAGAGATTTATTTATATCTATGTATGAAGCTACGGCGAATCCCGTCATCAAAAAAAGTTGTGGGCACATCCCGCCAATTTTAAATTTACATTCAGTACATAAGAGACAACATAAGGAAATATACAGGGAGACTACATATGGACAGTTGAAAGGGTAGTACACAAGGGACCATATAAGGGGAGTACATGGGGCAGTACATAGGAACAGTTGAAACGGTAGTACATGAGGGAGCATACAAGGGGAGTACATGGGGTAGTACGTAATGGAGTTTATAATGGGGGGGGGACATAATAAGAAGTAATAAGAGTGTCGACACGACACACATACATTGGGGTTGTTGGCAGGATATGCTCACAATGCCCATTGCGATAGATCTGTCACTGACATGGAGGATATTATGAAACAGATATTTTTTCATTCAAGTTTTTATCTATTTTAAATTCAAGGGTTGTGGCTTACCTATAGAGTCATACATGGCGGAGAAGCTGAGCATTCGGTACCAGTTCTCATCGACCTCGAAATTGTATGTAGCGTTGTCTTCAACCTTGGTGTCTAGCACGAGGACTTTGTAAGGCGTCTGTCGCGGACCTAAATAGTATTATAGAACTTAAAAATATTACTATAAGGTTCAAATTCAATTAAAATTACTGCCGAAGAATGATACTTCAGTTAAAGGTCACAAAATATAGCCAGCTCTTGGATATTTATAAAGGACACAATTTCCACTTACCATTATTATTCAACAGTACACCAAGCTGATTCATATAAGGGCCCGCAGATACTATCAGTACCTTCCCAGGCGTCATTTCCTTCGCCACTTTAGACGTATTGAGCAATATCGGCATGATTTCATTCAATACGTCGATGTACGCTGCTGCCGTATCATAGAATGCTGCTAAAGGAGCCAGGTGGGAAGCCAGCGGTGTACTGCATTTTTCCGAATACTCCTTTTCAGCAAGTTCTAACTGTTTCCTGTAGTTATCAGCTTGGCAAATTTGGTTGAACTCTCTGAATGAACGCTGCATCATGCCTTCTACTGATACTGTGGCTGCCCTGGATTTAGACATACAAAAGTTCAATTACCTATAGGTATATGATTTTATTATGTAGGTTTAATTTTATTTTATACCTCAAACTATATATCTTCCCACACTATTCACATAAGCTTATCTTCAACTTGGATAGCTGCATACACACCTACCTGTTATTAAGCATTATTATTATTACAACTGTATAGTTGACTAATGACAAATCTTACCGTAACAAGCTAAGTATCATGGCGTAAGTCAGTCGGAACTGGGAAGATAGTTTCTGCGGTATTCCCAGCATCATGCCCTTCAGTGTGACCAAGTCTGGTACTCCCTCCTTACACAGGATTATTACTGTTCCCGTATCGTCCAAACCTAAAATAAAATATATATTTTTTTGTGCATATATTTTTCATTTATGGTAAGGGCGGACTCACTGCAAGGCAGTTTTTTTACTCTGTGTAATTAAGTTGGTGATGTATCTTAATGTAGTTTGTCAACGCTGAAAAGACCCGCTCTACTACCGCATTTACGCACACAAGCTTTACAGTATAGACGCTAAATGTGGCTGTAGGGAGCGTGTTTTCAGCTTAGCTCTACTCTTATATTCATGAACTGTGTTGTATGCAAGAATAGACGAAGATCTTTTTAATCAATATGAAATAATTAATGGGAGATGTTTGGATATTTTTTTTTTCTGTTAAATGGATCAGTCGGTCGACCAGGGGCTCAATTAGCAAAATAACACAGTCATTAGACGTGCAGACACCGACTCCCAGAGACACGTTAAATGAAAAGTTTTATTTTGTCCCTTTCACTGTCGGTTTATATTTTTTTTACAGAACTGCTTTTAACCACTATACCTCTTCTCCCAGCCCTGCCCGCCATCTGTATATACTCGGCCGGGGCCAGCGTCCGTCGCTGCAGGCCGTCGTACTTGCTGGTCTCGTCGAACACCACGGTCCGCGCCGGCATGTTCACGCCCATCGCGAATGTCTCCGTCGCGAATAGGATTTTTACCTGTAAGTGAATGAACCTTATGTAGTTGGTAATAAGGTCGATTTTGCTTTGTTTTGTTCTTTGACTACTTTGAAGTGTTTTTTTTTAATAGTTTTAGAAGCCTTTGTTGTAAAGTAAACCTTGTGTGTTTGGTAGTAAGGTTGACTTTTCTTTATCAGTTGTCGATTTAAATATTAGAATTGATTGAGGTCAGTTCCTGTATATAATGGCTACAAAAAATTGTAGCAATAAAAATTGGTATTATCAAAACAATGAAATTACAAATAATATTAAGTTCAGGATTAGGTATTTTAAATTATAAGTGTCAGTAATTTGTACTTACAAAACCAGACTGGAACAGCATCTCCACAATTTCTTTGAGCAGTGGTAATATACCGCTGTGATGTACTCCGATACCATTTTCAAGTACCCTTTGTAGTCTTATCACCTAGAAGAAAATCAATATACGTAAAAAAAATTAATTAAATGTAAAAAAAAAGTTAATATTAATCATTTATATTCCGTGATAAGTCTATAACAGGTTATTTATTACCTGGGGTAATCTTCTATCGGGCTCTTTCAGTCTTTGTAGGCACTTTTGGAAGAACGATCGGATATGACCCTTTTCTTTCGCAGTGGTTAAATCTACAGACATCAAACTTTCAGCATTCTGGTCACACCTGAAAACAATACAAGAATTGTAAAAAAAACAACATAAAATGACGACGTATGGATTCCTATTCGTAAAATATCTTGACATTTGGAAAAAAATATGACGCATTCTGTGGTCTCACCTATTACGTGATAATGTAAATGCGACCACGGGCAATTTATCTTTCTGTTTTAAATGGTCAATGAAGGCCACCCACATAGTTTGTTCCGCTTTAGGATTCATATACATTTTGCCACCTGTAAAATAAATAGAAAGAAAAAGAATGAAGAGTATTTCACACAGAGTGAAGTGACGGTACATAGATATATCAAAATATGTATTAACATTATTATGAGTGAGATATAACAATACATTCAGGAATTATGTACCTTTAGGTCCAAAGTTCTTCTTGTACTCATTTTCTCTGGCTTTCTTAGCAGCCACTGCTTCATTGTAACCTCTCAGTTGGAAGTTACCTTCTTGATCTACCACTAAGAACCTCTCGTTCTTTGATTTTCCTCCAGTTCCTGAAAGCGTGATGATGAGAAGACAATCACATATCGGTACCTGATAATGCTTGCCTTATTTTAGCAAGAATACTTTTGGAAATCGATTTTTTACACGTAACGCGTAGCAACGTCTGATGTTGTTTAGACTCTAAATTAGGTGCTTGAACTAGAACAGTAGTATATCATATAGTCAATAAGAAATCTTTCGAAACGTTAAGCTAGTTAGCTACGGTTGCAAAGAGTGGGTCTCATGGACAAGAACTCTCAAGAAACTCCATAAATAAAGCCTAGGCGAAATAAAGCCTAAGTTCCATTTAATACCTGTATAAAGATAATGACACAGCGGCACGGGTCGTTTGGGCGTGGACACGACATACACCTTCCTCTTCTTGGTGCGTCCCACCCAGTCCGCGAACTGCAGCGTGTTGGGTACTGTCGCGCTCAGCATCACTATGCTCACGTGAGCTGGGAGGAGGATTAGCACTTCCTCCCATACATAGCCTCGCTGGGGAAGAACAATTTTAGGATGATAAAGTGAAATATAAAATTGTATTTGTTTGTACTGTGGTCACTTCAGTTTTAAATTAACATAAGAATAGCTTGGGTGCTGTAAGTATTGATAAAGTATTCGCCGAAGCTTTCCCAATCGAAACTTAACGTAAAAATTATTAAGTAAAAAAAGATTAAACTGATCAATTATTATTCACAAAACTAAAGCAAAATGTATAACAACTATGACCCACTCTTTCGAAAATACTTTACTTTGAAACTGTTAAACCAATAAAGACTAGCTTCTTTACAGTGCATGTCTAATTTCGACCTTATTGTATTTAACTGTCTCTACAATAATTTGCTCAAGTGGGTCATAAATGTCAGTGCTCATTAGTAAATAAATATAGATTTATCAACTAGTTTTACACACAGGCTAAAATGAAATGATGAAACTCACCTCAGCATTATTGATATAGTGAACCTCATCAAATATAACAAACTCAAGGTCCCTGGTGACATCAGAGCCACAATATAGCATAGACCTGAGAATTTCCGTGGTCATCACGAGGCAGGAGGCGGTGGCATTGATTTGTAAGTCTCCAGTCAGAAGGCCCACTTCACCAAACATCTTGTTGAAGTCATTGTACTTCTGATTTGATAAGGCTTTGATCGGTGATGTGTAAATTGCCCTGTAAAAAATAAAATGAGTCAGGATTGTGAGTATATTTTTTAAGTATATCTTAGAGACCAATTACTTATAAAAGCTTAATAAAAACATCCAGAGGAAACCTGGACTACAAAGTCTGACGTCACCAACCCACAACGAGCAAGCATCGTGATTAACGCTCAGTCCAGCTCTGCGTGAGAGGAGGCCTGCGCCCAGCAGTGGGACGATAAAACGATGCTGATGATGATAATAAAATGTTCGGAATGAATATTCCGGTGGTACATTAGATATGCTGTATAGATAAATGAGTAATACCTGGTGCAATTCCGTCTGGACATGGCTATCGCATATTCAGCGACAACAGTTTTACCGGCCGACGTGTGCGCCGCTACAAACACGTGGTGACCTTCTTCTAGTTTTAATATCGCCTGCAAAATTCATATAAAAATATAATTAATTAAATAAGGTCAAAAAAAGTAAATCCTCAAATTAAACTGTAGACAGAAATAAGTCTTACTTGTTTTTGGAAGTTATCTAACTCAAATGGATAAGTTTGAGCCATGTCTTTAATCTTTTCTCTGAACTCTGGCACAGGTTGGGACACATCTATCATTTCTGCCCAATCCGTTGATGTGACTCCAGTCTTTGCAGCTGAGCTTGTAATGTTCAGCACAGGAATCTCTGGTAGTTCGATAGGAGGTCTTATAATAGTGGCTTCAAGGAAATTGTCATTGTCTGTGTCATTATCCAGTTCTATATTCTTTACTGGTCGGTGAGGTTTCTTTTCTGGTACTTCCTCGTCTTTCCAGATATCTGTAAAGATTAATCAATAAATAACATCTGTGCAGTGGCGAGGCGTCCTTATAAGCCGATTCCCATCGGCTTCCCTTTCGAATTTCAAGAAAGAAGCATGGGTATAAGTTATAATATAGGTATAGGTATAATTAATATAATCATTTAAACCACACAATTTAAATATGTAGGTATAACAAAACGCCTACCACCGAAAAAAAATTGTCTATACATTACTTGAAACATTTTGCTCCTACTAAACAAGCCGCGGCTTCCTCCTCCATACAAAACTACGCTTGCGTGACGTCATCCACGCCGCGCCGCGCGATTTTCGCGGCATAAGGGCGAGCGGTAAGCCGGCTCACGGAGCGGGTTCCAGCCAATCAAAACTCGCGAGTGAACGAGAAAGAACGCGTCAAGAGTAGAGTAGCTATATCTGTCTACGCGCGAGTGACAGTGCTTAGAGCTCTCAAATATGTAAACAAACAAATCAGACAAATTCACTCTCATTGTTCTTATTTTGTTTTAGATTAACAATTTGTTCTTTGTACTACTTAATTGAATTTATTAGTGTGTGTATCATTTAGAAATAACATAGTTCGTGTGTGTACAATATTTTATGTTAGTTTGAGTGTTTTAGTTACATTATGTCAACATAGATGGCGTTGTGCATTTTTATGCAAATCCTGAATCGCGGTGTTAAGATTCTCCGCGATTTAATGACCCTACTTGGGAATTGATAATTTTTATGTTCACCAAGTACGTAATTTTGATTAAGTAGTTGGCAGTATCATTACTCCCTACTATACTAATCCCCGCAATCGCACTGTGAGTGTACAAGTACAGTGTGTGTAGTGAAAAAAATAGAGGGACCTACGTTGAAATGAGTTATTTTGATACGCAGACAGTTTGCATCAGGTTTCTTTTTAGTGTACCTACTTTTAAAACTTAACTAGGACAGCATTTATCGCATTAGACTGTTTTCCGACAGATTATTTACTTTAGGAAGGAACTTATTTTTCAAGGTTAAGTTTTGAGAATAAAAACGTGTTATAAAACTCGGGCACGCCGCTCGGTTGAATTACCTACCAATGTCTGATGTCCATAGCATAAATACTAGGAATAAACATAATCTTGCTGTACATGCTACTCGCCTCCACAGAGTAAGCAACTCGTTCATGGGTCAATGTATACGCTTTTACAATAAACTACCCAAAGCGGTTCGTGATTTACCTATCAAGAAATTTAAAAATCATATAAAATCCAAACTTTTGAAAAAAGGATATTACAAAATATCTGATTATTTAAATGATAAAGAAGCTTGGGAATGAGCTGCTCGCTTAGTGAGTGATATCTTTTTAAATGCCTGTGTATTGTTACTTTTGACATTTAAATATTATTATCATCAGATAACATTTTGTTAATGACATTCTTTTATCTTTTTATTGACATTTATATATTATAATTGTATTTTTTTTTTAATTTATTATTGTTATTGTGAATGTGAGTATCGTGTATGCGAGCAACATTATATATTCTTCTAACATAAATACTGTCTGGCGGGTTTGAGTATTTTTGAATGGCCTACGCAAATGTTCTGCAGATCTGGCATTGTCGTGTGACAGGTCGTTGAGCTCCCTAAGCAGCGGCGGCCCTAGCCATTGCGAGGCTACGTGCGGCAGATCTATGCGAGGCCCTTTGTCCTACGTGAAAAGTCTGTGTTGCGAGCTAGGAGTTATTTTCTTGTTAATAAAAGGACTTACAAGCGGCGCTACCTTCTAGGTTTGGCTAAAAAAAGGATGAAAAAAAAAATAGAAGTGTAAAATAAAGCACTCGCGAGCGAATCGAGCGCAAAATGTTTTGAGCTTTGGGTCACTAAAGTACCTCAACTTGAATAGTCAACAACAGAGCAAGGTGAAGTCGCGAGCGCAGCGAGCGCGAAAATTTTCGAGTTTTGGGACATAAAAGTGCTCTAATCATGTTAGAATGAACGGTAGATACTGACAAGTGAACAGCCGCGAGCGTAGCGAACTCGAAAATTTTGAAGTTTTGGGACATACAAGTACTCTAATCATGTTAGAATGAACGGTACTGACAAGTGAACAGCCGCGAGCGTAGCGAGCGCGAAAATGTTTGAGTTTTGGGACATACAAGTACTCTAATCATGTTAGAATGAACCGTACCGACAAGTGAATAGCCGCGAGCGTAGCGAGCGCGAAAATTTTCGAGTTTTGGGACATAAAAGTGCTCTAATCATGTTAGAATGAACGGTAGATACTGACAAGTGAACAGCCGCGAGCGTAGCGAACTCGAAAATTTTTGAGTTTTGGGACATACAAGTACTCTAATCATGTTAGAATGAACCGTACCGACAAGTGAATAGCCGCGAGCGTAGCGAGCGCGAAAGTTTTCGAGTTTTGGGACATAAAAGTGCTCTAATCATGTTAGAATGAACGGTAGATACTGACAAGTGAACAGCCGCGAGCGTAGCGAACTCGAAAATTTTTGAGTTTTGGGACATACAAGTACTCTAATCATGTTAGAATGACAAGTGAACAGCCGCGAGCGTAGCGAGCGCGAATTTTTTTTAATTTTTTGTTTAAGGACTCTCAAATTAAACTCGGAATTAAGCACAAATAAAAAGAATCCGTGACTGGATCGAGAGCCAGTTGTTTTTGTTACTTTGGTTTTCCAACTTTTTGTTAAATTGAGAACTCAAAAAGTAAACGCAGAATGAATTAGAAATAAAGAAAAAATGTATATTTTTTTTCTTGGACCAGATATATATTTTTTAATTATATTTTTTTATATTAGTGTGGGTTGTAGCGCGAGGCCCCCCCAGGCGCGAGGCCCTGTGCGAAGGCACAGTTCGCACACCCCTAGGGCCGCCACTGTCCCTAACGCGGTGTCCTGCGTGAGCGACGAACGCGACGCGACGCGACGCTGCGAACGCGACGAACGCGATCAACTCAAAGGAATTCCCTACATGCGGCCTATGTGACAGTCTGCGGCGAGACGCGACGTAACGCGTACTTGTTTTGAGGGCGACCAGACGCGACACCGCGAACGATTCAGAAGCGTTGATTGTTGTGGGACAAAAAAAACATAAATATTAAAGAAATCGTTTATTAGTACAAACAAGTTGGAAGATTGTTGCTGTCTGTACTTTAAATATGAACTTTCAAGCAAAATTGTAACACAACTTCTCCATGATTTGAGAAGTAATGACCAAAATCACGTAGGACATCTGTCGCGTATAGCATCGCGTCGCATTACGTCGCGTCGTGTTGCGTCGCGTCGCGTCGCGTTCGTCGCTCACGCAGGACACCGCGTAAGATATGGTTGAGCTACACGACGACTGATGCATGCGTGCCGTCTGTTGGGACTGGTCAGCTCCAGCCTGATGTGGCTCTTTCCTCAAAAGGCCATTCCAGACCGCGTACATGGTGACACTCACACATAATATTATTGGATTATAACATGTTTGGACTTAAAAAGAGACTATGACCCTTGAGTTTGTTTCGGCGTTTCTTCTCAGGGATCAGTCAGTTAGGAAATGCCGGCCTCAGCGTTCTTAAAATGACGTGTAAAAGTGATGTAATGTCCAACTTGCAAAATAAACGATTTCATTTCATTTCATTTCATTTCAAATAATACGTCAATATTAAAATTTATAACGTCCTGACGGATTTATGAAACACATACCTACGATAAATATCAATGGCTAACAGGCCGTTGAAAATTAAATACTTAAAAGGTATTGTTTCTAGTGCCAACTTTTCTCAGATTCTACTATGTAAGTAGTTAATATACCTAACTAAAGATAATAAAGTTTTATAGATATTAATAATCTGCCGAATTCCTCGAGAAAATATGTTCAAACTATCAGTCTCTCAGTCAGTGCTAAAAGGTGGACTGAGAAATTACCTCCATTACCTCTCCCCCCCATCCCTGAGTACTCCCCCCCCCAGCTTTTTTTGCTGCGGCTTCCCTATTTCATTAAACCACCCTTCGCCACTGCATCTGTGTAAATAAGTATATCACATTGACAGGGCAGATCTAACTCTCAAGAAATGTTGGCCACATTCACATGGGAGTATATAAGTGAGTTGTTATGAGGGAACGTAAGGGAGCATAAAGGAAGAGTGCATAGGTGAGTAAATAAAAAGAATAAATAAGCACAAGATCACAAGTTGATGAGAGTTGGCCACTATGGCAGATCCACCACTGTCTACAGAGAAACTTTTCCACTTATCATGCTACTGAAAGCATTAGTTGGCTTATTACTTTGTTGCTGAAATCATACATACCAACTAAATGTGCATTATTATCCACCACTTCCTCTAAATTGATCTTCACATGAATATCAACATTGTCTTTATCCTCAGCAGTCTCTTCAGACACCTTCGGTGCGTTCAGGAGAGTGAAGCCATCTTCAGCAAATAGTACCGTTTCCTTAGATCCTGGTGCAGTGTTCAGGATGTCTGAAAAATTAATTAAGATTAAGCTAATTGTTCACAAAATTATGTAGAAACATGATGCACAATACATAAAACTTTTGGAATCTTACCTTCACCCAAAAACTTTCCAGGTTCCTCATTATCCAGATCAATATTGACATCTCCACTTGCTGCTTCAGCCAGCATTTTCTCCAACTCTTCTTCAAAGCCAGCCGGTAAGAAAGGGCTTTGAGTAGTTGTACCTCTAGTAGCAAGGCTCGGGGGAAGAGGAGCCCGGGACATAGAGAGACTATCCTCGTCATCTTCCACTGGTATACTTACTTCTTCTAAACCTGTTATTTCTCCAGTAATTGGGTCCCTGACCACCTGAAATTATAATTAGTTTATCAAATATAATACTAATTGGTCATGACTGGTAGGTAAGACAGTGGTCAAATGCGAGCCTATTGTAAAAAGTTTTTATTCACTGAAACCAGTGTTGTACTACTTACAACTTGAGTGGTATGATAAAACATTGTTGATTGTAATATCCTTTTATACACTACTTCAAAGGATTTTGAACCTAATGGCTGAGTTTATAACTAACAATGACAAGTTACCCTCATAAAAGTACCTACCAACATAAAATTAAACTAAGTTCTGTGGCAAACTAACTGCTTGATTTAGAGAGTTACTGTAAGAAAGCAGCATACAGATAGCTTTATTCATAATGATCTGAAATAATAAAGTTTACCTCAAGTGTAGTGTCCGGCCCAAAATCATCGGCATCATGAATAAATAAGGAATCGACGTTCGACTCGCGATGCCAATGAGACTGAGACCGTTCCCATTGATGAATAGACAACCTTTCCGGCTTCAAAAGATACTCTTTAACCCTTTCATTAAGATCTTCAAAGATCGGTGGTAGCTGAAACATATTGCACGAATAAGTTACACAATTTGTAAACCATAAAAACAAACAAGTTGTGAAGTAACTCACTTTGAAGTCGGAGAAATCATTTTCGGCATCTATAGACATTTAAATATTTATTTAACACGGAAAATTATTTAAAAGGCTAGGTTATTTCGCATTTATTTTGATGAATTCAGAAATGGCATGACAGTTCGCGAACTGTCAAAATTGAAGTCTATTCAAAGTAAACAAGTCTGTGATTCCCCGACAAAAACAAAACAAAATTAAGTTGATTTATTTACAGTGATTACTTTCTTACTAAGTTTTAACAATTTTAAACTAGTTTTGTAAAAAAAATAATGAGTGTTACTATGTAATCGTTTCTTGTTTTTCTAATTTCCAGAAAATTCACATGCATGATGCACGTTTCTGAACGATTGTTTATCTATCAATATGACGTTTCAACGGTCGTAAAAATGCGTTCCTTTTTAACATTTACAGTAAACTAATGCGTTCACATTAAGTAAATTATTAATCATGAAATCCTTTTCCTTTCAAACTGTAAGAATAAGGATTGATTTGATCAACTTGATTAAGACTTAAATCTTGTTGATAATAATTTAGAATATAAGTACAAGAACACACAGATAGCGAGGGAGCACATACCTAAAGCTTTAAAATATATTATGATTGCAATGAAAGTTTTCTCTGTGTGATTGCTACTTCACTTTACGTCTTTGTGAATAATTTATGCATTTGAGTAAGTAGGCAGTTACGTTGAAAACATCAGAAGAATACTAAGATCGTTATACTACATCATTCATTATCGTGTTTAGGATTATACTCTGCGACATCGTGATACTAGAGTCTAGCTGGAGCCTTTAGGGCCAAAGGTGTTTTTCGTACCAGTACCTTCCAATCAATTACGTAGAATCTGATTTATGATTAAGTAGGTAAAACCAGCCAATGAGCCAATAACCAGTCTTGCCGTCTCATTTAGAAATGTAAGTACTGGCTGAAGTACTAGGTTTAGAGTAGACCATTAACTATGTTCCATTAACTGTGTATGAGTGTTTACCCTTTAATATTATACATCTAGTCGTAATTTTGTGCACTGTACCTAACAATGTTTTGATGTAACAATTATAGGTGAACCAATAAATAAATAAATTGTGAAGAGCCATGAGTTTGGAAGAAAACTTTGATTTAGAAAGTGTTCTGTACGTAAATAAATACTTAGGAGCTCGTGGATCTTCTTTTCACTATGAAAAATTAATTGTATAGGTATTTGATAATTATATTGACGTAATTGTAGATAGGTACAACATAGCGCAGCTTGGACGGTTCTTTTTGAAATCATAAAAAATTGCGATGTTTTATTTTGTATCTTTTACAAACACACGTCAATGTTATTTGGAAAATCCAATACTTACTGTTTAATAAACAAGTAATATTATGAGGTTTCTAGGTGTAGACATTATTTAGTATTTAGTAGATACTCTATGTAAGTCCATGACATAAATCTATAAACCGTAGGTGAGTTGATAAGGCAGTAGCGATAGCATTTACCTGCTCCTAATGAGTTTAAAAAACCAAACAATATTATTTTATGAAGGTATATGACTGGTCATAATGAGCATCTCTTAATTGCTTCTTTGAAGAATTATTACTGTTAACTAAATATAGATACTTAAACCTCAGTCTGCCTGTTTGTGTGTTGAACTTTTAATTGTATTTACTTACCTACGTACTTTAGATTTTGGTGACCGAATTTTCAGACATAGCGAACAATAGTGGTTGGTAATAAATGTTATTCCCCATGTATTCTGAAAGAATAGGTGATGTTTTGTTAGAAGGCGAGAACAGTGTAGGTATTCCACTATTTCTTAAATCTTGAATGGCAAATTGTTGCGAAAGCTTCATCGTTCGTAACAGGTTCCTAGATATCAGGCTAGTAATAGCAACATTTACATATATTAGGTAAATAGGTACCGACAGGAGCTTTACGAGGTATTTACTACTAGTTACAAGCCTCTAATCCAACGTTGCTATCTATATCTCTACATAAAGTAAACTGAAAACCTACCATAATCATGACGTCAGACTTGCTTCCAGAAATTCATTGACTTTTGGTTGATACAACACGAACAACGACATGGGTCGAAAAACCCGAGCCTTTTTTGTTTGCCAAAACATTAATTAAAAAGGCTTCAAACTGCGTACGTAAATAATGTACAAAGGTAACTCGGTCCGCGATCTTGGGGAGCGCAGCAGGGCGCAATCGCTGTATCATTTTAAAACCATTAAGTGACTTCACACTCCGTCATAATTATCATTGAGGTTTTGTTGCTATCGATTCACGAGCAATAAGAAGACAGGATCTGTGTATGTGAGTCAGTGAGCCTTGACGGTCAAGGTCGTCGAGTGGTCCCCTACTTCAGCACCTACAACATAAGCTCACTCTAGTGTTGTCTCTTCGCGGAACACCACTGATCACCGCACGCGCATGTACCACCAACTTTTTTAACAACAGCGCGGTTTTTATTAACAGTGCAATTTTTTATAGTGGTCCATTAATGTTGATTTGGTAAAAATGGCGTGTCGATCGTGCGTGACAATATTATGTTTATTGAGTGTGATCTTAGAGGCTGCTGATGTTTTGACTCTCGTAAGTCGTTTGTTTATTTTTATTTAGTTTTTAACTGACTTCCAAGACTTTTTTGTTAATTAAACCCGGTTGTAAATAAACTGAGAAGTACGGTGTAGTTTAATTTTAAATCTAACGGACTAAATGTGCGAATAGTGTGACGATGACGAATTATACGGAGCTGTACAAAAATTAGGTGCGAAGAAACTAAATCAATTTCATAGCGCGGGATTATGGTTTTACGATGACTGAAAATAATAGACCAAGTGGTTTGTAGGTACTCATTCTGCTTATTTTGGTCAGAAACTACATTCCTGAAAGAATTGTGATATCAATTAAATAACACATGATATAATAATATGTGTATAATAATATGATACGAAAAATGTTTTTCTTCATTTTTTATCTTTTTTACACAATATAGGATTTTTTTTTGCAAGCAGCATATTATTTATTATTTTTTAGCAGCATTTATTATATTCACATCGTGTTAAGTATGTAATTCAGTATTAGATAGGTACAGACGTATTCTGTTGTTGATTTGACCCTCAAAGTCAGGATGAATCAAAGATTTTTATCAGATTTTAGTCGTGCTGGGCTCTATTACCTTTGGTAAGCCTAATGTCTACTGGTGTCACCTAAATGGAAATATTTCTGTATTATTAGGTAATCGAAAAATCTGTAAATTTTTTAAAATCAATTTGAATATTATGTGGTCCACATGTCAGGTTAGACCACCACACCAATTTACCACACGATGTTGTGGAGGAAACCCGGACTTCTGAAAAGAATGGACCCATAGGGTATTGGGAATTAAATATACCGAATATTGTGATAATGATACATGTATCCACATACCCCGGGGTATGTGTACATTTGGAGAATTTTATGATCCTGTCATTTTCCTGAAGTTCTTCTATTAATATATAAATCAAGGTACTCTGAACTTGTCGGTAGTGGTCTATTGTTAATTTACCACAGCAATCAAGATCTGGTAGGAATAAAATAGTTTGCTTTGTTTTACAATAACAAATGTTACATAGTGTAGTAATTATAAACTTTCCTATAATAGCATTTCCGTCGTATTTACGCTGCGTGATCGTATCAGTGATCTGGTGATGGTTCACCGACACATTTCGTGCGTGCGCGCAGAACTGTGCGGAAAACGTTGTGGAAGGCAAAACGGGAAGCATTTCGCAACCGGCTGGGCCACATAATGTCTCTCCATGTTTGTAGGCACAATCTGAGCGTGTGCCCTCTCTGATACATTATACGAGATCACTGTTTACGATTTATTTGTAAGTACTAACATTGCAGTATCGAACCTTTTCATAAAGTGGCCCAATGGGTACTTGAAAATATTTAATGGCTTTTATACATGATTCGACAAATACTGATCTTGATCTATAGGAACTTGGTTGACCGTGCAATAATTTACGTATAATTATTTTTTTCAATTGGCGAGGTTAAATTATTAGTATGAAATCAATTAACGGATTAGGTATGATTATATCGGGTGTGCCGTACCTAATCACATTAAATCCTATCACATATATTTTATGATATTCTATGGTAAATTGTAAAAAAAATTGCCTATTCCATTCAGTGCTTTAGCCACAGGAGTCATTTTTCGTTTTCATAATTTACAATTTTACAACATCATGTGTAAAGCAGAGATAAAGTTAGGAGTAGGTATCGAATGTTTTGACCAGTTGACAGCTGTCAGTTTTCAAGGGAGAATTTCCGTTGTTTGTTTTTATTCCATTCTATTCCGCACATTATTATTCTATTTACTTTGTTTGAAATGTTTTTTATTTTTACCTATCTATTTTTTTCTTTGTGCTAATCGACATATATTTATCAGTATATTAACGTATTTAATTTAATGTGATTAGGTACGACACACTCTGTATAGGGCTGTTTTAGGTATAAACATTAGATTGTGCACATCATTATCAGCCTTTTTTTGTCTCACTAAAGGGCACAGATTATTACCTACTTGCCTGGAATCAAAACTGCAGTGACTTACTTGAGGAGCTTACTTTAACCACTGAGACAACCCTTATTCTTTCCGTAGCAAAACTTAAAAAATAGAAAATTTAAACGAGAGCGATCACAACTCGCTTCGAAAGTGGTATTACAAATATTTTTATTAGCAATTTCACTTTTGTTTTCTTTAAACGTTTTAAGCGTCACCGCTTTCGAAACAAGAAAATTATCTCTGGTTATTTATGAGTCGGCTGTCGTTGGACAATGGAGATTCTCTGAAGCTCCGGTGGGCAGTCGTGTCATGGGCAGATATAATTATGGCTGTTTGTAACATCGGCCAGTGAATCCAAATTGTGTTTATGTAGGATGTCAGACGATGATATGGGTATGATGAATACACCTGAGTTCCTTGACTCAGTTTCCAGCGCGTATTTTTAGTTTGGATGCAACCTTCTTGGTATGAGGATAATTGGTGAGCTTTACGTTATAACAAGGCCTTTCATTTGTTGCTTCTAAAATATGAGCTTAATTTTTTTGGATATTTTAGCATTTGAAAAAACACTTAGTGCTGCATATTATACGGGATGGCTATCAAAAATAATTATCAGATAATAGCTACATAAATTAAAAACCCACACATTTAACAAATCATTATAACTTAATTAATTTTGTATAACATCAATTAATTAATCATTTGTACTGATAAAAATATACCTTATCTATTGCAATCAAGACAGGTAGGAAAGATCGCCAAAATATCGATAAACAATTAACTGTTTATAGTAACCGCAGTCACTTAACAGTCGGACATTAACTGTGAATTAATTGCATTGCGTTATCTGTCTTCAACGAATGACGAAACGCTAAGCTTTCTAAGTCGTCGTGATGAATGTCTTAAGACAGGAAACGCATTCGCCGATAAATGCGATGCGTACGTATACGTAGATATTTATTTGTATCAATTTTAGGTTTGTTTATTTTTCTTTGTATCTGTGGCAGTAAATCATGTTACTGATGCGGGTGCATTGTAACTAAGTATTTACTAATTGAATGGGTGATGATATGTACAATGAATGTCATCTGTATCTATGTAGATTGTAGGTGCCTTGCACATTTTTGAGGTAAATATGTAGCTGGGGTTAACATAATGTAAATACTTATTTGTTCTTGAAATCTCGAATCTTAAATTACGTTGAATGTCGAATATAATTAGAAACTTACTTGACGTGCCAAGTCCGTGAGTGTTTGTATTTCTAAGTGTATTTATTTGAAAATTATTTGCTATGCTCATTTAATTTTTACCAAAGAATATACTTAAAGGTCTTTTTGCTACGTGATTTCTTTTACACGCTCTCTAATCCTCGCACAAAAAATATGACGAGGATTTTTCCCCGTCTGCTTTGTGGTTTAGAAACATGAATATAAAATATTGAGTTGTTCGCAACAAATAATAATAGACAGGGCATAATCAAACCTGTTTTTGTCCTTGACGACTCGAGTACTACCTTCAATTCAAATAAGTTACAGCTAGTACTTCAATTTACAAGGCTAATCCGCTCTCCTTTGTATCTGGTCAACAAACCTTAAATTGTTTATGATACTTGTGAAAGATGGAAAGAAGTTGCTAGGAACTATTAACGAAATACAACACATGTATAAAAAAAATCCTCTAATTTACTATCATTTATATTACAGGTACTAATTGATAGGTACCATATTTAGTACTTATATACTTACAAAAGATATTGCAATTCAAATATAGTTACGACTTTTTTGTAAAGGGCGATACAACAGAGGATGACCAATGCCATGGAGCTGTGTACACTTTGCCTAACTGCCTACCATATAATCTTTTCCTTCTCGTCTCAATCCATCCTAAGGCTGTCTGGAAGAGAGAAGCGCTCTTAGCGATAAGACCGCTCATTATGTTATCTACTTTAACTAGTTTAAGATCCAGAACGTAAAATTGGTGTACCTAATAAAGAATATCTATGTATCTATCTATCTATGATGTGTTGATATTTTTACCTCATCAAAAATTGGTAATTTGGTAATAAGCTGTTGTAAGAGACTTCATATACGTAAGACCAACGAATAGAGGTGCATATTATATTTTAGTGTTAACGACTCTGACCCTAATTTCTTGTGAGATAACACAGTACCTAATATCTGAATAAACGCGACATACTTAATAACTACAAAATAACCAGTGTCCTTAAGCGTTTAAGTGGGAACCTTAATCACATAATAATTGTTTTGCATATTTTAGTCACGATCTTTATGCATCTCAATTTATATATGCAATAAAATTTTATTACATTTAGCATTTATGAGAGCTGTTCGGCTCTCGTAGAGTTAGGTCTCAATGAGGAGATCGGATGAGAATAGATTGGGAAATCAGATGGCAAATCATGTAAGTGGTTGTCCTCACCGAAAACATAGTCGTCATGAGGTTTACCTACCCACTGTGTGACACATTGGGAGAGTAATGTGTTGTCAAAACTATCATAGCTTAGAAATAGTTAAGTACTTATGCAATGAATTAAGTTGGGTATTTCTCTGAATCTAATACCTATTGCTATTTGAAATCCACACTGTGGGGACTAAAGAGGATTAATTATTTCCATTTTGTTATATGTAGAAGTTTTCCAGTCACCCTTTGAAATGATCCTACTCTTTAGGGAAAACATAGAATTCCATGTAAGTTTTAGTTCTATCTCATATTCATGCATAAAGCATATTACCATTGCAAATTATTTAATAGTTTCTTATTTCTTTGTATTACTCACGATCAACTGTCGTTTAATACCAAAAGGCTTACATTGATACAAAGCTCATTTGTTCATTTAAAAGTTATAATTACTTCATTTAAATTGCAGATATACATAGTCTTTTGTGATTAATAAAAGGAAAGAGGGTTCGAGTCATTCATTTTACATGTAAACGATAGTAATATCGATAGGTAATAAATACTTAATACATTAGTAAGATACCTAACAAGGAACTTAACCATTTCCTAATTTCTTAATAGGAGACTAACGTACTGTTTATAAATACTGAATTCTTTGGAAGAGTGAAACAAACACGCAAAAAGTTCAAGGAGGATTTCGGTAAATTTTCGCTTATTTGATGTGCAGGCTCGCAATTTTACGTGCGCGTGCGCACGCATTATGTAATGCCAAATCGGGTTAAACAGTCTCTATGAGCCACTGCTCGTGAATAAGATATTAGCCGTAAGTTCTACGTAATGATGAGATTAAATAAAAGAATGCCTATGTGTTGAGGTAGTCTTACTTGGACTAGGCCTCTATACCTAGGACAGCGGACTTCGAATGGCTACTTTATTTACTTTATCATAATTCGTCACAAAGGGATTGAGAGTTGAGAGAGTAGAGAAAATAGAGTTCATTTATTCCGGAGTTCGGACAAAGACACACACAAAGGTTCGATTCAAAGATCATGCAAGTTACTGGTGACATCCAATCCGACACATCTGCGGCTGTATAAAAAATTTGCAAAAGTATAAGATTTAGTTTTGAATAACCAAAACGTAATCTTGTACTTGTTCTATACTGAAACTCGGTTTCATATGGTATCGGATACTGAACTATTGATTTGCCTTAGTTCGCCTTACATTTGTGATACAAAAACTCATATGGTACCTATGATTAAAGATATTACATATATGAATACATAAGTGTATCAGTGTGTAAATTCGCAGAAAACATCGACATCACCAAAATACGGGTTTTACCTACTTATAACCTTTTTTTCTTTAACGAGTTTTATTGTAATCTGTCATCCAGATACTGCCATTCAGTTGACAAAGCCGTGTTGTGGTCAATATACACACACGGCAATTTTTTTTTATAAACTTTATTTATTACCGTTTTAATTCATTCAAGAAAAATCTTAGTTATTCTCACGGTGCTAGGCTGCAGGCTTTTATAATTTATGCCACGGTTTTTCCGCAAATCCAGTTTTAAGTCCAAGTTATAAGTTTATGTAGGCTACTCAGTACTTAAATACTCCTCATCTTTACTTATTTATGTTGAGAAATGATAAGGATTAAATACAAACGTGTGTGCAGATTTGTGTCTCTTACAGTGTTTGTTATGCTTGTTGTGAAGATAATGGAACAAGAAGAAGTTGAGGACTATGTTATTTACGATGTAAGCATTTGATTTGTTTGTACATACTCGTTTCTTCTTCCTTATACCGGCAGTAGCTGGCCTTTGCGTGAAGTTAGACTAATTTGGCGTAAGGTCAACGCTGTGTTTGTTGAAAGTTCCCACGTGAATGAGTTTGTTTACTTTGAATTGTTGTGTTGATTTTTGCCATGCAATGATGATAAAAAAAAACATCTTATTTTTAAAGATTTTTTGAGCTTAATTATAGATAGAATTTATAAATATCACCTATACAATCGCCACCCACGGCCAATCCATTAGGTTTTTGCAAATTTCCAAGAACATGAAGAGGTTTCGTGTAATTCTCAGAAAATATTGTTATTTGTATATTACTAATTCAAAATAATTCTATTCTAAGAATTAATAGTTATAGTGGAGATAGAAGATGCTAATTTTAATACACGATTGGCTCGTCGAGAGGTTGTTTGCAAGGCATTATTTAATGAAATACAGTTACGTATATCTAGTTATCGTCATCACGGTTTATAATTCTGGTATAAAACTTGTATCAGATAATTAGTGCTTAGAATAGCTTGATAAATTTATAATTCTAGCCATAATTGCGATTGATTCTTATGATAGAGTTTGCCAATACAACGTTACCTCATTGGTTATTTTTATTTACTACCACATCTTGAGTTACAAGAAATCGGATTGATGACCTAACAAAGGACTTGTTAAAAAAGTTGATCTAGATGAATCACAAATTAGCATATTTAAGTAAGAAAATAACTTGTGTTTATAATATCAACTTCAGTGTGTTCATATTTGTTGATGAGTGGACACACTGATGGATCTCGATTCTTTCTATGGTACTAAATCTGATATAGATCCCGGTAATTTCTCTTGGTCATGGTAAATTTTTTTGACTTCTCAATTATTTTTTAATTATTATTTAAAAAAAAATATATAAAATATGGTAAATTATTTTGGCTCAAGGCTCCTATCAGCTGCGAGTAGGTACTTTTTTTGGCACGAGCTTATTTTTTGGGATTTCCCCCCACCTTACATAAATCACAGAAAAAAATGGGTGAAACCGCTGCCTGATTCTTGGGAAAACCTTAATAGTTTTTCTAATTATACTGAAAAGAGCTGATTAAAATTAATCACACATCTGCGCACCAACACGATTTGTTTAATTTGGCACGCCTTGAAATAATCAAAAATCGTGAAATGTTACGTAACGTCAAACAATTAACTATTAGGTACTTCTTCCGCGTAGGTGCAACCGACTCAGTTATTTATGGAATTGATTATCTTCTTAATAAAATTCAATTTTATTTGCTTGAAGAGTTTGTGTCCCAGATCCTTTAGGCATTACTAAATTATTTTAGAATTTACTTAGCTACTTTTTTGTCTATTCCAGTCGATACCACCGCCCCGCGTCTGCATCATTGGCGCGGGCTACTCTGGACTGGGCACTGCTCGGTACATGAGGGAGTATGGAGTCAACTTCACAGTATTCGAGGCTTCCCGCCACATTGGAGGCACCTGGAGGTTCGACCCTCATGTCGGCACCGACGAGGATGGACTGCCTCTCTTCACTAGCATGTATAAAAATTTAAGGTGAGCTTTAGTTTTAATTTCTTTGCCTTTGATTGTAGGTTTTTTTTTAAGTGGAGATAAATCTCATGTCTTTATTTTCATGTCTTGCTTATCCTACTGGCCATATATTTGTCTACATTGGATATTAATTCATTTTTCTTTTCCATGCCTTTGAGCTTATATTTAACCAAACATACCTAGGTATTCCCATTTTAACTGGTGTAGCAGTTTCTTTATTATTATAACCAAAACTCAGTAACGTTTTTTGGACGATTCTTGACACGAGTACACTTAATAATATATACGAGTATGTGGTTACGTATTGTAGATTTTCCTTAAAATAATTATGATCTCCTTGACAAGGTTAAGAATAAAAATAAATATGTTAACACGATGGATATTTAAAGAGTACAAATGAGGAGAGACAAAATAAATATAAGGCACATTACCTTTGACCTTCTCCTTGTGAGAGGAGGCCTGTGCCCAGCAGTGGGACGATAAAAAGGCTGTAACAGTAACATTACCTCTTAGGTCCTAATTTCAAGAAGCTTATATTCAAAGTAATTGCTTGGTTATAAAATACATTTAAGTACACAATGACAATGTTTTATTACAGTAGCAATCAAAGCATTAATTAAACCATTTTCTCACACAGAACAACGCGATCTTTAACGCAACTGTTATTAGCCGCATGTCTCCTTAAGTCTATAAGTTTTGCAATGAGTGGACAAACACCGTACCTGCAAATCTTTCAAAATTATTCAGTTTTTAAGCAGGAAAGTCGAAAAAAGCAGTATTGTATTTTTAAGTGGAATTATATACTTCTTCAACGTTCTCAAAATTAGGAATAAGAATTCCTTCAAATAAAATGATAACAAAATACTGATCGTTAAGTTTGCGGAGTGAAACCGCGGATATTAGATAATTGTATTTTTAAACAAAACCGGTCCATTATGAAATGAGACCAGTGTATGACCAATATGAGGACCAGTTACGACTAAATAGTGCCAATATAAATATGTTATATATTGTTGATCTTAATATATTCGATAATAAGTTGTTCCAATTGCGTCCCAAATGGATCCAACATATTATAATAAGGAAATCTATAAACGAGTACTTACATTATCTGTATGAATGATCCTGCTTATAATAATTGCACAAGTAAGAAGTACATTGGTTGCTGCGTGCCCTTTTATGATAATGATGCATTACAAAAATTTTGGGAACAGAAAAACGTAAAAAAGTTGGCAAAAATTTGCGGCGAATTAAACTGAACAGTTTTTATCAAAAGTTGCTTCTTGTCATTAACGAAATTAACTAGCTCCAGCAAAGTCTGTCAGACCCGACAGTTTAACTTTTGCATAGTAACGTTTTTTTAATTTACATGAAGCGACTATAAATAAGAATATAATTTGTATGCGATATAAACGGTTTTTATCACATAATTAAAATCAAGGACATTTTTTTGTTACTCTCCGTATTGTTTCTCATTCATAAGAGAGGTATGAAGTTATAAATGATAATACTAACAATAAGATGTTAGAGGTCATCCGGAACAGAGTAACTTGCACAGAAATAGCACGTGCATCTTAATGAAATGCAATGTTATTAGCAGAACAAAGGTTCTTTGATACTTCATCGTTTCTTGGCAGTAACAAACTGTTACGAAAGCATCGAATTTTTATTCCTAAGTTTTGACAGGTTCAGTATTTTTAATGGACACAAATCATCTCCTGTGAATTTGTTTTGAGGAAGTCCAAAATTATCCTGGAAGTGTCGTGAATATAATCTAAGTTACAATCTAAGTTTTAACGACCAGTTTTTGGAGGACATTGTGTTCAAGTAACTGCAATATATAGTTTAAAGTTCTTATTTACTTAATACGAGATTGGACACTATGAATCATAGCGAATATTTTATGATTGTAATCCGATATTTCAAAGTTAGTCTAAGAACTATTTAAGTGAAGTATGTAGTATTTATTCGTATGGTCTTAATAGAGAGTTTCATTGAGCATTGAGTGAAGTTTATAAGTGAATAATATGTTTTTCAGAACAAACACTCCTCGCCAGACGATGGAGTACGCCGGGTTCCCGTTCCCCGAGGGCACTCCCTCCTACCCCACGGGACCCTGCTTCTACAAGTACCTGCAGCACTTCGCCAAACATTTTGAACTCATGAACAATATACAAGTAAGTCAATCTTCGAATATTTTTCCCAATGTTTAATGTCATGGATTTCCGCAAAGTAACGCCTGATTCCATAATTTATCAATCTTCGAATGTTAGGAAAATATTACTCTAAAGGCGTATTTTGGGACTCGACAACAGTTTTCATAAAGCCTTTTAGGTGGTATATTTGTAAGTAACTAAACTAAAATGAGATGTAAGAAGAACGGTCAAGGAAATGAAAGGGTCTCCCACGAGATGGTTGATTAGTAAGCCGGTATCTTTAGAATGTTTAGCAAGTAAGGTATCTGTTATAGTGGGGTACGTATTAACTGTCATTAGGTATAGCGATATTCCAGTCGATTGCACTTTGCCATCGTATTCATATTGCACAATTTCTGATAATCTGCGGGCCAGTCTAATACGTTCTTAGGTACCTACATACCTGCGATCACGATGTCCTTCAAATGTCTAATGTACAAAAACAGGATATAGGTAATAGATATTGCTGGAGACGATTATCAATATTCAAGGAGTGCTTATGAGAATCCTAAAGAATGAAACGGTTAACAATTTAGGTAGGTAATTTGCCTACTGATAATAAAATAGGTAGGTGATCCATTTGATATTTAAATGAAGTCACTTAAATATTCCCAAGTTGGATGTTAAAACAAAGTAGATACAAATGAGCTGACTTTATGTTAATTTAGCTATCTATTCGTGTGTTAATATTGTGCAATTTTTCTCGGCGAATGTTGTAAGGTGTGATGTTGGGAATAATTTCCATTCAGCTGGCATTAGGGTCAAATGGGACTTGAGACAGGTTTTGCATACTAACATTGAGGTTGTTATGAAATACAACCTTTACTTGGTAGGTGTTTCAAATATTCCATTATTCTTAAGTTTAGTTTTAATTCTTAAAAAGTAGTCGTTTAATAGAAGAGACATATAATAAGGCAATGGAAGATAGAAGATATACTAATCAAGCAAGCAATCCACTTATACTCTTCTCTTCATGCCCTTGTTACAGGAAATTAATTTCAAGATAGATTCTTGAACCGCATAAACATAGGTCACAGGATGTTATGTTTAGACGGGTCATGTATGTATGTATTTTAGTTTCTCACGTTTCTTATCTAAAAGAAGCCCAAAATCTGTCTAATAAGACAGCTTCTAAATAATTATAGTTGCTTCTTTGAACAGTAGCTAGACCAGACTAAACTAACGATTATTATGCAAAAAATAAACAAAAATTAAATAACGAGGAGCAAAGTTTAACCAGTGAAATCGTATCGTTGGGCAACTAATGTCAAAGGCTTGCGTAACTGGTAATCATGTGAATGAAGCCAGCAGCGGTCATAAGGAACTTGTGCACTCTCACTTGAACTTAGGTAACTTAGCTGTTAATGTGGGGTCAGAAAATAGTAGCTTGGGTTGCTTGGATCAACTGTTTAACGTTCTTCGGATGTCGAAGAAGGGTAAACTTCCTTTAAAAATTTAACGGTTTGAACAAACTGTTTCGCAGCGGTAGCTTAAATATGATCCTTTTTCTCCTAAATATCTGCAAACACTGCGAGGACGAAGATTTTTATAACTCTAGTTATCCTTCTATGATCTTTTAATATAAATTAATCAAATGTCACGCATCTAGCGTGATAAATCAGACGACGATTTGGCCTTAAATAAAGGCATTGCCCATAAATAATCGCGGAATAGAATCAGGATGTTACGGCTATAAAGTATTTTGTTCATTGCCAATTGCCAGCTGGTGACGTGACGAGAAACCTGTATACATGGTGTTGTATTATTGTTTATCGTTCACACCATCGCTTCATGTATTATTCATTCATTTTCATAGATATGGTTGGGCATGCCAGAATGAATACTAAGGGAACGTGGGATACAATCCTTGTGCTTATCCCGTGAGAGAAAGACTTGCAATTCATTGTTTTAAGGTTTAAACGGATTTTAAAATCCGAGAACTAAGATGATATAGTATCTATCTACATACTTACTTACTAAATAGGGTTGATGATGACCTGAAAAAGATGAAGTAGATGATGCAAAGATACTTCACGAAGATAAATTGGGACATTCATGTAATTTTGCCATTTTAAATTCTGCAGTTGCATACTGTCATTTAGAACATTGATCCAATGTTAACCTTATGAACTTGTTTTCAGCTACAAAGCTACGTGAACCTAGTGAAATGGGCCAAAGACCACTGGGAGGTGACGTACACGAAGACCGACACGAAGGAGCAGTTGACAGAGGTGTGTGACTTCATAGTGGTCGCGAGTGGGGAGTTCAGTAGCCCTGTCATACCAAATATCGATCGACTGGAGATGTTCAAAGGTGAGGATATGATGTTGCTATATGGTAAAGGAGGAACTGATTGTGTGAGGGACTCCTATAGACTAAAACCAATCTATGTACGTTCTTTATCTATCTCCTGGTTTTTGATGAACTACTTAGGAGAGACCCTCAGTTTGTAACAAGTGCCTGAAGATGCATCGTAAGTGTACTTAGTTATTTAACAGATTATTTCGTAAATGCACTTTGCTAGTAGTCTTTATTGAACTACAAAAAAGTTTCTAAGAAAGGAATAAAAAATCCAGTTCTACTATTCGGACTTCAGTAAATAAAAAGGTAGGTGTATGTTTTCGAATTAAAATCAGACAGACTAGAATCTGATTCCTTACTTAAATTGGTAAGACAAGAGCGTGTGTCATCGCATTCATTCGTCAGACGCGATTGGCAGAATTCCATGCACTCCATACTTCAAATACGGCTTTAGCTTTTCCGCTATCAATATAGAACCTAAGTATTTATTTACATTGCATCAAACAGGTTATAGCGGCTTGTTTGTACACTGACTTACTGGAAATCTATATAGAAACGCAAACTAGTACCTATTTGTTCTGATAATGGGGTTTTTATCTATTCACTTTTTGCCTATAATTGTGGTGTAAGACTGAAAAAACCTCGCGTCAGAACTACCAATAGGTACCTCGTGTGTATTAGCAATGTCGCAATTCTATGGTGGGCTTAGTGACTCATGCCCGTTTTCACCAACAACCTCTTACCGTTTCCCTATCTAAAAGCTACTTTTAATAAGGACCCCTCCCAATTTGACACCTACCTAAATTCATTTTCACCACACTTGTACATGGATCCCTTAAGTAAGTGACAGATTACTAGTTCTACAAACGATAATGCAAAGTCGATATTTTATCGCTAAAATGATTTTTCTCTACTTCTTAAGAAATAAACGTCTATCGAGTATATATTACAATAGCCTGTGAGTTTTTTTTCCTTGTGATGTTATTTTAATTTAACTTAAACTACATTACGCTATGTTTTATGCAATTAAACAAAAAAGAGGTTTTCTATAGGTGAATTTTTACCTATGTCATTCGCGCGTTTGTCAAATTGACTGATGTGTATGTGTACATCATCGAGCTTGTGTACATAGAGTGAGGTTAATTTTGGGTTTATTATTGTTGAATAGATAAGTTTATTTTGGCAGAGAAGAGAAAACGAGGATAAACCTTTCTTGCAGAAGAAAAAGACAAGCTAGTGAAATTGCTGACGTCTCATAGAGACACAATATTAAACAAAAAATGGATGGGACCACGAACGAAGCCAAAAACAAAGCTTGGATCCAGTTACAAATAGTTTTAATGCGATAGGAACCGTTTAGAGGTAAATGTGAATAATATCTGTGTATAATAATATAAGATATTGCCGTTCAACTGTGTTCCTTGTTTTACTGTCGACTTCATTGTATTTTTGTTCTCCATGAGTTGATGGATTTAAGTATGGGGTTAAAATTATACATTTATTATATTTATTTAGTTTCAGGTGGTGCGAGAAATTGGAAAGACGTGTAAAAACATGCTGCGCCCAGCCCACCTCAAATTGAATTGGTGCAGGAGGATGATGATAATGTTTGGTACATCATATGAGGACTAATATTAAAATATTTGTTTACTATCTTTGTTTTAATTTATATATTTTATTATGTTCAATATTAGCCTACTTCTTACCTCCAGAGGGTATCCCCTATCACCTAGGAGATAGGCTCCTCCATATTCACCATTTTCGAATCATTGGTATCTACTGCAGTTTTGGTATTTAAAGGCCTATTCAAACCTGAGCGATATTCGCTGCCGCTGTGGGTAGAGGTAGATACCGCACGGGTTTCGCTCAGGTATTTAGTATCAAGTATAGTTACCGGCACGGATATTGAGCTCTCGGCGGAAGAGTGGGGATCGCTTTGCGCACTGTACACAAGGCAATAAACCAATAAATGGCTTCTGCGCAGGTTAAGGTCAGGGCTCAATATCCGTGCCAATAACTATACCTACCGCGGCTAGAGCGACCTGAGCGATATTCACTGCCGCTGTGGGTAGAAGTACATACCGCGCGGCAGCAGCGGCATACGTCCCGAACATCAACAGTAATATTATCGTATACCCACTGGGTTTTCTCTGTCGCACGTGGTAGCGAATACCGCTTAGGTCTGAACAGTCATATTACAGCATACCCACAGGGTTTTCTCTGCCGTAGACGGTAGCGAATACCGCTTAGGTCTGAATAGGCCTATAGATGTCCCGGCCACCGCGAAACTACATCAGTGATTACCAGATTTGCATCTGTTATGGTCTGTATATTTATGGACATGCAGGACTACCTATTTTTGAATAATTCAGCGACATCACGACCTATCACTTGCTTTCATAGCAAGTGATAACCTATAATCTATATCTATACTAATATTATAAAGAGGAAAATGTTTGTTTGTTTGGTTGTAATGGATAAACTCAAAAACTACTGTACCGATTTTAAATATTCTTTCACCATTAGAAAGCTATATTATCTGCGAGTAACATAGGCTATATTTTATCCCGGTGCGGGCAGTAGCTCCCACGGGACGCGGGTGAAACCGCGGAAAAACGGCTAGTCTTATAAAAAAGTCATGATCATCGTACTTATTTCTCATTCATCTGCTCTTTCACGTAAGATAGGTACGTGGTCTTCTAATGATTATTATTTTACATATCCACAACCTCCACAGCTTCTAAACTTTCTAAAAGTTTACGTTTCATTTTTTTTTGTATTTTTTTGCTTTTTAAACATGGTATTTTTGGTGTTACATAACATATAAAGGTACATTTCACTATCCACGGTTCAAAATATGTTTGTATTCTGTAATGATAATGATAGGGGTTGTTTAAGCAGGCATCAATCGGGCCCCCAAGTTGAAGTCAAATTATAGGGTTATAATTGAGGTTATAATTTGACACCTAGGCTTTGGTGAAAATGAAATTCTTATTAAGTGTTCCGTAAATGCTCCCTAAATTTAGGTATTCGTTGGTGAAAACGGGCATCAATGCTTTATATATATATATTTTTTACTGCTTGTAGTACCCGCATTGCGTAGCTTGGACTTCCTCGATCATAAATGATCTGGCCCCATTGTAATTAGTTTTTTTCATGCATATATTTTTCATAATAACAACCAACAAACTAATACATTTGGTAATAAAATAATTGTGGGCTCTTTTGTGAGCGAACAATTTTCCTGTCATTTCCTTCCAAGCTTAGTTATGCTAGTCAGTCACGTTCTATGGACATTTGCAAGGCCTTTTTATTGCTTTGGTACATTGTTTTTACTTTTAAGCTATCATAAACTATAATTAACTTGAAACATTAATGTAACTTAATTTGCCACTAAAATATTTATGGTCCATGTTAATGTAAGCTTTTTGTAAAACCATTTTTATTACTGACTTAGTACCCACAAACTTTGTCAAAATTACACAAGACCGAAGAAACATTTGCGAATCACGTTCGAAAAGTAAAATAAAAATCCGTTCATTTGTTTGCAGGAAAAGTGATCCACAGCCACGATTACAAAGACGCAGAAGAGTTCAGGAATCGTCGCGTACTTCTTGTCGGCGCAGGGGCATCAGGTCTTGATCTAGCGATGCAGCTATCCAACGTGACGTCCCAGCTCTTCCATAGTCATCATCTGAACTACAACCAGCCAGACTTCTCCAAGACTTACGTTAAGAAGCCAGACATTGACTCGTTTACGCCGACCGGAGCCTTCTTCGTTGATGGTTCCACTGAAGAGTTCGATGATGTTATCTTTTGCACGGGTAAGCAGATAGAAACTGATGAAATGGTAAACCTTATAGTGTATAAATAAGTTATCATGATTGAAAGAAAAGGGTAAAAGACCCTGACCTATTTATTTTATGTATAGGTTACCTATGTGCCATCCATGCCATGAGAGGACAATTTTTGCGGAGTTTTAGGGGTTCTTTAATTTGTGTATAAAATATTGTACCACATATTAACATTTTTCCCTACAATTCCAGGTTACAACTACAACCATCCGTTCCTCGACAGCAGTTCAGGAGTGACGGCGTCGCGCAAGTTTGTACTGCCGCTGTATCAGCAGACAGTGAACATCAAACATCCCAGCATGACCTTCGTAGGAGTCTCCAAGAAAGTCATCAATAGAGTTATGGATGCTCAGGTTAGTTCACTCTCGTTCAAAAAATTTCTCGTAATAAGTACCCATGAGCTTATTCATGAATTAATTTGAATATACAAAGTCATTACAAGCTTAACTGTATAATCTGGAACTAACGCATGGCGAAGCTTTATACATAATATATAATGGACAAGAATAAGGTTTCAGTTAAAGTCGACATGCTTAACAGTTGTATGATAATGTACAATAGCGACATATCCCAATATTCTAGGACATAAACATCTCTTATTTACCTTATAATGTTTGGACCTGCTTCCTTTATTGAATGCTTGTTTCTTTGTCACACAGGGTCAGTACGCCGCAGCGTTAGCGTCGGGCAAATTCCAGTTGCCGTCACAGGAGGAGATGCTGAGGAACTGGCTGGAGCATGTGTACGCGCAGCAGAATAAGGGCATGAGAATCGTTGATGTCAATGTCATTAGTGACATGGTTAGCACCAATTTTCCCTATATTTTGCTATTGCTTAGAAGGTGTTTATTTGGGACTCAGTGACTCGATTCAGTGTTGTGATTAATCATATAACATGGCACCAAAAAATGGGAAATACTTTTCAATATTGTAAAACTTCACGAATGTTTGCTATTTTAATTTGAAAAATGGTTGTGTTTTTATCAGATCAATGATATTAACTGAAGCTTTCTATTTGCTTTTTGAAGATCTCCCATATTTAAAAGTAAAGTTTTTCAATTTCATTGTTCTATTTTTTCTACATTTTCAAATTTTTGTTTTCTTTTTTCAGGATTCATACTTTGGAAACCTAACTCTAGAAGCAGAGATCACGCCAGCTCCCCCAGTACTGACTAAAATAGCTCGTTTTAACGGCAAGAACCGTCTAGAAGATTTGCTCAACTATCGTGATTATGATTACAAAGTTATTGATAAAGAAAACTATGAGAGGAGGTATACACCAAGGAAAGAGCTGCCTTGTCCTATCGAATTATAATTTATTTTAAACTTTTGGATGAAATATATTGAAGATATTGGACAATTTTGAGGGATCTTATTGATCTTGAAGAAGAATAAGCGTACAATGTATAGATCTTGAGTGAAGATCAAATTTTAAATAATGAGATTATTAAAATGATTTGTATAACGTGAGTGGATGTTTGAGTGCATTTTATTGACCAATAAAATTGATCTTGCCTGTAATGACAGTAGGTACTAATTGCAAGGCCCGTTTCCCCACTTTTACATATTTTGAGGGATCTTTATATAGTTTTATCTTTATAAGTAAGTGGTGAAACGTGCTGTTATTTAAATAAAAGACATTAATGCAATTTGTTATTCATTTATTTGAATGTTACCATAAAATCAATAATGTAATAATTATTATAAATTAATAGGTACAAAATAAACTACTTATCCAGTATTGATTGTTTTTGTACATTCATTGTTTGTAAATTAAGTGATTTTTACTAATTATTTAATAATTCTATATAAAATTAACTATAGTGTAAAATCCTAACTATAAGGTACATTTTAATGTTATATCAAATAATAAACAGTTGGAATTGTCATGTTATTTTGATTTCTGATTTCCTTATAAACATAATTAAGGCAGTTGATGGCACTGTAGTCCTCGCGTCACTCTATAGTCCTCGCGTCACTCTAACCATGGCGCGAGGAAGCAGTGCAGCGGGGTGAGTGCCTCGTGCCTCGACAAGTTGAGGCGCGCAGGGCAGAGCTCCGCCAGGTGTTGATGGTGGAATGGGAGCAGCGACTTGCGCGACCCACAGCAGGGCACGCCGTTGTCGCGGCAATCAGGCCCGTTATGAAGGAGTGGCTGGAGAGAAGCCACGGCGCCCTCAGCTTCCGCCTGACACAGGTTCTTACCGGACATGGGTGTTTCGGAAAGTTCCTGTGTCGCATAGGCCGGGAGCCCACGCCCGAATGCCACCACTGTGGGATCTGCAGCGAGGACTCGGCGCTGCACACGTTGGTGGAATGCCCAGCATGGGCAACGCAGCGCCGTAACCTAGCGGCAGCTGTAGATGCTGCGGGAAGTCTTTCGCTGCCGGCTGTCGTGTCCTGCATGGTCGGCAGCGAAGAAGGGTGGAACGCCGTCGCCTCCTTTTGTGAGGATGTGATGGTTTTAAAGGAGGCGGCGGAAAGGGAGAGAGAAACTGCTTCTTCTCTCCCCGCCCGCAGCAGACGTGGTGGGCGTCGCAGGGTGGCTGATCTCCGGCCACCATAGGGCGCGGCCTGCGGGCGATAGACTAGGGGCGTCTGTCGTCCGATCAGAAATAGGCCTCGAGACGGTGGCGTTGTGTTGCGCGCGCCTCTCTTAGTAGAGTTTGCTGTGGCCGCTGGGTGACGGCCACAGAGGTTGACGGGGCCCGCCTTTGAACATCTGGCGGGCCAATACCTGTCGGGGGTGCGGAAGAATGCTTTGGCGATACCCGTGCCCTCGACAATAGGTAATAGAAGGCAACACTGGGTGGGTTTTTAGCCGGTAAGAGTCCGGCACACCCCCTCCACCGACCCCAGGTGGAGGGAAGTCCATGAGGATTTTCCCCCTGCCAAAAAAAAAAAAAAAAGTTGATGGCACTGTTATCAAAACATGTAACATTTCCGTACGCAATAACATATTATGAACTCATCATTATAATTATTATTTCCTACTCAGTTTCATCCATTATTGGTTATCTCCTATAAGCTGTTTCCTCGCGGTTTCCCCGTGACCCGGGAGAACTTCCCGTACCTGGATAAAATGTGGCCTATGTTTCTCGGGGAAAGTCTAGCTTCCCAACAGTGAACTTACTTTTCAAATCGGTTCATTAGTTTCGGAGGCAAACAAACAAAAAAAAAAATGATTCCTCTTTATTTTATCAGCAAAGATGAATTGACTTGCTCTATAGCTTGATTTACCTTACTGTTACAGCAACTTTATATGGGTATCTATATAAATAAAAATGATGAATGAGGAAAAATGAAACCCGCTTTGAGTTGTCACGACATAACATGACAGGTTGACCTATTTGGCTGAAAGTAAGAGGGGAGGTAAATTAGACCCGGGAGAAGGTTTTAGTATAGTTGTTGTCACCATATGGCTACGGACGCGGGTGAAACCGCGGGCGAAAGCTAGTTTCATAAATAAAATACATGTATAATAAATAAAAAAATATCCGCATCTTTCGTATTACAAACTTAGTTTGTTGTTCGATCAATCTTTGATCAATAGCCGTTTGAAATTAAAGCTAAAACACTTTGATGAACTATTGTAAGTGTATCTGTTACGTATCAATAATAATGAATTGGTACATTTTCTATGCATGTTCATTATTATTTGGTAGGCAAAAAGCTTAGGGTTAATTTTAATATCTAACGCCCGTTTTCACCAACAATCTCTTAACGTTTTACTAACTAAGTGTCACTTGGTATAAGGGTTCCCCCAATAATAAAGGTTATAAGGGACACTTAAACTTTGGTGAAAACGAAATTCGTATTAAGTGTTCCCTATATGCTCTCTAGGGATCCCTAAATTTACGTATTTGTTGGTGAAAATGGGCATAAGTGTAAGCGCATCTTTGAGCATGTCGCAGAGAAACTCGGTATGATAACACAGGTCAACAGCATTTTTGGTGCAAAGGTGAAATATACAATTTCTTGTAGGATATTAGATACGTAATCGAAGTCCAGAACATAGAGTTGCACTAGCACGTAGGGATTTAGAGATATACCCCTCCTCAAGTACCAAAAACGCGATTTTAACGATATTTGACGATTTTTTTGAAGTACAGCAAAATAGTTTTTTTTGTTTCTATCTATAGCATTATATAGTACTACTCTTCCCGATTGAGATTCATTTTTATTTCCAACGTTAAGAGTTTAAATTTTCATGAAATACGTATACAGCTACGATAGTTCGATCTTCCCTATATTTCATTTGGCCTGTTAGTATGAAAAAACTCCACTTTAGTTATAAAATGGTATATATCGGGAAATAAAACTCGCAAAAATATAAATTAAAATGGGGTTAATGCGGGGAAAGTAGTACTATATGATGCTTTAGTTAGAAATTCCTATAAAATTCTGCTGTCCCCAAAAAATGACATCAAATTTCATAAAAAAACGCGTTTTTGGTACTTTAGGAGGGTTATATCTCTAAATCCCTGCGTGCTAGTGCAACTTTATGTTCTGGACTTCGATTACGTATCTAATATCCTACAAGAAATTGTATATTTCACCTTTGCACCAAAAAAAAAATTATAATTTGTTGACCAGTGTAATTTTTGCCGTCAAATTCGCTCTCTGCCACTCAATGCATATTTCAATGCGTGTGACTCCGCCGTAATTCTTTTTGAGTGTGACTGTGTGAATTGCGCGTACTTCGATATTATTTTCTAATCCATTTTAATTCATATACGCTAACCCATATTCATGCATGCCTTTCCTAATAGCTGGGTCTTCTACCTTCCTCACAAAGGTATGGTCATCGATGACTGTATAAGCGTAATTCCTGTAGGTATATAAGTTCTCTATCTTGGCTTCAGTGTCCATTGTGCGGATCTTGAACATCACTGGAGGAACTCTCTCGATACCTGACTCTCTTGTAAGTTCCGCGTAGAATTCGTCCTGAAAACGATTGGTAAAATTGTAGGTACTTGTATAATAACATAAACTGTGTGTCTGTTAGTAAGGGTCAGTTGCACCATTAAACTATTACGATATCCAAATGAAAACCAGCCCTGAAACTGGTCAAATCGGCGATTTGCTAACTGAAAATGTTTCGGCTATCGTTATTGTAAAATGATGCAACTCACTGTTACTATAATAATATATAACGTATTGTATGTCAAGATGCTTTCTGATTTTTTGATAGAATAAAAAAGAAAAAAGAAGAAGAGAAAGAAGAAGAAGTACCAAACCAATAAATAGATCTGAAAATGAATTGAGTTCTCAAATCGAGTCTCTTCAATGACTTATTTCGTGATGCCCAAAGTGGGCTAGGTGTAGCTTACCTCTTTTTCTCCTAGAATGTGTATGTAAGAAGTCGGCAGTCCCTTGGAGCGGATGGTGTCCATTCGCTTCTGCCACTCCAGCATCATCTCGTCTCGAGTCGGTAGACTGAAGTTCCCTTTAATATATGCTGTTGCGTACCGTGCCTGGATTTGAAAAAGGGAAAGATTAATTATTTTTAGCGAATAGGGCATTGTAGTATAGAATTCGTGTTCCATAGTTAGTCTTAGTGCAATTAATTCCTACGATTAGCAGTGATCTGACACGGAAAATGATACCTAATTTAATATTGTACAATAACAAAAAGTTTTGGTAACAAAATCATAAATATAACGAGGTGGGCAAGTTTTCCTATTTTAAGAAAACAGAAAACAATCCCATAGTGGAACAATATTATTATAAAACTTCTACATAAATAAAACTTCTTCGTTGTAGAAGAAAGAAAAAACTCTAATATCGATAATTTTCCCTATAAATTATTTGATAACGCTTACCTGTGCATCCAAAGCGACCACCAAGCAGGCTCTGATGAAAGCTCCCATGATGAACATAGAGGGCTGGTTGATGTTCACGGTGTACCTGTATAGAGGTACCACACTCTTGGGCTCCATCGTCAGGCCGCTTGACTCATCCAGGAACGGAAAGTCGTAATAGAAACCTAGGAAAACAAGAGAAAGGTTACTCAAGTACTATGCTTGATTAAGGTCTTTCTGGCCACGGATCTGATAATGAATTCTCAATAGCTTTAAGTGCAAAGAAAATTGCTCGCATAAACAACGACAAATATAGTGACCAATAATAAGCAGCAAGAGTGATCGCTTCAAACTGCCGTAATTTTGACGATGTATCACTTGATATGGTTGAGAATTCTTTAGCATTCTATTCGAAGCAATTTTACCTATACTATTTAACCTATCCTATTTTACCTGTACAATAAATAACATCATCAATCTCTTCAAAGCTACCATCCTCGAATATGACTCCAGTTTCGTTGAACTCCTTGATGTCAGGTTTCTTGTGGTAATGCGGAGGGAAGGGCGTGGTCCAGTTGATCTTAGAGTGATGGCTGTGTATGAGAGCGCTGGCCACGTCAGCTACTTCAAGCCCGATGTCCATGCCTGATGGACCGGCGCCCACGACTAGTACGCGACGATTTGTGAAGGGTTCTGGCGCTTTGTAGTCGTGGCTGTGGATTATTCTACCTGAAAGTTATAGGTTTATTCATTGATCTGATGGTTGCTGATCCTTTCGAAGTGTTTTAGATGTTATACTTGGTCAGTCTATTTTTTTATGTGACCATGTCTCAATATCTATTTTGCACGATTATGTAACATTTACTAGAAAATAAAGTTACCTGTAAAAAGATCTTCACCAGGAATGTTAGGATAGCTGGGTTTGCTAAAGTGTCCGTTCCCAACAATGATGTAATCAAAGTCTTCCTCAAATATCTCCTTAGTTACAACGTGTTCGTATTTGACTTTCCATACATCGTTTATCCTTCTTACCGAAACTACGGCGTGTAAGAACTGCGAAAACATAAGATTTTGTTAAAGGAGGCAGAAAATATCTATCTTTAATGCTTAATTATTCTTGAACAGCACTTGGTATATTACCCAGAAATTTTGGGTTCTAACCAATAAAATATTCTCCCAAGCTCACCTTGATGTATTTCCTTATGTCTAAGCGGTCCACACACTCCTCCAGATAGTGGTAGAAGTCTCTCCCGGTAGGGTACGAGGGCAGGTAATCAGGCAGGGGGAAGCCCCGCATTTCCATAGGGGCTTTTGGCAGGTTTGTTCTAAAACAAAGATCAAAGGTACCATAAGTAATTGAGCACGAGTGTGAATGGATTAGAGGAAGAAAACGACAAAAGACGAACAAAGAACCGATGGATGGATTGTATGAAGCAAGACATGATTAGGAAGAATTATACTAGTGAGATGTCGGCAGACTGAGAAAAACAGAAGAGAACGTGAGCTCCGCCGGACCCGGCGTTAATTAAAAAGCAAGTACAAGAGCACGGGAATTTTGGTCCAGTTCTCCAGTTCCATAAATTCGTCCACCCATACATTTCTGTTGGGTCCTGAGCGTGTTCTGAGGTTTTAGTGAGGTTTAAAATACCTCAAGATTGCGACTACCAAATGCAGGAATAAATGTGGCAGCCGACGAGGAGTTTAAAGGATAGAGCATTAAAAAATGTTAATTTCCAACTATGTTTCATACATTACTAAGTTTATATACAGAAGCAACAGATGGTGTTGTATTTCATTATTGTACAAACTTGATACCGCGCCATCTGTTTATTTAGTTGAGAACTAAGTCAACAATGGTTTACAACGTGAGCTACAGATATTTGACTAATGCAAACATATGCAATTTATCATATAGTTAAATATTTACAATAAGTAGGTATCAGAAATGAAATATGGAATAAATGAATTGATAATAGTAACCGTTTTTAAATCATTCTTCGTAAATGCACTCTAATAAACAATATTATGTCTAACAATCTAGTAAGGCGGCCCAAAATAACAAAAATATAATTACTTAACGTACCTTAAGTATTTGTACATGCTTGTATGAAGTGGTTGACCATTTTCATCTGTACCCACGTGAGTATCATATCTCCAAGTGCCTCCAATGTATCGCGTGGATTCAAAAACAGTGAAGTCAATCCCTTCCTCTTTTAAATATCTGGCCGAGGATATACCAGCTATCCCTGCACCGATCACACATACGCGTTTTGACTGAAACAAAATATAAGATACTAAAGACCTTAGACCATATTTTCTGGGAAACAGAGTTTTAAGTTACGCGATCTAGATCAGCGATACCTACTAAAAATAAAAATTCTTAGATACTTAAAGTGTATACACGAAAAATTTAACCAAGCTTAGCTATTCAATGAGTAAAAAAATATATATAAGAAATCTCAAAAAGTTATAAACAATTTAACAACTGTTATATTAAAGTCATTAATGTTTCAAAAAATACTACTTTCTTTTTGATTATAAAATCTACAACATAAAACTGCTAAGCATACTTCGTAAACGCATGTCATAATGTCATACGTTGATGTTATGTTAAGTCTTAAAACTGTACACAAAAAAATATCGTGACATTCCAGTTTCTATAAATAAATGTCTAGTTGATGCAAGACCCACGTGTTTATTAATTTTGTATTTGATTAGAACAAAAAAAAATACGGAAGCTACAAGAATAAAAAATGAAAACCTTACCATTTTTACCTTCGAATTTTTTGGGGGATTCGTGAACACAGCGCGAAGTAATCTGTTTTATTTTAACATCGACATCTTATTAATGTGGAGTTTTCGATAAGGTGTGGGAGATAATGCCGACGTCACGTTAGTTTTATCAAAACAATTGACATGTGTTCTGCGGTACTCCAGTCTGTGGTGACTAGGCTACTGACTACCAAACGGCGCAAACGCCAAGCTGCTTTACAGTTCCGACACTATCTACTATCATTGTTTATCGAAAGGTTCAGTGAGACTCGCTTAGAAATGCAAAAGACGCCTACCTAACATGACTTTTTATTTTTTGGGATATTTATAATAAATTATTCTTATTATGTTTTGTCTGCCTTTAGGCAGCTGTTGTTTTGACTGAATTCGATAAACATAAGTTAAAATATTGATAAATTATTTAGCCTATAACTGTATTTAAATAAGTCAACTGGTATTTGGAGCGAAGCTATATGTGAAAATAACAATTAAAATATGAGTTTGCTATGAGTGTAATTTAACCTTCGGTTATTAGTCATAAAGTCGTAAACAAAAGAATACACCTTAACGCTCTAATGTGAAATTAAAAATACCCCAAATATTGTCCTAAGTTGCCCTTTATCTTATTGAATGTACTTATTTTGTACTTATGTGGATTGAATCTCGAACTCAAAGAAAGTTACTAATTAATTCGATAAGAAATTAACACACAGTAAGGCTCAAATAAATAAATTAACAACAATAAAAAACATAATAGAACAAATAAAAGAAGAACCATATTCATCCCACGCTGACTTACCAAAATTCTACATTTGGCCAGTTCTATATTTAGCAAAGCATGATTAGCCTGAAACGCCGAGTTTAGATAAAGTCGTTAACACTCACCTTGACATGAGCACCAAAACTTATACATATTTGTAACAACACAATAAAAACAATGGAGTATTTCCGAAGCATTATGATTTGTTAAATTTGAATACAATTGCGCGTTCGGCCGCGCAAATTAGTTTAATACTGACGATTGAGCCCCGAGCTACACAAGTTCAATGCGTATCGTTTACCGACATTAACCTTATTATATAATACTTGATGAGGACAAACATGAGTATTTGAACTAATAATAATTTTATCTATAGCATGATTGTAATACTCAATAATTAAATATTTGTTGCAATCTTTAACTGCGTGGACAAATTAGTCTGTATTTAATCGTAGACTAACATTTCAATTTTGATGTTACTTCAGTCAACTTATTATTAGTTATTTTTGGACTAATCAAATTGGTATTTTAAAATTAGATCCGGTTATCGAATCACGTAATTCTGACTGGGAGGCAACTTATCTCTCTAATAACAAAACTTGAGCGTGTAAAAGAATGTGTTTGTTTATCAAGCTTTTCTATGATATATTGGGGAATGGTAGCGATAAGAATTTTAAATTAAGGTATGGTTAAGAGCATTGTTCACTCTGTTGGTTACGAATTCACAGGTCAATACGTTACTTATGTATATAATTACTGTCGTTAAGCAGCTTCAACTAACTGCTAAGATCAGGTGTCTGGAATATAGGTACTTCCATCCATTTAATTCTGAAAAGTATGCTTACGAAATTTAAAGTAAAGTTTTCTAAAAACAGTTGAGTATAGTTAACTGCCTTTTTTCGTGTATAGAGAATGGTTAAAGTATAAAATATCGTAAAATTTGACTACAACCTGTATAAAAGATACTGAACTAAAGTCATCTTTCAGGAATTCCCTTTCGTCAATTTTTAAACAAAAATGATTATTTACTTAAACAAGAGATTCACTAATACAGTACTAAGGTTATTATCAATAACATAGTAGAATAAGGAAAAAACAAAAGAAATAGGTACTTATTTAGCACAGTGACAGTGACACTTCAATAAAGTTCAACTACACTACATATACTTAGTTATTAAGAGCAGTGAGCACAGTGTTTCTTTAATTTTGATAATATTTCGTCCTACGCAAAGCACTTTCAAGAACGAACAGGCACAGTTTTTCTCTATAGAGATAGTTCTATTTCCAGAGGTCAAGTTCCTCCTCTTGTAGAAAATGTTAAATATCAAAAGTGTAGTGCCTGCCCTCTATCACGGAACCCAAAGAGGTGCAAATTAGATTTGCAAGGGCCTATTCGATGCCGACAACTGTATTATATTTTAAATTGACCATGAAAAAGAATTTGAGTGGAACTTTTTGCTTGAGTATTAGCAAAAAAATCAGAAGCATTTCATTTTGTGTTTCCCCCAGAAATGTATGTCATTCTCATGACTTTCCTGAAGTAAAGAATTTTCCTTAAATTGGTGTACGTGACCCAAACCGCAATGATTTTCATAGTACTTAGTATTTATGTCAACATGTTCATATTTAGACAGTCGGTGTGAAATCATCCATTAGTGCATTGGGTAAATTGAGTTGCTATGTTTATTTAGTCATTTATTCCTAACAGGTACCTACTTTAACTACATAATATATTGTTTATTGAACTGAACGCCTTGCACTAAAATTGAACTTTGAATGCAACGTATTTTTTTTAACTTTATTGTTACTTTTATATATTACGAGCTTCCGCCCGCGGCTTCAACCGCGCAGTGTTCGGTTATATCGTTACCAAGAGAATTCTTCAAAAGTGCGGGTTAAAAACTATCCTATGTTCTTTCTCAAGGTCAACTCTATCTCTATATTGTGTTTGTGTACCAAATTTTATTAAAATCAGTTACATGGTTTAGACGTCAAAGCGTAACAGTCAGACAGACAAACAGACAGAGTTACTTTTATAATATTAGTAGGGAAGTAGGGATGTTTACGATCTTTTGACAGGGCTTATTTTATAAGTAACAAATGCCTAAAACAAATAAGTAAGAATGATAATGAGTGGAAATAAACTTTACCAATATTTTATCTGTTTATCTGAGGCATACTATATTCGGACCCTCCGCTAGATTAGCCAGACGAACTTAGAGGGTCGCTCGGATCACGCCCATTATGTTCTACGCTCAATCCAAACGTGAATAATATATTATAGTATAGTTTGAGATAGTTTTCATATCAAATATGGACGTGTGGACTATTTGTTAGTTTATGGCGTAAAACCCTAACAAATCTAATTTGGCAAAAGTGTGTAACATATTATAATTACCTACATGGGAAACAATATTGTAATTGGCTGTGGCCCTTGTTTTTTTCCTTGTTAGAATACTCTATCTGTACAATGTACATATAAGTGCAATGTTTTGTAAAACCAATATTTTGACTTGAACCATTGCGGAAATTGGATCACTCTAACAATTTGCATACTTATCTTCCTCTATACCTCTAAATAATACCGGATAAAGAAAAAATCTTTTAATCGTTGAAAATCGACAAATTCCCAGAAAAAAAATACATAAGCACTAGTAGTATGTTTATCTAGATAAGTACTTAAAAAATCGTTATTATGACAGTCAGAATGTTATTGATTATCTCGTTTGGATTAAAGACCTTGTAATCTGTTATTGCCTTAGGGAAGTATGTACGAAGGTACGTGGTAAGTAGGCATGTATTTTTTTCGGGGCTGTCCTAATTCTGAGTTGTCAAAAGAAAACTTTCTTTTTATTATTTTTATTGTGAATAATTTGACCCATTGAAAGTACATTTTTCATTTGCAGTAATTTCAGAACTGTGCAGGTAATTTATAAATTAATCTCATCCGCATTGTAAACGATGAACAAGTAGGTATCATCTATCATGAACGTAAGCGACCACACTGGGCGTACATGGGTATTTTATTAGGTACTCAAGCGTCTTTCAAAATAATTTAGCTTGGCTGAAAACGTTTACAATTTTCTTTTCGTTCTAAAAGACGCAGTAGAACCAATTTCCTAGCAGCTAGGTCTATGGTTGAAAACTCAGCTTCACACAACGATATACCAACATAAGCTATAAATGTTAATTATGTCCCAAACAGATTTTAGCCTATTTATCCTGCACAGACAGGGACAATCCGACATATTTTTCGCTAACTAAATCGTGTACTGAAATATTATGTTTGCTGCTATTCAAGCAAGGGAGTTGCAAACTCGTCGATATTATAGGTAATACCTATAAAGCATAAGTACATAGATACTAATAAGTGCTTTAGGTATTAGGAAGCATACAAATATTCTACTTGAACAGATATCCTATGTATACCCATATGAACCTATTTATCTGTCTGTTGTATCGTATCTCATGTCTGGTATACAATATTATACATACTTACCGTGTATTATAATCCCATCTTAAATTATGGTTCGTAATTGAGATATCATTAGCAGAGATCCGAGAGATCCTTCTCCGTGTGAGAGGAGGCCTGTGCCCAGCAGTGGGACGATAAAAAGACTGTAACTGTAGTAGAGATAACTTTGCAAGGATATATATAAGATTTTATTTAAAATATTTTAAAGGCTCTCATTTTTTGATTTTGATTGGATCAGCACCTAATTTATAAAATTAAGACTAATAAATGTTGTTTCACAAGATGTGTTCATTCAGGGTGCACATTACATAGTTGTTATGCCTATTTACATATAATGATAATCAATCGCCTGTTATTGTTTATACCCAATTTTGCCATTAATTTTATCAAGACTTGATAATTTGGCATAACATATTTCATAGACATAATATACAAATTCTGACTCGCAGAATTGACATAACTTATTGATAAACTTTTGATAGAGTGATAATTTTAAAAACCGATCTTTTGGACGGATATAACAAAATTTCAACAGTAAAATTCAAAAAACCATTTACGTGATCTTTAATTATGTAAAAACTTATGAGCACGTTAAACAGATAAACACTGATTCTAACGATCAGATGAGATTGTTGCCAAATGTACTTAACCGTCATAATTGTACTCAAAGATGTTCCTGTAAGTAACACATTTATTAAAACTTAAGTTACTGAACAGCCTTCAATGACACGCCTCAGTAACCGCAGGCTCGACACATAGGCATTTAATATCAGCACAACCGAACTCGTGTCTTATTAACCTGGAATCCCGGAATGCGCCCTCAACTCGTCACTAGGGATGCCTGCTCTACTTAATTTGCTTTTAATTGATAAATACTTGACCACTGGCGTGTGTAATCGAATGTTCATACACGTACCACCAGCTTCAGTAAACTCAACCTTTAGACTGTATGAATAGGGTTGATTTTGCAGTAGGCAGGAGAAGTGTGACATTGTGATTCAAACGCCACGCGTTGGTCACAGTTAGGGTTGTATTAATGGGGAATGTCGAAATAATTTTATGTCGTGTATTCATGATACGAAAGGTTTGTTATGAGAATATCATATTTTCGATCTAAAGAACTAAAGTTTAAATGCCTAGGCTGCTTTTGTGAGTGGAAAAGTTAAGATTTAAATGTGACACTTAATCAATCCCAAATTCATATGGTGATCCTAATCACGCTTAAGTTATCTACCCTATGTTAGGCACTTACAGCAAAGTTGGGGTTTGGATATGAGACAGCCTTTTCTTTGATGCAGTTTTCTCTGGCAAGTAGTCGCAAAATCTAGTTTAGAAAATCTCAGGCAGCGTATTTGTGAATACATGACTATTTTTCAAACTAGGAAAATTGGATTTACTTATTTGATCAACCGAAGCGAATAGTTAGGTAAACCGAACAGGTTATCAGATCTTTTCGGTTCGTTTGATTTCCGTTGCTAACTAAATATAGTTTCTGCTGACCAATTATTTACTTATGATAACGAATATTTTTTGTTTCACAATATGTGATGCATATTTCAAGCTTGTTATGTCTGGCTGCTTATTATCGCGTTTATTATTGTTCCTTCCAATTTCGCAATTTTGTCTCCTATGTATCAAAATACCTGATAATCAGTTACGTCAATGATACAAACGCCAAAGTTCACAGGCAGCATAAACGTCAGTTTTCTGAAAACAAATGTTTGCTTTGAATTTTGACGTTCAAGTTTCCAGGTGTCGGTTGTTGTAAGAAAAGCGGACGTTATGTGGTCGGTGAACTTGGGCCTAAGTGATGGTACTTATCATACACGCATCCACGTAACTATAAATTATCTAGGGGTTTGTCTATTAGGCTGTTTGAAAAGCCGAAATTTGTGATACTCCTACTTAAATAAAACAAACGGGGTGAGCTAAATAAAACCGTTTAAAAAATAAACCACGAGCAAACAATTTTAAAGACCATACAAGTTGTATCCCGGAATGTAATTTTTTATATTTTGACTTCACATTTTGGATCCTGAATGTTTCTCTGGTTTGTATGAATCTCTGATTTTGTCTTTAGAGTTTTGATTTTGAAACAGCAATCTTTTTGACCTTTACTTATTTAAAAGCATAATCGAAAATGGTAATGACACTGTTTTGAACTTAAAGGGTCAAATTTTAATTTCGTAATCTAATCAGAGACAATGCTTCCTAAAACATATTTGGTAGTTTTATCTTCATTTGCTTGTTAAGTATCTATCATTCGTATGATAGATATGGGTATTAATTCCATTACGTATCCTATAAATATAAAACTGATGTCGCGTTTGAACTAGATAACAATTATATATCAATATCTAATTAATGCTCTTTGCTTTATTATGTTCTTACCATGACTCATTATAAAGTTAGAATTCTTGCCTGCAGAGTCAAAGGTTAAGAGCACACTGCAAACTTTTAGTCGGCCGATAGTTTGTTTGGGCTCATAAATCAGTACGATGATGAATGACGCGCATTGCAAAGATCAGGTATTTGACCGGTATCTGACCGACTGTAGTCTTTATTTTTCGACGGCAGTCTTTAATTGGAATTATTTTCTTTAAAAAATATTTTATTGCCAACCGGGTTTTAGCGGGTTAACTGTCGGCCGACTATTTATTTTGCTGTGGGGGTACTCTAAAAGTATTTCTATGTCAAAAATAATACCGATGTACGTGCTACTTTATCTATGTAAGAACATACAAATCTTACAGACACTTTTATCAGTATTGCGGTTCATTATCATTTCTGTTTTTGATTGATCCTGGGGAAAATTTATGTAATTATCAATAATGCATAAACAATGGAGATATCTAAGCTTAATCACTCATATAGACTAGACATCTAACACGTATCAGATCATATCAGACTGTTATCACGTAATGCGGCGAGACTTTTTAATCTATTATATCATATAAGATAGGACCAATATATCGGATGATGGTTGTTTAAATCATAAGATAATAGGTATCTCGAATTTTACGGGTGTCTATACATATGACTGGATGGCCCTGTGGCCGAGTGTCGGTGTGTAACGCCACACCCATAATTAAATACTTATACACTCAGCGGCACGGAATCTGGCCCAAGCACATTTGGGCCTTATAACCATTATTTGAATGAAAAATCGGAATTTTTATTTTAAAATTGTTTGATTTACTCATTTTCCAAAAGAAAATGACTAACAAACAACAGAATTGTGAAGATTTTCATTAAGTTTCATTGAGTTAGAAAACAGACTCCTTTACCGCAATAATCACCATAAACTTTTAAATTCAACATTTTTAACAAAACAGAAAGTTATCGAATTTTAATAATGGGTGTTTCTTCCTCTTGATCTGATGACTGCCTGCATACGATCTGGCATGCTCTGGATGATGTTTTTTATCTCCACCTGAGAGATCTCCTCACAGGCAGCTACCAGCGCGGTTTTCAGTTCACTGAGAGCTCGTGGTGGGTTACGACTTGCTCGGACCTGTTTTTTAAGCATGTTCCAGACATGTCCTACAGGATTCATGGCTGGGTTTCTTGCAGGTCAGTCCAATTTTTGAATACCGACCTCGAACAAGTAATCGATTACGCAAAGGGCTGTGTGAGGTCGAGCATTGTCCTGCATTAAACGAAATTCTCCACTTCCTATGAATCCCTGACAGAGTAAAACATGATTTTGAAGGATCTCTTCAATATACCGCACTGTGTTCAGACGACTTTCGACAACCAATAATTCAGTACGGGCTTCTGAACTTATGCCTCGCCAAACCAAGATGGACCCACCATGAAAACCGACTGTTTGCTTGGTAGTGGTGGGAAGAAACCATTCTCCGCGCTTTCTCCATTCACATTCACAGCCGTCTGGAGCTCTTAAGATGACTCTGCATTCATCAGTCCATAAAATTTTACTCCATTGGTCATGCGTCCAATTTTCATGTTCTCTTGCAAACCTAAGTCTTTCTAGGCGATGGTGCGGGAGAAGTTCCGGGCCTCGAGTTGGTCTTCGAGCACACAGACCCCGTTCCTCCGTCCTTCTTCTTATTGTGTGCTTACGGACGTTGACTTCTCTTGCTGTTTGCAAAGGCTGGCGTATCTCTAACGCAGTGAGAAACCGATTTTTCATTATTGCACGTACGATAAATCAGTCGTAGAGCGCCGACGAACACCTTACCCCCCCACTTTCTGGTCATCTTGTGTAAACGCCAGTCTGGTCATACATTTTCTATGCATATCTTTAACTTGTACGCGGTGCACTTAAAGTTTCAACCATCTTCCACTGCTTCCGCCCTTGACGTCTTAGCAACACTACTTGAGCAACTTGAGCTGCAGTGAGGGTAATTTTCAGATCAAATTGTGAATAAAAGAGAAACAAAAAACGATCATAATCATTATTTTTTTTTGGAACGTGCTTAGTACTTCGGCAATTTCTATCTGAATTTAAACTTAACTTTCTGCTTTGTGTTCCAACAACGGAATCTGTTTCTAGTGTTATAAAAGTTAAACAGACACACATTTTTCTGTATTTTAATTAACAATTACGAAATTACTGACAATATGTCATATGAAATTAGAATTTACAACGGCTATCTGGGCTGATATCCACTTGTGTTTGTTTGGGCCAAATTCCGTGCCGCTGAGTGTATATATGCAAGTTGATGATAATTTAAATGGTATGAACTTCTCGAAGGTTATATGGTCAATCAATAAATTAAATCAGAGTATTCATTTGTGAAACATAGGTGATGCCGACCCCAACAGTGGGGAAAAGGCTCGGCAGATGAAAAGGTGAAAAGATGATTAGGTACCTTCACAAAATATTTAAGATCCCTACTGACATTGATAATTCCTTCAACAAGATACGAGAGGCGAAAACTGCATGAAAAATGCTTTTAAATGTAACTTATGAAATATTCGTAAACACGCTGACAGCCTTTCTTTAGATATCTTTCACTTTGTCCTAGGACACGTGGAAATTATAATTTTAAAGAAACTAGTCGATAATGATATGGGGCGTAGAATGAAACCATTAAAATAATAACAGTCATGCGTGCACATAAAGTTGGGTGACCACATCGTTAGCTCTCTGTCCGGGTTCTTTGCCGGACAAACGACAAGTTCGGACAGCCGGACATAACCAACCACCTGTGAAATATATTCGCTCTTGTCTTTGCGATAGATGTGGTTACGTCTTGTTTCAAATTGTGCAGTTGCTCGTTTGTTTTTCACCGTCGAATGAACAATTTGGCAAACTTAAGCTTTTTATGAGCTATTTTTTGTAGGTATACGATACACCCCTTAGCTTAGGTCTGTTTTATCTTGTTAATACCACGGCAATCCATACTGCGGCAATACATACATAAATTTAAAACTTCGAGAATACATTAATATATGTATGTACTTATATGATAAAGTTTTCAGTAGGTAGTCTATACTTGTGTTCCGAGATAAAAATAATAAAACTTCTTGATATTGATATGATTACCGCATCGGACCACTGACGGAGTGCAATTTGGTTCATCATTGTGAATTTCAGTTTTTACATAATAATAAGATAAAAAACGCCAGATGCATTGGTAACGTTTCCTCGATAAATTACCTACTAAGAATAATCTTTTGAACGTTATACCTACTTATTTTTTATACGTCATCTAAACTGAAAGTAGGTAAGATGTCCATCTTCTTTTTGAGGCATTATTCTTCAAAGAAAGGCTATGTTATTCTTCAAATAAAGGGTTTTCTAAATAATTTTCAAATGACTGCCTTCTATTTTATTCTACATGAACTCTTTTCCACGTTTAGTTGAAAACAAGTTCATTTTCAGCAATAAATAATAACACGCCAAGTCTGTTGTACGATATTACGGAGGCGGCGGCGTGCAATTTGTCCCCGTAATAGAAAAATTCCATGGAAATCGGTTGGCGAACGGGCGATTTTGTCTCGCGCGCCTCGCTCAGTGAAGACTAGGATAGCCAGCCGTTTATTTACGTAGAAATAGAAGACAGACCTACTCACATAAGTAGGTACTAAGATTATAATTGAGATGAGGTCATGTTGTACGTATTTACAAAAAAGTAAAACAGATGTTTGACAGGCGTTTAGATCTAACCAAATAAAAAAAATTAATATCTGTACTAACACTTTTTTTGTAATCAAACAAAAAAGGTTTTTATACTATTTTCTTTCAGAAAGAAGGTTGTGAATAAAATGAATATGAATTATTAGATTAAAAAAAGAAAGTTCAAAAAGCCAACGTCACGCGGTGTTCCCAGGCGGTCACCCATCCAAGTACTGACCGCGCCCGATGTTGCTTAACTTCGGTGATCGGACGAGAACCGGTGTATTCAACGTGGTATGGACGTTGGCGATAACTGAGGCGAAATTGTAAAATAGTATCTATGAGTAGGTAGGTATGTACTTGAAATACAGCCTGATGTAAAAAATAAAATGTAGCAGGCTAGGAGGCTAGGAAGGCACACCGGATTTGGGCGCAGTAAAAGTGTGGTTTACAAAAAATTTTACTTTCAGTTCTGGCGATATGATTCCGTTGGTTTCTAAATTCAGCAGGCAATGAACTGTTTTCACTCTGCCCAATTTTTATAGAGATTTAAGAGAAAAATCCACATACACCCTAACAGTTAAGATTACCTCCCACGCAATTGGGTGTAACAATGTCCCGCAGTATCGATTAGAAAATCCTTTTCAGAGTCTTTTCACGACAATGCGAGAATTACAGATGCCCATACAAAGCCTTCGCAATACCTGGGGCTTGGCGTTGACCGACAGAATGAGTCGGGCCTTAAGAGATTACCTCACAAAGGACGGCTTATTGTTGTACCACTACGATATTTGAGGCTTAACTTTCGCGTCCACTGTCGCTGGACGTCCAAGGACGGACGTTATTAGGAACGAGGTTTATTGTGGAATCTTCTGGCTAGAATCTTTATGGTAGTATTCAATTAGTCCGATATTGTAAGTGAAAATTAATTTTCTTTAATTTAGGTACCTGCAGACTAAGCAAACAGATAGGGCTTTCTTTACTTTGAACGTCTGAAAACTTTTTTTCGATTTATCGTTACATGGATGGATTTATTCATAAGTACCTGAAAAAGGGTAAATGTTGTATTCTGTAATATTAAAAGCGGTAACATAGCCCACGTTTTACGAAACTCTTAGTAGGCCTACCACAATAAGCGAATAAATCCGCCATCAAATAAATAAATACGGTTGAATTCTGTGAGCATATTGTGTCTATGGCTCAACACTAATCCTTCGTAATTCTTAATGGAATCATACAGGTGATCGACAACAAACATTTTTGATATGTTCCGAGAAGGCAATGATTCCAAAGCTTTCAATGACGCAGATGTGAAACTCTTTGCTAAGAAAATATCATCAGGCGGTCTTTACTTGTGTTATTAGCTTAAAGTAGATTCGTGTCAAAAGTAAAATTGCAGTAAAATATAATGAGGAATATAATATACACGTGTTTGGTCATTGTATTTCTCAAGGGACTAAAAAAGGAAAGGTTGTTGTTTGAAAACTATTCTGCACATTCTTTGGTGCCACTTTCGTCGTTGCTTTGACAAGCATTCTTGTTGTTCCAGAACAATTTCTTGCTGGAAATATTGTTTATAATATGCATCTTTTGCAAGAGTTTTTGAAATTCAGCACTTTGAAATATACCAAACGTTTTTTTTTTGAAGGCGGAAAAAGCTCATTTTTTTATTAGTAAAACTTTGGCAATCGCGAGGTAGTGTAATCGCCTAATACTGGCAGTCTATTATCATTGCGCACATTACGGCGACCCCGAGCGCGTCTAATACGCGAGATCGAATGATTCGATCGCATTATTCACTAATACGCCATGCCGCCTCAAAGCTTCCCTGCCTGAGGGCGAAAAAACGATGAATAGGGCTTATGGAATCTAATAAAGTGGGACATTCTTCACTGAGCTCACGACTCGCCTAATTTCTCTTATAAGCAGAACTTCAATACGTAGTCGGATTTCGCCTCTGTGAATTTTGATAGATCATATTTCCGGATATATTTGTTTGGGTATCAAAGAAAGTATGATGAACTAAATTGATATTGTTGTCTTCATTTCAAATAAGACTTCAAAAGACTATGAAGATTAAGTGATCTATGTATGAGTACTTCAACGCTTTAAACATGATGATGATGAGGTTAACACGTATGAGAATACTTATTGCTAACTGCATAAGAATGAGCTCTTAGAAAATCCAGTAATTCCATCTTAAGTCCGTAGTGCTACGCCGTAGTAGGTACTCGTAGCAACAGAAGCTCTTACATAAAAATAGGTGCGCTTACATCCAAATGCTTTTATAAAAAGGTACTTATGTAATGTATGGAATCCAACAGTAAATAGGCGGCGCTATGTAACATGAAAGTCCGTAGCATTTGCGAGCCGCAGCGTCTGTGGATGCGGCAAACAAGCGTCAAAGGGAGTGGCACCATTTAGCGACGGCCACAATCCGCTTAGAGCGGCGCGCATTAGACTCAGCATCAAATATGCATGGCCCACTCCGCACGCACTCAGGGTATTAGTGCTGAAGAAATGCTGCAGATAACTGTGGATGAGGCATGTGGCTCGCCTCTGTGGGATTACGTAAAAAGGTTTTGGAAGCTACGTCGTTTGTAAATATGGACATATGCAAATTAATGTGAGTTTAATCGAAATTTTCGATATATTATTGTGCCAATAGATTTCGACCTTAGAATAAAAATCTATATTACAAAAGCAAATAACGCTCACTGGAGTAGTTGGAATCTCCCCGAAAAAATAAAAATTGCTTGTAAAAATAAAGTAGATAATATAACATTTTTTTTGGTCACTTGCTTAGCTGCGTGATATTTACAAAAAAAGAATACAGTAAACATCTCTTTACTTACACATTTATACGAAGTGACACCATTGGTAGGGCTTACACACAAAACTTACAAAGTAATCACCGATATTTTTCCGTATTTGCTAACTGGAGCCTCGTGCTACATAATTGATAAGGCTTTAATTTCGGCACACATGTGGTGGGTATATAATGTAGGTATGTACTATAAGCGGCTTGCGGTAATGGGCGGGGCGGGTCGCCACGATCCTCCACTCAGATGGCGTGGGCGGTTTGTGCATACTTTATCAGCCGGCGGATCTGTCCTTTGTCCTTTTGCTGTTACTCTGTCAGAGCTAAAGGTCGGAATATTAAAATGACTGGACCGGGGACCGCCTCGCTGCGACGTAGAATTAAAATTTGGTTAAGGTTTTATGTTTTGGGTACTTAATTGTGTTTTTTACTTTTTCTTTGTACCTATATCTAAATTGTTTCGTTGCTTGTAGTAATATATTTTATTGTTACAGCAATGAAACCAGCGACCCATCTACATGACAGAACATACATATATTTTTTTCAGGATCGTATGTTTCACTTTCCAATATCGCACGAGTTTTCCCACCGACATAATGTGAATGCAATTACACAAAACTTTGAAACTTAATCGAGCAATAAAAGTACAAGTAAACATTATAGTTAGCAGAATAAACATCGCTGAGTAGGCCGCAACCCCCGCGATATTTGCATAACAAGCGCGTCAGGAACAGCTTTAAAATAAAAAAGCGTCCATAATGGCTTTATAAATAGATTTCGGAAAGTATTTTTCTATTAAATAAACTTCCATTTGACGTGGTGCACAACGCCGAACGCCGCGCGTATGAATAAATCATATCAAATAACTATCAGGGGAGATCCGACGAGCATTCTTTCCCCGTTTACATCAAAACATTTCGTTTAGGGTTGAGATGGCCTATTTGTGTGACGCGAGCAGATTTTTTATTCATGATTTTTTAATGGACATCCGCGACGTGGAACTTCTCAGAATGCGATTACATTGATTTATTTGCGACGACAGTGATTCCACATGCGGAGTACTCCGAGCCTTCCTTCACATACTGCTATGTAAAACCTATTACATTTCTCCAAGCACTGGAATGGAAGTAATGAGCTTTTTGGCAGCATTTTCTCAGATATTTTCTCTTTAAATCAGAGCTTTTCATTTCAACGTGGAGTGTTCGTCGCACATTGAATTTTTCAAGTAAACGGAGGACGGACGGAATCCCTGAGGATGCGTCGGAGCGCCTCGTGAACACCTACGTACGGAGGTTAAGCCTCTCAGCTCGCGACACGTTCGGTCACACTGATTGAATTCAGCCGACGGAAATGGCGGGGAGGTATTGACTACATGTATTACAAAATACCTACGTTATGTGACTTTTAACAAAAGTTCACAAAATGTGAGTTAAAAAGTTTAAAGTATACTTATTTATGTTATTGTAAGAATTATGTCTGGTCTCTTTTCCGGAGTTTCAAAAGCAAACTGCAAAAAATTGTGTGACTCAGAGAAACGATGTAAAATTTAAAATATAATAATTTGAAGAAGGCGTAACGAGTACAATCATTAGCACAGCGAATGCCGTTGACGCAGGGCTGAGTTGCACCGCCATTGTCGAGCACGTCAACAGGCCCTGTAATTATCGCCTTGCGAATGACATCTTGCCTCAACCCGTGATATTCTTTTTTATGACCCATTTCAAAATAACACTTTGTATTTTTGTGCTCGTTTAGTATTGAAGCACAGAGTGCAGCAAACGAGAGTAAGTAATTTCATCGCACAATGATGGTCGTCGGAAAAATGTTGGTAAATGGATTTTCGTAAACTCCGTGACTTTTTTGCATTCAAGAGTTAAATAATACGACTCTTATCTCTTCATTATAGGATTTCAATGAAATGTTATTACCCCTCTTCGATATATTTTATTATAAGTTTACACAACATCTAAACTTATAAAGAACAAAAGGCTAGCTCTATGACGTTGTAAGACCAAAGTGGACAGTGATTTGTTATCCTTTATGAACAAAGGTACCACAAATAACAAAAACCACGCGATTTGGCCTTTAGCAGCTCTATTATACAAACTTAATAGGCCCAATTCTTGCACAATTAATTTGTACGTGTATTTTGTTAAAACGCAACTGTAATTGGTGCGAAATTACAACCTGGGACTCAGCTCAGGTAGGTATGCGACTTGTTTCATAATTATGTCTACAGCTATTGTTTATTATGCTAATTTATTGTAATTGAATAAAACCGAGTTGCGATATTACGCATATTTGCCAAGACATAAGAAAAACGCGAAGATTTTCTTGAGTCATAATAGTATGGATTATGAAATAGCTCCATTAATAAAGAATTGGAAATTAATTTCAGAAAATACCTCGAAACGTAAACGCAGATTTTTTTTCTTATAGTATGAATTACTGAATTCCCGTTCACAAATCTTTTATGTTCTCCAGAATAGACTTTTAGTGTTTTCTAACAGTACTTAACAATATGTTTTTTTTTAACAACAACAATGATGTACCTACGGAACTTTATTGCTGTTGTTTTCGTGTAAAAGATAAAGTTATTAGCTGTGAAGCATGAAAGATAAAGATATCAATAGTTATACGTGAAGGGATCCCCTAAGACGCAGGGGAGACTATCATGAATATTTTACGACTCGCTCATACGCAACAGACTAAATCTATAATCATATTGATTATTGCTAGTAGCAATTACTTTCTTTACATGGTTATTTATTATATGTATACCTTTCTTATTTCCGAATACATAGTTTTCAGTTCCTAATCTATGCTTCATGTCTTATGCTCAAACATAGTGTGCAAACGAGAGTTCCAAAGTTCTTAATAATTTTGATATTAGATACCTACATTTCCTTTTAAATATTCATACCCTTATCTACTTCTATCTCATCTCGTATACATGCAACTGACGCGACCAATTTGCGCTGCATTCATATTGACCACTGTGGGACAAATTGGAAAAGGCGATTCAAGCGTCAACGGTCAAGGGCTAAGCAATTTAATATGAACCTTATATCGTTCTGTTAAGGGTTCATGCATTCGAGTGTGGAGAAATAAGATTAGTATTTATAAAAGGGTAGTGACGATTTGTTGGAGTGTCGATTTGTCGCACGCGCCTCGACCGCCTCGGGCTTATAATCTAGTTGGCGCCCCCGCGACGACGTTAAAATCGCAAGGCTAATAAAATATTTTGACCCCTTTATGAGATGAATACGCCCACTGTGCGGTACAGATGAAGTGAGAACTGTTTAAGGTGTATTTATTGGTGGAATTAATCTCGTATAACTTTTACATAAGAAAGTGATAGAGACCATCATAAGTTTAGTTGCGGAACATTTAATATAGTTTAAAAACTGAGGGGATTGTTTGAAAAACAAAACAAAGAAAATGAAATACTCATTCTTTTAATGAACAAATGTATTACAAACAGTGCTTCAGAACCGACATAAAAAATAAATTTCATCTTCTACGATCTAGTAAAATTCACAGTCAAAAATTATTCAGTGTTTACAGATACAATTTTTCTCATTCTTTGAAAACAGTTTTGTGATCGACTGTACCATATGCACGGCGGGCCCCCTACGAAACTATTCGGATGTGACAATAATTGAAATTTGTGCCCGGAGGCATTTATAGCAAATAACTTTATTCAGCATTTAGCTTCCAATTTGGCAGGAGTGTTTTGCTCGGGGAAGGAATCACGTCGTCCGCCCCGACCCGACGGGTGAAGTCAGTCGCCCTATGTTTCGTACACGTTTTCACAAATTAGTCTGCGTAAACTTGATATTTTGAGAGATTTTTTAAGATGTATTTATCAATACCTACAGTATATGATTTTAATGTTAGGACAAAGTTTGTATTTGTGTGAAAATATTAGTACATTTGATGATAACCAATGCTAGACATGAAAACATTTTCAAATAAAATGTATACATAAATCTTTACTTATTACTTTATCAAATAAAAACTATACTACTGAAATATCGGTGTTGTGAGCAGATAAGTATTTTTTATTCCTATTACTCTGATCGATTAGCTTCTTAATTTCCATAATGTTTTGCAACCCAATAAGCTTGTAATTTAAAAGTTAATAATATAAAATTATTATGGCGGAGTGGCGATTAACATAGAATATGAGCGGAGTCATTCGTGCAGAAACTCGCCGTCGCGGCCCTCTATTACTCGATGTCGTGACTTCAATGCAATTTTTCGAACAAACAATATTAAGTGCTTAGGTAGAACTACTGACGTAAAATTATTTATTTACCTTTTGCTTGTAGACTGCGCCTCTTAAAAACTATTCTTGTATCTCTCACATTTTACTTCAGTAATAAATAATATAACGAGATATTTATTATTTAACGCATAAAGTAACACGCGGGAAAAATCTTGACAAAGCAAAGACAATCGCATTCTGGACAGTTTCGGATTTTCACCACCTCTTTGGGGTGGAGCCACTGTAGCACAGATTGCTACCAAAAAGTTTACATATCAAAGGTCAGATTTTACACCAACACGTTTTATTCTTCGTGGATTTAAAAAAGGCTCTTGATATAAATAGCGTGAGTGCCATCGTATGGAAAATATCCTGATTGCTAATTTCATTATTTACACTTCCATTGTTCGTGTGACTCACTTATTTATTACACAATTACGTTGTATTCTCATAACATCAAAACAAAATAGAAAAAATGTAAACAAGAAAAGTGCTCGAGTTAATTACATCTTGTTTATTGGTTCCGTATAATTGGGTCGATTATGAGCCGGGAACCGTTCCGGGCCGGCTCCGGGCCGTAGGAGGCTCGTGTCTGTAATTACGGCTGACTTCAAACTCCGACATTATCACCTTGCCGGGGAAAAATGTCGTGGGATGGGAACTTATCGAAGTCGATAAAGTATTCCTCGGTAAAGTTGAATTGCTTTTGTTTTGAACTCTCAAACAAGTAGAGAATCTATTCCTATTAGATAGATTTTATTTACAAAAAAAATGCAATTGCTACTTTGCATTAAATACTTCTTTGAGGCAAACTTTTTATTCGTACTGGCCAAACAATGTCAAAGTAATCACAGGATGCCATTAATGTTTTTTTGATTATTTCTTTTTTATGTTAATTATATGGCATTTTACTATTTTTTCAGCTGAATCAGCCAGTTTTCTGCATTATCATAATAAATACTTTTTGATTGGTGCCTCAGTGGAACTGTAGAAGCTAAGGAGTGAAGAATATTTATTTTACTGAACCAATGTCATTATCATTAGTCTTGAAGGATGATATAATATTTTTTTTTCTAACGAAGTTCTTGGAAATGAAGAGGCTTCTTATTTAGTTATTTTGCTTTAAAATGTTATCACTAAGTACCTTATTTGAAGAAAATATCGATAGTATTTTAACTAGCCCTAACGTCCAACCCTAGTTCCTATTCAGTAGTATGGTACCCTTAATAAAAATATTAGCCGGGCCGGCGTCAAAGACGCTCGCTTAATTTAATTATCTTTACCATTTAATAAACTGTGCTTCGAGGGCTAAATAACAATTAGTTACTTGTAAATCTTTCGCTTCATTGTTATATTCAAATTCATGTTTTAAGTGATTGTTGTCGAGAAATTATTAAAAAATTGTTTCCCTCTAAGTTTAGGATGAATTATTTACAACTTTTTAAGTGTTTTTGGCTGAGGTAGTTGGAAGATGAGTTATAGGCCCGATTTTAATGGTTGCCGATACTGTCAGTTAATTAATTGCTGCTCATAATTTCTACCAGACCTTGCTATCCGAGACCTACCTGACAGGCTATCAGAGACTTTATCAGTAACTGGTAAGACTGACCAATAATGTACTCACACCTCCCAATTCTGTGTAAAATGATACTGTCCTATAAACCTAAATAATCTTTCTGCATATCGCATTTATAGACTCATTCGAAGGAAAAATGGTGCCAAATCATAACCATTGCCATTTACATATTTTTCCCTCCAATAACTCAAAACAATTTTGAATGGAGAACATGTTTGCATATCAGGTGTCCGCTGCAGGCGTGATGCAGCAGCATGCAACTAATAACGTAACGCTACACTATAATGTACGCCTCGAGCGAGAGTGCGTATCGAGTTTGTTGATTTGGCTTTTTGTATTTTACGGATAAGTACTGCGTAGAGATATACTCGTAAAATATTCTCTCTGTGTCTGTGGGTTAAATTCTATAAAAGTTTTAAGATTCTGTACTATATTTGGAGGACTGTTTTACTATAAATATCCACTTTGTTAGAAAAGTTCCACAGCAAATATGTCTTTTTCCAAGGCCTGCCGGGCCTGCGGGTTGTTCGAAAGAGATACCGTGGCCCTGGTACATAAAAGGCCTATGACGGAACACGACGGTTTTTAGTCAGTAAGAGTCTGACACTCCCTCACCGCTGCTAACCCACAGCGGGAGGGGTCATTTGATGATTTTTGACGTCGGAAAAAAAAGAAATGCTCTTTTTTACGAAAGAACTTTGAGTTATAGCTATAAGAATAGAACATGACATCCTTGCCTATGTAAGTAATATGTTTCTAAACAGACACAATTTAACAACGAATAACCAAAAAACTCATGTAACCTACGCCTTAAAACCAGTGTAACCATCAGCTAACAGTCGGACAGCTTTCAGGAAGCAATCATGCATACAAACTCACTAACCACACGAAACCCAAACCCGACGGAACTTTACTCAACTTGCTTACGTCACTGCCCGTGTACAAACGAAGTACAACAAAACTCAAAGTAGACTTTACGTCGTTAGATATAGAGTTGTAATTTGTTTGTGAAGGTGTCGTGTTAGTATTTTCTCTGTAATGTATTTAGAAGGGACACTGCAGCTTGCTGTTTCCGGGAGTGTGTGAATACTGTCACCTTGCCGACTAGTTACTATGGTGATCAACGAACTTTGTGTTGTTAGTTTTTTAACGATTTCATGCAATTATGTGTACATCTGCTTGAGGGTGTACAAATCTATGGTGGTTAATTTCATGCTGCATCTAATTGTAGCGTGTCATATGATTTTATAGAACATGAAGTAGTTTTGTCTATTTAAAAAATATATATCATTGAACGACATATCTAGGTAATAATCGGTATATCTTAATCTACATTATGTTGGTGGTATGTACGTTAGTAGCATATTGAACGTTATAAACATTCAACAGGCTGGGCAAAAAATCAACCTCAAAGAACTTTGTTATGTCATCAGCTTTTGAAGAGGTTAATTGATTAGAAAACGTGATAATATGCAGTGGCGGATTTACCAATAGGCCAAGTAGGCCAGTGCCTAGAGCGGCAGATTTAGAGGGGCGGCAAAATTAGCAATTTTTTTTACAGGTTTTTTTTATAATTGAGTATATGAGTACACAATCCATATATAAATAGACGATTAATAAACGCAAAATTAATAAACTGTAATATACATATACTTATACTCCATTCAAAATAACATTAGAAATTTAAGTAAACCTTTTTTACTGTTTGTTCAACCGATTTTGACTTCTATTGCGATAGTAGTATGATTAATGGCGGCTGCAGCAAATACTTGGTATTGTAACCACTATTTTGCTTTCAACTCCGTTCTTTTGTCTACGGAATAGAAGTCAAAATCGGTTGAACAAACAGTAAAAAAGGTTTACTTAAATTTCTAATTTTATTTTAAATGGAGTATAGGTACTTACGTGATCATGAATTTTTAAATATTCTAATAGCGTTTCAATAAAAATAAAATAAAAAATCCGCTCGCTTCGCTCGCGGTTTCGCGGCTTTTCTCATCATTCCTGGTTTGTTCTGCGCTCTTTGAGTAAAAGTTAAAGCACTGAAGTAGTAAAAACAACTGACGCGTGGAGGACTTTTGTGTCCAAAACTCGAAAAATTTCGCGCTCGCTGCGCTCTCAGCTTTTTCACTTTACACTGGTTTTTTTCAAACTTCTGTGAGTATTTTTGTGTTCCAAGACTCAAAAAATTTCGCGCTCGCTGCGCTCGCGCCTTTCACTTGACAGTGGCTATTTTCTAATTTCTTTAGGTAGGTATTATTGCGTCCCAAACATCAAAAATTTCGCGCTCGCTACGCTCGCGGCTTCTTCTCTTTGCAGTGCTTTTTTTCCACTCTTGTTTGGGTAGATATTTTTGTGTACCAAAACTAAAAAAAAATTCGCGCTCGCTTCGCTCGCGACTTTTTCACTTTACAAAATTATTGAGTTTTGGAACAGAAAAGTATTTACATTTGTCGTTTTTCTTTTGGGGGGCTGCACAATAGGTAGTCCGCCGCTACATCATAGCACCCGAACGAATGAACCGATTTCAATTTAGTTTTTTTTTAGTGTATGATGAAAATCGATTGAGCCGTTTAAAAGTTACAGAGGTTTTACGCTTCAAAGTCGCTGTCATATAAACTTGTTAACATTAAACTCTTCGGTACATACATAGAGGCTTGCAAAAATAATCTAGTAACTGACAGAAATATCATTAAGTTCACAATCATTAGAGGCGGCAAAAATTGAATGGCCTACTAGCGGCAAGTTTGTAAATCCGCCACTGATAATATGATAACTAATCCGTTACAATAGCTATCATTGTATAACTTTCGTAAAAATTCACAACAAAATAGCTCCGATAACTCAGAGCAAACAATTTTCCAATACCATGACATTAATGCAGTGAGACATTTGAAGAAATAGGTGCACCACAAATAGCGGGCTATTCAGGAATTCCTTGAATCACGGCACGTAATGATGCATTGGAGTGCAGGGTAAATGTCACGGCGCGAGACAGTAACGAGTAATCATATCATATTGCATGCATATCGGAAATACTGGGCTTTGTACAGGGACAAATTTGAGAAATGAGCTTCGTTTAGTTAGAATATCTGAAAAGCCTTGAGCTAAAGGTACTAAAAACACAAGTACTTATAGGTACTTGCTTGTTCTTTATTTGTGTAATCTGTTCTGTCTGTTTTTTATTTGTCTTTGTAATTGGTATCTTATCCAAAATTGTCTTTTTCTTGATATTTGGAAAATTTTGTTCTCACAGAACTCCCGTGAAGTATTGATTATGTTAATTTTTCAATGCTGGATAAAAATTGCCCAGTTGGTTAGTCAAATCCATACATAAGCTAATCCTTCTCTCAAACTTTTTTTTCAATGCGCCTTAAACAGTTATTAGTTTTAGTTATAATGAAAGCTAGAAGTAAATCTAAGTTCGTGCCTGTTTCAAACCCGCCTTAGCCAGTGGGAAGTGTACAAGTGTGTGTATAAAGCTAGGTACACATCGTATAGACGCAGGCTACACGGCAGTCGTGCTTCCGGACAGTGTACACAATCTTACTTTTATCTGACCACTATTTGTACGGTGAATATGATTTAGATAAATTGCGGAAAAATAGGGTTAATTGTAACTTTAAATTGTAAGTTAGTGTGTAGTTATTATTGCTTGCTTAGAATTTATATATCCTGTGTGTTGTTTTGTAGTTTTAATGCTGTATAAGGCATTTTATTTCATACTATTGTTTGGTCCAAAATAGTACCTACTAACTACTAAACTAAACAATACCTTTCCTTTAGTAGGTATTGTTTTGGTAATATAAAATACTTATTATTTGCAATCATGCAATGAAGCTATGCCTACTGAATAGAGATGAGAAATGTCTCCTTTAAAGTTAATACATATGCACCCCAGTCGCAAGTCACGGGGGATTTGTGGCTAATAGCTTCTGGCCGGTACACTCAACAGATTTATAGGGACATTTTTTCAATGTTCTCAAAGCTATTGTAAGATAGTAAAACCTTTAGCGATCTCCATCGTCCATTTCTTGCTTTTGACATTTCGTTTTATCTTTGATAGTTCGAAGAATATTTATTTACGTTGTTCTTTGATCAAAGCTTAAGTTGGAAGTAATGGAAAATGCATTTCCGAGCACAATGTTTGTGAGTGTCATCTGCTGTGAATCTCTTGAGGAAATAAGGCAACATTTTGTAGAAGTGTACCTACATTTAGACATCAGATCAGGCTAGAATAAATGTTAATTGAATAATGTGGTTTTAAGACATAAAATGAAATGCATCTATCTCGTAGTTTCACATTTTAAAGACTGTTGTGTTACAAACTCCTTCCTTTTTGAATTGGACTCTGTGCAATTTTATGTGGGTACCAATGTTTTCCAACATTATCGTATTGCACATAAATGTTTTAATGTTTAAACAAAAAAGTGGACATCAATGTCTCTCAATACAAACGCCCCACTGATTGCTATCAAACATTTTTGATAGTTCCATTACAAACAGATGTTCGGTTTCTATTAATCGCTAAATTAATCTATGGAACTTTTTATGTGGTGAGAGAAATAATAGTCATTAATAGCGCCACGGAACAAAATATATCGACATTATTCGATTAAATCCTTGATTAGATAGTGGTGGAGAAAAAACATATGTTTTGGACGTAGAAAATTGTGGGATTGAAACATATTAGTAGAATAGCACCTTGTTTTTACTTTTATTTGCCTGCAAATGTCTATAAAAAGACTTGTTATCTTAGAAATTATATTGTGCCTAGTATTACACCGTCCTTTCTTCCGGTAGTTTTGGTTTCGTTTCGGTTTGGCAGAAGTGAACCATTGACATGTGTAGCAACGAGAAGCAAGAGATAGTCGGACACCTTTACCCACTACCAACCAATATAGTTCTACAATTAAAAAAATATATCAAGCCCAAACTATAAATTACCAATATCACAGTAAAATGGACACACAAAATCCCCGTCTCACATGTACATATTTCAGTAACAATGTTGACTAATTATATATGGAATGTCACAGGTTATTAGCTCACGTGCGTCGGCCGGGAAAATGGCGGGTCCCCTACATACCAGGTCCCGTTTGGGCGCCAACAATTATGTCCAACAATTTTGCTCTGTTGAAAACGGCGACGTAATTATATCACTTTGTTGTGGAGTTTCTGGTTAGTGTGTTATTAAGTATTTTTTGGTGACAGATTGGACTTTTAATTTGTGTTATTGAAAAATAGGTTTGGTGTTTGTGTAGGTAGTGTTAAACAGTGAACTATGTATTCTCTGTTGTTGAGTTTTGTATTGACCTGTAAAACCTACATGCAATGGAGTATAAAGCATTAAAATAAAAGATCCGTAGCCATATAGATAATAATGAATTACTTGTAAGTTGGGCGTTACATTATTTATTTAATTATAAACAAAAACGTTAATAAGCCTGTTTCTCAGAAATCGGTGCTAACGTGAATATCTCGATACATTTTGTTCTTCTTTCATGTAATAAAAAATATGAATATAAAGGCTATTTAGGTAGCTAGTTACCTACACTGTGCATTAGAATTCATTGGATAGTGCCAGTGAACCTCAACTAGCATTGACAAATAAAACACATTAACAGCACATTATCAAATTGCTATCAGTCCATATGACAAAATTCGTCACCCTCCCCAGATTTGCTTACATTTTTAAACGTAGGTACTACTTACAAGTATTATTACTAAAAAGCCCAAACCTTTCAACCCATTGTTACCCAGAGCAGGACAAAATTTAAGGGTCCGCGTACATTATTAGTATTATTACGGCATAAGGCGGTGTCCACGCGAGCGACACGGCACGCGCGCGCGCAGATTTATCAGCGTCGTAATTAAAAGGCGGCGCATTACCGAATTAATGCGGCGGGTGCGTGGCGCGAGTCGCAGCTGTCGTGCCGTGTGTACCGCGCCTAATGGAGTTGATACTTGAGTGTATAAGGTTTTGGTAGTCTTGAAATTAGTGACTTCTAGATTCATTTGAAATGAATGAAGGTACTTATTGTAGTAGTTTTTTTTTTAATTTGCATTGGAATTGCGTGTTCTTTTTCCTTATGATGGTAGTGAGCTACAAATATTTTGACACTTCAGGCTAGTAATAAAAAATACAGTTGTATTGCAAATTGCTGTGTCTTAGTATTAGAGAGATTTTCGTCTTGTATTAAGTAAAACTAAAGTTGAAGCCTGAAATAGAACAAAAATAATGTCCAAATATCTCAATCAACCAACCACCCAAGTATCAAATCCACTACTCCTATGTAACTCGCGTGACGTATCGTGATTGTCTAAACGCCGACAGATGTGTGCCGGAATGTAATTGTTTGTTCGTAACTTTACGAACGGTGTACATTTTATATCATTCGGCAAGCACCCTAATGTCGGGGATTCATTCACCTCGTCAGATGTTCAATGGGGTGCTATGGGGCAGGAAGTGTGTGGTTTTTTGCGGAGAAAGTTTGGATTTTTTGTAGCAATATGATTTAGTGTTTAACGGCAACTGTTTCTATTGATGTCGTATTTTTATTGGGATTATTGTTTTTTTTGGGATCGTTTCCAATATTTTATTTATTCAATAGATAGCTACTATTCAATAATTTGATAGCTGTATCAGCTAGTTCAGTAAAGTTGTATGATCGTAGTTTCTACATAAGTACATTTTTTGATCGAGTAGAACATGATAGAGATCGCTATAGGTGATGATTGGCCAATACAATATCTACACTACAAAATTCTTAAAGAAAAAACTTTTACCAAGACTACGAAACATCCCCATTTATCTTGTAATTAAACCTAACAACAGCGTGTCTTAATTACAATGTAGCTTTAAGTTCGCCAGCCGGGCAGAGTTGGTCCAAGAGGGAAGTCCTTCAAACTCTGCCAAGATCCGCCTCGACCGACACTCGACTACACTAGACACGATCAGTTACAACAACTTTTATTAAAATACCGTAAACTGTGTGTAGCGAAACTGTGGATATAAGTTATTTTGTAAGATAGTAGGACGTGTTTTACTATGTTTTATAATCGGAATCTTTCAACTCTTGTAAACTCCATACCTACTGGAATTGATTCAATTCTTTCAATTACTCAAAAATCTAATGATTTGATGAACACGGAAGACGCTGGATGCAGATCGCCTCCAACAGGTATCTGTGGACTAGTCCTAGGTATCTATGGTTCAGCAGTGGACGTCCCACGGCTGAGATGATGATGATGATGAACACATTCACTATTCCACGTAAATATGATAAAACTAAAATCATAATTGAATCAAGGATAGCTTCTTATAAGAGGATACAATGTCTTACGGTTTTATAATGCTTTCAAGAAATTATTTACACTACAAATATATCCTGAAAATGCGTAGATATGGGGTAACATGTAAAAATCAAAAACACAACATTCACCACGTCATGCGTGTAAATTCATTGTAAAATTGGCCGCGGTGTGTTACGGCACATGCCAGCTGCATGTCTAATTATGATAATGGACTAATTTCCAATGCTTCCGGACTGTTCCCAGTGCCGGCCAAATCATATGTATCGGTAATAGATCTCACATGTTTGCTGTAAATATCACCAGATACATATGGTAAACACACTCGTTATAAGCGTGGCGTATTAAATTATTATTTTTGGGACTGTAGAAATTTTGTAAACCTTCCAATTCATTCTTGCTTACTTAGTAACAAGGCAAATAGAATTTTAGTAGGGGGTGCCCAAAGTTGAATGTATGTTATTTTGGGAATTCTGCATGTCGATTCTATAAAATATCACAACTCACTTCGACATCACTCTCACTTCGACTTCGATCTAAAGGTAGAATTCCGTGGACGCGACAATAGTCAACCTATGAAAATGTATGGCACCGTTGCCGAGGCCCGTGACAGTCGCGCGCGGCCGACGAATTTCGTAAGCTGCTCGCGGCATTGTCAACAATTTAATTCTGGTTTTACTAAAATTCTATAGATGTTATTAAGCGCTAGACCATGTTGAGAAGCGTACGGCCGCGAGCGGCTCACGAAATTCGTCGTCCGCGCGCGACTGTCGCGGCCCTCGGCAGCGGTGCCATACATTTTCATAGGTTGACTTTTGTCGCGCGCGGCTGCGACAATCGCGACCCACGGAATTCTACCTTAAAGTTTCGTGATTGACATTGTCAAACTACACTAGCGCTTCACTATCGAGCGTGTTGACAAGTTGAACTAAATTAAAGTCGAGATTTTGACAGATCTGCCAAAATCTGTCTATCTATAGGGGAGGTAGGGGACAGATGGGCAGTTGGGAGACATGATGAAATCAGAATAAAAGGGGGGTCCTTTTATTCTGATTTGATCATAGTTTTTTTTTATTGGGTAGTTTACGTTACCGACTGGTAACGGTGTTCATCCATAGACTATCTGTCATTTCTGTGAGTTGTCAAGAACAAACACTCGTAAAAGTACTTAAATATTTTGTTGCGGTTTCGGATCGTTATAAAGAGAAAACTAATGAAAGGTATGTGTATTTTCTATTATTAATGATTGATTGTCACAATCTCCAGTTACGGTTATAGTAAGTCGATGCAATCCACACCTATTATACCTGTAGAAGAGGTACTACAGCAATAGTTTATGGGCCCCACGTTTTTATTTTAGTCTAATATGACCGGGACCACCGTAGGTTGACAGGTAAGTAACTATTTTTTATTTTCTAGTTTTCAGTGCACATAAGATAAAACCGTTTTAGTTAAGTTTTTTTACCGATTTTTTTTTATAAACTAAGTTAAAAGTGTCCAATGCTCCCTATGGTAGGGAGGCTTGGACATACCATGTAATGTATAATTTGTACATTTTTGTTCTTCTTCTTCAGTGAAAATTTGTGAGGTTATAAATCTGCGCTAAAAATCCTTTATAGAATCTTGTTTCAGGTACCGTTGCCAACTTGATCTAGGGACTCCATATTTATCAGCTGTTAATTTTATTTTTTAACCTTTTGATACCTCTTGTATTGCTCGTTATATTAAATCTTTAAGAATTTCCCGTCGCAAACCATTCTTTTTAACCCCCGACGCAAAAACGACGGGGTGTTATAAGTTTGACGTGTCTGTGTGTGTGTGTGTGTATGTGGCATCGTAGCTCCCAAACGGATGATCCGATTGTAATGCGGTTTTTTTTGTTTAAAAGGAATGTCATTCGGGGGTGTTCTTAGCTATGTTTGGTGGAAATCGGTTCAGGTCTTCAAGGTTATCAGCTCGTTTGTTAGGTGTGATAGGAATGTTACACGCTCAGTTTACTTGCAAGCATATGTGGGATCTAAAATTTGAAATACTAATGTCTTCTGGAACCACTGAGCTGGTCTGCTGTTAGGACACGAAGATAGGAGACGTAATCCTGAACTGCCTTTTAGTAAACCCATCGAGTTTGGGCTCGTTTAATTTGTCTTGACTAGTTTTCTTCATGTTTCTAATTGACGAGAACCTAATGCTGGAAATGGGATGTGGCGGATGAAACCCTAGAATGATATATAACCCTGGATCAACAAAGGTCCATCTTTATTGTTTCTCAATCTGTGCAATTCTCCCAGAGCCAGTTTGTCATGAGGATTGTTAAACAGCTTCCTTTGGCTGAGATCGCATATAGCGAACCCATCATAAAAAGAAGGAAAAATTAAGGAGCTCCTTTAAAAAACCATGAAATAAAATAAAATTATAAATTTAAAAAAACCCCCGACCCATAAAAGTACGCAATTATTATGACAAAATGTTATAAACGATAAACCCTATAAAAAGCAAAAAGTAACTTTAAACACTACGTAACTACCGACTAAAGCATGTCAGACTAAACAAAATTTTGACGTGTCGACGGTTTTATTGAAACCGTTTAAATATCTCGTAATGTTGAAACTGATTGTAATTTTTAGGATAGCTCTTTGATTTTATCTAGCCAAACATAAGAAATGGCAATAAAAGTTGATTATCTGTAAAATCTGAATTTTTTATGCAATTAATGTGAAAAAGTGCCCATCCCTCCCCTACCTCCCCTAAAGTATGAAATGACATTACGAATCGAAGTGAAATGCGAGTTGTTGATCGAATTTTATAGAATCGCAGGACTGAACTCAGAGCCGAATTCTGAACTTATTTAATCAAATTATGTGGCCAAAATGCCATCCAATCCAGAATACGAAAATTCCAAATTAAGTTACGCCGAACAAATTAATATACGAACTTCGTTAATATTTATTCATTATAAGTAGTCATTATCTAAGTGTTTATTAAAGTGTGAAAACCTTGACACCCACAGCGTGTGTCAGAATTAAACAGGTGTCCTGTGAATTACTTGCCAAAGAACTAACGTTCAAGACATACTGGAAGGACTAAAGTTGACAGAGACAGTTAATTACACTTATTGCTTGTTTTATTTACCTTTTACTAATATTTATACATTATCACACAAGCTTGTTATCTTCCTAAAAAGAAGTATGTAATCTGACCAAGAAAAAGTTTATATTGCTTTAAGGTGTCGTGTCTTAAGACATCATCAAAATATTTCAACTTTGACAAGTGATTTCCAATAAAATGGTTTCATTTAATGTATTGCACTCAATACTAGTAAAACTATTATTTAAAAATTTCAGACTACAGTAAAAATTAAAGTCTAGAAACATCTTAATATATTCTCAAATCATACACCTCGCATCAAGCAAGCGGACCCAACATTTACACGCACATTGCACCATCCAGCCTACATACACACATGTGTCTCAAGCAAGTGGCATTGATACCGCTCCCCTCAAGAAGCAGGTCAAGGCGATGCAACCTGTTGCACCCTACACCATTACCGAGGAATTAGGGGAGCTCCTTACTACTTGATTTATGAGCTCAAGATAATACTTTACAAGTTCATAGCTTGTGAAGCAGATTATGACTGATTGTGATGGGTTCTTGAAGGAGTTGTGTCAACTTTTTTTTTTGTTTTCGGTGTTTGAATGTGTAACTTATTGAGTAGTTAAATGTCTTGATTGCCTATGATGGAAAATATTATACTTTTTTACATTTGTCCATTTTGGGTGCACAATACATTCAATTAATGAATACTATACCTAGCATTTATATTTCTGTAGACATATTAAAACTTAAGTAGGTAAATAGTATAATTCATAGTGTTTTAATTGAGTATTGGAAAGTTTAAAATGAGAGCATTTCAGTCAGTCTGTCTATAGTCACTTTATAGTCAGTCACTCGACTGCAAGAAGACCTCTCAAAACGTGATTAAACCCAACCGATTTCCATTTACATACCCTTACATAGTCGTATATTTTATAAGTGAACAGCGTTGCGATTATTATTGAAGTGTACGAAATGGATGGCATTGTACTGAATGGCAGAAACTATAGTGGTGGAGAGCCCGCATTTCGCTCGGTCGGCTGGGTGCTGATAAGTATGGTGGCTCTACAATGGCGATAGTAGTCGTGTAGCTAGTAGTGTGTTATGGTAGGTAAGATGCTCTATTTTAACGGTTAAATAAAAAAAAATATTAACATCTGAATCGAGAACCTCCCGCTTTTGGAGAAGTCAGTTAAAAATAGTAGGTTCTCACTTTAAAGGTAAGTTATTAAGGTAATGTGAGGTATTTTTCACACGAAGCATGCCTTAATTATGTGATGGGATAAATCAAATGGTTTTATGGTCATAAATTAGCTCCTTAGATCTAGATTAATTGCTTAATTAAATATTTAAACGGTTAATGTACATAATTTTCAGATATCAAAGTTCAGAATTGTCTCTACGTTCATTGAGGAGTACAACAGCAATGTTCCTGTTGCTTTCGTAGCATTTATAAATTAAAATAAAATCCAACATTACTACCTGACAACAACCCAGACAACTTTTAACTTACCTTTACCTTTTCTCCACAAAAAAAAAAATAAAAAAAATAATGTACGCACAATGCAGAGCATACATCGTTTCCATTGTCACTCCACCAAGCTACACCTGCCCGTATCACGGCGCATGCGCGGGCTCGCAGCTGCTCAAACATGCGCGAGCGACCTTTCAACCCGAGACCAGACTTTAAGGTAACCAGTTCCTTTTTGTAAAGGATAATGGGACTTTGGATCCATTTGGTATTTTTTTTGAGGATTTTGGAGGTCAGATGTAGCATCGTTTTGTATAAGAGGTGGGTTTTGTTTGCAAAATTGAATTGGTTGTGTTGTTGTTACCTAAATAGTACGCGGACCAGAAATTATACAATCTTAATATTGAACCTTAGCCAAAGGTTTGAGTGACAAGTGAAAGCTATTAAGTAGAAAGTAAAATAATCGAGATTAAATTATGCTTTGAATATAATTAGAAACTATTTTTATTTATTATACATTTAATGATCACCTACATTCACATATTACGTTATTTATACACTTTAATTTTTAACAAATTATTTACACCTATAATCTAAAATGGCATCAAAAAACTCCACCTCATCGCTGCCCATCGGGAGTGTATCCAAGAGGCTGACAGCATTGCCACGTTGGACTTTGGTCACATGAAGTGTCAGCAAGTCGCCTATTTACCTTTATTTACCTCAAAGTCTAGGCACGGTTAAAAAAAAGCTTCTTACGTAGAGATTTCTATTGTGAAAAAGGCAGTCATACTCAGGTACAAATAGGATAGATCTACTTCCTATACAGTCACATTTGTCGTCACCACATAAAGCATTTGACATATTTATTTCCTGGCAAAATCTAACGACCTATTTCAGAAAAAAATATGGAACAAGTAATGGCGTTTAATAGAAAAAAAACTTGTGCTCACTATAGAAGCAGATAGGTGTTCTGCACTCCCCTTCAAGAGAAACCGTTCACCGAAAAATACAATAAAATAATCCCGTGCTTTGTACTTCGGCTTTGTAGGGTTAGTAGAAAAACTGAAAAAATATATGTGCATCTATATTTTACTTTCTGTAAGCAAGCAACGATTTGATCCTCACAAATAATAAGTATTTATCTCTAAGAAAAACGTATCGTATTCAGTATGTCTATAGGTAATTAGGTAATAGGGTTCAACATATGGCATGTAACTTACTGCCACGTGCCAGTCTCATACACCTTCAATTTGATATACCTAGAGCTTATTACTGGACTGTGTCAGCTAATGTTACCATGAACTCAATTGAAAAAATGTACCACCTGTATAACATATGGCATGCTAATATAGAATCGAGTATTGAGTACTTATTCAAAACATAGGTCATACAGGTCACACAGGTAAACAGTCTAAAAATAATAAATGCTGGCTGTTTGTGCTGTCGGTCGCAAGGTGCGCGTGTTCGACGCGTGTGGCGCGTGGCGGGCGCGTGCGCCGGCGCAGCGGAGCTCCGCGCTCTTGCACTGTCATACCCGATGCTTACACAGCTTTTTATTCTCTCTTTTTTTCTCGCCAATCGACCAAAGAGTCCGTAAATTACTCCACTATTATGCCAGATTATAGACGGAGGGGACAAAGAATGCATCCATTCATGTTTACATGAAATATTTTTATTTTTTATGATCATGGCTGAATACGGATTTGCTTAATGAGCTTTATTTTTATGGTGATTCCTAAACGTGGTTTTTTGTGGGAATGTAATATTATTTCTTGTTTTCTTTTATCTGTAAAAACCAGATCAAATCTCGGTGTATATTCATTGCGAAAATTGCACGCGTTCTGTCTGAGCCACGTTTTCGATGATACCAACCCCAAAACATATCACATCAATTTAACCGCTTTTTACACACGCATCGATCGATTGTTTTACCTCCAATATTTTTAGGCTATTGTTTACCTCTACAACGGCAAGTCCCCTTACCCCAATACATATGTAGGTATGCGTGTGTGTGCGTATGTCAGTAACAATCAGTTGATTAAATCCTGCGCACACCTGCGGGATGGCCCGGCACGGGGCAAGAGGGTGCGTTGCCCCGACAACCAGCATTTTGATAAACAAGTTTGAATTTAACGAACATTGTCCAAGGGGTTAATCAGGGTATGCTGTTCATAGTTGTAAAGCTTAATGCATCTGTGAAGTGCAATTTGACATGACTGATTGAATGGAATTCATCACGATACTCCCCTAATCCAAAGATATGTGATGCATGCGTAAAGAACTTTAAGATTAAAGTGACTTAAAATATGCGTAAGCTCTTATGTTTCCAGCCACTATACTGTTTAAGTTCTTTACTTTATTATGGAAATAAAATTTCTTATACTTCCAGATAATGTGAGATGCCGCTTATGTTAGAGCGATAAATAAACGACACCAACATAAGAACGCAAAGTTCTTGAGCTGCATTTGAATTTATGTTGTTGATGGTAAGATACTTGTGATCATCAAAAAACTTGATGATTTTCTGAAGCATGTGATTCTTCATAAAATTCTCGTTCAGCGTTCGTCAAATAGGACTTTACCTTACAAATGAGTGCTTTAAAAGTGATAGGAAATATAATGTTCGTCAATATTTGAGTCATCCGATATCCGGCGCGTCGGCGTCGTCCGCATACAATGTGTATCATCATTCCACCGTTATTTTATTGCAGTGGAGTAATGTATGGCTCATATGTTTGCTCTCACACGCACGCCACCCCAACTTTGTCCATCGCACAATAGTTGTGACTACAATGGTGTTGCGCGCGCATCTGTCACAGGCTCGTCTCTGATTGGTCGCTGCAGGGCGGCGTGCGCGCACCCTACGCACTGATTTCCACGCTTCTGTCCGAATCAATACCGAAATTCGATATAACGGTTAAAGTACGGCTTTATCGCAATGTTGTGAGATAGAATGTGCTTTGGCATTAATCCTTTCATAGTTCTGCAGGACAATTGGTTGCGAAAATAATTTATTCTATCCAAACCCTATACAAAAGATTCGCATATTATTCTTCGAACAGAAACAGAAATGCTTAATGCTTACGATTTCTCTCTGCATGATATTTTTTCAAATTGAACACCACATACTTCAACATAGAATAGCGAAAGTTATAGCTTGATATTATACGTTAGTTAAATGTTTGATATTCCCAGGGCCATTCAATCTAACTTAACACCCACTTCGCTTTGAATTTTCTATGACCTGAAAAGCCTAACAAAGACCTTAAAAAGCGAATGGTCCTTATGCTCGTATAAACAAAGCTTGGCCAGCTCGTGGGAACAAACTGATGGCAGTCGGAAGGATGTGTACACGGTTCGAGTGTGACGTCACAGCACACCTTTTGTAATTGTTTCCCTTTTTTTCTAAATGGGGATGTAATGAGGTTTTCGTTGTGGGAACTCGCTGCTTGATAGTCTAGGCGTCTAGGGTACTTGATGGTCATTCAGTGTTGCACTGTTTGCGTTGCTGTTGTTACAGGTTGAAGATGTGTGGGGTGCTTCGTGATGCTTGATATGCAGAACTGTGAAATATGATAATATTATAAACGTAATTAAGCCGCTGATGGATGATTCTTTCTAACATATAATGTCACAGCCGGGCAAAGATGAGGTGAGCAGCAAAGAATGAAATAAAAGCTTATATGAACTCTTCGAAACTTCTTTGTGAACTTCAAAACCATTTTCGCCTTGGTATTCCAAATTTTAATACGCAGTTCAATCAAGACACTGAGTATTACAGCAGTCAGTAAATCCATATCTATTATTTGCAGCATGTTCATAATATTGTAACCTACAGTATAAGTTTAGTTCGTTCTATATCTCCAACAACTTTCAGTAGATACTAAGATTAATTTTCGTGTGAACTCCCAATTTTGTTTCAACAAAAAATTTATTATAGATCCGTCACCTAATTATAGTAGAGGCAGGTACCTTTTCCCACAGAAATGTTTGTGTGAAAATATGCATGCTGTTAACTCATCACGAGAGGAATTGTCATGGTGATACACATGTGATAGTTACACGTTTGTAGGGTTCGATCAATTGGCGTAACGGATTACCTGTGTTTCCCATAACGAGAGGAGTAGTGTTCTCACACTAATTTAGTTGGACGAGGTGTGAATGGGAAATAAAATACAGTGGCTTATCAAAAGCTTTTAATTCTAAATAAACTTCTAAACAAGTTTTCGTATGTTGACAAGACACACTCTAGACTAGATCTTCTGAAGACTGGATGTAAACACTGGACCAAAAAATTTGAATCTTGGTACTATGCAGGAAATCATGTCTGTCAAAATATGTGCCAAATTAACTAAAATGGTTCACTTTTGTGACCACAAAAATGATCCACAAAAAATCAATAAAAAAAACGAGTATGAAGTACTTACAATGTTATCGATATCGGCAAGTACTATTCAATTACACGTCCAGCCGTCGGTAAGCGACACCGGTAGCATAGGATGCGCGCGCGCAGGCTTCCGGCGCGTGCGTGAGTAGGGCTTCACAGTTCCGCTGTCACCACCAACTTAATACAAACCAAATCACACAAAAGTCAACCTTATTCTCAACGCCTGAAGGTTGAATACAGGTGTATTTTGTAAGTTGGTTCCGCTGCTACCACCAACATGCAACCAACAAAATCACGCAAAAATCAACCTTATTTTTAACACATGAAGGTGGTGTACAGGTGTGTTGTATAAGTTGGTGTAAATAGTTTAATTAGGTCGAAGCTGCTCAGGCTAAGCCGGACACTTGAAGGGGATTTGAGTACTATCTAGTACGGCATGTGTGAGGACAATGGCATGTCTAGTGGTTGTAACTTTGTACAGTTTTCCTACATTATAACATTTTGTTAATCCTCGATATCCTTTAAATGGAGATCTTTAAATACGAGCATTCAGTCATTTCCATGTTGAATTTATTGTTTTCAAATATATCGCACAGGCTTCTTCCACCCATCGAATTCAAAACAACGATTACCTTCACATTTTGTGTTAGTAGGTAGGTACATAACTAACGTGGTATGTGAAACTTTCAAAAAACGTATTTATTAATAATACAAATGACTTGAGTAATCACTTCTCATTAAAGTGTATTTATTTCTAATACTGCAATCAAAACAAAGCTGTCCGCAACTTCGAAGCTCAAATCTCTTCAAGCTTGGACACACAAACATACTAACATACGCCAGTCAAAATCTCCTCTCAGACAATCATCCTATATGCAAATACGTACATAGGTATATCCATATCCAAATACGTAGGTACCTACATAACAGCAAACACCATACCAGGCTCCCCGAATCAAATAAACATGTCTGCTGTAAAACAAAAGCCTGCCAAACTAGCGACTGCATTCACAGCTCTCAACAATTGCACTGATTACACACAGTGTACCACGTTAATTGAATTCTCAAGACTCATGATTCAATTACATTCAATTATTTTCTCTGAGCCTGGGCGGCGGTGGGCGGGGCGCCCGCGGATTGGGCGGTGCGTTAGGGCGGGCGGGCCGTAGAACCGCCCTACAAAACATATCTCTGTGTCTCCTTTTACGCTTAAATTTTGTTTTCGGATGCGATTATTAAGTTCATTATGCAATTCATTATAACTGCTAATAGGGGATAAAAAGCCTGGCAAGTAGAAAGAGATTTAAATCATATTCACTTTTTGTTCAATATAATTATTTAATAAGTAATCATTATTTTTTGTTCATTAACTATTTAAAGTATGATCCAAAAGTGCCTTACATTTGGCAGATATCGTTCTCGCCATTCTATAAATTGGCATGTTTTTTTTTTAATGAAAAGACAATTGGTTGATTATCTAACTATGTAACAAAATGTAGAAACAACCTTGAATTTTGTCAAGTTCATGACAACATTGAAATGACTACTATTGAAACAACCTCGAAAGAACGATGCCTAATAAAATTAACTTCTTATTTTAATGGCAATCTCTAATCCTGCATTTAAACATATCATGCTTTTAATTTTTTACTCCTTATTATTCCTACTCACCTGTACTGTGAAAAACTACTGGAATACTATAAATGAAGCTATAATATTGTGGATTAAATCTGAAATCATCCTTATCAATCACCATACCAACCTTTGGCAATTCGATCTTCAATCTAAACCGCATAACGAAAACCTTACCTCTTGTTTTCAAGCAGCGACTATCTTTTACCCCTTTACATTTTAATTCAACCATCTGCAAGTATGATTATTTCGAGTTCAAAGTGAGAAGTATCGAGGTACCTCCGACATGGGGGTCTTATCTACAATCGTTTACAAGGCGAAGGTTTAAAAAACCCCAAGTAGACACTTGTGGCGCGTGCATGGGGGCACAGACGGTTCCGGGTGCTTAGATAGTCCGTTGTTTTTACATACCGTGTTAGATAATTTACCTGTAAGTAGTATTTTTTTCACTTATAACTTTGTAATTAAATATACATAGTTTTTACAGTTTTAAAAATGATTTATATCAATAGCGTAATTTTTTTCTTTAAATACGTAAACATTTATTAACCTATCTAAAATCTACGTTGAAAAGCTCGCAAGGTACCCCAACTCCCACCACCAACAAAAAACTATTATTATTCCAATTTCGAATCAGGTATAAAGTAAAAATAAGTGTAGAGTACAATACAGCACCCTGTACGGGGGTAGCTCCGCACGTGGCAGGGCGCGCACCCTGCTGCAGCCAGCCAGTCCAGTCCCGACCGCCCCGCCGAGCGGACTGCCGCGCACCCCTAAATACACCACCGGCATATACAAACTTTGACTACGAACTCCTTTATTAAATCCAATTAGAAAAAAAAACTAGTTCCGAATTCAAGTTTTAAATTTTGACATCTTTCAAATCTGTCAGTAGATTCAAGTTCGGTTTTCAAAAGTTTTTTCTTTTTTTTGAAGTTTTTGTGTGCAGGGGTGTCGCCGGTGATTCAGAAGAGGACCAGGCTAAGGTATGAGTCACTTGCATTTAGTTTTCGCCATAGTAACGCCCTCCGCACGCACCTGCGTTTCGTTACGTACGGCCGTGATTGGCGTCTTGTTCTGATTTAATTGTTGTTTTGGGGTCAACAAAACGTCGAGTGATATTTTTGTTTATTTAAGTATATAAAGTACTAACTTAAGCGTTATCCTTTAATATATTGCCTTGTGCTTAAATGTTTTGTATCTCGACATCTCATTAATTATACTGCGACGGTGTTGTTATTATGCTCAATAAATCTTAAAATACGTTCAAAAATAAATGTATCATTTTAGTGTTGAGAACACTTTATTGGTTTTTTGTGTTGAGAATTACTGTATCCAACTCTTCGTAACTAATATTAATATTTTACGTAGCAAACAAAAAAAGTTTGTTCTTAGATATCTATACAACGTAAACTACGTAGCGTTTCTTATCACGAAGCCTAGCAGGCTGTAGACCTTGCTAAAGTTAGTAGAAGCCGGACACAGCCTCCCTAGTGTTGTAGCATATCATGTTATACCCTAGCCGTGATTAGATGCTACGTCGGCTACGAGATAGCGTAGCCGGCAACTTTACTATTTACGTTATTTAAAATATGTAAAAATAATTTTGTAATGTGTTCTATTATATGTTATTTAATACGATATTTTGGAAGATATAACGTATAGATATAGAGATAGTATAGAGTTTTGAGAGAACAGTTTACGAAAATAGGTTTGAACTGATTGAAAGGGCTTCATTATTTAAAAAAGAAAAGATGTTGCATACGATGCTTAACCGTAGCTGTCTTGAAGGATCCTTTTCGGTGAAATAGCTTAGAGGGGAAATTCAACCCCAAAATATTTCTGGTTTGTTATCTGATATTGGATAATCCGCAAAAAATTACATCGATAGGAGGCAAGACTTCAATGAATTAACTTGTAGCGCTGCGCGCTGGCTACATAGGTAAACGGAATATATTACAGCAGTAATTAAGGAGCAGCTAAAAAGTTTCTAAAGATTTTTTTATTGTCTTTTTAAAGATTTGAAAATACTTAGGAATTCTTTAATACATTTGAAGTAAATTATTACGTACAAAGCAATACATTGAAATAAAGCTAAGTAATTATTACTTAACTCTAGCTGTTATTTCATGCTTTATAATACCAAAACACACCAATTCACAGTAACGTGAATAATTAATAAAACAAATCAAAGACACCGACAATTTTCACGTTAACGAAACCGGTGTTACTATAAGGTGTTAATTACGTATAATTAGTGTTACACCTCGAGTGGCCGGCGGTGTGTCCACGCCTTAATGACCGGGAGGACGACATGCGGTGAAGTATTCAGTAACTATAGTGACGAGACAATTAATACTTCGTAGTTGACCGTATTATGGAGCGGAATAGCTAAGAAACAGCTGCATAGTTCGATTAATTGAAAGGCTAAGGAAACTTTGGTCTTTGGTCACATTGTCTTTGGGTGGGTGACCAGCTTGTTTTTTACGAGTTACGAAGCGTTTCGGAAGGCACGTTTCACGGGCTGCAGTCATTTGACCATCATTGGCAATAATAACGGGTATTCAGAGATCACAAGTTTTATAACTAATGGTAGCTGGGGTGAGGACGATAGGCGTCGCTCAATGTAAAATACTTGCACTCATCTGGATTCCAGTAGTCTGGAAGATGATCCCAACATAGTTTGTTTCCACGCATTGATGACCGGGAGTAAAGTATTCAGTAACGATAGTGACGAGACAATTAATACTCGTAGTTGAATGTACTATAAAAGCGGAGGAGCTCGTGGCTAAGTAACAGCTGCACGGTTCGATTTATTGTGAGATTGAGGGAACTTTGGTCTGTCTTTGGTTGGTTTGTGGATGGGTGGCGATCTAGGTACGCTTTTGTGGGTCCCGGCTGTCAGAAATCGGAACTCTAACAAGGAAGAGCAAAGAATCAATGCTTATTACAATAGTGGCTAAGTGCTACATAAGTTATAATTGTAATAAGTAGAATCCTGTGAAGGATGGTTGGATACCAGTGATTACTAAAAATAAATAGTGTAGTAAATTTTCATGTTTTTAATAATATTTCTTTCGTTGCGGCACTTAGTAAGACTCCGCACTCCAAACCAGGTAATTAGCTTCTTGATTGGAGTCCGAACATATTTGTTCTAGTGTTGTGGCTTCTTGTTTCTTTTACATTTACAGCAGTTTACTGAGAGAACAAATATCCCTAATAAGATTCTAATTCGTCACTGCGGAACAACTTTTGGCAATGTCAATGTGCGATTACTACCATATCTTTTACTGTTAACCCTTATCTATTTTTATTGCAATAATATATTGTATTCAATTTAACCAGCGGTAAAGTAAACCCCTTAAATAAACATATCATGTTTATGTTTCGAATGGTTTCCCTTCGATAGTTAACGGGGTTAGAATAGAACACGCGACCACTTGATCTACGGCCGACTTTTTATCTGTTGTGCTATCGCTACTTCAAATATTTCGGTATTATTATGAGAATTTGTGTTAATGGGTTTTATAAATGGATATTATAACACATTTGGTGACTTTTATGCCTTTGAGGTGTTTAAACGAAACCATAAATAATTAGATAGAAAATTATGTATTTTTTTAAACAAACAAAGTTTAATTTTTTTTTCGGTTAATATAACTAATTATAAAAATAACCAAAGGCTTGTTACAACAATTCTCTTCAACACTTATTCTTTATTTTAATTCCTTTTCATATTCCTATTCAAAACCTACCTAATCGAACCTTTGGTATCTTTGGTACCTACTGATTTCTACAAAAACGTCACAAAAGCCTTCAAACGGACAATCATTTCCAATCCATGAATATAAATTATATCAGTATCGGTTATATCAGTATATAGGCTTATATACATTTTATATAGCCGCTGATAAATATACCGCGCGCCCCGCCTCCGCAGCCGCCCTACCAAATTATTAAAACCGCCCAAAGCTACTGAAGCTTTACCACAAATGTACGTATTATATTCACTTTATAGCCGACCATTTTAATGTATTCTATATTCTCTTTGTTAACGTTTTAATTATCGTTACGCTGGAAATAGGTAACTTATCGATTCATGGAAGATAACTACTGGTTATTCATTGCATAGAGGTCTAGATATTTTTAGTTTGAGGACTAGATTGATTTGTGAATTGTTTATGTTCGAGACATTTCTTAACTTCAAGCTTTCAAATAAGGATTCATACGTCTAAATACTCGCTATTTGATTTTCATATTAAGTATTTCATCCTGATTCCCGTGCTTTGGTTACGATACTTAGTGAGCTGAGGAAAGCAAAAGTATCACTACACCTACTAATTAATCCGTGCCAACATTTAAATCTACAATTAAACCCCCTAATTTCACATCAACTAAAGAACAAACCTACTAAACTACAAACATCCGTTAACCACAACATATTCAGTACATTTGGTCCAACCAAACAATGAAACGTATCACAGGGGTAGAGCACCCTCGGCGTAGCGTGGGAGCGCGTTGACAGTAGTTAGTTAACGGTGGGTTCGCGACCCCTGATTGCGAAGTAGATGCGGATTACTGGGTAACTTCGCTTGTTACGTGTAATCTCGTGCAAATCTTCTGTCGGCAAATAAGTCACATTTTGTTTATATTGTAAGGGAGGTGGTGCGAAATTGCGTCAAAGTTTCAACTGTAATTGTTCAATTGAAAATTTCATTAGTGCTGTTATAACATGCAGTATTACAATTTATAATTATAAGTATAAGCGTGTTATTCGAATATGGAATGAATATATGTATGTGCGTTTCATCAAGCTATAACAAAACGACTATTAAATAAACTGGACCTTTGAATAAAATTTCACGTTCTATTAGAAGAATTGCATGAAAGCGAGTAGTAAAAATTATAACCAATAAAACATTCCTGGGCTGCGTGTGAAACCTGACGGAACTTACATGTTGTACTGCAATGTGCAGCTCAAAGTCACATTCAAATACTTCACATTGCATTCCTACAAAATGGCCTGCAATAAAACTAAACATTTTTCAGTAATTTTTATATTACTCTTCCTACAAACGCGATGTTAACCATACAAAGACTTTACGCTAGCATTTTTGAATCTACGGTCAAATAAATCCAAGTTCAATCATGAAATTGAACATCTATTTTCTAAAAGACCTTTCTCCTTGTCGTCGTCACAATCACTGGACCACTCGACCACAATTGAATCAACGCCTCGCCTTTTGTACCTTTTGCCGGACCCTTGAACAATCTTCGAGCTGCACTTTACTTTATTAATGCTCATTTTATCAGCACATAAATAAACAATATTTGCTCTTTACAGATTTACTGAAAATGTTGGATTCAAACAAAGATGATCGACAAAATGATCATCGAAATAACTGAACGGAAAATTGATTGCAATATTTTGAACGAGTGAAGATGGAAGCAGCTCTGCCACATTTCCACCGTCTGACGTCATCGCGGTTCTACCAGCAATATGCGGCTCCACCAGTCCGCATATCCAGCAACTACCTCCACGACCTTATCCCACAGCAGCATCCCACACTCCTGCAGCAATATCTGGCTTATTACAACGAACCTCTGGTACCTCTCGACCTCTCCCTTAAATCCACTACTCCGATAACCCCTCCATGCACGCCGCCACCCTCACAAAAAAGAAAAGCAAGCGACGATGGCAAACCAGACAAATCTCCGAAAATATTCCGACATTTTGAAGATAATGACACTAAAGAAGAATCACAAGACAAAACAGAGAAAAGAAAACTAGACGATGAAAACTCAAACGACAGCGACAGTCCCGAGGCTAAAAAACTAAAGTTTACCAAACAGTTTTTCGAAGAGCTTAAAACTTGCTTACCGCAGGAAGAGGAGACGACGCCATCGAAAAGTGGCAGAAGTTCACCTGATGTTGTTGAAATAAAAGATTTAGAGGAACGACCTAAAAAATCACCGAAACCACTTACACAACCAACTAAGAAAAGCAAAGCTGTCCGAAGGCTTATGTTTGATGAAGATAAAACATCTCCTGTCTCTGGAACCATCATACGAGATCTAGCTGAGGACGAAACTCTAGTCGTACGCAAGGTAACTAGCAATAACATTCTTTCACGTAAACCACGTATGTATTTTATAAAAACGTTACCGACAAACTGCAAACAAAGTCTAATCACTCATACGTATCTAAAATAAATGGCAAAGTTGCACAGGAACTATTAATTAGACGTTCTTACCATACCATTACAGCGCTGCACGGCGACTTTCCTTATCGCTTTAGCAATTAAACAGGTACGAAATCGGGTATTGTGCTGTGTTTTGCGCTAATAACAGGTCTAAGGGCGAGCCGCAACGCTTACCGCGGGGGTGTGTCCGGAGATATTAAATCCAGAATAAATCGCTATTTCAATACCACAGTATATTTCCTTTGAATTGAGATACTGAACTGTAACGGTCAATTTAGACGTAATAAAAATGTTAATGATATAGAATTACTTAATAGGCGTAATTGTTGGTGTGATAAGAAATCGTTTTAGTTGCGAATGTTGGCTTGCATGTTCATAATTGTTCTTTTTCTAGGGAGACATTGATCCGGCGTTTAACGTGGTGGAAGTGACTGACGAGGCGAAGGCGTTGATAGCCGCGATAGAGAACAGACTGGGCCGGTACATCTGCAGGCTGTGTCGGCGACTCTACAGCGACGCGTTTGCGCTGGCGCAGCATCGGTGCTCTAGAATCGTGCACATTGAATACCGATGTCCCGAATGCGATAAGGTACGTCAATTATTCCTAATAATCTATAAATATCTGTTTCCAATTAATCAATTACGATATGTTCCCTACTGATCTTTCGATCAGTTTAATTTTCTCACGTGAACTTTTATTTACGAAACACCCGTTTAATTTTATAGCATCCCAATACATTCGTCATCTATCAATTAAATTGTGTTTATCACTCTTATTAGATAGGTGGTCCATAATTCTGTATATTTTTTGTGCGTGGGAACGTAAATTGAGGGTGGTTCGTACACTTGGCACATTTCCATGGGAAGCCGCTACAAGTGGTGACATGAAATGTTTGTACAAGGGTGTTCACTAATTGAGTTGTTGGTGATGCGTGTCGAGATAATATTAGCACTTATCTGCGTGAAGCTCCCAAATGGGCATCATCAATTTGTAAACTATAAAGAGCATAACACTTAATTGTTTTTTGTCGAAGTTTATTGCTGTTCAATATTTGAAGTTTAAGTTGAGAACATGTTCCAATAGTTTTATTTTTATTTTGTCTAGGTATTCAACTGCCCCGCGAACTTAGCATCTCACCGTCGCTGGCATAAGCCTCGAGTAGCTGGTGCAGTGAAGCGACGCGAGCCCCCAGCTGCCGACACTGGTCGCTTCCCTTGCACAAGGTGCGGGAAGATGTTCCGAAGACAGGCGTACCTCAGGAAGCACATGTTAGCTCACGAACAGCCTGAGAATGAGCCTGAGAAGGAACCGTCAGCGTTCCGGCAGGTCCATGCTGAATATCCTGCTTATCAACCGGTAAGTTACATGTGTTTACATTATTTACATTCTGGTGATGCCAATGTTCAAAATTCGTTTTAGCTTCAGTTTTCATTAGTCTAATCATCAATATTTGATTATTGCCGAGTTTTTCCTGCAGATATGCTCGATGTAATGTAAATTTTTGAATTGTTTCCTAAATATTATTTTTCTAAACAGGACGCCCTCCGAGAGAACACGTTCAGTACCTTCTGGAACAAAATCCCTCCTCCTCAACAGGAGTTGAGTTGGGAGGGCATGCGGCCCAGATGTGGATCATCATGTTCTTCGGAAGATTCGAGAAGTTTGGACGTCACGGGCTCAGAGGATGAGGGAGGGGGTGGCGGGGTGATGGACGGGTGACGGAGGGTACTGCGGCCCGTGCCGCGGCTCCCGTCGTATGCACCCGTCGCGACTGCTCTCTACCCGTACTCCGCGCCCTATGCGCATGACGCACACATGTATTTTTCTTAAATACCATCGTTACTGGCCAGTGACAATTCGAAATCATCAAAGAGGTTTTAAGTTGCCATCACTGTTTGAACTCATGAAGTATTTAATACTTTCACTTTTTCTTCAAAGAAAAATTAACGAATAATCGTTTTCTTAATAGACATCTTTACATTATAACAGTTTTATAGGTAGTTGTTCATCATATCAATTTGAAAATATAGGCGCATAAGTATTGCTTGTAAATAGGCTTGACGTGTGTTTAGTAAATAATTCTATATTTAATTAAATCCTGTAAATATTCATGAATATGATCTCCTACAGCACATTCCAAATTTATAATTCTAGATTCATGCAAATGTAAAACATTTGTTGTGAGATAAGTACATTTAGATATAGATTGTATAGTGTAATTCACTTTTGTCGACTTAAGTCTCTAATCAAGTATTTTAAAATTAAATTATCATTATAGTAAGCAGATGTAGTCTAGCCACTATTAACTAAGTAAGTAGCAATATTGAAATTAGTTTGCCGGTTAAGTTACTATTAATTCGAAATAGAAATTCAATCTCCATATGTAGCCCTATAATCCAGTTATCCACACAGCTAAACTAAAACCGTATTTCTAAACTCACGAAAGTAAAAAGTCTTACAAACCAAATCACTTACTTACCGTAGCAGCAAATAAGTACACAATAAGTTAGTATCGGCATTAAGTTCGATCGGCAAGCTTGAAGGGTCACCGGCATCGATCGGAGCTTGAGCATATTTTTAGATGCACACCGCGGCATCGCCAGTTGGCATCTAGTGCCGCCACTACGGCTCATTACTATTTCAACGAAGGCGGTTCATAGGAATTGAGTATTGAGTATCTGGGACATGGGACTGTCATGTTACATCATGTGAAACAGATTTTACAAAGTTGATAGTTGAGGAAATTATTTTCAGTTAGTTCCATATAAGAAAAATATAGAAAAAAATAAGGAAAAAAATAGCTAGTCATCTTTATTTTAGTTTTAGTATTGATCTCAAGTGTATACGAAAATATTATTTACAACATAAATAATAATTTAGTTTTTACCTATCTAGTCTTTCTACATAATCATCTAGTCACTTTTTATTTTAGATAAAAAAAAATAATTAGAACAAAATTAAAGAATAATAATTAAATTTCCAATCTAGTCTTTGAAAATATATCTAGTCGTTTTTTTATTTAAGATTTAATTTAGTAATCTTGTCTAGTCAAGAATCTTATTTTCTAGTCTTATTAAATATCATTTTTAGATCTCTATTATTTTTCTAGTCAGTTATTTCTAGTCATTTAAAAAATATATCATCAACAGATTTTTTATTTTAAATCTTTGCAAAATGTGGACCTAAGTATTGAAAATTAATTAATCTAGTCACTATGGTTTCTAGTCAAGAACCAAATCTTTAGCTTTTTAGTTTTTAGTTTTAATATCAACTAGTCATTTATATTTTAGTCGATAAACCAAAGAAAACGCATTTATCTAGTCACAAACCATCATAAAATAAATATATTAAACATCTAGTCAGTGCCTAAGCAGGCATATATAAAAAGCATTTACGATCTCTTTATTTCCCTAGTCACATTTCTAGTTTTAAAATGGACCTCTAGTCAAGATGTTAGGAAACCAAAGAAGCAAAAATCAACGAAAAAATATTATATGTATCACATTCAAAAACATGCAACGACGATACGGTGACCCTTTATCGATAAAATGCAACAAAATATACTAAATACGGTTCAAATATCCGTTTCAGGTCGAAAGACTTCAAATTAACCATATCTTAAAAGAAAATTCTGTTATCTACACGAATTATTAAATTATAAATTAATATAATATCTACATATTCACATTATTATTTGTTATTGTTTCATAAAATGGAATTTATAACAAATGATAAGTAAATTAATAATAATATATTTACCTAGTTTAAGAATAGCATAGATATTATTTATGGAATAGAGAAAGATTTATCTCAACGAGTAAAGTCTAGTCAGTGTGTCTATGAAACGCGTTCCAAAGATGTAAATATTAAGAAAAACGCTATTTATTTTATAAGATTTGAATAATATATTTTATTTATTAGAGAAGTATTTAATAGGTGCACCTATTATTTAAATTATATTATAACTTATTTGAATTATACAGTCGAAATCATTATTTTTTAGAGTTAGCATTCATTTGCGTGTTTGATTTTTATTTTTAGAAAATAATTAAATATTTTTTAGTTAATTTTGTACTTTATGATTTTCTGTATCTTATCATTTTAATTTAAGTAATGTCGTAGATAACCTAAATAGATAATATTTTACCTTAAATCCTTTAAACTGTCAAAAACAATTGCTCGCATTGTAAAAACTTATGCTACATGCTACATATCTGATACATACATTCGAGTTAGCTAGGTCAGGTATTTTTACGGCAACTTTTAGATACTTGTTTGTGTCAGTAGCTTCCTGTTCGATCTAGCAATAATAATAGGCTAGTTTCCTAAAAAATAATAATTAGTCCGTCTTGTAGATTGTCCAAAATTAAGCGATACGTATTTTTTCTTTTTTAAATTGGATCAGAACTTGTTAAGATATAGCGTGTTAAAGTTGAGTGTGACGTCACAAAGTGCTACAATTTTCAGGACACTGTGACGTAAAAGGCCCCCACTCCTAATTTTTGAAGCGTATTATCTTTGTCATTTTGAGTTTAATTAAAAAAAGAAAAAATACGTATCCAATATTTTTTGATTATCTAAAAAGCGGACTAAATATTATTTCATTATTTCGACCCTGGACACTACCCTATTAAAGGTTCATGTCAACATTTAATTGTTATCGATATCAAAAAAGGTTTAAAAATGGTAATATTAATTCTGAACCATTTCAGTGACACTTAGTACGAGCACAGGTATTATATTTCAATCTATATATGTATGTCAATGAAATGGCTGAATATTTTTTAAAATATAGTTCACATAAATATCGTTAACAGATAATTAGTTATTTACCTACTTTCTAATCGTCAGCATTTATTATCCTGCGGTTATGTACTTAAAAAAATACGTAGAAGTAGGAAGATTGCACTCTCGTACCTTATACTAGATGTAATTTGCACTTAGATGTAATTTATACTTATTGTATTTTCAAAATTACTAGATATTAAGAAACTGTAGAAAATGTAGTTATGTATGTAGATATTTATTAGACATTGATAAATTAATAAATTATGCAAAACCAGAATGCATTTTATTTTACGTACCTATGTTTTTAGCGTTTTTTGGAGAACATGTTATAAGGACGTTAAATGTATTTATATTATATTAAAACAGTAGGTCGTTAAAACATTAACTGATCTACAATGCGCTTCTTCTAACAATCGATGGATCCAAAAATCAAAGATAATTACGAAAGATGCACTGAATGTGTGTAAAAATCAAATTACTCGATAGATGCGTCATTATTTAAAAATCCTAAAAAACCGAATTCATTAACGGTGAGCAGATTAGATTTAATTTTCAAAAGAACAACTAAAAAAAGATTCAAACCTATTATGGTTCTCATTTATTTTAAAAATATAATTATGTAACTATTTGTCAAAAATTAAGTGTCAAGTTTTTTGCAATGGTTTTTTATTTTAATGAACGTTTTGTTTTCATATTTTTGTATACCATGTGACGTAGCTTTTTCTATTTTAGCATCATTGTATTGTATACTGTTAGTTGAATAGGTTCATTTCCAGGAAAACGATAATATATAGGTACGTGTTTGTACATATCTGTAGCTACACTTAAATTACGTTTTGCATTTTGCAAATTAAGATAATCTAAAATTAAATTATAAATTAAAAAAAACCCCGACCCAAAAAAAGTACGTAGGTACTTATTATGACAAAAGGTAAAAAATGCTAAACTCTATAAAAAGCAAAAAATAACTTTTAACACTACGTAAGAACCAACTAAAGCATGTCAGACTAAACTTAATTTTGTCGTGTCGTGTAGGCATACGAATTTCTTTGTTTTTTTTATTTATTCTACGGTATTTAAAATATTCGCCGCTATATTAGCGCCATCTGTACCTACGTTCATTTCACAACAGCCAATAACCCCACTCACCCACTGCATTGCTAGTCTACCGGCTTTTCATCCCCTTTGTGTAAGGGTGTGTTGGTAACTGGCCTACATGCGCCCTCTGTTGATGCTCGAAAAACGCACTAGATGGCGTGAATATAATTTGTTTCTCTTTGGTAATAATGTAAACTAAAATAAAGAAGTGGTTGGATTAAGGGTCAGATTCATAGGGTGGTACTCCTTAAAACGGCGTTTATTGTTCGAAGGTTTCGGTCTCTGGAGCCCTAACCAGCACCCGTAACTTGGACCCTGTGTCAGATATCGGTGGCCATAATTGAGACCAAACATACAGACAAACAGATAAACAGACAAAATTTCTAAAAACTACATATTTGGGTTCAGAATCGACTACAAATCACCCCCCAAGTATTCTTAAAAAAATATATTTAAAGGACTGTTTTGACTTTCCTATCATTTTATTATATGAATCTAAAAATGCCAAAAATATGCCAAGTGGTGATGGCCTTTATACAGCGGCATTTGGGCATTTTATGTGATATCCAAGCCAAATTAACCCCTTGAATGCCACAATTAATTTTCTATTGTTCTCTAATTTTAGCGGCATACAAGAGGTTAATATGCTTATAGGTTAATTATGCTAAGTTTGGTTAAAAGGCACCAGTTCGCGAACATTACAGATCATTATCTGTAAGGCTTGTTTATGAAAGTATTCTTTAAATTGTGGTCAAGAAAAATTTCTAGTGAATGTTAAGGACTACTGTTACATCACATACATTTTTAACTACTGTAAACTTGGTAAAAACATTGTTTTAAAAATAGTATTCCTGAAATTCCTGGATGTGTTGAAACTTGATGAGACAGAAAATAATATAACCAAATGCAAGTGGTGGGGTGCATTGTACTTACCGTTAAGCGCTCCTAGTCCGTTACTTGAGAATAAAAATGGGGTATTCTTTGGCTGTCTGCTGAACTGAAACGACATTATCACTATATGTGTAATTTCCATTGATATACTAAAAATGCGACCCGGCGCTGCTCACTGGTCGGTTTTAAGTTTGTTTTCCAGTACTTCATCGGTAAATAAAAATATAATTATGACAAATCGTCCGTTTTGTCCAAACGGTCATCGTGCATGTTTGCACCAAACGGTCATTGTGTCATGTATTTCTGTATTAAATACATACTTTTGTTTTATTATAATATTTTCGTTCATTGCCTAACCACGCGTTACAACGTCCTTTGAATAAATGCGACAAAAAACTGCAGATACCTTTAATTCAATAATCAATATAAATCAACGTTGTGGCTATTGAATAATTAATTTACGTTTCAACAACAATCAGTGAACACCAAAGACTTGCCCCATTCTGTAGTACCGTGACCACAATGGAAACTAATTACCGGCTAATCATTGCCTGACTTTGATTATGCAATGTTGTTCTTTTATATCTTAACAGACGCATCCCAGCTTCAGTCCAATAACAACCTAACAGTAGAAATAAACAATGAAGTACATTTATTTGATATTCCTCGGAATCATAGCAATAAATAAAATTAAATGTCATGTTACTGATCGTTCCAAACAAAGTGATGGGGCGACCACGACACTGCCTGAAGAAAATGAAACGCGAAATATGATGGCTAAGGAATTAAGTGAGAAAAAGCTTGAGTCTCCTAAAAAAGTGCAGGATGGTGAAACTAGTGTGTACCTGGATGATGTGTTGTTTGCCTTGAAGAATCAGAACTGGACTGCTGAAGAGGAGCCTTGTTTCAATCATATCAACCGTTTGCTTCATGGCTTGCAGAATTTTACTCTTTGGGCTGTTTGGGGTAAGTTTAATTAAATTCAATTATCTAAATAAGTCCACGTTATATTAAAGAGAAAACGTATTAGGGTCAGTATAATTACTTGTAAGACTTGTGTGCCTCTTGGACAGCTACTGCCCTTATCACTGTTTTCCATTCTTGTGTTTAACAAAATTATTTATTGTTTTTGTGAAGAAATTAAATTACAATAATTTCTGAGAGTACGGATTTAATTACTATTTATTTTGCTATTGTAAATTGATCGATAAAAGATGATTATTACGAAATAAACAAAAAATAGGCTAGTTTAAGTCAATCGTCTGGAATATTATTCGTTTTTTGGGTTTTCTAAAAAACTCAATGTAGAAAACCAAGGTAGTATTTGGTAATATAATGCTCCGTAAATATTTAGAAACAAAACGTACAAGATGTTATTAATTTAGCCCTGAAATTCATTCCTCATTAAAAGAAAAATATTGAGTTTTATAAAGCCTGGTGGCATTTTGTTAAAGTCAAAGTATTTATTATTTGTAAAACATAGGTATACATAAAGTGTAGATCTTAAAATTAAATAAAATAGTGCGCTATGTTCTGTCTATGGTGAGACGTACAAATATAGTTTGGACTACGTACTACGTAAAATAAGAATTTTTTACAATTACATCTAGAATTAAATTATATCAAAATCTAAATTAGTCATTTAAGAACTCATCGACCGTGTAGTAACATTTCTCAATTAGAATTTTTTGCAATGTTTTCTTAAATTTATGGAGAGGTAGTATTTTAACCTCATCTGGAATTTTATTGTAGATTCTCGGAGCGACGCCAAAGAAACTTTTCTGCATGAGAGATGTTTTACATCTCGTGTGACACAGCTGATGTATATATGTATATATATTTTTCTAACATCCGACAGTTTAGTGAACAAGTGCTGGTTAGTTTTAACAAATAATGCAGTTTCGAGAATATATAATGATGGCAATGTGAGAATTTTAAGAGATTTTAAAAAAGTTTGTTCTATTCTTATTGGAAAACTATTGGAGTGTTCCCCGAAATCTAACTAATCTAAATATGAAAGCAAACGAAACTCGGTAACTATTAGGGTAAATTATCTCAATATTTTAATAAATTTCCTCTACACAGACTGGGACTCCCAAGCATCAGAGCCTCAAGGCCTATTATTCGGGAATCGGTACCAACTGGGTAACTTCGACCAATGCATGAACGCTCCCTGGTCTAAGACCCATCCGGAGCTGAAGACTAAGTACTGTCTGGCTGAGATTGTTCTAGAAAGAACCGATAAAGCTGTGAGGAGACGCGTTGATAAGCCGTACTACCCTTATCAATCTGCGTTGGATTTTATTGAGGTAAGGAGTGAGCTATTAGAAACCTTTTATTTTTTTGTTTATTAGTAGGTATTATGATAGTGGGTGTCGTGGAATGGGAAATTTATAGAAATTATTCCTAGGTTAATCAACCCCATGATGAATGTAATATCAGCTACATGTAGAAATTCGACTAAAAATCTTGAGAATACAAGGTTTTTTATACAATTCTTGTAAATATATAAACACTGTTTATATATTAACACAAGAATTGTATTGAGCAGTAGTAAAGAGAAATTATCTCAAAAAGATCCAAGTCCATAAAATAGTAAATAACATTACCGTATGAATATTTATTGTACTCAATAAAACAATATCATGGTTATGATGACTTTACTATTTACTATTCTTAGCTGCTTTTCAGCAGAATTAACTTTGACAGTAAATAAAGAAGGGTCGAGATTGAGATGCCGCTGCGTAGTTTTATCGGCTAGATATGCAAATATCGCATGTTCGGTTTTAATAATTGAAATTAAAGAACAATGTAATAATAGTCGGGAGGATGATGCCATGCAACAAAATGGGAAAACTAATTATTATTAATAGCATGCCGTTGATTTATTTTAAAAATATTCAGCAAACATCGTGGCTTTGGTGTGTAAATAGTAAATACTACAAAATTGACACTTGTGAAAAATATCGAAGCATGCACGTTCTCTAGTTAAATCTCTTACTTTGCGCCATTTCCTCTTTCAGCATTTTTTTATTATTTAGTTCTAATTAGATTTTTTTAAGAGGTTAAGAAGAAACACAGAACTGTAAAAGAAACTGCCAATACTATTGGGGGATCAATTCCTTCGAGTACCTTGATTACCTATTCCATTAACAAGATCAGGCGTATGTATCAATTTAATTGAAGTGTGTACTGAACACAGTAATTACTATAAGCAATGTTTTCATTGGGGTTCATGCAGTTCTCACGGCATCGCAGAGCAGAGCTAAGTACACTAAAGTTAGTTACAGGGATTATAATTTAACTAGACGTAAATTAATTTTACAAATAGTGATATCAAGATAACAATCATGGTTCCTAAACTCAGCATCGTCCGCCCCACACTCGTCCCCTCAACGAGCTAACATGGGGCGCGTGCGTGCCCGCCGCGTGCGCGCCGCGTACTGTCGAACGTCTTCTTGCCGTGATGCTCGCGCGCAGCCACCTGGGCGCGGCGGGCATGAGAGCGAACATCAGCATCAGCGAGCCGTGCCAGAGTGGGGATGATGAGATGGAATATGATGCCTTGTTTTATGCTTTTTTGTAAGATTGTTTTTATTATCTAAGTAAATAAAAAAATCTTCTAAACTATGCACTTCTCCATCAACAATACCAATTTTATCTATCCGTTTCTTTTATAGTTTATTTCTCTGAGAATAAATAGTTCTGAGAGGTGAATGAAAAGCGGTGCCTATCCAGTTTAAATCTATATTTCTTATAGACCACCCCTTAGACAACCCACTGACTATCTGGTCAGTATTGCTTACTGTCGCACTTATTTGGATAACCTCTTCTGTCATATCTCTTAAATGGAATTCATCTACGGATTCCTCTGTACAAATTGTCCTTCACCTCACTAAACCTCACTTGAAGGAAGCCATATTTTGATAAATATATTTTTTGCAGCATCGTAATGGGGTCCATAACAGTCATAGCTCTAATCTGCACTTATTTGAACTGTCAACAAAAGGAACTTGACCCTAATTCAAGAAGTGAGAGATTCATTTATTTTACATCTTAAAATAACCTAGTGCAGTAATGTATGAAAAACTTATATTAAAATTTAACTTTCAGGAACTGGTTTCATTCAGTCATTCTGTATAAAAGAGAATGCTCTTGACCTTCTGAGAATGAAGAAAGAAGGCATAGAAGTGTTCTACGGTATTCGGTTCTTTACGATATGCCTCATAGTATTGGACCATCAGATAGGGATATCTAACTCGGGGCCCATTAGTGATGGAATGACTTCTGATCAGGTTTGTATTTTCATCATAACTAAACTTAAAAAATATTCTACACTGGCTTTAACGATGTATTTTTTGTTTGCCAAAAGGAGGTCCAAACGCCGCTGGGTCTGCTTATTCTCCATGACGATCTTTTTGTGGACACATTCTTCCTATTATCCGGGTTCCTCACCATTACTAATATTGCTAGATTCAAAAGGCTGCCAAATCCTCTATTCATCATACTGAAACGATACGTAAGGTGAGTCTTGTAAAATAAAAACATTTGTCGCATTATAATTCAGAAATATTCGCAAAAAGTTTGCATTCAAAATTCAAATTACTGCTGGCCGAATGCAGACTTAAAAATAAAATTCCATCTTTTTAAATGGCATCCGATATTTTTGGTGAAAAATGGCCAGCATTTAAAAATAAAATTCAACAAGAAGGATTTTATTGTTTTTTACTTCGTTTGACTGGCTGAAATAGCAGACAAAAATACATATAGCCTTTAACTATGTATGCTTGAAAAAAAAAAACAGCGGTTCTAAATTTGAATTTGGGTTATTGTTGCGTAATCGAAATTAAATTAGTGTTTTCATTTGGCAAAATATGATTTTAAAGTTTGATTGTTATTATAACATAGTTTTAAACACGTGTTTTTTGTTTTTATCAGGTTTTAAACTAAAAGTAATGTTTTTTGCGTATTGAGTGAAACTTGTGTTTGTTAATTTCGTGCAATTTTACATACAGACTGGTGGTCGCTTTCGCCGTGGTAATATTTTACGTGTGTGCGGTATATCCTTACACGGGTACAGGCCCACTGTGGCACAAGGCTGTCTCACACGAAACGGAACAATGTCGGAAGAACTGGTGGCTCAACCTCCTTATGCTTCACAATTATATCGACACTGAGAACATTGTAAGTACTTTTATAGTTTATTATTTTTATAGTAGTTTTATAATCTTATGATTTCTGTAATTGCATAAAAAAATATAAGTAAAATAGCTTTCGCCCTCGGTTTCACCCATCCATACTTAAGTATCTACTTCCCGTACCCCAACAGATATGAAAACTACCATATGTCTGCCTCCTGGTTCTAAGTTACTTACCTCCGCGCCAATTTTCATCCAAATCGGTGTTACCTGTTTTTTTCGTAACGAGTTATAAATAGTGTAACTAACATGACTCATCGATATCGATTTCGACACATCGACATTTCAAAAACTATCAGTAAAAATAACCGTTTTTTTTTGTATATTTACTTGTGTAACGTTGTGTACCTAAGCATATGAATATCCATATGTATTTTCCAGTGCATAGTAGTCTCATGGTATATACCGTGCGACTTCCACTTCTTCGTGGTGACCGTCCTAATATACTGCGTCTACCGGAGCCTGCCGAAACTAGGGCTGGTGTTAGCAGCTCTCGTAACTGCTGCCGCCCTGGTACTGCCGGGGATCGTCAACTATATCTATGATTTGTCTGCTGTCCAACTGTTCACGTTTGAGTAAGTGGTTTTGTTATACTGTGACTTTCACTTCTTCGTGGTTACGGTCCTAATATACTGCGTCTACCGGAGCCTGCCGAAGCAAGGGCTGGTGTTGGCAGCTCTCGTAACCACTGCCGCCCTGGTACTGCCGGGGATCGTCAACTATATCTATGACTTGTCTGCTGTCCAACTGTTTACGTTTGAGTAAGTATGTAGCTGTATTTTCAGTTCATATATGTACCAAAATTAAAAAATATTGTAAGTTGCATACCTATAGGATTTTCTGCTAGGATTTCTAAAACTCAGTCATTCTTCATATTGTTATTAAGTGTTAGTTACCTTTGATAGAGGTGTTTTTAAAATTATTGTACTTAAAAAGTTATTATGTTTTGCAAAATACTTGCAAATGTCGATGTTATTTCCTAAATCAATCCAGTAGTCAGAGCATTTATAATTACAGTAAAGAGCAACTTGCAATTATTTAGGTCGAGATAGTAATTAACAAGATTGTGCTACCTACCTAGGAAATTGTTGAGTATGGTCAGGGTGTTTTCCTTATTAAGTAAAAGAAGCCAAGAAGATTGTCAATTTTACTATTTACAAATCGTAGGTATACCTACCTAATGACTCATGTAAATGATCGTACATAAATAATACATTTCAAATAAGTTTGTTTCCTACCAAGTACAAATAAAACAATTAAATAATTAAACATTATAACGCTCCATGGGGTTATGTTTGACCAGATTTATCCAATTTTCTTTTTAAATCTCTTACTTATTTTTCTTACTTCTTTACTAATCCATCCTAAAAGAGCAATAACCATATTGACAAACGTTTAATAAACTGCAATAACCTAATGGGATAGGTTGCAGCCTAATCAATTTTTCATAAGAAATATTCTTTCAATGGAATTCATGGAAAAATCTCGGCATTTTTCCTCTCATCTCACGAAGCGTGTCTTCCGCCATTACAATGAGCCGTTTACAATTAGATGATAATCTGTATTGCGCTTCATTAGTATGTTGTCACGCACTTGGAATCTTACCTTGATTATGAAATGAACGATGAATGATTATTTTAGTTAAGTATAAACTTTATTAACATCCCTAATTATTAACTCAGTATTGTTTGACAGAGTGTTAATTGATCAGGATGTAACTTCAATCACAAATAAGTTACACATATTACCTTACTGAATTTTCCGCAAATCAAAAAATAAAGTCCGATGTATTTTGAGTTTTTAGACGAGTTACGACGCGACGTATCAATAACATTTTAGTCACTTAATAAATATTTTATACTATCAGTATTATAGTACCTTTTTATAGTACCTTTGTACTATCAGTGTGTCATTGTGTGATCAGTGGTGATTAATTATATGATCCACCCGGCTTGAAATAACCTTCGTGACAAGAGCAAAAACTCACGAACGCGTCCTTCATTGATAATAATGTGACTTTTTGTATGGTGACTTTATAAACTATAAATAAAATTAACTATGACGAATGTCGCTGTCCAAAACAGATTTAAATAAATATAAAAAAATAAATAAAATATAAATAAATAACTACTTTTTTATTATTTAATCTTTTGTTATCAGGCAACAATGGCCCAGAAATATCATAAGATATTTATGCATATAAGATAATAACTAATAAATAAAAATGTTATTATCTATGTTAGTTTTTTGGCGAGTTAATATAAAAAACATAGCTTTTACAGGCCATTGCTTCCATAGCTTTAAGGTTTATTTGGCAATTAAAACGTCTGTAAAAATGTTTTTTTTTTCCACTGAATGTGACGCATGAAATCCTTAACAGTTGCATCATGGAGGATTTCCTACTACCATTGTGTTGATAAATGTCGTCTAGCAGCGTTTAATCAATTTGCTCTAAATAATTAATATTATCTAGCAATCTCCTAGACGTAAACAATTGCACATCGATCGGTGAAGGCGATTAGTGTTATTAAGTCTTTACAATTCATTGTCACTACATTTTTTCTCTATATGCCTTCTGTAACAAAACAGGTAACTTATTAAATCAGAGTATTTGACCTTAATTAGAGGCAAAATCTATGATATGAGTCCATTCATATCATAGATTTTGCATCCATTATGAAATTACAGTTCGTAATTCATATTTTCTGGCTCCATTATCAGATCAGTTCGACAGTATCATTTTATTGTATTGTCATTTAATTAGAAGTACTGATTCGAAGGTGGTTAAATTAATAACCTTAGATTCCATTGTACATGTTGTTAGTTGCATACAAGTCGACCTACTAAACGAGTGTTAAAAATAATATTGTTTTTTATTATTTCTCAGTCGTAAAATTTATGACAAACATTTCAGGTTCATAATAGACCCTCGTGCCAGCAAGGAGTTCCATGTTTCATACATCAAGAGCCACACTCGATACGCTGCTTATCTTGTCGGCTTCTACAGTGGCTACCTATTCGTCACATACAGTAATAACGGCAATCTTAATAGGATTAGACAGGTGAGCTTTAAGTTTTTCAACTTTATTAAAAGCAAATAGGAAAGTTATTTTCCCCACTCACACTATAAATCATTTGATTATGATCTATTGCGAAACTACCATCGGTTAGGTACTTCAAATACAAGATCTAAACAGTATTAGCTGTTGGGGAAAATTCAGCAATCACTGGAAAAAGCTTGAGTTAAGTAGTATCTGAAACTTAACCAATCCATTAAAACCTTCCAAAGCTTGTTTGTCCCACTTGACTACAGTCACTTCATCAAAGATGTGACGAAAGCTAAATAAGCTCATAATAAGTTTCTCACCAAACCCTTTTTATTTTCATCAACATACAACAACAAACCTATTTTCCAGAAATGGGCAGTCCTGGGCACTTGCACAGCGCTAACACTAATGTTAGTAGTGATGGTGGTAGGCAGCACATTCCTGTGGCGCTCTTACTATCCGCTAGAGGGCGCTCTGTATGCCGCTCTCAACAGGCCGGCGTGGGCCTGTGGCGTCGCCTTGCTAGTACTGTGCTGTTCTTTTGGACATGTCCGTAAGTGTTTTGAGTATTTCATGATTCTTTTTGAATTGAGTTATAAGGTACATTGATGACAGCAAAGGCTAAAATATATAGTCGTAACTGACGTGCTACTAGATAGATGCCATGTAGAAAAATGCATATTTTCGTTTGAGGAAAAGTTGAGACCCAATTTCACCGACAACATGAACATTAGTTTTCCTACAATGAATTTCCACGTTCAATTTTCATGATAAACAATTGTTATACGAAAAAAAATTGTTTATTTCCTCAGTGAAAATATGCCACTTCCGAAACATGAGTTTGAAAAACATTATGAAATTCAACAGCACAGCTATTTTTTCTCATGTAAAACTGAACATATGGCGGGTATTAGTTTAGAAACTTCGCAAAACCGAAGAGGTTCTTAACTTAAATGTTTGTATGTTGTTATATTCTTTTCCCTTTTACAATCTTCCAGCTCTAGTGAAGTCATTCCTGAGCTGGTACCCGTGGGTGCCGCTGAGCCGGCTGTCGTACGGCCTGTACCTGACGCACACGCTGCTCATCACGCGAGGCGTCTTCATCACGCGCAACCCGCAGCACAATGACTACTTCGAGATCGTCAGTATTTGCTCGAATAGTTTTTGGAGGTCAGATAGGCAGTCGCTTCTTGTAAAGCACTGGTACTCAGCTGAATCCGGTTAGACTTTAAGCCGACCCCAATATGATTGGGAAAAAGGCTCGGAGGATGAGTTTTTGGAACCGTGCAACTAGTCTAACGTTTCATAGGAGCCTGCAAAGACCTATTTGAAATAAAAACATTTGACTTTCACTTCGAGTGGATATTGGTTTGATAAAGTAAATAGGATTAGGTTCAAGACTGATTGGTTAAATAAGAAAAAGAATTCGATTCAAGATTTAATCATTATAATGGATAATTAAAAGAGTGAAAATGGTCGCTAGAACCTTCATATAATTGTTATAAAAAAGGGGCCTATTGAATCTCTTAACATGACGGACTTGTGGTCGGAGTAAAAGAGCACTTTTTTTATTGATAAAAAAAAAATCATCTGAAATGTCAAGCCCATTAAATGAATTACATCAATCAAGACATTTTTAAAGCCAACATCGTCAGCAACCATCTGTCTCTTTTCCATAACATAAAATCCATGATCCTTAAACTTACTATTCTATTTCCCAGTTGAACTCAACAGCGGGCGTGATATTCTGGGGCTGTGTGATGGCGCTCCTGCTGTGGCTGCTAGCCGAAGCTCCCGCGAACAAGCTGCTTGCTTTGTGCTTGAAAAGGAGGTAAAGCTTGTTTATAATGTTATCAAATAATTATGGCACTTTGTACAGCAGTCTTTCAGTTAAAGCTACGATATTCAAGTGTCGAAAAATTCAAATTCTCCAAGCTTTGAACTAGTTCCTAAAATAAGTATTTTTTTTATTTTAATTAATTATTCATTTATAGATTGGTGCTTGCAAAAGTTATGACTAGCAAGACAAATGTTTGACAATATTACATTTCTTATCAAAAATATATTTTACAGGATCAAGAAAATAATGACGAATCGGGAAACGAACCAAGCTACATTGAGCGTGAACACAAGTACGAGCACTATGCCAACTGGAAGTGGACATCTCAATGATAACTTGCCAGATACTATACATTTTACGTCCAAAATATAATAATACTATACATACATATTGTATACGAAAGCCAAAATATATGACTTGATTATATTTATATAAGACTAATTTTAAGTTAACATTAGTTAAGGTACAATTTTATTTCTAGGTAAACATGAGAATTTGAATCTACCTTAAATAACTAGATACTAAGTTTATTGTTTACAGTACTTGATAATAATATGTTTTATTATTTTGCTTGAGAATTTGTAAATAAAATTATTATATAACATGTTAACAATAGTTTTTACTGTCATTGATGGTAAATCGAACTTTCTAAATAATTCATTCATTCATTTGTGTTATGGAGGACTTTGGAACATAAACAAAACATTGCATACAAAAACATACCCCAATTCAATAAAATTCTAAACATACATTTCTAATAGTATTGAGGTCGTAGTTAAACTAACCTACTACGCCGTAGACTACGGCGTAGTGTCTACGGCGTAGCGTGACTACGCCAGGATTTAAACTAATTTAACGACCGAGCAATAATATGTAGCAGTTTTGCTCTATGCTAACTTTTATTAATTTGACGAAGCCATTTTAGTAAGCTAGTCAGACAATTACTTTGCTTATAAATTCTAACTCCTAATATAAGAGAAAATATAAAAAGTAATGCCATTTAACTTTTTACGTATTTTTTAAGTTTTCAAAAATACTGCCATCTCTGTGCTAAACATAAAATTACTACCGCAATTGGTTTTCTGTATGATGTACTCCAAGGCACGCGAAGTGCCATAACAATTCTACAGATGTCGCCACCAGTATCATTTTGTTATCAGACTTTTTGCTCTCTTCGTTTAATTCTAAATAAAAAAAAGTTTTAAATCTAAATTAAGAATACATTATAAAATTACTTTTCAACTAGATGAAGGGAAAAACAATGTTTAATTTAATTTTAAAATGAAAAATGTATTCGAGTTTTGCTAGGGATAGTCAAAATACTGACTAAAAATGTTTTTGAAAGAACATTAAAACTGCAACCCCTAGGGAATAGCATACATTATAATGTTTATCAAGGTTACAGACTGACAGTGAAGTACAACGTCTTTTATTGATTTATTTTAAACAAAAGAACGACGATAGGTGCACCTGCACTGGAGAGGGTGGTTGCATTTTAAAATGATTAATGGAAAATTATAATGCTCAATTGGAACAGTGCAATTGGATATCTACAATTTTTAAGAGAACTAATACAAGCAATATTCTTATTGGGAATAGTCTTTATTTTTACATAGCTTAATTGGATATGATTTCTAACTGGGCTCCTATAAGAAAATACAAATTCTAATCTTATAAACACGCAGCGAAAATTATATGTATTCCATTTTCTCCAAATGCCGAAAAGGACACTTTCTAATTTGAACCTTTTTACTGGTTAATTTGATGACAGTCAAAAAAATAGAAGGGACAAAAGGATTTTCTATTATCTATATTTAGTCGAGGATAACCATCAACTATAGGATAACCAATCTAAGACTATATGTATCTATTTCATTTACATATACCCAAGCAAATCTGAGTCAGAGCGCACCTGTAACCCGACACGTACAACACTGATCAATGGCCCTTTCATAATTAAATTATTCTAATTTAATTTGCGTTGTATTCGCTCAAGTATTCATTATCGTACCGATGCAGTCTGTGTGCTCAGTACAAACGTAAATGCAGTTAAATCAACAATGAGAGATTACATCACCCTGATGCTAGCATTATTTATAGATTTCATTACCTTCCGACTTTGAATTTACTCGCTCGATTTATAATTAAGTACTGTTTTATGTTGCTATGGTGGATTACGTTAAGTGTAGTTCAATTATCGGGTCTTGATAACAAGGAAACGTATTACGTTTGCTTTTAGAGTTCTCAAGGAGCAAGACCGCGGAGAAAATATCATAATATGCTTAATTAATATTTTAAACCGTTATAATATTTGTTAAATACTACCCCTGTAAAAAGGCTAAATTGGAAAAAGACAGGGACTAAAAAGAAAACTGAATTATAATTATAAATAAAACTCCTGAAACTGACATACTTAAAGCAAAGTTTCACATTTCAGCAGATCACTTTCTAGATCAGACTTTATTTAATTTTACAGCGGAGTTTTCCGGAAATGCAATCATGTGCCTGCCATGACTTCTGTGTACTTTGATCAATAAAACACATAAATCAGCATCTTTGTAAATATTTTTCTACTAAATAAACATTCCACATCAGCATCTTCTTAAGCCAGATCGTCATCCTCAGGCCCCTAATACCCTTAGTGTTCTCTTCTGCACTGCATGCAGTTCTTTCATTCTGCCCTTTTGTGGCCCAGCACTCTAAGCCGTACAGAACATCAGGTCTTACACATCAAAAACGATGGTATTAGACCAAATCAAGGATGTTCATGATAATTCAAAAAGATCTTGTGTAACTGGTCTACTGAATTTGCTTGGTAATGATATTGAGGAAATATCAACAAAATATAACCGATGCGATAGGACTATTTTGTTGCGTAAACACCTTCATTAACTGATAAGCATGTAAATAAAATTATTAAGTGTTTATTTTGACTGCGAATTGCTCCAAATTATTCTTGCTAATGTTTTTATACTTTGTGTTTACAAACTAATGATAATTCGGAGAAGACCAATTTATTTTCGTGCCAAGCTTATGTCAACATACTTCTGTAAGTATATCATGCATCGTATGGGCGCAGTGGCGCGCTGTCTTCGTACATAACTACATATTTGAGTCCGAGAATGTGGTTACCTACATCATTTGACCTTATTAAAAATCTGGATCCAGCTCCAGCAGAGCGCGACTGTGTTTGGCAACACAACAGCAGCGGACTCGGCGGCACATCATAATGACATAATTGGCAGGGGGGAGCGCAGGCGCGCGGCGGTGCGGGGAGCGACGCGCGACGCATGCGCGGGTTTGACGGCCAAGGTCGAGGCCGAGCGATTCTGCCGCGCACCGCCGCGTTGGTAGGTTCTTCTCGCGCGCCCTCTTTCTCGAAACAACTTCTGAGGGACAAATGCGCATTAATCGCCGCGAGTGCCCCGTATCCTGCCCTTCAACACCGTCCCGGACTCACCAGAACAAGGTAACAACTCCATTTCCTAACATATTCGCGAGCGCGTTCCGTTCGGTGCAAAAATCGATCAGTTGTGTAATGTTTGTAATCACGCTTTCCATCTATGTACGTATACATAGCTTAGGTCTCGGCTTGCGTGGTTTTGCACGCTACGAATAAAGTAGATGAGCGATGTTATTCAATGCTCATAAATAATAACAGGAACTAAATGACAGATAGGTAGCATTGTCGTAGGTAGTGCTAACAAATGATTTGCTCATTGCGCGAAATTGGTCAGCACACCTTGTGGCGCGTCTCGCGTCACTCGCCGTGCACGCTAATCGTCTGAGCAAACAATTTTGACGTTGTTTTGGGAACTGAATTCATTGTAAGCTTATTTAATATAAATCTTGATTCCACAAGGATGGCTAGACGCCGATGTTTGCTTCCACATATTAACTGAGATAATACCCACTTTTTGCGTTGGTTTTTGTGGGTACCGTCCGCTAAGTATCGTTAATAGTGCTGGAGTCAAAGTACTCACACATACCAGTTCTTATATGATATTTATTTTTATGTATTTATTCGTTATATTGGAAACTTATTGTTATATTAATGATTCCACTTTGTCAAATTGACATAGTTGTGTATAGGTACTGCCGGCATTTTGCCACATCATCGTATTATTCAAGAGCTTATGCCGTCTTAGCATGTAGCCGTTGAAGCTTGTTTGTCAACCCCCAGTGGCCCTGTATGTCGGCCCATAATTTAACAAAGTATAAATATTTAAGGTCGGTTTTGTGGTAATCCCTTATTTGTTTATGCTGACGGCATGCGTCACACCGTGTACCAAGACAATGTTAGTATGTAGGCCTGTTATGTAAGGAAGGAAACCGGTTTTATTCGTTTTTAACTCCTCTCTCTCTCTCTGATTACTGGTAGTATTGGCTGATTACCTATACCTAGGGTTAAAAAAAACGAGATCAGCTCACTATCAATTCTAATGGATCATTAGTTGGCCGATAAACTAGAGGACGTTCTCAATTTAAAACTACTAAAGCTGCTGGCTTTTCGTACATTCATCCGATATGTCTAGATGAACTCAATTGATTGAAAAGACTACAAGTCTCATTGTTTAAGCCCGAGGGAACCTAATACGGGTAGCTATGTACAATGGCTGCAGTAGGATAATACATAGCTGTATGTTCAATGTCACCCCAAACGTAGCGCAGTCGTGGTGCATTCACTACGCTTTGTGACAATCTGCAGTTTTTTTTATATCTTTTGGCTAATATGGAGCAGTAGACACGTACTTATGAAAGGATGAAATATATCCTAAGAAGAGATTATTACTTAATTTTGGGGTCTTCTCTTCTCGAAAAAAGGAAGGAACCTTCCAATAGTTGTGAAGTTGAATATTTGTATCTGCAGCATTATTATTTAATAAATTAATATTATACAACACACATAAATAAAGTACATGTAAAAACTCCTACATAAAAGACACGATACAATGTATGCTTCTAAATCACTGTATCTATCCCATACATATAAATAAATTATAACATCAAATACTTATTTATTATCCTCCACCATCTAACAACATCCATTAATTGACATGTGTTTATGTCGCCATGTTTATATTATGTTTGTGTGTGTGTGTGACTCATCCCCCTCTATTTGGGTCAGGGGAAGCTGCGGGGATGGGTGGGCCGCACATCTTCACCCCTCTATCGACCGATCCCAACCCGCCCACATGAAAAAAAAGGTTTATTGACGTATCTTTGAGCAATTCTCTAATAGGCTCACCGTGATAATTCCAATGCCGCCTATGTGTGAAAAAGTGTATATTTTTGGGGTCTATTTTAAGTTTTTTTTGGGATATTTATGGCCCTCGTTTTTATACATATTTTTTTTATAAATGACTCAGTGTGGGAGGATGGGCTTTAGTTCAAATATATTTTACGATAGCTTCCTAACTTAATTAATTAGCGATACCCACGTTCGAGTACCTAAGTACAGAGAAGAAACACAAAACATGAAATAAGAGAAAATAAAAGCACAATTAACAGCTCGCTAGGGGGAGTCTTTTACTATGCGTCAATATCTTTGCTTGTCTGCTTTTACTTACCTACCTTGAAAATACATCAAAGCAATAGGTTTAGTTATTTGTCAGAAACAATTTTTTACATAGTCATTACTTAAAATATTTGAAATCGATCGGAATTCAAGACCATTTTACAACTTATAAAAATATACCTAGGTATTTAGGTTCTGAAAAATATAAAAAAATTGCTACAGAAACTTCAACAAAGGACACACACAAAAATATTTCTCCCGTTTTGTAAAATACTGCTTATTGCAAAAGTTGCTTATAAAAATATTCAGCTATCTACTTAGACTTTCACGTGTTCCAGGGTCTCTTCAGGTTAATTTTAGGAGGAAAGACGCAATGTTGAATTTATCCCACAATAAGCTTACACGAGTTTCCCTAATCCACTCAGCTCAGGACCTTGAAAGAATCAAAGTCACTTACCATACAGGGTTCTTGAGGTTCCATCTAAAAATAAATCCTCTTTTCATGTTTTTCCTGTTTGGTGAAAAAAAAAATAAAGAAATATGGTGGCACTTGTGCGTTTGACAGCTGTCAATTTTCTAAATGACATAACTGTCAACTGCACCAAAAAACTGTCAGGTCTATTTTTAGTAACATTTGCTACTATGTCAATACTATTAATTTGAATCAATTTGAATATGGAATGTAAATTAAGCCTAAAGGCAACAAAGAAGCCGTAATGGGCCAGTATCAAATGACGAAAGAGCATGATAGTTGGGTTAGGTTAGTAACTATTTCCATAGTAGATACATCTATTACGTAAGCTGCAAACTGCGGTGTTGCGCATCCGATAAGCTACTTCCACATATGTAGTTCCAGAGGGATACAAAATTATCCTTTGTTAAATCCTTGCGTACCTACTTATCAAATAATGTAAGGATATTTTCAATTGCAATTGTAAAGAGTAGGTCTATCTGAAAGTACAAAAACTTTAACTCTCTAGCTACTAATGAAACGATTAATATCAAATTTAAAATTAAGGAAGGTATCTATTATTTACCTCACAGTCCTAAAAGTACATAAACGTTTCCCAAACAAAGTATAGACATCCATTGATGGTAAAGCAGTGTTTACAACAGGGCGGGTCAGCTGGGCGCGCGCCGATCGATTCGCGCTTCGTGTGCCTCCGTGAAGGACAAGGCCAGCCCGGCTTGTGACGCCGAATGCCGTAACTTTATACGCAGTAGAACCCTGGATGTAATCCGTGTTCGATAGTGTGTCTGTGCCCTTTGTGGTGTGGGTTCAACATTTTTGCACGGAACTGATGCTTTTGCTTCAAGACGCAATATAGGAAGATACTTTAAATTGTGATGTTTGTAGATAGTGCGCTTTCTATGGTTAGAAAAGAGACTTAAGGCAATGTGGAAGCAAACAAGAAGACGGCGCTAATTTAGTAAGTAAGTGCTTTTAATTTATAAGTAGGAGTTGATATTCAAGTTGATAAACAATACGTAAAACATAAGCAAAATGGCAAATCCCGTAAAACTGATTTGAAGTCCAAAAGTCGTAGTTAACATAAAAATTACAATCTTCAAAATAGGAAAGGATTCTCTTATTTGCTTTGTTAATGCCAGAGATATTTAAACACTCGTTAAATCAACATTGACAAATAATTAATTTTGCACAATTCAGGTGTATTTATAATAATGTTGCAACTGAATCCACAATAGACACGTGCTAAGATCTCAATAACCGGTTCTGCTAAGCAATATGCGTTATTCATTAGCTGTCGATCATACAGAGAATATTTATATGCACCCTGAAGACTTAGCCGCAGTGACGTCGAAATAATGTACGGAGAAAATTACATAGACCGGTGCAGTATTCATTAATCTTGCCCAGACAGAAGTTTTACTCGTCTTATTGTACGAAAGAACATTAAACCAAAGAACGTGGAAAGGAAATTGAAATATTTACAAACGATGCATTTTTCAGCCGCTAGCCCAAGGCGTATTTTTGAAGCCGTTGAACAAGACGGCAAATTATAATATTACCATTTAATGTGGAGACCATTGATTAAATGCCATGTCAAATATTTATATTGTTCACATTCACAATTGGGTATACAAAATGAATTCAAACACGTTAAGTGAATCATTCTAAGAATAGAAGTACTTAAATAATTGTAAATCAATTCATGTTCACTTGCTCAGTAATGTGGGTATAACTTATTTAGGATCTTAGATCCCTTCGAACTTTAACCTTAAAAGAGCGCGGCAAAGGTCAAACGTCTTCAGAAAGGCCGGATGATATACATAACGTCATTTATAAATAAACGGACCACGTACCTCCTGTTTATTAATTTTGTTACATGTCTAAGGTGAAGCAGAAAGGTCATATAGTCTACTATGTCAATTTCTTCCATATATAAATATGGCAAAGTGAGCAAAAATAGAATTCCAAGAGTTCTGTTTCGCAGTTTTAAACTTTAAATGTCATACTCGGTTGTTTCATATTTCATAAATGCAGACCATTTGTATTATTACCTTATAATAGCCATCAAAAACCTTCCTGAGTCCTAGATACCTGTATTATGGACCTCAATTATGCCAAGTATTGCGTGGTAAAAGTCTCTTCGAAAATATTTTTTGGCATAACAACTGAGAGACTCCTGCTGAATACATCATTTTAGAAAATACAAGCAATATAAAAATTATTTCTTTGGACAATCCTCTTTTCCCCTTAAAAGTATACTCGAAAGTCGAAACAGCAAAGATTCGAAATTATTCAAAAACCCAAGTGCAAGTAAGTTGATGCATCAGGAAAATGACTCATTTTCTTTGCACATAAAAAGATCAAAGTGGGTCGTGAACAATGACGAAGTGACAAGTTGACCGCAAAACAGTCGTCCATTTTCCTTGCATGACTCTTATGACATCTGTCATACAATCTTATGAAATCTTCTTTTTTCTTTTTCATCGTTGGGTAATTTTCTCATTTTTTACAAATCTCTCTTTTTAACATTTTTTTATTATTTTTGAAGTCCCTCTTTCTATTTACTTTATGTCTACAATTTCAATTCATCATTATCCTTGATATTGACTTTCTACCCACGTAAAGGATTCCATTCACTTGGGGATTTCTCTCATGAATAGTTTAAGGAAAAGAAAAAGGTACAACTCCATTGAGTTTTTATTATATATAATTAATAAAAAAATATATTAAAGTAGCTACAAATCATTAATCAATAACATTTTGAGATTTTCACATTTCCGAAAATTCTGCATGCCTCAAGGTGGCATCCTAGGTCCAACCTTATTTTCGGAAATATTTATGGAAATGTAAGTACCCATATTAGTTTTGATTTAGAACAGGATCAGGAGAACACTGCAATGAGGCAGAAATATAACAATCCAGAACCTCTTATTAGTGAAGCTTCGAAGATACAATCAATCTTGCTCACGACAAAGTTCAGTGCACCGTTATCAAAGTTCTAAGTGAAATTAATGTGCGTGGGCCTTGGATGCTTCGTAATAATACTTCTCAAGGTAATAAACTTCTAGTGGGTAGTTATAATTGGATCTCATACGTTATATAAGTTAATAACGTCGAATGCTCTTTGTTATAAATCAGGAACATGAACGCCTAAACAGCAAAGATGCCTATTAATATGGTCTTCTTTGTGAAGAACTTTAACAAAGCTATCAGAATATTACAATTGTGTAATGATGTATTTGGCAAGATAAGCATCGAAGCGGTAAGGGAAGTTAATACATTAGCACGTAATATTACATATATTCGCTCTAACGGAGTGTATTGAGTTAGTGCTTGGCATTGAAACCTAAGTACTAGGTAGCTAGGCAGCCCGGGATCTGCGTGGCCTTTACAGTGGGTAGCGTCGCAGGTCCGCGGCGCCGGGCTGTGCGCGCGCACTCAGATCGATCTCACAACATCCCCCGCCAACCCTCCGCCCGCGCCCCTCGCACCCCGACACGTGTAGGAAGATGCCTCATCACCCACGTCTGATTATGTTTTATAACTACTACATGAAACCAAACCGCTCATAACTCAACTCCATTTCAAATTATGTATTACAATCGCATACATAGGTACTCCACTTCTGAGAGACGGTGTTATTAATAGAATTTCTGCTTGATATCATAAACATAATAATTATCGAAGAAATGATTGCGGGCTTAATAAATCGCCGGTTGGTAACAAAAGTCTCAAGTGCGACCAGTTTTTATGCATCTCCGATATTACATCAGATGTGCCTCGAGCGGCGCACGAGCAAACACCATGATCGCCTCGACACATCGCCAAATATTGTGAATATTATAATACTCTACCCCGGGATTGTTTACTTATCTGTTATATAATTCTGGAATCTCAAAATATATCATTCAATTAACGATTAAGAAATAGTATCTAATTATTATAGTAAGAAGCAGACTATAGCAAAAACTGATAACTCCGGCCAAACATCCAAAAAATAACATATTACAGTGTATTTAAACATAGATACAAAATTGCAGATATCTGTCGACTGCAATTTGTACGTTCCACAGCTTCATCAATTATAGAATCGTGTGTTCCACCTATTACACTTCGAATGCTTCTGTGTGTCATAAAAAGTAAATAAGTCAAACGGAAACAGCGCGTCACCACTCGGTATATAGATGCTGGCATGAAGAATATCTTCGCATTATACAGTTGAAGACTGGAATCAGTACTTTGTATTCTGCAAGTTGGGCTCGAGCAGTGGCGGTGACGGAAGGATGGCGGGAGAGGGGCGGTGCAGCTGCCGGTGCATCTCCATCCCCCGCCGGGCCCGCCCCGCGCCCCCCGCCGCGCCGCGCCGGCCCATTGCCAAGTTCAATGCCAAGGTCATGCGCGCGCGAGTGCGGCTGCGCGCCGCAATGCAGGAGCGGCCGGCGGCAGGCAGCCGGCGAGCCGTCAGTGCCTCACCGACGACCGCGCCACACACCGCATCGCCACCACACTGCGCGAGTCAGCGGCTCACCTGACCAATCATTATAGTTCCGTCAAAATTGTCACGTTGAGGCCTTCCGCGAGTCTCGCGCCGCACAAGCGTGGACGCGTCGAACGATCGCGCTTAACTTGTTTCCTTCCAACTGGTTGTACCAGAACCGTTGTGACTCCGAGTGCATATCAGCGGCATACAGATGCATGGCGGTGATACAGTTCCGCGACGTGACTGCCGTGCCCGCCACATGTGCTATTATACCACTGACAGCGCTGTTGATGCCACGCCATATGCCATTATGCAACATTTCTCCAAGCGAAACATACTGCAGTAAGTTTCCCATAGCAATTTGTTGACTAACAAATATTTTAGTAATAATGAAAATAATGGAACGCAATGCTGCACTAGCTTGTAACCCCAAGAGAAAAAACATAGTAATCATACTGTGAGAATTACATATAACCAGTTCCAAATAACTTCACGTTTGCATATTTGCTGTAATTGGTGTCCCTGAAATTGTTTCAAGTTCTCAACATAATGACTCTTGTTACGGTCGCTTCTTTATGAATAAATAATGTGATCCAAACTAGTGAAGCCACCGCGTTCCGCGTACAAGCAGCCATGTTTACTTTAGTTATTAGACAGTCTATAACTACAACTAGCTCGTGTATGCTCTACAAGGCCCAATTATTCTCAAGTCTTATCACCAAATCATGATCATATTTGATGGGGTTATCACAAGTATCTAATGAAAATCTAATTTTCATGATCAACGTGTCTTCAACATTGTTAACATTACCTTCGAATCCATTGTAAACTCGTGTGACGTTGATTTCGTCGGCCTTATTCTTGAATCTTACATAATATGCCGAAAATTCGTACGATGAAGCTACAGTAGTTATGTAAGGAGCATTCTTTCGACCAAAAGCAAAAAAGGAAGAAAAGGATCGAGCCGCCGAAATTCCAGGCCATAAAATGGCCCCAAAAGATCTCAAAAGATTCATCAAGGGCATCAACTAAACCACTAAAGGGCCGAGCAAAGCGGCGCGCTATGTATCCTGTTGTAGCGTTAGTTCGCAAAAAATGTCGAACATGAGTTCAAGGCGATCGGGTGATCCCAGCCGACGCTGGCTTTGGTAGGCCAGCACAAACAAAAACTTGACTTATTAAAGCTAATATAAGCTAGTAAGCTAATATAAGCTAATATGTGCTTATTGAGTCTTCATCTATCAATTTTTAGATCATTTAGGATCAAATCAAATCAAATTATCATGCGGTTCAGGGCAGCTTAATTATAAGTTGACATCAATCTTTATCTGTTTCATGCGGAAAGTTGTTCTCTACATCAAGTCTGATTCAAAAAACAACAATCAATATTTGATTGGTTTTCCCCATTTAATTAGGTATTCTACTCCAAGTTTATTTGGTCAAACGTAATCTTCTATATTGGGTATTATCTTTCTTTTCCTATTCGTCATGTAACACAGCATCCGCAAAATATAACGACGAGGTACTTGATTTTGTTTGACCTTGCTAAAACTCAGCATATAGTATTAAATATTATTTATTTAGACTCGGGTAATAATCATATAATAGAAGCGTCAAAAGTGATAGTTGTTTACATACCTATTCAATATTTGCGGTATTGAATCCATATTGATGAGCAAAAACTTTGAGACAAAAATTAGGATTCGAATTTAGTAGATAATCGTAGTACATGAACAAACAGTTTGAAATTAATGATCAATTGTATTAATTTATGGACAATGTTTTCCTCGTTTTATTCAATTGTACAGGTAGACATTGCGCATTGTTGCAAACGTGGATAAATGGACACGTTAGCATTTAAACGAACATCTGCTTAATTAATTGCTGAGATCAATTTTGTTATTTTTGCATCACATCCTATTATCTTTAGGAATACCCTTGTATCTTTTGGACAGTAGATTAGTACATGCCTATAATTTCCACTACAATCTACAATCGTCGCAGATACCAAGATTATTACGGTCGCTATATAGGAAAATACAAAAACAGAATGAAGTCACCAAACAGCGACTTAGAAATATCAATGACCATTTTATTACAAACAAAATTAAAACCAGTATTTTCTACCTATCACTTAATAATAATACGAAAATAACTTTCAATAAAGTATAACATGCCAGTTACATAACAGCTATAAAAATTAGAAAATATTTACATACGATTAAGTTATTTTCAATATCGTAAGGACATGGTAGCCTATATTCGCAACAATAAATTGAATTCGATTTTAGATTCCAAGATAAAACTGTTAGAGTAAAATTATAATACGAAACTGAGGGGCCTCCCACATGCTGATGTCGGCTTCGCCTTGAACCCGCGCTCGCGAAGCCTGAATAACAATAATCTACCAAATAATAATACCACGGCTGTCTCCTCCATCATTACAGAATCACACAATTGATTCTATTTTACACTCGAGTATTTTTTAAAGGAAATCACTCGATTCAAAGATTTCTAAAACAAAAGTAAGCTACACGAGGAATGACTAATCGCCGCTATTGGTATTATTCAAGGAAACGTTCAGGTTGGCTGTGGAATTTGAATTCCAAAACAAACGTGCTATTCAATACAAATCCTATTTTATTGTTCAGTATTGTGGATCTAAAACCGGATCGAGCTGCAGCCATCGATCATAATGCAAATCGAGTGAATGATGAAGTTTTTATACATATCGATCAAGTACATGGAGTACTTATGTATTGTAATCGTTGCCATCTTATTTTACCTAGGGATTGCATTGCTGTCCAGCAAAAGAACCCCTTCTGAAATTAGCTGGAATTAACAGCAAGTGATGTTGACATGGTACTTGTCGCCAATCCCTAGTTTGCAAAGGTGTCAGCGGGGTATGAGCGGGGTGAAGAGAGTGCGGACAGGGTTTACCGAATGACGAATAGACTAGCAGCTCTCGGTCGGAGTGGTCGATTATTTGCATAAGCTAAAGTTTAGCGTCGACAACCACGTATTGCTATCAGCTGACGAGCACGCGCGTCACATTGACGTCTCGACAACAACATGGCGGCCAAGATGGCGGAACATTTGTTTATTTACAACAACAGAAGTAGTTAGTTACATATACTACCCATATAGTCCCATATGTTATGAGGTAGTTATGTATTTAAAATAGAAACAATAAAGTTGCAATATAGGTATTTAGATAAGATTTTATCACAAGTTTGATAAATGAATGCATTCATATCACTTATATCAAGATATTTCTTTGCTCACTTGTTTTAAGAGCAGGTTAGATCCTACTTAAATAATACTAATTATTTTGTATGGGATTGTTTGTAGATAAACAACAATGTTTTGAAGCAACATAATAAAATAATGATCAAGACTATTTTAAGAAAATTTTCTACCAATGATAACAACAACACGAAATCTATTTTGATGTTCAAAACAAATGCTTTTCATACTAATTGCTGAAGAGAAATAAATCAATACACATACATTGTTACATGTTGTAGATAAAGTGCAATACACGTGGGGACGGTGTGATACCCATAAACATTGGAGTTTGCCAAAGCGTGCGAGTGGACAGTGGACACTGCAACACGTGTCCATATTGTGGGACAGAATCACTTCACCTTATTTTAATTAAATGGCTGATAAACTTGAACGAGTTAGAAATATTACCTTATAAGATTATCACTTATAAAGCCATTCTAATTGGCATTATAGAGCATGGATCTTGATAGAATTTGAAACTTGAATTTGAATTTGAAATTTGAAGTTATTATATGATTCCAACTGGAATATATATATTCTGTTAAAAGGAGCTTTAGTATGAACAGATAAATAAAACGTTATGTCTCGGTCCAGAAATATTTGATAAGTAATTTCAATCAATGTTACATGCAGTTACCTGAGATCTTAACGTATCTATGCCATAAAACTGAAATCACTTAGAATTATTCAATTACATACGTGAAAAGAAAAATACTTTTGTGCATTAAAAATTCGTGCCAAGGTAGGTACGTAGTAAAATCATTATCATAGTAAACTATTATTACGTAAAAACTCATTTCGTCATTTAATTCTGGCATTGGTCCATTGCATGCGAAATAATGTACAATGTATTATGTACTCGTCATCGCGTCTTACATTTGGATGTGATACAACTTCCGGGCTTCCGTGAGAAAATTGAACATTTTAGAACTTATTTTGAGCCAAAGTTTAATATGTTTTAGGAACAATAAAATTACAGACCTCTCTGTATGAGAGGAGGCATGTGCCCAGTATTATGATTACAGGAATACTGAATATATTATAGCGTTTCTTTACAAATATTCGTCAAGGAAAATGTTGTGGGATTTGGGCTGCGGTATTGTTGATGCCTTTTACCTGTATTGTTTTTCCTGAATACTGAAGTGTGAATTCTTTCCTTAATCTATGTATTTCCTTGTTCTTGCAGTATACTTACCAGTTTTTATATTACAATTTTTATTAATATAGTGTGGACTTATGAGCAAAGAATACATGGTTCCATTTATTTATTTTCTACTCAAATATTTATATAAGCTTAAAAAAATGAAATTTTGACCCATAAATCTCACGAGGAAGTATGCGTAACACGCGAAAAATCAGTTTGACGGAAGATACATTCCGCGGATGTCACGTAAGCAGGCAGTTTCCACATTTAGTTCAAATGGAGCGCACACTATGTACACAAACACATGGACACCTTGTGCATGTGTGCTGTGTACAAAACTAAGAATATCCACCATCATTAATCAGACATCGTGTGTGTACGAGACGCTCACTAGCGCGAACCCTTTCTAAGCTTACACGTGCAGCATATCGATACAGATTGCGTGTGTAGTGGTGGTGCTATGTGTGCGAGCATGGGCGTGTGTGCGGCTGGCGAATGCAGCTTGCGCGGTGCACATGCGCGAGGGAAGGGCAGAGGGTATGCGGGGGGCACGGCCAGGGCCGCGCAGACCTTGAGCGCGCCTAGCAACAGCGCTGCCAGCGCAGACTTGCTTATTTATTTCTGTTTTACTCGTCTGCACGTTTGCTTGCAATTTAAAACAGAACGTTTTATGGAGTCGTAATGGCAACCGACGGGAATGCGACCTTTGTGTGCATTTGTCAGATGTTCCCCTAGGCTCTACACGCCGACGTATTATAACATGAGAATGCTAATTTGTTTTATCATTCCTGTTTATCTTTATGACTGAGATTTGCCTCTACATGGAATTTTTATTCCAGCTACTTTTGTTGGCAGTGCACTTTTTGATGCACTGCTTAAGCCGCATACTGCAGGCTGACGCATAGCTGCATAAAAACACGAAAGGGAACATTAAAATTCATAGCATGGCTCAGCATTCAGAGGAGCAGTTTCATCAGATTAAGAGGGATTGTACAATTAAGATTGACATCGGTTTCACGATCACGCCAGATCGACATGTACACCTACGTGTGTTTATACCGAGCAAGGTGGAGATTTCGCTAATGGGAAACAACTATACACTGCACACACCCAGTTCTACTCAAAACAAACTAGTGTTAACAATTTCAAGTACATTTAAATGTTTAATAGCTTAGGAGAGATAATGTATGTACTAGCAATACTTTCCTGAAGCACGTAGCATTTGATATTTATAAATATCCGAGCACGCGGCGATATTTATATTGGTGGAGTTATGCACTAAATTGTTGATTAAAATAGAGGAATACCAACTCTACTCCAGCATACTTTTAAAAATAAGTTTTACTTAAAAAATCGTGTTATTAATGGAGCTGGTGCTGAGGATGAAAACGCTCAAATCATAACAAGATCACGGAGCAACTTTATTAACTCGTTCGTTCGGAGCGATCCTTCTTTTGGTCTTATTACACATACAGTCATTCCACAATTGTGTTTGTCCTTCAATACGTTAAAAGGTCTCTTTGACTTTATCAAACCTTGATGAGTATGAACGTGTATGAACGAACGACATTGTTGTAACTTGAGTAAAAAAATAATTTCTGACGTAGACACAATTCGCTTTGTTGAACACGCTTAATATTATAAGCCTTGGATACACAGTATTGTTTTCCAGTATTCATGCTTTGGCTTCAACGGATTCCTTTGTTTATGATACAGTCTAAATTTAGTTTTCATTAAGGATGATACTGGAACTAATTGTTTCTGGAACACTACAGAGTTTAGTCACTAGTGTAAAGGCAACATAGACAAACTCTCATAGAACCTTCTCGTGTTCCTAGATTCCGTGTTGTTTAGATTATTTTCCTTTTTTAGGGTCAAAAATATATTCTGCGGCGCTGTTTTCCCATTATATTGCTCCAGGACCAATAATAAATTATATCCAATGACAATTAAGACGATAAACACATCTGGGAGTTCATTGTCGTCCTTAGATTAAGACCGCAGCTCCGAAGAGTATCGGATGTCCATTCAGGGTCGGTATGTGTCTCATATTATTAATTACCACAATTGACTCGCTCTTGACAATTATACACGCTGACTAGCCCTTTTGTTCTAAGTGTGTCTTACTCATTTTATCGCCATACACATGAACACAAAGCGAGCTAAGAAATGTCGTGTTGCTAAAATACTCCATTGTTACTATTGCAATCATTTTAACATCCATGATGCTCATAACATGCTGAGACAAATAGCCGACACAAATGTACAAAATCGACCCAGTTTTGTATTTAATTAATTTGGCTTGTGTTACGCCCTAGGTATCCAGGCTTCCCGGGATTGCCCTTTGACATTATTCAGTCAAGGCGATGTTTGCGCATGCGTTCATCCTTGTTGGAAGCCGAGCTCCCTCCCCGCGCCCCGCGCCCCCTCCCGCCGCCACAAGCCTCCCCCAGCGTGGGCTTGATGACGCAAAACCTAGAGCCCGCTGATCACGACAGCTATATTTAGCTGAGAATTTGCTTATACTTCGAAATAATAATGCCCTTTTGTAGCTTCCGGACCTCGGCTTGAATGATTATTATCTGCTCTTGAACGTTAATGTTAAATTTTATTTGTGTATTTAGTTCATTCTGAAGATCTGTTACGAGTAGCACGAGTAAGCTCAAGCCCACGCGTAGTTTTAATGGAAATCATTTTATTTTTCTCAATGGAATTCTCAGCGAATCCTGAAAAAGCTTTTTTCATTCTTGGCTTTTCTTATTTAAAACTTACCTTTTATGAATGTCGTTTTTTCTTATATACTTTTTACGTATCTATCACTCAAGATATAAGTACTTCTCAAAGCAAACTCACAACAGTTTACTTGAATGTTTTTTGCTTACATCGCGTGACCTTCCTTCTTCGCACTTCTTAGAAATATGATAACGAGAAGTTGATCTGCTGTATCATCAACATAGTTTTTGTTGTCCGTCGAAAACAACAACATTATAAACTGAAAAACTCCATATTTTAACTTTCGTTTCTACATTTTCGAATATAACCGTAGTAATCGCGATTAGTCGTGCTATTTTTTTTGTCATGAAAATGTTAGATAAAAAGCGTTGAATACGATTTGCTTATCACAGCACCAATGCGCCTGGCCACGTGTTTTTATCATAAAAAATATATTATCAGCGACATCGTCACCGCACTGTTTCGTGGTAAATAAATAAATGGTTAGCGTGGAGCTACGTCACTAGGTGTGAGTCAGCTCATATTTTCCACGCCACAGATCACCTCAAGGACATTCGATGCTTTGACGGTACTCGCTTATGGGTCATTTAAACTAATACGGCAATGTTCTTAGTACCTAAACACTAGCGAGTAATAAATCTTGGTCAGCTACAAAATCTTTTAACCTAATTATATTATTATTTTGAATATTAAATAAATAAATACTTAACTGAGCCTTACTTCAGGGCTATTATATTCCGATAAACAGTCAAGAAAAAATATAAGCATTTTCTAGCTTCTAGGCTTATAGAATCAAGGGCCTTTCGACTAGGTATCATAAGAGATAAAATAGAATGTTTTACCGAACCAATTTTTTGCTTCATAAATATAATATTAAGTAACAAACACACCTGTAATATTATACTTCATTAGCTGGTTTTATGTAAGTGCTACTCGAAGTGGTAACCGGGGCCACACATAATTGTTGCCCAGTCGTACACACGGACAGTTGAAAAAGACATCTAACGCAGATTTGCCGCAAGGTGAATCGTGTTAGCAATGGTATAGTAATTTAAATGATTTATACTTAAAACTGATCTTTTGTAAAGCTTTGTTTTATTTAAAACTAGCTGTTTTTTTGACATGAGCGACTTCCTGTTCCCTGTAAAAATATAGCCTATGTAGCCCGGGGTAGTGTAGCTTTTCAGTTTCAGCGGTTTGTAGCCTTTTGATGTTACAAATTTTCGATTGTATATTTATTGGATATTTTGATTTCCATGTTTTGAACGTTGATGTTTTACCTAATGTAGATGTTTGAATATCCAAAATATATAAAAAGTGAATTATGACTTGTTGACATTTCCCGCTTCGTAGAGTTCATTTAGTTTTCCCAGTCGAAAACTCCTATAATATAATAGAATAAAATAATGATCTGACTATAAGCCGTTTGCATATATTCCATTGGAAACGACTTTTACAATATGAAGTCACCATCTGTCACCATCCATCTGCCGAACGTAAAAACGCAGACCAATAAAAACTGTAATAGTTTTTCATGTGGCCATACATTCTGGTTTCCAATAGTTATTCACGTTACATATTGAGTGTCGAAAAGTCGAATATAATCCAGCACACATATTTAAAAAAAATAAGCTATTATTAATATGAACTATGAAGAAATGAAACTGTATCTTATAAAATCGTAAATACCTATTTAATTTTGGTCCATATTTTGATACAGATGAACTAATTATAAAGCTGAAAACTTTGTTTGAATATGCTAATCTCGGGGACTGCTTGTCCTATCTATTAGAAAAATTCGGAAAGGCAGAATATAAATATTGATCAGCTATTTCCTTGTTCTCAGATGAGGCGACTTCCCAGATAGCAGCCTGAAGATTTTACGATGAACATCATGGCTACGTAAAGGTAAGAGGATTTTTCATTCTTTTAACGGTACATAAAAAATGAGCTTTTTAGACGGATATTTAAACATCAAGTCTAAGTACCCTTTTTCTATCGGGCAACTCTATTACCGAGTTAGGTTTTGAAAGCGACAAAATGGGCTTAATATTTTTTCTTACCCAACGCTAATTATTATCTATACTTTTTTATATTACAATTCATAGTTAAGACAACATACATATTTACATTCTACAATGTGTCCCGGGCATAAGTGACCGCCCGAAATTTTTTGAATATTTGTACAAAATTAAGGATAATTTCTTTTATATTTTTGAAAAAAATCATAAAAAAAAATTATTGTCAGGCCTGTTAATAACAGGCTTTGCTCTTTTTTTACCGAGTAGGAGTCAATTTCAACTGACTGTATTTTTGCATTTGTTTGAAATAGCAGCAAACATTGTTCTGAGCTATTGTAGGAAATATCATGTAGTTTATTAATAAATTAAAAGAAAGTGATATTAAGGGGGCATTTATTGGACTTATTTTGGAAAAACTGAAAAAAAGGCGTTATTTTCTTTGAATTTTTCTTTTCTTTTTTTTTTCTAATAAATGTTTTATTACATTTTTGGTATGTTTGATAATTTTAATTGATAAACTATGATGTCGGCTAGTCAATAAAGAAAAAAGAATTTAAAAATATGTAAAAACTTAGGAAATATCTTAAAAAAACTGCAGCACGTCACAGTATTTACTAAAAATCATTAAAAAAAACCAAAGGCGGTAAGTCCCAAATATAAAGGAAATTATCCTTAATTTTGTACAAATATTCAAAAAATTTCGGGCGGTCACTTATCCCCGGGACACATTGTATAAGAAATCAGGAATGTAACAACGAAACAACAAAGATATCAAATAATAAATCACAATATTCAGTAAAACAATACAATAATTGGTAATTTACATGTACATAGCGTAATTATTATACAAAGACATTTAATATTATTAAAACCTGTTCGTTGTATAACACCTACTGCTAGATTAGATGTGATGGTACTATGAGTCAGTGGAACGCACGATATCCATAATAATCCATACTTCTATAGGTACTGATATAATAAAGAGGAAACATTTATTTGTTTTAACGGTTTAAGGCTCCGAAACTCTGAACCGATTTCAAAAATTCTTTCATTATTAGAAAGCTACATTATCTGCGAATAACATAGGCTAAATTTTATTCCTATAGAGGCAGTAGTTCCCACGGGTTGCGGAAAAACGGCTAGTCTCGCATATAGATGAGTGTTTATTACTTATGTACTATTTAGGTATCAAAGGGGATCTTATTTGCATAAATAGCACATTATAGATGGCAAGTAGCTAGTGAGTAAGAATTGTTTATTGTGGCGCAACCTATGACACGTTTTGCAGTATCTTCTGTATACATATTTTAACAATGCGATAATCTGAAAATGGACTTGGCGTGTACTAAATATGGCATTTGTACATTTAAGTAGGTATTCAATCATCTATTAAGCTTCAATAAAAATAAGTACAATAAAAGCTCAATAAATATGACTACAAAAAATATATGATGCTCCTTCTTGACTAATCACACATATTTCATTTCAAATTATATATTACTAATGATGATTACACGTATGAAACGTATTACTGATAATTCAGAGCCAATTTTGATAAAATCCATTTTGTTGTGTGCTTCCTAACAAATTCAGCATAGCACTTGGGCATTCCCAAAAAGGCGGGACTCCTATCTACGAAATATCGATAGGTATCGATAAGATAATGCTACTTATCGATCATTAAAGCTAATAAAAATATTATTTACGAGTCATTTTTAGTACAGACTTAACCGATTAAAATTGTATACACAGGTACAGTTGCTATTTTTTACCTAGGTACTCGTCATTTTGTCGCATAGTTTTTTGCACGTATTCATGATAACCTATCCGCAAGCGAGATAAAGGTGACATGAATATGGTATATTTATACTTAGGTACTGCAAGTAGGTACGAAAATAATATATTATAACATTGATATAACCTATCTGCGACAGGATTTAGGTAGTCGGATTCAGGCAATGCAAGTATAGATACCAATTTTATTATGATAGTTTCAGTAGTGCAGAGTATCCGTTAACTGAAAGTTAGCAGCAATTTCGAATTTCATCGAGAAGAACAATCTCCGGCTAACATAAGAAATCTATGTAGAATCCTACAGACCTTTTGTACATAAATACATTCATTTAAAATTCCACTTTATGACTAACCAACAAAGTAGTTAATACCTGCCGTCGCTTGTATATAAACATAGCCGCGCCCACGAAATAACACATCATTTTAACTCAACTATGCAGTTTTCTATGCATCATAATGTATCCATACTAGGGTTAAAGTATCGCGATATCGCGCCATGATAATGATAATATTTACACCCACACGTGTAGATAATAGATATAATTTATACATAGTATACATAGTATACATCTATTACATATACGTACATGTATATGAAATATTCTACGTAACGCAAGGTGATAATGGATAGACGACGCATGCGCGAAATAAATCAGAGGTGATGCTGTCACTGAAAATGTGAACTTCAGCAATTTTCTTTGATGAACGAGAATCTTAAAACTGTTTAATTAATCCAAAGGGCGATTTTTTTATAGACACAATAAATATAATTGACTAATTACTAATGAAATGCTTGAATTAGAATATTAATATTAAAATTTATAACTTTAACAGCTTTTTACGATTATTAACGCCATTATAGTAAGGCAAATGATGCTTAAGGTTATAAAAATTTGAGAGTTAAAGAATGTATTAGAATGAATCATTGGTTTTAAGCGGAATAACTAACATACACACACGTACAAACCGGATGACAAACTTGATATGATCACAAAAAACAATCGAACGCAAAAAATGTAAGTGTTCTCAAAGCCGTAATATCATGACTGTGTGGATTCAAACCAACAGTTGCTTAATTCACATACTATATTTAAAACTAGAGGCATATATGTGCATCTTTATGTATGTAAATATATTATATCTAGATAAGATATAACGTTAATTTAAATAATGCAATTATACAGCCACTTGTCATGTCGTACTTTATTATTGATAGGATCGTGGAGATAAAGTAGCTTTAAAAAGGAGAAAAAAAACGAAGTGCATAACATAAATATTCATTGTATTCTATCGACTGCTATAAGTACTAAAAAAATTCACTCCAAGTACAGGTACATAGTTTTTTTGCATGAGTACCTAGTACAGATCCTGGGCATGTACCTATTTGGAATGTAACCATATTTTTCTTTTTCGCAATTCGTCATCATCATTCCTTAATTATATATGTATCACATTTTAAAATCGGAGTGACATGCTACTCGTTCTCTTCCTGAGTACATACTGTAACTTGTAACTTGTAAACTTTTACCTCAATTATTTATTTCGTTCTTGGTAACAACAAATAGGTGCCCTTACCCTTAGGAACCCCTAGGAATACTTTTTAAACTTCAGGAACTAAATAATTAATTTTAAATTCAGCCAACCCACAATAAAAATATCTTACCAATCGACTAGCGTATTTTCCAAGTCCTAAAATCGAACAAGTCCAAAGTTTTCGAAGAGGATGCGACCCAACGCAAATCTCTCTTGCAAAAGTGAGGGTAGCGTTTGAATGTGTGCAACAAGTGCACTTGTATGGGTGTGCTGTCTCAAGGTCAGGGTCGGCACGTGGCGGCAGGAGGCGAGGGTTGGGACCCACGGAGTCGACGCCGACTTCCTTAACTGATTATTAGTCAGGCCTTACTTACCCTTTCGAAGCTCGTTCTAAATTTACGTGCGGGAAAACGATCTTCATGCGATTTTCATGAAATATTTTTTGGTGCATTTTCAGGTAAAATACTTAAAATAAATTAATTCTTCCTATTAGAAAACTAAACTGAAATTTCATATTTTTCATTAGGTTGGTTGAAATACCTAATGCTAGATGATATTTTATATTTGTGTTCAAATGTAAGTAAATTAATTATAATAAGGTTTCTCTCTCACTCTCTTCTAATCAAGTTAAATACAGGGTATAGAAAATCTCAAATAAGTGTAAATATTCTCGTTTATGGGCAATAAATAATATTTGATTTTATTCACCATTTATATACGCTTAAGTGATTTAATTCCCACGTAATTAAGTGCTAATGAAGTTAATTGGACTATATAAATTAATAGCCGCGAGATATTATGTGGTCGCATGCTAAAGAACGAATCTATTAAGATCAATTCTTTAAGTATTTCTCTTCGTACGTAGGTACAACGTGTATAAAATCTACCAATCAAGTTTAAATTCATAGAAGCTAATTGTAAATAGTAAATAGACTGTAAAATTTTACTTTTTTTCGTAGCGAAAGCGCTATGTACTGTGTATAATATAATATTCAGTTTATCGTGTATTTTTTGGTTACTCTGTAAAAATAAGTTTTAACTGAAACAGTGCCATCTATCTTCATCTCGCGGAACGCGCTTGAACCAACGTTATAAAGAATACACACCACTGAACCTGTGGACGTAGTGTAGCTTCCCACGCTTCAACATAGATGGCGCTGTTTTACATTTTGTAAAACTAACGTTTTGGTATAAGTTTCATGCAATGTTTATGGAGTGAAAATATTATGTGTCGGAGCTGAAGAATATTTATGCAATTAATCTTTTGAGAAGACAATGGAGTAATGCTGCATCAACGGGCTATCGAACGACCGGGTGCCACGCTGTGCTCTCTCGGGAATTAGTGCGGAGTGAACACAGCTGGTGGTATCTCAGTTGTTCCCTAGTTCTCCCACTCTTCGACCGTCAACTGCAAAATGAAGCCTGCTCAATCCCAGCTTCAAGGAACCTTACAAAGTCGACCTTACTACAAGCAAATTATGTCAGTGAAGACGAAGATAAAATATACCTACCTATCTACATTTTGTAAATACAATTGTAACAAGTTAAGAGAGTAATTTTCCATTGCTTTCTCTTTCTTGAGTGTTTTAATAAGTTAATGGAATAATACCCACGGAGCTATTGAAAGTATGAGTGGATTTTGAATAATGTAATTAGGTACTGAACTCAATGAACTTTTCATCACAATTAGCAACAGATCTGAGGCCATACCATGGCAAGTTTTTTCATTTTTTTTTTTGTTTTCTATGACTTATATTTTTTTAGAAGGGTACTATACTTCCTTGCTACTATACTAAAAGCATTGGTAGGGTCTCTATTACTATTGGTAAGCATCATCTCGTTTAAATTGTCATTAATATCCATTCCAGCAGGAAACAGTTCAGTAATACGTGACAAATTATACCAATCAGCATAGTGCGTAACCTACATAACCGAACAGTTATTTTTAAACTGTCAAAAGTGAACACATGCTGTATGTAGGTAAAAATACCTTGCGGTCACCGTGCGTTCGCTCATTTGTATAGATTTATATTTAATTATATTATTTTTTTATTTATTTGACCGAGATTAGCGTTAATATAGACGATGTTAAGCAGATGTGCGTACGCGCCGCTCGTGTGACGTCACAGTTGCGTGACGATCTTGCTAGCGTGAGGGAAAGTTGTGTGATAAAATGTCTGTCGATTCCGTCTTCGAAATGTTTTTCCACAAATTATACGTGTTTAGTTCTAATTGTGGAAGTTTTCGTGGTTTATTATTGAAGTATTTTTTGTGAAATTGTATTTTTAATTGTATAATTATTACTTTTGTATACCTTTACGATGTCAAGTTAATGAGTGTTGATGGTAACGACAAGACAAAATTTGATAAACTGCAAAATTTACTCGTACGTACCATTATTTCTTTTGATTTATTACCTACACACATGTTTAAATAAATTATAACCTACCAACTTCCATACAACCTGAAATGATAAATCCGCTAACATGTATCTCTCCATTGAAGTAGGTAGAGGCTCATTTGTTTTCATGTCATCTACATGGCAATTCATGTTCCTTTCTCGTTACATAAACGAGTTTGTTCGACTCATGCGCAGGTCACTGGCTTTTTACGAAAATGACGACTTTTATTAATGACTTCACGTGAAACTCTTGAGTGTAATGTTTAATTTTTGTATGGAACTTACTGAATTACTTTTTACTTTCTATTTGATTTTATTTTGTACTGTACTTATTTGTCTGGAGGCAATTTTTAATCGCCTCTATTATTAAACTGTACAGTTGTCTAAGTAGAGTCTTTAATTATTTGTAGGTGCCTTAGGTACTGAAATTAGTGACAGAATTTATCAAAGTAAATTGATAGACTCTTGTTAATAAATTGGATGTCGCACTGTGTTGACGGCTAACAATTAAGTATTAATCTTAGTTGATATTTTACTGCGATAATGGCCTTAATTTCAATGAAGTTCGCAATTTTTCATTAAATAATTTAGCATAATTTTGATATTATGTCTGTATTAAAGTCCTACTTTTCTACCTGATAGCTCTGTGGCACGAACTATAAAAAAAAGATGTTATATAAAAATTTAAACCCGTAAGTGTAAGTATATTCGGAAGTGTCAATGAACACAGAACATAAGTTCTCCGTCAATTTACGTGAATAGACGTGTTTCCGTACGCAAACGTTTTACAAGTAAAATGAGCAATAATTTCTAAATAGTTGTCTGTGTGTATGTTGAACGATATTTTATTGTTTTCCTGTAATCATGTCATAGATTTTCACGCCGAGGTAATCCCAGCCATAAAAATAAAATATGGCTCATTTTACGGTATATGAACACAAGCTTTTTCCGTAGTATAAAATTTATCGTTAATAAGAAAATTAATGGTGTCGCCAATGGCTTTTAAAAATATGTTTAATGCTTAATCTTCAGATGTAGGTAATTATAATTTATGTACCGACTTAATAAAACCAGGTAAAGCCTGTCTAACTTTAAATGACGCGCCCTACAACATTTTTGGAACCCGACTCACTCAAATGCGGTAGGAGGGCACATCATTTCAGCTTAGACGGGACCTACATAAAGAAAAATTTAAAACTCTCAATAGCTAAAATCACGTAAACCAACTAAAAGTCTAGACCTGGTTTAGATCCAGATCTGACCTAATAAAGAGCTGCGAGGTTCCGTGGCGTCCTGATTCCACCTGCCTCTACCTAACTGGCCTCACCGCGGCACATATACCCAGAAAATCCTTATCTGACCTGATTTACAAGGATTTTACTACAGTTCTGTAGGTTTATAGGTGACCTATATGTCAGGCTAGTTCGTAGGTTAACATCGACTTGTGTGATCCTTTTATGCAGATTATAAATTAATATAATAACAGTTTGAAATAAATGTAAATTAATCAGAATTCGTAAAATGTATTTAGATTTTCTGCATTATTATTTAGTTAAATAATAGGAAGCTAACCTCAACAAAGTTGGGAAAAAGCTCGGGAGATGATAATAGGATGAGATCAAAATAACAGGACCGCTAGACCTATGGTGCTATCGTGCTTTTATTGAACATAACAGAGTGGTATATTATTCTAAGGTCAAAATTTCGTCTTTCTCAGGGTATTCAATTACCTATAGAGCGAGTATCTTTTTGATACTTTTCCTAAAAGTCGTACCTGTATTATAATAGTAGTTACAAACCTACCTGTCAATTTAAATATAATAGAAACCAATATCACTCACGAAACTCTCTATACAAGTACTCAATTTTCATTATTCAATTAGGTAACAACGTGTAACATTTATGCGTCCCAATAACGAAGCCGGTCGATACAGGTAAACGAGATGCGCCCAGATTCGCTAGGAATTGTAGTTGGAGGTCAGTTTGAAGGGCGACGGGAGCGGGGGGTGGGGTGGTGCACTCCATCCATCATCCCTGGCTCCCGACGGCCTTGTTCTGCGAAGCTAGGCTGGGGAGGTGCACCCAGTATCGTCCCTGAATTACGTCGAGGCCTCGCCCGGGCCGCTTCAGCGAATGTTGAAAGCCCAGCCTTTATTTGATTTATGTAGAGAGTGCACCTATGCTCTTTCCCTGTTATAAACTATAAACGCATTTATCAAAGTTTTAATATCCACATAGTGTTGTTGTATTACTATCAATTTAAAAGTTTACACGATATCTGTAAAAGCCTTGAGAGTTAAGTAATAATTAAAATCCTATTGATTTCTGCTAAATGTTTGTGCTCTTATTCTATGTAATACATTAATAGTTAGGTACACGAGCATAAGATTTTACTAAGAAGCCTTATTCAAAAATTAGAAGCACTTTAGGATACTTTCACAATTAATCGCAATCAGATCAATCAAATTGTAGGGCCACTTCTTAAGATCTGGAGTGTCGGAATAATACCTTTAGAAAATTGAGTAGAAGCCTCAAAAAATTCAAAGGCGTGGCATGTATATTATGTAGAAGTAATACACGTAATTGTGTAAGTGAAATGCCTCCAAGGCTTGCATTAATTTCAGTACTAATGCTGATCAATACAGTTACACGTGGAAGGTAGCTTTTCCTGGAATTTGTTAAGGACGTGGGCTGTACGATAGACTGTTCAGTGGGAGATGCAATGTGGATCAAAAGGGAGACGTCAGGGTGCGCCCGGCCGAAGAGCGTGGCTGCAAATTTATAAAGTGCGTTTATATATCTAAGTAATATGTTTATAAAGCTGACATTAATAATTTACGTAATATTGCTTTAGACCTAGCGATCAATACATTTACACGTGGAAGGTAGCTTTTCCTGAAATCTGAAGGACGTGGGCTGTTCAGTACACTGTATAATGAGGAGATGCAATGGGGATCGAAAGGGAAGGGGCGAAGAGCGTAGCTGCTAATTTATAAAGTGCGTTTATGTATGTAAGTAATATGCCTCCAAGGCTTGCATTAATTTCAGTACTAGTGCTTTAGACCTATCGATCAATACAGTTACGCGTGGGAGGTAGCTTTTCCTGGAATCTTTGAAGGACGTGGGCTGTATAGTGGGGAGATGCAATGGGAATCGAAAGGGAGACGACAGGGTGCGCCCGGCCGAAGAGCGCGGCTGCAAATTTATTAAGTGCGTTTATGTATATAAGTAATATGCCTCCAAGGCTTGCATGAATTTCAGTACTAGTGCTATAGACTTATCGATCAATACAGTTACGCGTGGGAGGTAGCTTTTCCTGGAATCTGTGAAGGACGTGGGCCGTATAGTGGGGAGATGCAATGGGGATCGAAAGGGAGACGAGTGGGCGCATCTAGGACTCGCCCGGGCGAAGGGCGTAGCTGCAAAATGTTAAAGTGCGTTTCTTGCGCATTGATTAAATTGTTCTATGTTGTGTGGGTTTTGCGCTAGTAACTTATTGTTATACGTCCTAATTTACTTAAATTGTATAAAGTAACAAAGTCTATTTGGTGACAACTTTATGTACCAAATACTGGCTGAATGGAGAAACTACGGTTTTATGTAGAATTTACATATTCGTGATATTCGAGATAAAAACATGCGATGGATGGACATTTTTATTTATGTTTTAGATATTGTGTAGGTATATATTTTCCAAAATTGTGATAGATAACGATTAACCAGCCTTGTATTTTCTTAAGTCATACAAAACATTTGGAACAAACAGAATCCCTCAATATTCCAAGTATTTAATTAATCACCTAATTTACCATAAATTTATAAAAACGCAACAATTATATCTAGTCTTAAGTATATGATACGAACGCGGCACCACGCCCTTTGTCAGATCCGAACACATTCAGCCTTCGCAAATTCCAGAACATATTGAAATACAGCTACAATTGAAGTGCACGCTCACAGTTACATGTATCTCGTTTATATTTATGCGCGGACATCACGGCCGATCGATACAGGCAGGGAGGCGCTAGGCTTTCCCGGAATCTGGGGAGGTCTGTACCTAACACGTAGGCGGATATATATCGAGCTCCAGCCACCCTTCGCTGGCTCCCGAACTTTCGAGACGTAATTGATGCAATAAAGGATTAAATAGACACATAATTCTCCTGATAACATTTATAGAGATTAATTTGGCTAGATAGGCCTTTCTGATCCAACGCTGACCCCAAAGCACAAAATCGCATAAATAACAACCGTCGACAATAAATTGTCGTGTGTAATCTTATAAATTACAATTATTTAGCACACATCACATTACCTTAATAAGATAACGTGTTGGCGTCTTCGTGTCTAAATATCGTTGGCTGAAGAGAAGCTGATCAAAGCCAAGAGGCATGCCAACTGCCTCTGGCACATCCCTACATTGCACAAACACGCGTATAGCGGGCAAGGGCAGACTGATAGTGTCGTAATAATACTCACATTGATCTATGACTTTCTGTAATCTGACGCAGAACTTATATTATTAAACAGTCAAGTGAATCTATGAGGTCAAGAGGAAATCAAATCTTAGAAACGGTTCTTATATTCACTAAGTCTATCGATTTCAGGTTTATAGTGTGTGATAACATAATGACGAAACAAAATGCAAAAAGTTCGTGTCTACAACACTGATTTCGATTACCTAATCTTTCATTCATACAAAAATTGCGGCTGACGTGTGGTAATACTCCCACATATCCGCATAAAAGCTTATATATGACGTTTATGTGCAAAATTAATAAGAAACTACAACTGGAGAATAAAATAGCAGGAAAGACCTTGGCAGCTGGCCAAACCGCGCTGCATAGACCTGGACTGGCCCAGCCTTGACACCAGAATGCGCCAGATGTATTGTTGAACCTTGAAGTACTCGTTACTGGCTTTGTCTTCCAACTGCTTACTGCATCTCAGCAGGAAATCATACAAAACTAGGACAAGTATCTTAGTTATAAATTGAAGATTGCTCTGCAGTACTCTGGAAAATTCTTTGGTCAATAATTACGAGGGGGGCGACCAATCAACGATTACCAGAATTCGTTTAGTATAACTTCCTCATAGAGTTAACAAAAATTATGCAGCAAGTTTCTTTCCGTTTTTCTTATACATATTGCGTTATATGAAAACCACCCCCTCCCACACCAGTTTCAAGTTCAGGGCCGACTGGAGCCTAGAAGCAACAGCTGGATCGATCGGCGGGGGCTGCAGCTCCGCTCTCGCATTGTCATGGCGACCTGCAGCCGTGACCTGCAGGGTGCGGGGGGCGGGGGCGGGTGAGGGGGGCTGAGGGGCGCGCGGGGAGGGGCGGAGGAGGCTTGCATCGAGCCGCCGGGCTGCACTGAGCAGTTATTTCGGTGCAGCTGGTGGGCCGCAGTCGCTCGGCGCGCCTCCGCCAGCGCGCGCGTTTCCACTTGCATCGGCATACACCACTGTGCTCCGTCATTAAATAAATCGGCTTCATTTACATTGTGCGTTCGATATTCAGTTGGAAGTAGTGGTCTCGTGTCTCTGCCATCACACCTGTTGCACTGGTCGCGCTCTCGCAAGGTGAAACCGCGTGGAAAACTCTTTTTCTCGGTAGCGGACGCGTCTACTTTCACCGTTCACATTCCGCTACACCAGGCTATTGCACTAAACCAGTCTTCGTAATAACTTTTGATGTTTGTCACGTGTCAAAATTGGGTTTAACTAGTGTGCGATAACAGATTACTGATAAGAACTACATATAATTGTTATACGATGTGGTAATGTATTATGTTAAACGTTTTGACTATGCTGTAGGAATATATGTAGGTCAGTTAGGATGTAAGGATTTATAAGTGTTATAAATCATACATGAATTAGTTGAACTAGCTCTCTGTAGATATCTAATATTGTTTATGTTAGCTCTGCTCTCCACACGTTCGTGGCATTTGTTTAGAGTTCTCTTATAACCAATCAATTTTCTGTTTATGTATTCAAACTGAACATGTATTAGTTTCTGGTTCTAGACTCGAACAGTACTAACTAATTCAATCAATCACTGTAAAGTCTAAAAGCATGCCATTAGTTCACAAATCACGGCAATGTGTCTCTTTGATTGAGCTGACAGAGTGCAGTATCTTCGTTATCATTGTTGCTGACATATCTAGGATATCGGGGATGACAGTCATTTTGAGATATACAGCAGCTGGCATTTGGCCAGGGATGCAGGCGTGAAGGTCGCGCTGGGGGGAAAGTGGTGGGCTGTGGTGGGTGGGGGAGGGGGTAGGAGCGAGGTCGGGGGGGGGCGCGGGGGTAATGCAATAATTCCCCGCGCTACAGCGCAGGTGCATCCGGGAGGTCGCGCCACCTCACCACCCCGCTATCTATCATATCAGGGACTCGCCCAGTTTCCTCCGAACCTTTGACACGTCAGTACAGCACTAGTGTAGCCAGTGATACAAGGTGATCTTCATTCATCATACAGATTATATAAACAGTATCTATGCCTGCTCTATCAATCTGTGTTGTGTGGAACTGTTTCTAAGGGAAGGGTATCTATGTACTTGTTTTTCAATTAAATTGCATGTTATATCGTTATCAATTAAACATAGCATTGGTTCATGTTTAGTTATGTAGTTTAATGAAGCATGCTTCCGCTTACTTAGTTTGTTCAAATATAATTATGTATTGAATCAGTTTCATAAATTCAATCGTCATTGAAAATATCTCGTGTAAATGTTTAACGTTTGATTACTTTATGTATTGACTGTCGAGTCTACGTAATGCATCAATCTGTTCCTAATAGTAAAAAAGCACGTCTGACGGACAGCGGTACTATCACTTTCATCACTATCACAGCTGGGGCCTACCACAACAACACGTCACATCTTTCACTGCTTCACTAATGCTAGAAAGGCGTTCGTCAACTCGCGCCCAAATGCCGTGAGGTGATAACCGGTCCCCAAAAGTTTCGCGTTCTCGTAGTAGCCGAGTCCGCGATTGCGAAACGTACGCCGTACGCATATAAAGGCAGGCACACACGCTCGCGGTAACTTTCGCTGGCGGGACCGTTGACCGTGGCTCGACTTTCTAAACCATGTCGTAACGTCGGTGATCGCCCGGCCATTGTAATTCACGATACGCCTCGACGCTACACGCAATGTCATTAGTACCTTTTTTTTAGTGATGTTTTTGCAAATCCGTAGAAAGTGAGCGCGATAGGAGTCTGAGTTGTAACATGTATGATAATATCATGTTTCTTTCACCATAGAAGTTTAAAGTTTCGACATTTTAGTAATACTGTTCACTAATTAATCACTAACCACAATCAATATAAACATATAAATAATTAATATAATGTTAGAAAATCATCTCACAAACCACCAAGGTTAAGAAAATATGAAAATCAAAGGACTACGGCCTACGAAAATTTGAGGGCTACGTGTCCGCATCCTTGCTACGCCGTAGCCGTCGTAGTGCCTACGCGTCCTAAACAAAAACATCTCAAGGACGATGTGCATTCTCGCATCAAAGGCACCGCTAATGGTTAGTGTAGTAGTTAAACTGCAATCATGTTTCATATATGACATAAACTTTATGCAGGGTCATCTTTTTCTATATTTAGAACGTAAAATGAGATTTCTGCATTGTCAGACAAAGCATTGTAACATCATACTTTAATACTAAGCAGACCAAAAATCGGCTCTTGTTTTGGGTTTAGCTGTTTTGGATATAAATCGATCTATATCAAATCAAATAATATAAAATTACCATTTCATATAACTGAACGTTCATTTTTACTAACAGCATTATTTTCTAACATCACGCGAAATCATGATATCAATAACACTAACTCAGGCTGAACATTGTCGTGGTTAAACTAGATATTACTAAGGAACGGTACCGCTTGCCCTTGAAACAGTTGGCCCTGGTACGTGTGACCTGACCCTGACCGGTCCTAGGGTGCCTAGAAAACGTCCTTGGGCGGTATGCCAACACCCCTCCCCCCGCCCTTCGGCGCAGAACGTGCGCGCATGATCAGGAAATAATCGATATTGCCAATAGACACTCGATAATAGACTAATACGATACTCGTTACTGCCAACTCGATTCTTCGGCTGCATCGAGTTTCTTTTCCTGTAATATTTTGCCTTCGCTGCATTTGCAATCGTTTCTTAACTTTAACATTACAGTAATGTAGGAATGTTAGACTTAACATTTGCTGCCTTTTGCAATCGTTTCAAACTGATAGTTAATTACAAAGGAAATTGAAAGATACTGCAATCATTCGGATGTTCTGCAACTGCATTTTCAACTATTTATTTATAACACAAGTAACAATAAAGCGTGGAAATAGAGTGGTTAAATATCCAATACAAACGTTGAGGCGTTTATTTCTCAAGTAATGTTCGGTTGTTCGGGCGAGCTCGTAAACTCAACGTGAGAACGACACACGGTAATCTCGGTTCGGGCCCAGGAGTTCGAAAATACACCTCTGTCCCCCGCCAGCACCTCCCCTCCCCCCGAAATAAATTATAGCACCTAAGGTTTGTAGGTCGCTGCATTACACACTGATTAATTAACACGTTTATTCTGAGACAGAGCCAAACCAGCTAATATCATGTACAGACAAACAACAATATTATGTAAGTTCAAAACATGCGATAGTCGTGAACATAATGCAGAGATTATAGATTACTCTTTTGTTTTTACAGCCTAGTTTACCATAAAGTGGAATTTTATAACGTGGATGTAGGAATCAAATGGTTTGATTTACATTTTCTTAAATAATCGCGTATCCTTATCGATTCGTTCATTAATAAAAACTATGTACGGATCAAGTTTATTTATGCATAAAACCTATTTAAACAAATAATGTTTTAACAAAATCTAGTAGGTAAGCCGTGCGTGCTAATGTTTAGCCGACGAACTTAACTAGCCGTGACGAAAAAAGCATTGTTATTCGATAAAAACTAGGCTTTTTGTAGCCAATTCAATTTATCATTGTAAGGGTACAGTAAGGTCAATATTAAATCATTGTGACATTGCCCAAAAGGAACAAAAAATATAAATATATTGTAGCGCGTCTGTGCGTCGCCCCTACTCGTAGATCAAGACCGGTAACTCCCAATAAATGCGCGAGGGCAACAGCTGATTGTGTGCAGTGGATGCATACAGTGCCCGATCCGTGCACACGTGTCAGTGAGTCAGATTCGTAGCTCGCGGTTTAGACCGGCGCGTGAGTCAGGCGGCCTTGGCGCGCATACTATAAGCGTAAACCGCTAAACGCTGAAATATTATTTATTGGTCCACCGATACCCGCGACCAGTGACAGCAAACCGAGGCCGACGCGATGACAGAACCTAACCTATCTTTATACTGATTTGATATTGCGCAAGCCGGTAGCTGACAACACAGAGACGCGTCCGCCCGACATCGTTCATTAGTAGGAACGGAGGTTACCTAGACATAACAAATTACTCGCGAAATAGTTTGACCCTTGTTAAACTACTTTGACTTTATTTTAGTTTGACTCGTCCCAGGGGGGTAAATCAAGCGTTGTTTTCGAATTAAACCTGACTATAAAATAATAAAACGTGTCTGCAATGTTTTCGCGTGTCGCCGTGAGTTGGCCGTCGAAATGGAGCGTCTATTTGTGGAGCGCGAGGCCCGCTCGCGACAATATTGTAGCCGACATACGAGCCTTACGTGCGACAGTTAAAAACTATTACCGTTAGGATAATATAGGTTTTATTTTAAAGTGATCGATTATTTTTACAAAACTAGCGTAAAAAAATAATTCATATTTCCAACCGGCTATCCCACAATCTAAATGGAGTGCAATCATGCAAACAGATGGCAGAGTGCGTGGTGGCCTAGTTACTGATGCATCTGGCGCGCGCGGCGTTATCTCCGGCGCTCGTGCGCTCCCCGCGGGACGTGCCCATCCCGATGGCGAACCGATACGTTCTGCGCTATAGACATCAAGCTGATAAAGTGGAGCATGGATGCGCTGACGATGAAAGCGAGTACGCATGCAGGCGAAAGTGGTGCCTGAGAAACCAGATGGGCGAGCGTGGTGGGGGCGCAGGTGAGCCGGCGGCGCGAGGTGGGAGCACCGGGCTGCCGGCGGCCGCGGGTTGCGTCAACCGGCCGCGCGGCCCCGTTGGCAGCGCGGGCGCGTATTTCAAGCCGGGCCGCGCGCTGCACCGACCGCTTTGCGAAACCGTCGGTTATGCAAGGCGTGCCGCTGCCAACTCGCGGCTGCTCGTGTGCCGCCGGAAGGAAAAGTGGAACGCGGCGCAGTGGTGCGGGCGCGCGCGCCGCCGCTACACGCCCCGCGGACTCCAGTGAAGTGCCTGTCAGTGTCGTGTCAGTGTCGCTTCTAGAACGTTGGAATTGTGTTGCGCAAGTCCTACGCCTACAGCGGGATTATTTTAAACTAGATAATTACAGGGGCCACGACCTCGATCCTCGCTCGGGAGTGGAGTGCAACCCCCGGTCTCTGTACATACATACATGTGTAACTTGGCACGTGCAACATCACGGTGCATATCACGTGTTCAACATACATAATCCAATAACTCATATCGCTGTGCATGCTAACCTTAAACACATATGTATAAAATCGGAATGTATGTATTTATATGTTTATACTCTTCATATCTTATTCCTCTATTAAACGCTCTGCTTTTCGGTGCATGAAAATTGGTCTGTACTACTTAGAATCGCGTATCTGACACTCAACTTCAAATTGGTGAAACAAGAACGCTCTGCCTTCATTAGATTTCTGCTATAATCCATTCACTAAAACGATCCGTAGGCAACTTCACCCCAGTCACGGATGTAGCAAATGTCCAGGTTTTTCCCCTCGCGATCTAACTGCTCAGAGTTTTCATTTAGAAACCAATCGCTGGCCACGTCATAAAGCCAGTTTGCTGTTGCGAAAACCTCCGAGTATGGATGGCAATAAATTATAAAATGTTTGTAATTGCAATTAGTGTCGGATGCGATGTCGGTCCGAGAGGGAAAGTGTTCGGTGGAGCGCGGCGGCTTCCTCGAGGCGCGGGCGCATACCGCGCGCACCACCGCCTTCAGTAAAAGTAACCAGTGCGTATGTGCGCATTCTCACACGTCTACACACTCATTTGCGATTCATAACATATAATAATGAGTCGCGTTTCAAATGCCATATGATGCGGTTCCTTACCGGCCATGCGTTCAAGGACATATTAATAGTGGCGGCAATGGGCGGACACATTGATCATGCATGTAGTCCCATGCGCGGCACAATTGCACAATGCAGCTTATCTAGCGCATGAGACCTAACAATTATTTGTCCCACTTTCTTAGCGCGTTCATGTTCAGCCGATCTTACGATTACATCTGTGCACTTTCAAGCGGATTGATTGTCGTGACATAATGCCAGCCGCAAACGAGTTTGTATTCATGTTACATTCACTCGCGGCACTAACGATTTCAACAAATGTTTTATTCATTAAATTGTTGGAATTGAAAAAGATTGCGGCGAGCCCTACGAGTCACTGTGACTACACCAAAGTGATCGATAGTGCAGAGTAGCCTTGCATCCATTCAACTTTTTCGCACTCGCAAAATTAGCATTTATAAATAAAGGGATGACGGTGTGACCGGACCGTGAGTAACAAATTGCAGGACGGTTGCATGTTATTACGTCAGTGGTGCAGTGCTGCGCGGGAGCATGCGCGGAGGCGTTTAGTATAAAGCCATATAACCGCGGTCCCAGCCGCCCACCTCACGCGCTACCCATGGGGATTTATGTCCTTTGTACTATTCATCGAGGTTTTATTACATGCAAATGCACATTTTATTACTATTCAATGCTTTGCCAGAACTGGGTAACCTTTCGGCTTTTAATACACAAGTCATAAAATATACGTTCTGTTTGCATAGAAACAGTTAAAATCTCCAAAATAATTGTATACACAGAATGACCGCGGCAGTTCATTATGCATTCAAATAAAATGCGTGAGCGTTAACAAACGCGCGCTTCCTAAAAATAGTTTACTATTATGACACGAAATATAGTGCACGTTAGTGTATCTGTCGTGTACCTAATACAATTAAAGCGTGAGTGTTCGCTCCCTCGGATGGTGGACCGGGTCGGTCTCTCGCGCGCAAGGCCACCGCTCTGACCCACTTGTGCCGGCTCACCTTTGTTTCACATTGTGCCACGCTAAACTACACCCTATCGTCATCGCACTCATTATACCGAGAATCACCGTAAAAACTTCTATATAATTACATACTTGGCTAAGATTCTAGCTTTAATGACTATTGGACAGTCGTTTAGATTATATCAACCTCGCTGAACATTCTTTCTGTTTCTAAATGTTCATCCGATCAGCTATAAGTTAGAGATCATCTTCGAGAATAGCTAAACATTTTAATAACATAGTAAAATAGAAAAACGAGCCATTTAAAATAAAAACCTAGAGTTCAATACCGGCAAACAGCCATAAATCTTATTACAATAAGCTATTACTGCAAGTTCTATTTCTAAACAATTTCCCGCAGAAAACATAATGCCTCCGCAGAATGCAAAAACGATTCAACTGCACCCATAGTTTCTATTCTATAGCCGACGCGTCACATGCATAAATTAGCACAGAAATGCACTGCACATGCAACTCACTTCACTCGATTACGTATACAAATAAACCTAGCTATTATAGATGGCACACGTGTCAAGTAACACAAGGTCTCGTCTCCATTGCAACATTACGTCATTACGGAAAAACTTATCTTGCATCTCACGCCCACTTCCAAACGATCTTATGTACGAAGATTTCCTTCGTGGAATTTGAGCTTTTAAAACGTACCAAGCGCGTTTAATTTCCAAAAGTACAATGACTGACACTTGGATTTGTTCAATTAAAAGGTCGTACGTATTTGTCAATGGAAACGAGCCTCGTAAACAATTTGTTTGTGCAAGTAGGCACATCAAATGATTACCTTGATCTCCGCCGCGGAATGAGGCGACGTACATATGTAGGTACTACAGTCCAATATACGAGCTGACACATCTATTAACAACTTCATTTATAGCCATTGAATAACGTAAATTATATTGCGAATGAATTGCATGACTATAAAATATAATGAAGATAGCAATTCCAGTTATTTTAAGTTTTAAAGTAGTGTTTATTTTTACTTGCACGTGAATTATTTTAACACATGGACATAATAAATTAGTTTCACTGTCTTATTATATGAACTCTGTGTAATCTTTACCATGCACACAACAAATTACTGATGCACTATGCGTTTAAAACTTCGAAGCCAAAGGATCGTGATAAAATTATATTAATAACAATACTTCATATTATTATAATTACAATTCATTTAGAATGCAGAATAGTTCTTGTTTCTCAATGAGGAAATAACAAATACTAGTTTAAATTATAGTCAAGTGTTTGTGTTGTACACGACGGCATTTATTCCATAATGCACTAAAGTCTGCATTCATCTATGTCATACAAGGAAATGATGTACTTTTCATAAAGACTTCGATCTTCAAAATAGGTCAAAATTCAATTTTCTTTGTCATTAAGAAAGTTAGTATATCTTTTCTTCTCGTTTGCTTTCTTCCGAATAACAGATATGTAACCTCGGCATCGTCTGCTCCGTTCCCTCACTTTGCATGCTAATTGTGTTAATTATAGCACTCGTAATACTTACAATCACTAAGTAAAAGTAATTAATGCATTAACAAAACTCTTTCTCAACATTTGGGCGCACAAATTGTGAGTCGAGTCGACATTTATCAGCACTCGTTATTAAAATGTCACGCTTTCACTCCACACTTTCATTTTGAATATTTTAAAAATACACAAAGCTTTCGAAATCCGTGGGAGATCTCGCTACGTTCGAGCCTTGTCATAATGTTAAAACATGAGCTAGATGTGAGATCACAACCTCGAGAAATGACAACTCGTGCAAAATTAATATGTAGTCATCGCACATAAAATGTTAAGCATGCGCTAGTCAGGTGTTTTTATTTACACTCATGTGGATAGTTAAAAGATCGTAAAAAGAAAAATGTTGCTATTAAATATGCTTGTATATTAGCCCCTCGTGTTTGCTTCATTGGTTACTCGTGAAAATTTTTCACTTTCATTATTACACTGTAGTGATTACCCTACATATCGATATTTGTTACTTCAATCACTTATATCGATACTTTGATTTGTAATACATTATTAGTAATCCATCGTTTCCCCCGAGTATTATCTATCTGCGTCCTTGTCATTCATCGCATCCTTAACCGGCCATGTCAATCGCATGATGAAGCATCAACTTCGTATGCAGAATGACAATCACTTGCCATAAGTCAGAATAAGATACCTACAAGATAATTACTAACACGAGGAGTTATTATTGCGTCATGTATAAATACTTGCACAAAGTACAATGATAGGAATCATTAGGAACCCAATTGCATACACTGATAAATATCATGAAACTCAAAACCACATCACAACTATTCTGATACAAACGTGAACTAACTCTATCATCGCTTTCGCACTAACATATGCTTCTGAAACATTGAACTAACTATGCCATGTGCCAATTAGTATGATTTGGGGACACTAAGTGACAAACGGCAAAGACGTTCCGTACGTAGTGCATAGACTGTGTAGTGCTGCCCTCCGATCGTCAGATATCGATATCGAAGTTTTTACGCTCCGGAGTTCGTGCCAGGAGTGCGTTTGCAAAGCACGCTACAAGTTTGCGTTAAGGCAAAGTTGACACTGTAAATGCACTATCTGGTACGACACCCCGGGGCGTGTAGCATCGCTCCTGACGAGACCACACCAACCACCAGTTCTATGAACTGTTATGAACTCTAGTGAACGGTTTATTTACTATTCCCAAACCTGCTGCACCTTATTATTTATATTATTGTGTTTAGTTTTATATCTCTTACGCTTTACAATTTTCGTCAATTATGTCTTAGAAAAACTCTTGAGTTCATTGTACGCTTTATTTATTATTTTTAGTCATTGTGTCTAATTTGGCTTTATCTATTCCGTATAATTTTTGTATTCTAGTATTATTTTATGTAAGCATTCAAGTATGTTAATTTGATTGTATTTCCATATTAGTTTTGTAAGATGTTGATTTCGTTGTATCCTTAATATTCTTGTGGGTTTTTTTAATTACAGCTTTCTTCGAGATTTTTTATTTTGTTTTATTTCTTCATATTTTATTTATGCAACCCGATCCTGAGCATGTGACAGAAACATGTCATCATTTAGATTATTATTTCCTTGATCTATTTGCATGGTATTTTGTAGAGCCAGTAGTCAAGCAGTTGTGATTTTGAATGACAAACTCTGGTACACATAGTTTAGTACATTGACAAATACATAATGGTAGGAAGCCATTGTGGCTTGGGTTCCCTCGTGTAGCCTTCGACAGTAATTATCGTCGCTCGCCGCACTATTGCAGTCGCTTGTTTGTGGGGATTTACTCTTTTTTACCGTCATATTGCTCTGTCGTAACCATGACATGACATTCTACATTAAACTAAATATACGCTCTATCAGTTAAAACATAAACTCCGTAGAATTTTTATTCAGTCCTGATATAATTTTAATATGCAACGATGCATTAAAAGCGTGTCATTGGTTACATCACTACGTAATTCCACCTGTTCGATAGCGCAGTGTATATACACAACACATAGGTATACATCGCGATCGGAGCCGAGAAGGCCGATATAAATCAGGCACAACTGGCACAAATATGAGTGAGTGGAGCATTTGAAAGCTGTCAGCTGTGAACCCACACGGCTACCGAGAACTATCGGCCACGGTATAATTAGAGCCACGTTGAAATAGCTACAAACAATGTTGCGATCTCATATTCATAGTTCTGCACTATTCTTATGTGGCCTTGGTAATCTTACCGTGTTACTAGTACATAGGTAGTATTGCCAACGCAGTTAGTTTCATGGTTATCTTGTTAGTTTACAGGGGTTTTCTGAAAAACAGTGTACCTATGTGATATTGGCGTTAATTATAAGTTTCTACTTCATTAATTGGAAGGTCTATTAATGGTATTAAATATTAATTCGTTTTAAAACACTGATATAGGTACATATCATGTTTCCCAAAGGATGCGTACGCGCATACATCATAGATAATATTTCAATTTTATGACATGTGATGCTTATTGGTTTAGAAATATTTTAATTCAAACTTCCTTATGCGGAGGGCTAATAGAGAGAACGAAAAGTCAGAATAGAACTCCGGAATCAATCTGTATATTGACCTGATGCCGAAACATAGAGACATTAAAGAGAAGAGATACTAGTGGAAATAAATACAAAAGCAACTGAAATAATAAGTCTAATACTTCTAATAAAGCTGAAATCCTGATTCTAAAATTGGCATGATGCAGTAAGGCAGCATTTACATCATGGGGCCTCTTTTAGTTCCTGAGATCATTAATTAAGTAAACACAAGTTACCCAACAATAATATAACGTTGTACGTGATTATAATAGTATTGTATGGAATCAGTGGAACGGTGTCAGTAGGTCAAGTGTTGCTGGGGCGCTGTCGTCCAGGGAAGCCCTACGTCCAGCCTTGCATTGTCTATAATCTCATTTCGCTGTTGTATTCACACCTTTATGTTCAACTGCAACTTGGCGACAGAACTGAGAAATACTGGCTAGTGGTACCTAATTTTTGAATATGGAACAGTAACTAAATTTTGAATATAGAACAGTATCTAATTTTTTAATATGGAACCATGGAACATTAAATTATTTTTGAATATTGAATCCGAGGCTTTTGTAAAATTCTCTCTTATGGATATTCAACAATTTTATCTTGGCCATGGTTCACCATCACTATAGAAAGATACATACAAGATTTTTTCATTTAGAGTTTAGGACCTGACAACTCGTATTTACAGCCATCATTCACGCTTTTGTATCGAGTCTCATAATTACATTATTACCATACTAAGAAATGAGGTGGGCGTTGATAGATTTGGTTTTTAAAGAATTCCCTTTTTGAATTCGTTGTTATTTTATGTTAATAAATATTGTTTTTCTTTGTTTGTTTTATTTTATTTTCCATCACATTCATCACAGCCAGGGTCGACCGTGACATAAAAGTAGGGACGGATGTCCCAAGCCCTATCTGTCATAAAAATATTAGGTGAACAAGCATTAAAATCTGATCCTAGAATATTATTACCTCACTGAGTTTCACATTTCTAATTAACTTAATATTCATCCTTATAAGAAATCCGTCATCCTAATACATAAAGCAGCTGCAACCTTACAAGACGAACCTAGATTTTGAGGAGTGCTTAAAAAGATTTCTACCATTTTAGGAGGTTCAACCAAAAAGGTTAATGAAGAGAAATCGAAAGGCCGCCAGACAGAACGCTACATAATCAGAGTTAGAAAAAAAACTGTCTGTAGAAAATAGTGTCAGAGACATTATTAAAATTAATCCTAATAAAGAGTTCTAAAAAAATAGTTTTGTCCTATCACCATAAAAAAAAATCGCTCATATACATTTAGATTTTAGAAAGCTATAATTCACATTTGAGCATCTTATTAATATCTTAATAATTCATACCATAATCAATAGTTAAGCTTACAACAGTATATATTCCACAAATCTTATGCATCTCAAGTATATGTACTTAACTGAAGTATGTAGGTACCGCAGTGATTCTAAAGGTTGTGCCACTGATAAGCTAATAGTTATTATGAATATCTAATTATAAAGATAAAGAGACGCAACACAAGTACGAACTCACTGCAATAGATAGTCATTAAATAATTTAGAACATGAATTGAGTATACTTTGCGTCTGTCATTGAAATCAACACGTGTCAGTCTACTCTTCCAATGAACGGTTCATACATAAATGAGTGATAATTTAGTACGAGCATACTAGATTAACCTAACTAGTTGAACGACTAGTGGTTGGCATTTGGCCCTAAGAATATGTCAAATGGGCAATGGGCATCCTGAAAATATTACTTCTAGAATATCATGGTAGGATATACACACACGTTGAATATCGAAATGATAGCATTTACATTTTATGAAATTATCACACTTAGGTAATATTCATCACTTCATAAAGTCTATAATAGTTAGTTAATTCAACAGAAAATCTTTCGACAATTCCATTGAATAACGAGTACTCCCTTACAAGTGACTGTACTGTACTTAAATGCCATAATTTAAGTAAGTATTCAAATTAAGCCACGAATTATAAATCTGGGTTACAAATTATACATTACGTCTTGCAAATCACCGGGTGACAAATCTTGCTTGTTAACCTCCAACACGACTTTAAACTTGCATAACTTAATATTAAATAATTAATTATCAAAGTATACATTACTTATAAGATTTTAAGTGATGATCCGTGTATACTACCAGTTTTCCTTGTGTGTCATTTAATTGGTTGTACGCATTTTGCACGCACGCTCAAGTATTTTAAATGAAGGCATAAAAGTAAAACTATGTAAGCAACGCGGCGAGTTTCGCGTATTTACCAATTAACTGCTTGTTTAGGTGCAGAACCAGATACATTCTGATAAGACTATATACTTTGATGTATACTAATTAACTTTAAGTATACGTAAGCAGAACCTTGCTGGTGCTGCCAGATTCGCTTCTACAAATGAGAGTAGTATAAGGAAAGGATCACGACGGACGTAGAAAAATCTCTTTCATGTGCTGCAATATGTTTTTCCCATTTACTACCTGCAGTTTTCTTACATCGTCAAAATAGTTTTTATACCCTGAGAGGCCCTAAAGCCTAAAAGTGGCAGCAATAGACGACGCCATAGCGAGGAGTAACAAATGTTAAGGATATCGTCAAAACATCAATACAATTATGTGAAATTGAAAGGAAAGTCTATTAAAATAAATACAGTATGGATATACCCCAAATATATGTATCTGTTTTTTAGGTTCCCGACAGAATATCGTCCACCATGCAGTCTTAAATACATACTGTACAGATATCGAATCCTTAGGGTCCTTTAAGTTATCTTTGGAAGGGTCAAGGGTCAACAAGAGATTCAGGGACTCAAAAAGGTCACGAGAAGTCAGCTTTTCTTGTTATACCTTCTTTGCCCGAATGAACTTTGCTTAAGAGGTTAAGAGCGGACGCTTTGAACTTAAATATCAAATCCATGTCACGGATATGATGAAAGCAAACTTGTGTGTACTTGTATTCTGAGTCATATGCGGGAAAATACTGTTGAGAAAGTATAGAAGTATGGTGACATCTTGTGAAATTTTATCTAAGTTACACCACAGTCTATAATAAATTTTTCAAAAGATATTTAGATTTAGAAGCTACCTAACAAAATAAAAATTATAAACTAAAATATCTTCTAAGTAAAGAGTCTAGAAGCTCTATTAATAGGAAGAAATTCTTGTATCCGTTTAGGAAATGGCAGTAAGGAACACAAAATATCTTTAAATTTTTGCTTACAGGTCGTCTGAAGATCACAAGATGGCGCTGCAAATCAAGAACGATTCACCGCAGCGCGGGCGCAGAGGATCACAACAACTTTTAAATAAATTAAGCCTTTCAAACTTACACAAAATAATATTGATCTATTCCTATGCAGTATGAAATAGATTTGTGAAATAGAATTGACAACAAAAACTTATAAAATGATCTTCTTTTGAACTCTTTGGAGTAATCCTGGGTTCGATTCCCAGATCAAAAGTGAATCCATAAGCTAGCTACTTTAATACTCAAGTCGTTATTAGCGTTCCATATGTTATGCAGGGTGGTACATTTTACAGTGTAGACACAATACAGACCCTATAGGGCGCAGCTTAAAACTGAACTAGCTACTAGCTAGCTAGTTCACTTATTGGAAACAGCAAGATAAAACTCGTGAATGAAGTCATGTTTATGAACTTAAGGACACATAATGACAACTAGATTGGCAAAGTGTCAACATTTTCACACGGGTTCGAATCCCAAACGAAGTTGATTGTATCATGTAAAATAGATATTTAGACGGTCTAAACTCACACAATGGCAAATTACAATAGTGGTGAAAAACCGATAGTTTTCAGAACACAGAACAGTTTTATCTCTTGTAAATTGGCCATAAAGTGAACAAATATCTACTCCAATACCCAAAAACTACAGCCAGCTACTAAAAAATCCTACAACCAAGAAAACTATTAGTTTTCTTATTATTAGGTATTTGTCTGTCTTCAGTATTTAGTTTAAAACTAAATACCTAATAATCTAACCTTCTTCATACTTCCTAGCTTCACCAACTACACAGCGTCAGCACCAGCGCAAATGCAAGAATTCAGCAATAGAAAACGCAAGATGCAAGAATTCAGCAATAGAAGACGCAAGATGCAAGAATTCAGCAATAGAAGACGCAAGATGCAAGAACACAAGACACAAAGGTAGACCGCCTTGGCAGTGTGGTTAGCTGGTTGTTTATATCATTACAACAGCCACTAACGACACTGCCTCTGCGTGCACCTTGGTACGACGTCACCGATTTGAAGAGAAGATCGAAGATATGCGTCCGCGCAAGTTACGAGAACAAGAAATTTTGTTGAGGATAAGCTGTACCTGTTATTACTGCAGAAATTGCATAAAACAAAGTCGTTTTCCGTCCTTCTGTCTGTAATTCGAATTGTTTTTTTTTATTCAGAAGATACATAGGTATAACGATATTAACTTTTTAGTTAGGTACATATTTTTTAATGTTCTTTGGTGATGATAACTGTAACTTACGTATGTATTGTGTAAAGTCGTATTGTGTGATCTGATAGCTAATAAAAAGTAGCTGCTTAGTCTCGATGCCAAGATTATTTTATTCTTTAATATATTACTTGTTAGTAATATATATTCTTCATTTTCCTTTTTAATTAGCGAAAGAAAAACGTTCACATAATATCGTATATGTTTCGTACTTATGCTCAGATATCAATTATCTTATATCATGTTATTTGTAATTATTGTATTGTAATTATAATGTTATTGTATTTGTGTCTCCTATAATAGCGTGACTAAAATAAATTCGCACCTAGCATCAGGTGCATTTACGGGAGGAGTGCCAATTCTCCTATGCGCGTGTAACTTCGTCATCATGTTATTTATCTAGGTTTTATGTTTTTAAATAACAATAAAGGGCATCTTGTAGTCTAGCCATTTTTTAACCCCCGACGCAAAAACGACGGGGTGTTATAAGTTTGACGTGTCTGTGTGTGTGTGTGTGTGTGTGTGTGTGTGTGTGTGTGTGTATGTGGCATCGTAGCTCCCAAACGGATGATCCGATTGTAATGCGGTTTTTTTTGTTTAAAAGGTATGCCAGTCGGGAGTGTTCTTAGCTATGTTTGGTGGAAATCGGTTCAGGTCTTCAAGGTCATCAGCTCGTTTGCTAGATGTGATAGGAATGTTACACGCTCAGTTTACTTGCAAGCATATGTGGGATCTGAAATTTGAAACACTAATGTCTTTTGGAACCACTGAGCTGGTCTGCTGTTAGGGCACGAAGGTAGGAGACGTAACCCTGAACTGCCTTTTAGTAAACCCATCGAGTTTGGGCTCGTTGAATTTGTCTTGACGAGTTCTCTTCATGTTTCTGATTGACGAGAACCTGATGCTGGAAATGGGATATGGCGGATGAAACTCTGGAATACCGGAATGAAACGGATAAACCGATTTATATTTTTGCTGAAAATCTAGAATATCCAAAGGTCTTTATTGTTTCCCAATCGAGCCAGTTTGTCATGAGGATTATTAAACAGCTTCCTTTGGCCGAGATCGCATATAGCGACCCCATCTTAAGATAAAATAAATTAAATTAAAGTAGGAAAAATTAAGGAGCTCCTTTAAAAAGCATGAAATAAAATTAAATTATAAATTTAAAAAAACCCCCGACCCAAAAAAAGTAAACCCTATAAAAAGCAAAAAATAACTTTTAACACTACGTAAACTAAATTTTGACGTGTCGGGGGACCGCTTTTTACCTTCATAATATACTTACATAAATCAAATGATACCTACCTAATTACAACATTCGTTTAAAAAAAAAACACGTATCTAAAGTAATGAATTAGAGCGGTCCCCCGACACGAAAAAATTTAGTTTACGTAGTGTTAAAAGTTATTTTTTGCTTTTTATAGGGTTTACTTTTTTTGGGTCGGGGGTTTTTTTAAATTTATAATTTTAGTCAAAGCCATCCAAGTTCCTGGCCGGTCCAGCAGTCTATAATTTAGGATAAGTTGATTCTTTGTGTGATTGCAGGTCAACGGTGGAAATATATACCTAACTACTTACTTGATCCTATAATGTGTATATTTGAATGCTATGAATTCTCTTGTATTCTTTGATGTTTTAAGCAATGTTTGAGTGTTAATTTTTTTCAATAAATATTCTCATTTGAAATTGTATTGGAGCTTTATTTATGTCTTCCCTGAAAACCACAGAATCCTGCTTTCAATCGATAAAAATGACAATTAACTCAGACCACCATCAGTTTCAATATCACAAAATGATCAGAGTACAATATTCAAAAAACTCGCACAATCATAACCGACAAAACAGTTACAAATCGTCTAGACATGCAAGGATATTGAAAGTTGGTAATGAAACCGAGCTTAGGTATAACTAAATATTGGGCAAGCACTGTAAATTACTGTGAATGAAAAACGTTCACTAACTTCGCGAGCAGACAGTTGCCATTTATATAAAGGCGGATGTACACGGATAGGTAACGTAACTTACCTACCTTACTGCAGGATATAATCGTAGTTATGTGGTCATCATTAAGGACCTATAAGCACAGAAAAACTTTTATGAACCTGCCTTATTTCTACCTATATTCAATCGCATGGTCTTCAGTCAGCAGGATAAATAGAACGTTTGCTTACGGCCTTTTGCGAAACGTGACTGGGCAATGGGCATTCTAGGATGCACTCAGGTGATCACTGGAACTAAATAATGTGATAATTGCAGGTAAATTAGGAAGGTAACTGGGGACACCTAAATAGGTACATCTAATGAATCTAAGTGCTAAATGTGCCGTACCAATCATAGGACACACCATAGGTATATACCATAGATCTGCTATAGTCTATTCAAATCGAGAGTTTCTTATGTCCAAATACGCTGCAAAAGCACATCTACATTTAAAAGCGGGTTTGCCCATCTTGTCACCACAAACAGCAAAAGTGGGCCGTTAGTAAGTACATCCGTTAAAACTTACCATGTCAGTTAACGGAGAGAATAATGGTCAATTTCACCACCTGCAGATAAGTAGGTTAGTGGTTAATCTTATCCGCCAGATAACGTTTTTATGGATGACTTCGCAATTATGAACTAGCCTGCTACCCTTATGAGGCGAAACAGACTACAAGGTAATGCAAAAAAAGAGTTAGCAAAATAACGACAGGCTTAAACCCCTATAAGAATACTCAACCATAGGCAGTTGTCGACATAATAGTAGCTGCACACAACGCAATCTGAATAAATATGCAGGCAGCATGTCGTAACTTATCATTAGTAAACAAACACTCGAATGTACCGCTGATATATAATATACCTGCGCCGTGATATACATGACAAACTAACAAACAAACAGTAAAACGAAGAAAGTGATCAATTCCTTTGCTGTATATAGTAGCTACCATAATATTATGTATGCTCGGACACTTTCTTCGACGTTAATTTTTACGCTTTCGCTTTTAAAATTATCTTGAGTATAAGTAGTTGGCCCGGAACTGGTATCATAACGTAAAATCACGCCTGTTTTCCTCGGGGGCTAAGGTAATGATACCTAGGCAGTAAATATTTAAGGCATACAGCTACTACAATATATCTTAATATCTACATATTTCACTTGTTATGAAAAAGACCGATTCTGCCAGCCTTTTTTTGCATCAGAAAATCTGCTGTTTCTTAAGTTCTCATTCGTTCGTTCTCTCAGCAGGACAAACGGACCCAGTATGAGGGGCCTGCCGTAAGGCGGGCAATCGCCGGTGGGGGACTGGACGCCATAGATTCCCAGACCTCCTCCACTCAGGCGAGGTCGGAGTGCCGCTGGGCCTTTTTAGTGGGTATACCGGAAACGATTTAACCGGGGAGTCCCACATACCCCTCTCCCGTCCCCCGACGGGAAGGGGATGCGTAATAGCATTTTTAGCCCAGCGACAACAAAAACAGGACAAACGGACCCTCTTGGTGAAGCAGATTTTTCATCGATATCAAGGCAACCTTATTATAAGGGCTTTTTCAAATTTAATCCAATTTGAAAGATCCAAGGTCGTCTTGTTCGGTGGGTAACCATTTTCTTGTATCGAGGATCAATTTAGGGGTAAGAAGCGTCTTTAAATTAATTGTATCTCCATCAAAAGCCGGGGTGGCTCGTCTCATTGAAATCGAATACAAATGTGCTTAAACTTCATAATCGGGGCTTGCCTTCCTAAAGTCATTGTGCACCAAACATTCATTGCGAAGTATTTGTTACGTTAAAAATACTCTCATTCTGGTAAACGCACAATGATTATTGTTATTTGTGTTTATTTGAATTATATGCACTGCTATTTAAAATGACAGGACATTGATTGAATACAAGTGGAGCAGTAGGTTGATTCCAGATGTATTGAAGGAGAAAAGGCTCGTTGACAGTGAGGCAGACAACATAATGACTACTAACGTAAGTACGGAAAACTTCATGTATGTAAAGAGAATAAAGATTAGACAGATGCCGCAGTCAAGCCAGTCAGTGAAAGGTGCCTGAGTATGAATGTGGAAAGATGCAGAGGAAAGGATGAAAAAAAGGATTGATGGATTGTATGAAAGATAACATGAATAGAAGAAGTAAATGCAAGTGTGACGAGTAATAAAGAGAAATGGAAGAGGAAGACATATTGTACCGACCGCAAATAAAATTGGTAACATTGCATGAAAAAGAGATTACGCAATAGTGGAAGGTTTAAAATTTGAGCACGTTATAAGTTAGTACGGGTGACTGTTCTGTTTAGTCCAAAATGCAGTTCTCGATACTTTATTATCTGCTAAGAGTCTTTTAACTAAGTACATAGTGCTCAGTTAGGGGTTGGCAAGACACATGAATTATTCTAATCTAGCCTTGGACATCGTAGCTTAACCTTCAAATAGAAGCGATCGATCCCTTTGACCAGTAGTTACAGCCCAATGTCACATACATGACGGATTTTATTAATTTATTATTTAGAAGCGTTCAGATATCTATAAATTGACACAAATATTGACTACCCTTGAACAATACCTGCTATTGAGAAGCAAATTGTGGTGAGGGTTCCTGCAGGGGTCTGTTCTAGGCACACTCTTGTTTAATTTTGCCCTTCTACCTTACGAATATTAATGCAGAATGAAGAGCCCCAATAAACTATAAGGGTTTCAGGGCATTTGGAAAAAGAAGGTTAATAAAGATACATTAAGAGTCAAAATTTCTTCATGTTTATTTCATTTTTTTAAACATCATCATGTTACACACATTGGACAATAAACTGTGAACAATTTCAGGCATTCAAAGAGGTAGCGGTTATCTAAATTAACTGTTGCATTACAGGCGTCGAGCAAATCCAACATTTCAAATACTTACCTTCAATTCAAACACCATAGATTATTCGTAATAAATGCTTAGCGGGATTTACCGCGACAATTTGAAAATTATTTGGAATGTCCGAATTTACCTTTGCCTATAACACGAACACTACTATTTACCACATCTCGCGAACTGCTAACACCGATACTAATAATTTTAGCCATCTCTACACGCTAATACAGTCAGAACCATTCCGAATATCCATACAAACATTCCTAGTCGCTTTATCTATTCTTGCGAGCGATGTTACTAACTATTGATCATTTTAAAAGAGTGCTTAAACATCTAACCAGATTACATAGTAATATTAAAATCGTATACTGATAAATATATATTTGTGACGTTAAATTTTATGTAAGAAAAATATTTTTACTTTAATTACTAAGTATGTTAACTTTGAACTGGGAATAAAATCTTGCTATACTACAAAAGATCACGTGTTAATAACATCGCTCGTTAACATATTCCAATGATTTCCAATAAGTTATCGCTCTATGCTCGCGTACACGCACACGGAATAACTTGACGATGACGTCACGCCTTATGGGCTGCATACGAGGATCCAATGTGAACTGCCAATGACGAACCGACGATGTAAAACTTATAATGATACTAATGAAATCTACTTGTCACATGGTAGGCGATTGCCATGTGAACATGTCTCGCTAAAAACCTTCGACATTATGTCCTGTATCTACATAATAACCCTTAAACTAAAGGTGCAAAATATTTACTTACATTACGTTAATCTCCCTAAGAGCAGTCAATTCGAATTGATCTACAAAATCGTACAAACAATAAATAAAAACTAGCACGTAAAAATACATAGATACATTTAGTACAAGTTCCTAAATCTATTGTAATTTGTATATTGTTATAAAACGAAAGTGCAGGTACTGCATATGGAGAGTTAAGCGTATCCGATACATTATACTATTACATTATAGGTACTATTCGCGTAAGGCCGCGGCCATCGGCGCTGTGTGCACACACTTCTAACGCTTTGTTTATTGTCTTTGAATCGCCATGAAAATCTTATTGCGGTCAATATATCGCAACTACAATAACAAGTGCATTGCATTAATTATCATACCTTCCCATTTTGAACAGTGATTTTTTGGGTCCTTAATTTTCGGGACAGGTACAAGCGTATGTATAGGAACCCAATTTGTTTCATCTTTTATGGAGTCCTTCAGAAAACTAGAAATTTCTGGGTACTTTCACCAATGAAATTAAATAAGATGAAATTACCTTAGGCTTTGTACGCACGACGTTACTCAACGTTGGAAGATCTACGTGATATCTTAGAAAGCGATAAATATTTCGATGTTTATATTCAGTCCACGCTTGCTCTGAATTCGTCGAAGCATAGCAATACCTCGTCAGGACAAATACTCATTGACAAACCGCTCGAACGTGCACTCTAGGCTATAACAAATTGCCATTTTTCTTGTAAACTTAGGGCGTAAAATACCTAGTTTTGTTTATTACTTAGACAACAACATGTTGTCTGTGTCTACAGAATCAGTCTAAAATATAAACGCACACAAGCATACCGTGGCCGCGGTCACACAGTCACTACACTAGCGAACGGTAAATTTATATTGAATCTATATTTTAAAAATATACAATCTTACGCGCACTGTCTATTATATTGCTTGGAATAATATTTATCTTTGTATATGAAAATGTTACATTGTTATGGTATACAACACTTAAAGAAGCTGAAACTATATTCTGAAACCTTTTTACTGAAAAACACAGAATCATAGACACATGTTTAAATAATCGCACGTCTCAGTACCTAAACATTAGAGATAAATAGAAAATTAAACTTAAATTACACCGATTGATTTCAATACTAGCAAAATATATTTTTAAACAGAATTGCTCGTCAGCCATATACAATCACATAAGATTTATTTAGGAACATAACAAATTTACAAAAATATTTCTTTATTTGGTTCTGTTTCTAGCACTATTTATTACTTTTGACGGTACAACACATTGTTTTTAAAATAAATGTTCTAACATGATATGACAGCGTTAGCGATCGGTCACTATATTGTTAAACTAGCACTATCATTCGACCATGTTAATTGTTCCAGTCTATATTGCTTTTATTTACATTTATATTAATAAGAAGGCTCCTGTAGGACTCACGATACGACTACACACTGATCGGCACTTTGATTATCAACTTAAACATTTAATAGTTATACGGCAGACATCGATTCAATTGCACAATGGGCACTTTACGGTTTTATCGCAGTTATAATATTATTTCATCTAGCGTTATAATATGATTAGGATTATAGTACGAGCGTCGTCATATGACTTCATTTGTTTTGCTTTTGACTTTTCCCTGACAAGACTACTTTGCCCATTAACTCACTTTTCAGTGCTGTTCAAAAATTTTGTCACTGTCTCACTTAAGTAAATTGTGGCGTCGGAAACACTTATATCATAGGTTAGACTAAGCCAGAAACGTTTCAGTATTTCCGAGTTATTCTTATAGGATAAGAGTCCATAGCCGTGCTAACATTGAACCAACAACACACATAGTATGCAAAAATTTCTAACTTGGTTTAACAAACCAACTACTTTTTGAAAAGAAAAGTCATATTTAACACAAATACAACTGAAATCACATGGCGATGCTCATACATTTAATATTTATACGACATCAATTTCGTTTAGTTTTGTATCACGTTTGTTTTGAAGACAAAGTTGCGAGTAACCAGGAATTCTCTGACGTCCATCCACTCACGCGCACGTTACAACGACTATTCAATTAGCTAAACATCCTCAGTAAATGGGTACTTGACACCATAAACAATAATTATTCCACATCTTCCCTCCCAAAAATAAAAGCTTCAGGGCCAGATTAGTTTTAAAAATGGAATGAATTTTGTCGTTTATAAAAAAGTGATTGTATTTTATTTTTCTTTATGGCAAACTGTCGGTGCTGATGTCATTCTGCCGCTGACAAATCATATGAGAAGCAAGTAAGAGTGTTGTAGACAAAAGGACAAATCCTATGGAGGTATAGCACTTTGACAGTTATTCGAAGATCTGTCAAACAATTAGTGGTGTCAACTACCCAATTTGTATTCCTAACTCCTCTACATTATCTATGCTCAGTTTACATTATACACTGGGCCGCATGCTTAACAATTTACTAATGAATTATTTTCTAGTAATTAAATTTGTACTAAGCGAAGTCAAAGGCGGCTTTTATAATAAAAATATTAATTATAAATGCTTAATGCCGTCTTACATCGGTGATTAATTCTTATGACTATTGTTAATATTGGTGTTATGTGTATTTATCACGAAGGGAGTTGAAAATAACACAAAGTTTATAGCTACTGTTTGTTATTACTTCTGGTATATCCTTATTTTCATATTTCTGCAGGAAAAGCAGACAAGTAACCTCTGTTGCAGCCATTAAATATTAAAACGTCACATCTATATGATAAACATTCAGAAAGGATAACCTCATACTCTGCTAAAACAGTTCCCAAATGTCACTTCAAGGTCAACAATATCATTCAATAGAGCTTTAAACTTTCGGGTTATTTCCATCAAATCTTGTTTCAATCAGAATTACTTAAGAATAAATAGACGATTATATCAATTTAAATACGTGTATATGTGTCGTCTTATGTATAAGTGTTAACATATCTATGTAAATATAATGCATAATTGCGTATATTATATACCATAGAACAATCTCACATAACGCCACACAAGATCCGAATATAAGAGAGCACTTACTACATGCGGTTTTAACTAACTTGAGTATAATGTAAACGAGCCGAAAATTACCGAACTTTAAACACCAAAATGGGCGTAGCCTGGAAAGTAGACGAGACAAAGTACAAATCCGACAACTAAATAATTCTACGAAATTTCCCGTAAATCTGACGAAATTACGAGGAAACTGAAAGCATTAATCCTCGGTCAACTTCGGCCAGATTCGGCAAACTTCGGAAATTATTGTGAATTTAGGCCCCGCCCCCTTCCTTAGATGCTACGCCAACAAACACGACCTTATTTCATTCCTAATCCTCACTCGACCGTCTTCTACGTCACAACAATACCTACACTAAACTATGACAACTACTAATAGAGGCGATGGCGCAAATGCTGACCACAATGTTATGATTCAAACAAATGTTGCGCTGGAACACTTATTTCAACTATTTTTAATTTATTTTTGTTTTTTCGTGTGACCGCTTTGTTAGCGTAAAAGCACTGATATTTTTTTTAGAAACACATTTTTAACATATAATTGCTGGCCAATTTTACAACAGAATATTTTTTTTATGCTCCCTATTTTTGTCCTAAAGTATTTTTTTATCTGCTCATACATTCTTATTTAAGTTCTTTTAGCTTCAGGACGAAGGAATACGAGCGATTGATTCGATTTCTAAGCTTAGTAGTGCGACAGAAATTTCATACATAAGTCTGATTATTAATACACTGCCAAAAAGTAACGCAAGTCTACAGATAATAATTGGGAGGTAATCATCAAATCTGGAAGAGGAGAGGAAGTATTTACACCTATAGTTTAATCAATAAATGGTTATATAAAAATAATTCTACGCGGCTAAAGCAGCTTGGCTTTCGAAAAATCAAAAATGAGTACCTTTACCATTCCGTCTTATGATTGTGAAAATACAGTAAAAAATATGAGTATGGAAGATTTTAAGAGGGCAAAATTTTTAATTATTTAAGTCTGTTAATGCAGTAATGTGAAACATTAAACTAGCCATTTGTTTGAACACATAATTGTTCTGCGTTTGTTAATTACGCCGATTGAATACCTTAGAATCAATTGCATGGCCAATATCGATGTTGGAATAAGTTATCGAATTTTCGATACTCTTAGAAAACCGACAAGAATTACCATTCTAGAAGATATAGTCATCAAAGATCTCTACTGTTGTTTCTCCCGCCCGCATGCGGTCACCGCACGTCCAACATTTATTGTCTTTTAATAACGTGAGCGAACGGTTTGCGGGCGCCGCACTAGTACCTATTTAAGAGTTCCTTAGCCACATTGATTAAAAGGTTGGTACCCCACAAAACTGCATACATCAATCCGAATCACAACCCACACAAACATCTTCGCTACACACGCACACATACAAAAATTAAAGCATGAAGAAAAATATTTCCACCTCTTGAGACTATGAATATCGAATTTGTTCCTAAGGTTTATAGTACATACGAGTTTATTATAGCTTAAAGTAAGATGTGTAAAATTACTGTGTTATGAGGGCACGCGCGATGTTATCTCCATAGGCATCGACGTCGATACCTGCATCTGGAATAGACACAAAAAGCAAGTTAATATTATGAGCAACAATCCCCGATAATCTCACATTGTAATTTTAATTTTCCGATTTCACGAAAGCAGTTGTACATGACACAGATGTGTGACTCGGGGACTCCGCTACTACACATTGCCCCTAAGCTTACGAATACAAAATGTGCATGTACCTGATGTTTACGTTTACATACACTTGCTTTCAATTCGCGATAAAAATCGCCATATAAAAAAAAAACAACATAACAGATTCTACCTCATTGTATCTCATGTAAATGGCAACATTTTCAAGTATTGCCAGTAGCCAAAAAACTATTTAACAAAATAACCTTGTTCTTAGCATAATGCGCGTGAGGCGAGTGGAACACACAGTCGGCGATGGAGTCCAGCGCTCGCTCGTCCAGCACTCGCTCGTCCAGCACTCTCTCGTCCAACACCGCTTCTAGCGCCGCCGCTAACTCCGAACTTTCCGCGAATGCTGTGCCACCTTCAGCTGAAAAAGATAGATAATTCATTGTTAATCATTGGCTCAAGTATATTAACTGGGTTGAGAAGGTCACAAATGCAATCGCTCTTTGTAAAACACTGGTACATCCGGTTAGGCTGGAAGCCGACTCCAACATAGTTGGGACAAGGCTCGGAAGATGATGATGATGCTTAGCTAAAAGGTACGTAAAAATTTCATGTTGGCCCTTAAAGGTAGATGAAGAAAGTAAACCTGCATCAAAATAATGGAAGAATGTTAGCAATATGTCACAATCAGAGGAGATAATTTGATAATGTCTGTCCAATAATCACGGGATAGTTTATCTCTTAGCGAATTTATTTGCCAATTTTTTGAGTAATGAAAAAGTGTGATGTGTGAAAAAAAAATGCACATATTGCATACATGTCTTTTAGTATAACAAACCTTACCTTGATTGAAAAACTCCGTGAACGCTTCATCGGGTATTTGACTGAGCACAGCTGGATCCAATATGTCATCCGGTGGTACATGTCCAACTTCCACTTCTGGAAAACCAATAAGATAATAAATACGTCATATTTTGGCTTATACAAATTATTATATAAAATAATATTATAGAGTTTTTGATTTGTTTTAACTACGCTGTCTCTTAGGGATATAGGCTTTATTTTATAAGGGTACGAAACGCAGTTTTCTCGTGTAGTAAAACCGCGGGAAACAGCTACAGTTTTGAATACAACAACAAAAAAGTGAAATTACATAATTTATAGCAAAAATTTATTTCATCAGGATTTAAATAGTTCAGGCAAATTACACATCAGCACTTTTTAGAACATAAGCAAATTGATGTATTTTTTTTTTAAGGAAATGAAAAAGTTTTTTCTTTTTACAGTCTATCTGTATCTCTTTTTTATTCTAACTCTTATATAACGGCCCTGCTGGAAGAGATTTCATTTAAAATAAGCTGTACTTTTGAACAGTTTGTTCTATGTTTCTTCTTGTCTGTGTTCTGTGTGTAACTGCGTACATAAAAAATATGTGTATACAAAATAAATAAAGAGCTTATTATAATTATAATCTTACCCATCTCATGCGAGTCGCTGGCTACAGTGACGTACTCGGTCTCGCTGAGTGCACCCATCGCCGCCTCCTCCGAACTGTCGTATGTCGACGAGTTCGAACACACGTTCAGTTCTGAAGAATAAATATGATCATTATTATTTTTCAATATACTGTGTGTGTGAGGTTTTAGACATCAAAAAGTTAAGTCTTGTAATACATAAAACTGCCCGTTTATGTTGGGATAGGTACGCAAAAAAGGATCTCAATTGTCAAGCATGGTTTACCTACGTCATATTTCGATTGTGGGGAACTGTTTTCAGGGAATACTTTAACACCATGAGGCATATTTAAGAACCTCAAAAATGCGAATACTTTCATTGAATAAAACAGTCCCTCCAACGTAAACGTGGTCGTCAGAAGCAGAGTTGGTGGCGGAATGTGATTGACGAAGCGAACACTATAAGCAAGACTCAAGACAGAACGAGATCGCGCCACACTATCGTCGCCCTCTGCCCCATTTAGTAGACATAAGAAAAAATAATCCCCAACTTACCAGATAAAGATTGTTCCGCAGGCGGCGTGTCGGCGGCTCCGCGTAGCCGCGCGGGCACGCGGCGGCGGCGCTTGGCACGGCGCGGGGCGCGGGGCGCGGCGGGACAGGCGCGCTTGCGCACCACCTTCTTCGGCCGGCAGTCGCGGGACAGCTTGTCGTAGTTATCCTGTTGACGGAAAAAATAATTAATACCCCCACACCCTCAGAGACATTTTATGATTACTTAAGTCATTCCTTAGTGAGGGATTTTATTTAGTCTTGTTTTTTTTTTTGGAGGAGCCCGTTGCTCTTAGCGCTGTGAATCAAATGCGGTCAGCGCTTTGGTCATCTTGTCACATAACAAATTCTTCCTTTCGGAAGGTATGTAAAATTGTTGGGTCCTGGCTGTCATTTGAACATCTTTGGCAATCATTACGGGTAGTCAAAAGCCAGAAAGTCTATAAAACAATCTTAGCAAGGGATATTGGTTTGGTCAGGTTGAGGAGGTAGGATAGCTGCTCACTATAAAAATAATAGTACTCAGCTGCATCCTGATAGACTAGAAGAAGAAATCGACATAGTTGGCAAAAGGCTAAGCAGACGATGAATCCTACTTCTTCTTATACCTTGTATAATATCTCCCTAAATATTGCGCCAGTCATTTGTCTAACGTACCCTCTTCCACGCGTGCTCGGCGCAGAGCGGCGTGAGGTCGTGCAGCGGCAGCAGCGGCTGGTTGCACCTTGCTCCGCCCGCGAACACGGCGGCGCAGGCGGCGTACAGGCGCTGGTCCGGCGCCCGCGTCACGTGCGACAGGCAGTAGCGAGCGCCGGCCAGTGAGGGTCGGTCGCAGCGATCCGCGCCGCATTCGGTTGTGCCTTCTCGAGTGCCGCTTTCGCCGCCTGACCAGCCCGTCTCCCTGGAATATGCATACATTTGAACTATCGTGCACACGCTATAATATACATCGATTTTATTTATCAAACACATATATATGTCGAAAAAATCGTTTGAAACTGTCAAAACAATAAAGACAACCTTTTTTACATTGCATTCGACGTTATTGTTTTTGAATGTCTTTACGAAGACTACAATCATACATAATTGATAGTACATAGAAAATAAGTCATTTTAGGCCAAATAACGCCTATTTAATAAGTTAACCCTCTAGCTAGCAGTTCAAAGTACACCAACCTTAGTTTCCTTCGTTCTTGAGACGTTAACACTGAGGGCATGCCACGTAGCGCGAGCAGATGATTCACCGTCTGCGTTGGAAGACTACCTGATGACCCGGGTCTGTTCAGCTGTTTCTGTAAGGATAGATAACATTTGATTATTACGAACAAAATTGTGGTTACAATAACATCCAAAAACTCTGATGTTTTTGCCTGGAGCTAGAACTTACTTATGTAATTATCCGCATATGTACATCAATGTCTATAATTGGAATAAAAATAATTTCAGTAGAAACAATTCCCAATCTTTAACACTAAAACAAACCAAACTCCACACTCTGACCGCTTGGAACCGGCTTCTATTCGAACACGTACCAGCGATGTAACACAATAGGACGTAATCCATTGCGTGTCATTAAGGAGACGCTACCTTGAGTAGCGAGGCGAGCGCGCGATGGTTGCGGTGGTGCGCGGCGAGGGCCAGCGCGTCGTGCGCCCGTGCCACGTGGCGTCGTAGTGCCGCGCGACGTAACGCCAGCCGAGCGCCGCGGGATTCGGCCGCGCTTTCTTCTACGCACGCTGAGACGCAACCTGCTTCTGCTGAGAAAAAAAATTTTTGTGCATTCTACCACATCTTTTGTTTTATATTTGATCCCGCTGTTGTTTAGCAGCTCGAGGGAGTGTCAGACTCTGACTGACTAAAACCCATCATGTGAGGGTGTTTTTGAAGCCGGTTATGTACCAGCGCCGCGGTAACTCTTTCGAACAATCTGCGACCCTGGCAGGCTTTGGCCCGGGTTGACCCCACTGGTGACCACATCGCATCTTTGAAAAACTATTTTATACTTTTTCTTATCTTATTTTACACGACCGTTTTTATACAAAAAAAAATCTTATCAGATAAAGATCCCTCTCACTTCTTTATGAAAGGATTCCTATGTAAAACTTGACAGTATTATTAGGTCGTTAATCACACCATCACAAATCAGTTAGTAATCAGTAGTTAATATTAGTCACAAAACACACCCTACGCAAGTTGAGTCACCTATAACGGCACGGTTAGTCAATTTTACGCACAATGCCCAACTGATAGTACATACCGCGATTCAAATCTACACAATAAAAGAACAAGCTAGGTATGCAAAACATGCTGATTTCCAACCAAGATAAAAAGAGCTGTGTGTTTAGAAACACAGCATTTTGACCTTTAATACCCAACATCTTATTTGTATTTCAACAATACAGTTACTTGAACTTTTACTGTGTTTAAGCTGTAAATGAATATTGTGTTGTGATTGACAAGGTTTTTGTAGTGATGTCACACTGCATAAAATAAGTAACCTTTTATATAATCAGTGTGCAACTATATTAGCACTGAAATAACAACTCAAGGATGTAAAGATAATGTAATGATAATGATCATGTTAGTTTTAAGTTTTCCATCTCCATAAAAACTAATCATGCTGTAGTTACTTTTTAAGCAACAAATTAAAGTAGAAGAATAATAAGTTCACACACTTATAACTACAATCAGGCCGATAGTGCTATTAGTCAGCTTTGCTAGATAATTTCATCCTGAAAGATCTACTGTACTGCCAAACAGTCAACTACAGCTTCGTCAAAACACTTCTGTACAAGTAATGAAAAATAGGTAGGTACAAAATTCCATGTAAAAACTCCTTGCTCACCAAAATCAGGCATGTTATCATCATCGCTGCTGCTGCTTTCAATCTGCCTGAAGGCGAGTGGTCTCTCGCCCAACGGACCGCACTGGAAGAGAGCGTCTCCTGGAGCGTGCCACGCGTCATTCGGCAGCGGTATGGCCTTCCGCACCGCCGGTATCCGCTGCAACGCCTCGTGGACCGCAGGCCCGCGACCGCGGCGGGGCTTCGACTGGGAAGTCTTGCCTGGGGGGTAACAAGACTGTTGTACCTACCATTGTAATATAATATCGGATTGTGGATAACTTATCGCTCAGTTGAGGGGACAACAAAAAGCTCTATAAATAGAATATGTATACAAATATGCGCAGCACATAACTTATTTATTCAATTAAAATGCAGAAAAAAACATCATAATTAATTTGTTTCCAATTAATGTTGTGTTGTTATTATTGGAATTTACATCGATTTACTACAAATAAAAACATAAACAGTAAAAAAGAAGGTTGTCTTACCAGATGAAGCTTTTTTCGGAGGAGACATTGGAACTTTAGCGGGCACGGCTGACGGTTCAGTTTTGACAAGTACAGATGCATTTTCAACTAAGCCTTGCTCTCTCTTAAACACATCTAAAAACGTCTCCATCCCACCTGATTGTTTTGATGAAGACTTGGCATTACTTGTAGTACTAGCACTATTAATACTGTTTTTCGTAAATTGGGAGGGGGCGGTGGCAGTGCTTTGCGCCTTAGGGCTATGAACACTTAGTCTTCGAGCTTCACTAAACGATTCTGATCTTGCAGGCTCCTTCACCTGAGTTTGATTTTTTACTTTCAAAACTTTGGTATGAGTAGTCTTACTTTCTTTATAGTTTGCAGTGGGCTTGGCCACCGAATGGACTGGTGGGTAATGTCCATTAGATACCACCTCCTTCTTGATATCATCCTTGATATCGCCATTTGTGAATGCACCAATGAGATCAAGCTCTTTACTCGGACTTTCTGCTAGAAGCTTACTCTTAATATCAACATTATCAGAGAAGATAAAATTATCTTCTGTGTGACTAACAGTAATTTCTCCAGCGATGACATCAGAGTCATGAAATGTGTATAATTCGTTGGGATCAATTTTAAATTTGGAGTAGAAATTGTCATTGAGATGTATGTAAGGCTGCTCGTCCCCTGAGTTGTCATGCAGGAACATGTTCACTTCACCACAGCTCCCGGAGGACACCCCCTCGACTGCCATTTTATACTGTGTGGCACAGCTCGCCTCTGATATATTTTGTGGAATACCACTGAAGCTGAAAGGGTAGTAATAAAATGTTTGATCAATACAAATAACTGTATGGGGTTCGAAAAAGAATAGCATTAAATTGAAGAAACACATTTTATGTCAGAAAAAAACACCAAAAAGAAAGAAAACAATTTTAAAATTGTTGTGTGAGATCTTTACTACAACTTATTTTTGTATGAAAATAACAGTTTTAAAGCACCAATGTTTTGAACACTAATTTATCATAATTTAAACGAAAATTCCGTTGGTGAATCCAACTAATTGACATATCAATATGAGCAGATAGCAATCGTCAAAGAAACACAGCATATCTAAATTATAATAATTGGATGATACAACAGGACAATCAACGGATGGATTACAATCTTGTGTAGTGTATTACTCATGAACAGCTGCGGGTGCAAAACGTTAACATACAGTATCACAAAGATTGCTTGAGCGGAATACATCACCAACACATAGTATGGTAAAATTAACATGTCTTAAGCTGCAATACTGGCTGTATACGAGAATATACAGATATACAATAAAACTTTCAACTTACCCCACATTTTCCGAAGCGCTCAAATAAGACATACTGTGTTCATTTTACAACTAAATGATATCAACAATTGTATTGCTATTTAATGTGCAAAAGTAAGTTTGGTCCCTCTGCTTCATACTGCAATTAGAAAGAGCTTATATTAGGTTCGTCTGCATCGACATACGCAGTTTATTCAATGTTATTCATATCAAAAACACAAATAAATACTATCTTTATTATTGTAAAGATTCTTTGAATTGACATCAAAATGACATATGTCAAGATCGTAATTAACCAAATTTTCTCAGTTATTTTCCTTATTTCTATTGATTATTCTACGCATAATTATAGGTGTGAAAGTATATTTATGTTCTTAACCAAAACCAATTAAGTAATAAATATTGATAAACGCAAATAAAGAAAAACAAATCTTACACGATAACTTGTTAAATACCCGGCACATCTTTTTCTTAAAAATGGAATAAACTGAATTAATGAAAAAACATTCACAAGTTTATCTTAAATAACGGTGTTACAGTTTGTGGCTTTAAATAAATAAAACTCAAATCTTTATTCAATAACATCAAGAATGACTGACAGAACACAGCAAATGGCAGCCAAAAGGCTACAGATAAAAAAATGAAATTAGAGGGGCTCCACTATCGGATCCTCTTTAGTTTGTTTTATTTAGTTTGATATTATGTGTGACAGTCATCGAGCCAGTCAAGAAAATAGCAGGCTCGGCTAATAAATACAATCAATATCGAATACAATAGAGAATAAGTTGAGGGTAGAGCCCAATTTAAACATTTAACTAAAACTACTAAACTCAATTTAATCTCCAGGGTCAGCTATGATAAACGACGAACATAACAAATAATCTCTCAGTAGAATCATATAATTTATCAGCATTGTAAAATATAGTACACTCTAAAGTGTAGTTGATTCTAAAGAAACAATAGATGGACTGGAACTATATGAACTACTGACTGGAGAAAAATATTCATCATGGGCGTAGCCACACTGGGGCAAGCTGGGGCACTTGCCCCACCCTGGGCCCTGGCTCTGAACTATAAGATCTGATTAAACAATGTTGTTTTTTACTAACTCTAACTAACAACATCAACAATCATATGTACTATGCGTAAGTTATTGCACAAAAAAATTGTCGACTTTGAAAAGAGCGCGATCAAAACAAAATACACGCTCGAGTTCCCGAACGTGCGCGGTGCGCGCGACATTCGAAAGCGAGCCGTATTCCCTAAAAGAATAGGTGCTATGTGGCGTAGCGAGCTGAGCCGTCCATCTAATCCAAAAAATAATGCATTGAAGGAGATGGAACTGGTGATGGTAGATGTGAACAAAATTTCGGAAATGCAATTTTATCCTAATGTAAAAAGGCGCTCGCTATTTTGCTTGCCCAGCCATGTACGTCCTGTGTCCTGTACAATAGAACGATCGTTTAGCACACTGGTTCTTAACCGGTGGTCCGCTGACCATTGGTGGTCCCTGGAGGCATTCCGAGTGGTCCGCGAAGCTTAGCTGCGCGACGTTGCTATACTTTAGGTATCTAACTTTATTTTTATCGACTTATCTATGCGAGCGAGGGGGTTTTCGTATGGAAGTAAATCGGGTGTGTCGTACTTAGTCCCCAATAGTCCCCATTCATGAAAATGTATATTTGGGCGACATTTTACGTAGTTTTTGGTTTAAGTCTTAAAAAATAATTAAAATTTCGCGCTCGCTTCGCTCGCGTATTCAGAAACTACTTCAAACTACATAATTTTTGTATTTTATGTAGTATTTGGGCCATACGTAATATTTGGTTTAAGTCCGATAAAAATGTCACGCTCGCTTCGCTCGCGTATTCAGAAACTATAAGCCCTCATTTTTTTTAACCGACTTCCCAAAAAGGAGGAGGTTATTGCATTTATCAACAAACAAAAAGTTAAGTACGTTTGGGCCATACGTAATATTTGGTTTAAGTCCGATAAAAATGTCGCGCTCGCTTCGCTCGCGTATTCAGAAACTATATGGCCTTATTTTTGCATTTGTCAACAAACAAAAAGTTAAGTACGTTTGGGCTAAATTTTACGTAATATTTGGTTTAAGTCCGATAAAAATTTCGCGCTCGCTTCGCTCGCATATTCAGAAACTATATGCCCTTACTTTTGGCTTTTCTCCTGTGTGTGTTTGTTTATACTCAAGATACAAAAGAGTATATAATCGGAGACTGCTGCCCCACCCTGAGCCCAAAGCTGGCTACGCCCATGATATTCATAACTGTGGAGATATGGAAGAAAAAGTTAAGCTGTGCCAAAATTAAGTAAAATTTGGGTAAAGGCAGGAGGACGACCCACAATGTATGAAGGTATGCCAGTAAATGTTAAGGGTTGAGGTGCAAATAATGACAGACAAGAATGGATGCGGAAAGTATATTGCGCTAATACGAAATAAATTAGTAACAAGTGACCCGAAGAAAATTAATTACTCAGGAGTACTCAGCAAAAAAGCTAAACCATCTCTTTTAATGTATATTTTAATGTTTGCTGGTCTAGAAAATTAAGTGGACAGAATCATGATGTGCTACATACGTTATTTGTATCAGTAAACGACATAAACCGAATAGTATCACAATATACATAAACCCAACAGGAAAAAAAAAGTTTCATTCTTGGCTGTAAACTTGTTGCCTTGGCTTCATATAATATTGAACGATGACAAAAACCATTTTGCCCAAAAAAAATGTTTAAATCTAATAATTTTCTATTAAAAAAACACGTCAGTGGCGTAATTTTCAGAAAATGCTTAAGAAATGATAAAAACAGTTGTTTATTTTCAAAATTTCGAGTTAAGTTGTTTCGTAACACGAGAAATATGTAGTTTAAATACGGTGAAATTTGAATCACGCGCCTTTTGTATTTCGATTTGAGAACCCCGTTTTTGAAGCGTTGTTGTGAATCCAATATGGCGATATTTGATGTTGTACTATTTTGAAGGTACGTCAAATTGACGATTCTATAATGATAATTCCGGTAAATATAATATTGTTAAAGAGTTTTCGACGCCTACTGAAGAGTTTTAGTATTAATTGAATAAATACTTGTGTTTTTACAGTGTAAGAGAAAGCTTACAGTTTGTATTGTTTTGTTTGTGATTTCCGATATTTTAATGATTATTCCATTGTTTTACAAAATTATAATACGCGTTTTCATGTGGTTGTTATAACTATGTATCGAATCAGTTGAGCAAAACGCGATTAATGTGTAGTCCCGTCGAAGTTAGGTGTGTTTCACATAAATTGAAGAACAAGATGGAATGTAATTACGGTAATTACAATCGCGAAAATTACGTACTGATTTCTTTACAAATTGTGTTATTTTTGTTACAGAAGTGCACATGTTTTTATACAAATGGGAGTTAAGTAATTTATTGTAGAGGTGCATTAGAATAGCGCCATAATAATTGATTCATTACTTGAGTACATAGTGTTTAGAGCGCTGACTATCATGACAGACACGAGACGAAGAGTTAAGCTTTACGCTCTGAACGCAGACCGACAGTGGGATGACAGAGGAACGGGACATGTGTCGTCATGTTACGTAGAGAGGCTGAAAGGCACCTCTCTACTGGTGCGCGCAGAGTCCGACGGGTCCCTTCTCCTAGAGAGTAAGATTCAACCCGATACAGCGTATCAGAAGCAACAAGATACCTTGATAGTATGGTCAGAAGGTGACAACTTTGATTTAGCATTAAGTTTTCAAGAAAAAGCTGGCTGCGATGAAATATGGGAGAAAATTTGTCAGGTAATTTGATGTTGTTTATCTTGCTTTTTATTCAAAGGAACTACTCACTGTATTACGAAATTCTTATAGGAAACTAAGTTAATGTTGTAAACGTAGACTTTGAATCACACTGTAAGGAAATTGTTAGGATTGATCTTAGAACAATGTAGCAGTTACTCAATATTATCTTTTATCTGTGTATTGACATTGACATTGATAGGTGGCTTATGTTATGATGTAGTATGTTTAGCATATGAAATTACTTTCAGGTACAAGGAAAAGATCCATCAGTTGAAATAACACAAGACATAGTTGAAGAATCAGAAGATGAGCGGTTTGATGAGATGTCAGACAGTGTGCAGCCTGTGGAACTGCCTGCATGTGAAATGGGCCGTCTCGAGGACATCAGTGAACTTGTGAATAGCTGTCTGGTATCACCAGCTCGCAAAGACAAGCTTGCAGCTGCCCTGGAGACACAGCATTACATCAAGAAACTACTCAACCTGTTCCACATGTGTGAAGACATTGAAAATATTGAAGGATTGCATCATCTTTACGAAATATTCAAAAGTATATTTCTTCTCAACAAAAACACACTGTTTGACACAATGTTTGCTGATGATACTATATTTGATGTTGTGGGTTGTCTAGAGTATGACCCAAGTTTGCCTCAACCTAAGAAACACAGAGAGTATTTGCGAGAGCTAGCCAAGTTCCGTGAGGCCATTCCTATAAAGAACAAAGATTTGCTAGCTAAGATACATCAAACATACAGAGTACAGTACATTCAAGATATTGTTTTACCTACTCCTACAGTTTTTGAGGACAATTTGCTAAGCACATTGTCCAGTTTTATATTTTTCAACAAAGTAGAAATAGTGAAACTTATAGAGGAAGATGAGAAATTTTTGACAGACCTATTTAAACTTCTTATGGATGATAAGACACCAGATCCTAAAAGACGGGACTTGGTTCTGTTTTTAAAGGAATTTTGTAATTTTTCACAAAACTTGCAACCTCAGGATAAGGATGCTTTTTATAAAACTTTAGTGTCTCTAGGGATCCTGCCAGCATTAGAAATCACTCTAAGTATAGATGATCAGAAGACTAAGACTGCATCTATAGACATTTTAACTTATATAGTCGAGTTCTCCCCTTCCGTAGTGAGGGACCATACACTACAGCAGGCTAACAATACTGAAGAGGTATGTACAATAACTCATTTGTTGCAATTTGTGTCAACTTGTTACACTACTGTGTTGCAATAACCAACTCTTTATTTCTAGGAACAAATGTTGCTAAACATAGTGATAGAGCAGATGCTCCGAGACAGAGACCCGGAACTGGGTGGTGCAGTGCAGCTCATGGGAGTCCTACGTATACTCCTGGACCCTGAGAGCATGCTGGCATCAGTTAACAAGAGTGAAAAGGCAGATTTCTTAAACTTCTTCTACAAACACAGTATACAAACCCTAATAGGTAATGTACCCTTTCTATGACTCATTGTGTGTAAATCTCACTTCAAACAGTTTCCTAGAACAGTTTAGATACTAAAATTACAACAAGTGTACTGTGGAAAATTCACTTACAAAGATTAGCAATTCTAATTATGAGTTACAATATACACTAGATTTTATTTCATTCTAAAAATATGTCAATGAAAACTGGTACAGAATGCAAGTTGGTATGTTAATTTGTTGTCACAAGATCATTCAATGTGGTCCTTGTCAGTTAATTGCTTTCGAGAGTGGAAGTGGTTTGTCAGCAGTTAGTTTACTATGTTTGAAAAAAGAGCTTTTCAACAATAATTTCTAAGGTATTTAATGTTTTTTGTACATAAAAAATTAATTGTACAAATTGTGCAAGGATGTTCTACCCTACTGCAACAAGTGAACTATTCTCATTACAATTTCAAATGATTATATTGCCCATAATAAACACACACACCACAGAATGGGCGAGTCTTTGATTTTCTATACATACTCCATGAGATCTCCATAAACCTACAAATCCTAGGGAGCAATCGAAAAAGTTCCTAATTTTTCTTATTTCTTGATAATAAATATGTTTGTCTTTTACAGCTCCTCTATTAGAGAACACCACAGGTGAAAAACCCCTGAAGGAGGACTATCACACGGTGCAGCTACTGGGACTTGTACTTGAACTTCTGGCCTTCTGCGTTGAGCATCATACATACCACATAAAGACCTGCATATTGAATAAGGTAAGAACTCTTTGCTGTTAGCTATGGTTTCAAGTAAACCATAGACTATTTGTCTTTTAGGAGTTACCAGTGATAAATTGACAGTTCATTCTACAATTTAAATGACCTATTTATTATAGGCTATAATATATTGGAATTAAGTTAATAGGTACATACACACCGCTAAAATTTATTCTGCATTGTAATGTTGATAAACAGAAGTTTGGAACGTAATCTAATGGCTTGTAAAATTGATATGTCACCATGATTTAATTATACATAGTGTGCTTAATTATACATGGTTTTAGGATTAGGAAGTTACGCCTAGTGTTAGTGTGCAGTAGTAAGGGTTCATATTTCACAATAATCGGTGCTTGTATAATAAGTAGTATGAATGGCTATTAAATTTCTATTTCATGTCATAGACATTCAGTTATCATTTGATTATGTAATTTATGTAAACAAAAAGTACATTACAAATGTGAATGACATGACACAATAATCTCAATGATTAATAGGGTTTGATTTGTAATGCAGATTGTCAGAAAATTTTCCATTGCCTCCACTTTGATAGGATTATCTACTTGGGGTGCATAGTAAACACTAATCTCTGTTTTGCATAATTTCGTAGATGAGAGTTATAAATATAGGTTTCTCATATTTGTAATTGGGTTTTTCCCCTGAACATTACTTGGGTTGCCTTAATATTCAGAAGCGGAAAAGCTATCGAAAAATAAAAAAATGACTAACAGTTTCTCATTTATTTGATTTGTCTGAGTGCGACTTTTGGGTTTGTCTTCATCATCGCCTTTCTCGTTTAGATGAAAATGTGATTTACAATCTTGTTACTGATTTAAAAATAAGCTAAGTAAAAGCTATTCAACTATTTCTCTCAAAAAAGCTATTAGGCACAGGTGTGCCCGATTTGTACTGAATTGGACAAAATCTACAACAATTTATTTTCCTCTCTGAATGAACAATGGAGGTTCCAGTAAATAAAACTGCCCGTAAAATCAACCATTTTTATTCACACCTTGATTTATGTTCAAGGTCATCTCTTGTTTAATGGCTCCTTTCTTTACGATTTCCATACCAAACGCGTAAAGTTATTTATTTCTGACGGTTTCCCGAATCCGCTGCCGGTTTTTGTACGCTTTCTTTTGGCGGTATCTAGCCTATTTTTGTTTTATTCCATAGTTATGTCACGGCATTCGTTTTGTCGACATTTTCAGGCTGATTGCCAGCTGGTTATGCTCATTATGAGTAGTTATTAGAGAAGATTATAAATAAAAACGGTGAATTGTAAGACGCGTATAGGTCAAAGTACCTTTCGTTGTCTCCTTGGGGCTGAATGACGTAAATAACGGTGTATCGTTGATTTTCAGGATCTACTTCGTCGCATACTGGTGCTGATGAGGTCGACACACACGTTCCTAGTGCTGGGCGCGCTCAGGTTCATGAGAAAGATCATTGCACTCAAGGATGAATACTATAACAGATACATTATTAAGGGCAACCTCTTTGCACCAGTTATAGATGCTTTCCTTAGAAATAACGGCAGGTATGTAGCAAAGACTTTAAGATTGTCTTGTAAATTTTTACTAATTTTTAAGCTGAAGATATCGAAAATGGTCCACACCACTTTCGATATCAACTTCAGAAGGAAAAGTAACAAGCTTTCATTATCTCATTCCTAAGTCATCCATATCAACATTTTTCCTAATGCTCGTCTTAACAATTTTCAGATACAATCTACTAGACTCTGCAATACTAGAATTATTTGAGTTCATCAAGCTGGAAGATATCAAGTCACTATGTTCACATGTCGTAGAAAACTATGGAAAGATCTTAGAAGACGTTGAGTATGTGCAGACATTCAAAGCTTTAAAAACACGGTATGACCAACACCAGGACAAGCTGAAAGAGAGGGATCGAGGTGAGACCACATGTAATTACACATTTTATATATTTATTAGTTTATAAGTTAGAAACATCTGCAAAAACAGGTTTTGGTTTCTGCGCAAGTATTCTTTAAACTGCTAGAATCATCCTGCCCTGGTTTAATTTACATTGATACCAAAAGTTACCTCCATTTGATTAATTTATGTTGTAATTTACGAATATGTAACTTCTTCCACATCTCAACTTTGCTGGGAGGGACTAAGCATGAAGCTTCCTCTCTAGTATATTATTGTTACACTATACCAAACATTAAGACAACAGACAATTACCATCTAACCATGTGTATCTCCCACAGTGAGTGGCAGCGTCGGCGTGGCCGAGGCCGTGGTACCGTCTCTCCTGCGCACGCGCTACAGGCGGGAGGCGCGGGCGCCGGACGACGAGGAGGAGATGTGGTTCAACGACGACGACGAGCTGGACGACGAGCCGCCGCTCGAGCAGCCCGCGCATGCGCACCCGCATCACGCGCTCGACGCTATCGGTAACTGTTTACTTACGTGCCCCTTATCGCCCTGACCTTTCGAATACGTAACTGATTCATGATTAGCTGTATTATTATTTATGTCGGTTATTTACATTTTTTTTCGCATTTGTTTGCAAACAAATTGTGTGACTAGAAATTGGTTGATCCGACTTTCATATTAGTTGATAGAAATTAGACTCGGTATTTTTTCTCGTACCAGACTTAACCTAAGTGAAGCAGAGCGGAGAAATTTTTAAACAACGCTCCGCTCCGGTTTGGTCGGGAACTTTATGTGACGTCAGTGTTTTCTACGAAACGATGACGACACGCAATGTAAATAAGTCGTATTGTACTTCTTATTGGAAGTCTACAATAAAATTGTATTTTTACAGGAAAAATAGTTGAAAAGAAGGTTTGCTCGAATACCGAAACAGTAAACGGGCCGAGCAGAGTCCTCCTAAGCACTACATCGCCCAGCAAGCCAACGCACACTGACGTTCAGGTATCCTCGCCCAGATTACTCAATAAGGTAAACTTTTAGTTCCCTCACGCCTCTTCTCTGCTCGCTTCGCTGGGATATCATGTAATGTGACAATAATCTCGAATCAGAGACAAAGGACTTGCATGTAAACTTTGAAATTCCTAGTGCGGTGTGAGATCTACATTCACCGATATTTTTCTTCATGTAATTTCAGTAGGTGGATGGGATTTTGATAGTTGTTAGATGTGTCTTTGTTATTATTTATCTGCAAATATTTTGAAAGGGGTCTATCCTTTGTTTCTGTTATTTGAGGAGCAAATCATTACTGTACGCATACAGTCAAGTCACACTAAAAGAGCATTAAATATCCTTTAATTAAAGTCTGGTATTGAGGCAGAACTGGATAATTCGCAGTCTGTCTAGCTAGTGTGATTTGTCCTGTCTCCATGATAACATCAATCTTCTAATATGTTTAAAACATGAAAGGCGTGGTTGAGGTGTTCAAAATAGATTGGGTTTTGTTTAATACTGAGTGATTTTTATGCTAATAAATACGTATCACTATAATTCTTGAACTTTTTAGATTCGCTTTATTTTAGTGTTGCTTATCAAACATAATTCGTAAAAATGCTAAGTTTCAATCGCCAATTTTCCGAGTACAAAGCCGACCCTGCTTTGCCTTATTCCCGAGCTTGTTTGATGATTGCATTTGTGAGAGTTTAGTACATTGTGTTGTATGTAACAGGGGCTGGTGGATTACGACGGCGACTCAGACGAGGAGGAGGAGGGCGGCGGCGCGGGCGGCGGCGGCGACGAGCGCGACGCCAAGCGGCCGCGCCTGGCGTAGTGCCGCGGCCGCCGCCTGTTTCAAGGAATATAACCACTGAGCCGCCCGCCTCGCTGCGCTGTGCACGTGTCCCAGTGAAACCATGGAACATGTCGTAAGATTAACTTTACTGTACGCTGTGGTATTTATATCTGTCCGCGGTGGCACTCTGTCGCGACTCAGACGCGCCGTGTCTGCCTGCGACAGAGGCCTCGTGGCGGGACAAGGCGCGGGGCCGAGGCAGCGGCCTCGCCGGAGGCCGGACATGGCGGCACCTGGACCGATGTGTTCAGGATGCGATATTGTGATTTCTAGATTCTAAGGTTTCACTATCACTGCCATCCGTAGCTCTTCCATCTCCCTTGTGTCCCCGTACCTCGCCCTCGTCACGATTTCCAGCAGATTGCATTTAAATTCGACACAATCGGTCGTTTATACTTGCTCTCGTTAGTTAACCGCTAGACAGTTAAGTACCTCCAGCAGCTGGGTTATGTCCATTATTTGTAAATATGAAGTGCTGACACTCGAGTGTTCGACGATAGTTAGTTAGTGTATGAAGTTCTTCATACTTTGTAGTGTAATAATATACTTCAGATGGCATCAGAAAGTAGAACAAATAGGTATTGGTTACAAGGTGTATTTAATGTGAACTAATTTTAACGATTAGGTTACTTTTGTCAAGGATTGTAATCACAAAAAGTACAAAGAAAATATGAGTGGGAATTAAAAGTCTAATAATAAATAATAATAGAAAAAAGTAAAACACCCTGAACGCGATATGAAAATGTAAAAATGTACGTATTTATAAAAATCTTAGTTTATGAAGGATCACACGACCAATCTTTTTTTAGAGACATAAAATCATAATCTGTGCTGTGGAATTGTTATTCAATAGTGCGCTACCGTATCACGACAGGTTGGCATCCAATAATCTGTTGCCAGAACTTCATCATATAATGTGGTTATCATTGTGAAATAGTTGTCTAACGGACATCAGCAAACACAAGTCAGCCGACGAAATAAGATTCGTAGTATCAAATATACGAGTTATTTATTCTCATTATTTTGCATTCCTTCTGTTGAGCTTCGTGGAGATTACAGTTTGTATTTTCAATAATTATTTTTTCAGTACTCATTATTTACACAGGCCTTGTTTTAAGCATGTAGTATATTTGCGATAGTAATCTTATTTGATTTTTATTGTAAACAATCTCCGAAAAGCTCTGACTTTGTTGAGAGTAGAGAATAGTTTTGTATGACTTATTATTTTTGTTATATTTGCATGACCCTTAATATGAATGATACTAACATTTTAACTGTTACAAATAAGCAATTCCTATTTATAAAAATGTTCTGTATGCTACTACTAAGACAGGCATTTGTGGCATGTTGTAAGTAGTTAAAATGTTACTAATTTTTCAGGGTAATATATTTTATTTGAACTGAATTCCCAAAGTGTGACTAGCAATTTATCGCTTATGACGATTAGCCAAAATTAAAACTTATTGTAATGGGGTTGTGTTTAGGGACACGCTGACTGTCCTTATTAAGGTTTAAATTAAAAATAACATAATTATTAAAATTATCACTGGTTATTCTGTTATATTAAAAAAATCACAAAGTTTTGCGTATTTACGTAGTTGCACCCAAATTCAATTGTTCTCAATTTATTATCCCACTTAATTATGTATTTTACTCTTGGAATAATACTAATTGGACAGTCAGCGTGTCCATTTGTGTTAGATCTGGATCCTGACTGTTACACTACCAAAATCTTTGTTAGAAATGCTACCAAGTATGGTCCTATGTATGCAAATGTTGAACAAAAACGTTCCTCTTTTCTACATAAGTCCTTTTGTTTTCATTGGCAGCTACGATTTCCTACTAGTTGATTTGTTAATAAAATATTGTACAATGATTTTTACGCTGTCTAATTTTGTTTGCTTATAATCTGTTGTAAAATAAAATTTTGTAAAACTCTGATTGGCTTGTTTAGAATGTTTTTGGGATCCAGATTTACCATGTTGTTTTGATTTAGAAGGCAACGATACAATATTAATACGTTGGCTGCCGGATTATTGTTGTGTAATGTAGTGACGCCGTGTCACTGCGCAAGGTACCGGTGACGTCATCACGTGTCGTAACACCCGCCGCCAATGTGTTAACTTGTGATTAAGAACATCAGTGATTTATATGAATTCCTTATAATATAGATTAAATGTAGGTATATTTTCCTATAAATCCCTGACTGTTGGGAATGCCAGTGACGGATCCATTTCATCACCACGGATGCAGGCACGGAAAAGACAAATGTTCTTTTTGTTTTATTTATTGATATAATTGTATGTTCGACAAGAATGATTTTGTTTTATCTGATAAATTCTGCTCTTGAGAAGATTGTGTAATGTCATGAAATGGATCCCACTAGCGCCATCTTCATATTGCCTACATTAAAAATGAATTATAAAATCAGTATTAAATTTTTCTTTACTTTCAACAAACTGTTTCCTATCTTTGCTTATATGATTGTTTGTAGCTTTTTTACACTGCGGAAGTAATGTGTATGTGATAAAATTATCTGATTAAGATCCATTTTATTTTATTACTATAAACCTCTAGTTTTATCATTCGTATTTTGTAAATAATATTAGATTTTGTAAAATACACTTAATCTGGTGATTATAAACATCTATCTATAATAAAATAAATATTTTGCATAATCACATGTCGCCAGACACGAGTTAGATGGAGTGGTCCAAACCTTATTTAACACAAACAACAATCAGTACTGATCTCAGTTCAAAGTCGATAACTGGCTTCCAATTAACTTGTTAATTTCAACCCTAATACAAATGTAGCAGTGCTCAAATTCGATATCTGGTCAAGGGGTTTAATTCATTACGCGTTAGTGTATTATTTTGCATTTCCATAATGCTCTTCCATATGTATCAAAAATATTCTAACTACTATAGATACTTTCGTAAGACCTAGTTTTTTGTAGTTGCAAGTTTAACTTAAGATAAATTTCAGAAATGTAAATATTTCTGATTTAGTGTGACACAAGATGCGATGGAGCCATATTATCAAAACATATTGATTATTATTTTAAAAGCATAGCTTGATATGATACATTTAATATTTTTTAGTTAAATTGAATAATGCTCGTGGAGTGTATTATATATAAAAAGTGTGCAACAGTTGTCATAGACATTGTTCATAATATAATTTATATTATTAGCTGTATTGTCTGTCGATTATAAACTCCTGGCGGCATGATTATTCGATTAATGTCTGCGAACAGCGCACGCCACTGTGATGTTATGGCCGCGGCCGGTGGCTCGCTACGAGCATACAGTCTATGCATCAGCCGGCCCGCTATTTACTCTGTAGCATGCTGCAGACACGGCACAGCTCGTGCAGTGCCTGCGGTATGCCTCGCATTAACAAAAGGTAACTGAACTGAGCACAAATACAACAGTATACTTTCTACACAATCTTGATACTTTCAATAAACAATGTTTCGGGTCTAATTTCCTAATTTTTCACATTATTATCATTTGACTACCTTGTGTAACGTCTCTAAAATACATATCAATTTTAATATGTATCTGAAAAGAATTATTGATCTCTGTCATAAGATTTTACATCTTAGCAAAGAAATCCGCTACCGCCACTATTGTAACTGTAATATGATGGTCACACTTCTATATCAGTGCAAATAACTCCAGCTTTTCATTCATGAATGCACAGTGAACGCGAGGCGAATTCAATTATTACATACGTGGAATGAATTTGTCAGAATATATTGTAAATATATAACGTTTTATGTAATAATTTTATTTTCAAATCTGCCAACATCCACGTGTATAATAGGCTAAAAGCATCGAGCTGTCAATTAGATTTATACGATTCTTATATTCCTTGAAATAACTTCCCCGTTAATTAAAATACGAAGTTCTAGGTGAAAGTAGACTGTAATAATGACTATTTTTTATCTGTCTAGGTGGATGACCATCATAAATTAATTTATACACAGATTAAAATAGATTTACCTATCGGCAAGTTGTGTAAAATAAATAAGCTTACGATAATGCTATTATTATGATGTCACTAGTTAAGTAAGCAATATAAATATAAGGTAATAATTACGAAGTCATGTTGTTTCTTTCATACATTCCACAATTTACTAAACAAAATAATAAAACTCATTTTCAAACTCTTTACATATATTTCTTTAATTTGAGTTCATGAGTTAAAAGTATTATTAGCTTAGTGATATCCCTGACTTATGAATTGAGTAGAATTCCTTTGAAGCGGAATTAGTTAGCGATGTCGACCACTTCAGTCTTGAGCTTGGAGGCGAGAGCACGTCTCAGCTGCATGGCATCTGGTGGCGGGGTGGGGGTGACGCCTGCCAAAGCTGCCTGCGCGACGCGAGCTGACCGAGGCCTGGCCACACTGCCTTGAGATCCCTCTCCCCCTAGAAGCAAAAATAAGGGTCAAAGGATTAGGCAAACTGACATCGTGACGTGGCCATTTTTCAAATGATGATAAATCCATAGTGGTAATTTTCCAAATTCCAAACAAACCTCCCGTTTCTGCGCCGTCTGCCGCACCGAGTCGTCGTTCACGAACTTGCTTCTTCAACGCCAACAACTTGTCACGTTGCTGCTTCAAATACTCCTGACGGGCACGCATTTCTTCCTCGCTCACCTGTGAAAGGAGAAACTAGAAGGTAGTATGTATTATGGTGCTGAGAGCAAGTATCTCAGTATTGGCGAAATATTCTTGGTAAAATCTCAGAAAATGTTGACGCTACACTCGGATGCCACGAGTAGTTCCATTGGACCACGGAAAACTAAATAATAAATAAAAAGCAGACCTCTACTTTCTTCGGAGGTGGCTTTGGCGGTTCCAAAACTTGAATCTTCTTTTCTTCAGTGACTATGTGGTCTTTTTTCTCAATATTTTCATCTTTCTTTTCAAAACTGTGCAGTTTTGATAGCAAAGTTTGCTTCTCAGCCACCACTTCCTCAGGTGGAACGTTAACAACCTCATCTTTGGTCGCTAAATCTTCCAGTTGTAATCTGAAAGATTTAAAAATATGATCCTCCGACATCCGCGAGTTGGAAACTTTGGCAAACTTAATCGGAGTTGATTGATGCAAGTTTAAAAATTGAAAAAAATATTTAATGCATTATCATGGAACAACTGATTCACCTGGATACCTTTTCAATGCATACAGGACACTTACTTTTTTATTTCAGTCATGACGTCATCATTATCAGGCCACTCCTCGCTTTCGTCGCTTCGTGAAGAGTCCAACTCTTCTGGTTCATTAGAAAACAAGTGCGGCATTGCTCCATACCGCCTTTCTATCAATTCTAAAGCCTAAAAAGTAGAGGCATAATATATGAACGTACGAGATTTACTGTAAAACGACTACCCCAAATTGAAAAAAATATTTGATTTTTCTATTTGTAATAAAGAGGAAAAGGTTTGTGATTACGGGATGACCAGATTCAACAGCTATAAGTCGCAAGGCGAAACAAGTTTTCTGTGTCTGAAGGCAAGTTAAGAGGGCCCGTCAGCGAAGTTTAAAAAAATCCACTGCTGGATGAAGGCCAAGCTAAGGGGTTGGCCCATACCTACTCGCTAGGCTTGTGTATTGTTGATACCTACCTGCAATTGCAGTTCCACATTCTTGTGTGTCATCATCTTAACGAACATTTCGTAGTCGTTAGCGGCCCATATTTGCTCGAACAGTCGCCGATGGAAATGTGCCGGCAGTCCAGCTAGATCACGAGCCGACAACTTGCAGGCCGCTTCGAACTGATCGGCCGTGATGCCAATGTCATCCATAAACGAGCCTAGCATCACGTCAACCTAGAAACACGCAACAGTAATTAGTATTAAAACCACTTAGATCCTGATTGCAGGCCTTAGATATTGATTACAGGTTGACAACGCAGGTAGGTAAATCTTACTGGTTTTACTTACCAAATTACGGTATTCGACATGTATCTTCTTATACTCTGGTCTATCAAGAACTTCTCCATTATCCGTAGGCTCAAAAGCTGTAAAACAAAGGTAACCATGTTAACCTTGGCATGACAGGGTAGCGTATAAAAACGGACCAAAATATTTTGGGTAGGTACACTGTCCCTACACCTTCTTACTGGTTGTACGTAGGTATGTGGAAAAGTTTAATAAGTTCTAAGTTTTAGAAAGCTGCCATTTTATAAACAAATAAAAGGGCACAAAAATTCTAACATCATTATTTCCAGAGTACCTATCTGCATTGACTGCAGTTAAACTTACGCAGTGATTTTTCTTCAATAAAAGTTTGCAGTGGCACGTTCCACACAGGTCCATGCAGAAATCCAACCAGGGAATCGAACACCCATGCGTTACCGTCTAGGTTTTCCATTTGTAATTACAAGTACTTTCTATATTACGAACTACTCTGCTGTTATTATTAATTATTTTAATAAATTGAACTCAGCTTCAACAATTTTATGACGTCTATTTGTACTACAGTAGTTATGGCAACGGACGGAACTGTTTATTTTTATTTTCTTCGAGTTCTGGCAGGCTATTGAATACAACGCTATCGTTTTTAATGGGTTTTCAAGGTCTCTTGATAGGGTAGCATTGATGTCCATATCAATATATAAAAACAAGTACCTAGACTAAATTAATGTAGGTATTCACGTCCATATGAAGAAAGAAGAGCGAAGCGAGGAAGAAAAGCCTGGGGAGCTATTTCCGCCATCGTTTGGGATACGTAGGTAACGGGAAAAAAGGGGTTCTATTCTATTCGTATGTCAGGACTGGAAGAGAACGTAAATTTTTGATGATGAAAATTATATTTTTGCTTGTGCTGTGTCATGACGTTAATCTGTGCCGCTAGTCCACCTTCATTCAGAATGCGTGGCGTATGCATATGTGGCGTCGGGTTTTGATAGTATGTTTTCAGCTTTGAATGCAGCATTTTAGTTGTCAGTCAATTGACATTGATTGTCAAACAAATGCGCTTCGTTCTACTGCAAGAAATTTCTACATTGTTAAGCATATTCTATTTTGTATCTCTTCTATATCATTGCTTATGACAAGGAGGCAAATAAAATAAATTCAATCAATAAATTGAGTCATGCGCAGACATATCAAAATCTAATCATCTGTTTGTTTTGTGTTTTGAAAAATATCAACAGCACAGCTATTTTTAAAGTGGATTTGTTTAAAAAAAAACAAGCATAAATTACCGTTAAGGGTTCACAAACATTAAATATGGGGGATACACAACCATACACAGTATTAGAATACGAAAATGTGAATGGCATGAAAGTGGTGTTAAACATTTTCAAAAGGCAAACTTCTCCCAAATCAAGACTATTTACAATAACATACAAAAACTTGAGACCAGATGGCACAAGACCAGGGGCTAAAACAGCACTGTTCTTAGCGATTCTATTTAATTTATTAGCTTTCTGTTACATCCGTATAAGTTTAACAGCAATTTTGGTAGTAATCATTGCATTATCCTTTCTGGTTTACTTTTGGTTCACACATAGCGTGCAGTCAGGTTTGTATTCATTGTTTACTATTTTGTTTATGTTGTCAAACATCATGCGAAAAAAAAAAAAAATATTTCTTATTTGTACCCGTTGTGTAACCTAGATGGTGATTGGGCAAGTATTTACTAGACTCTGGGTATATGATGAGAAGCCTTATTTTGGACTCCTATTAATAGTTCAAGTACTATTTATATTTGAACCTGCCAAGTTTGTGAGACCTAATTGTTCATATCAAGAAATATTTTTTTTTAAACAAGTGTTAAATTGCTATTTTCAGAGAGTCTTCTAGTCATTCCAACGGTGTGTATACAAAGTTCAGTAAAGTATGTGTGGGGCAAAGAAGATGTCTTCGTTGACTGGTCCATTATTGATGATGTTATTATAAATGAAGTTATTCAAATGGTAAGAATTTATGGAGAAAATATATTCAGAGCTGTAGCTCTTCGAGATTTGCTGTTGTAATTAGAAATAACAAAAGATATCTTTAATTTGATGACTGATATTATTAACAAAATCGGAATAATTAGAAACTGTTATAGGAATTTGCATAAAATTCATTAGCTAGTTAGTTTGCATTACATGTTTCATTGAAACTGAACTACTTGAAATACTTTTCTGAACTATTTTCAAGATACCTCTTTTCTATTTTCAGAATCGAGTTTTATATTATCTCACAGTATTGAAGAAGGAAGATAATCCAGACGCTGTTCGCCTGGTTCCAATTTTCAAGGTAAATCAATACATATTTTATTTTTCAAATAACATAATCAGTTACTAACCCCCTAATTTTAAAGGTTACATAAGCCATTCCTTAGTGAAGGATTTCTTTGACAATCCGTCACTAAGGAGTGATTTAAGTAATCATTAAAATATATCTGTGAGTGCAGAGGTAAGGTACTTATTCTTTAAAATAAGTAAAGGAAGCGAGGACAATGACATAGTATTCGGTGCAATATTACTTCTTGTCAAAGGACGATGGGCGTTTTGGTACCTTGTCCAACAGTGTTGAATGTAGTACCATTGCGTAGGTCTTGGCAAGGCAAAAAATGTTTACTATGACGACTAGTCCCAAATCCTTGTCCATTTCGCGTGACATCGACTAATAGAATGCATAATGTTCATAAATCATCAACGTAGATGTAGTTCTTAAATCCAACTGTATCGAATAAAAACTGGTAAAGTAACAAAAAAACTAGAATTTGGCCTTTTTAGAATGTTTGTCTGCCGATTGATTTGAAAAAAGACTGTGCAAACCTTTGCAGTTCACGCAGAACTAGCTGATGTATTTGGTGAAAGTTTTTCAGTCTTTACAATCAATTGAGGTTGAAAAGTCAGAAGACGATGTTTACATAGTACATATTACGACTCAATCTTGCTCGTCAAGACGTGCTGAGATAATGATGGATTTCTTCTTAAAAAAAGATGAATATAAATGTTTTGAGCTTTCGTCAAATCAGATGACGATTGTGTTTCCGTAGTATGACTCCATAGACTATTACAACCTTTAGATTATAATAGAGTGTATCTCAAACAATGTAAGATGTCTGTTAACTGAGTTTAAAATTATTACACTGACGACATAATATGCCTCTTAATGAATTTGCATATATGGATGACATACTTGTATGTCGATTCAATTTTTATCGTTACTCGGATCGGACAGCTAATTGAGGCAAGCCCCATAGTTTTTATTATTCTTCACGTTAATACCTTTCTAATGATATATCATACGTTACTGTTGGAGCGGGTACCAAATTCCATACAAAGTGCCCATTGTCCTTTAAATGTGATTTTGTTTTTTTTCTGTTCCAGTATACAAAACCAAGACTAGTGATGCTTCAGAAGATATATTCTGAAATTCAGACATTCTTGATTGAAGCGCAAAGAGAAAAGGCAATGGCGGCCGGAGACAGAGTATAAAAATTTAACACTACAACATTACGGTACACACAACAGCAAAACATTGGAAAAATATGGAGACACCTTAATACAACGTTAAAACATACATTCCGGAGCACTGATAGTTTTAAGGCATTTAACAATGTACATTTTATTATTATATTTTATTTAAAAATGTACATTTGTTGGATATAAATGTTTGTAGATTTGCATTTACTACTGCATTTATGTAGTAAAAACAATATTATTATCTATTTTTTAAATTAGTTAAAACTGTAACAAATACCTCTGAATGGAAGCTACAAACCTCAATTTTACTTCAGGATTTACATCCTTTTCTTGCCTATCTCTCCACCTTCTATCTTAAAAATGGTAAATGCCTATGTTTTTATTGAACAATTGTTTATGCCACAGTTTTTAATTAATGTAAGTAGGGAGACTACCTAATGGATTTTTTTGATATAATTAGGTAAATTGGACTGACTGTGTACCTACTCCTTATTATAAAATGATAAGTGTGGTAACCATTTATCCTAGTCAACATTTTAATAAATAATAAAATATCACAATATCAATGAACAAATTTTATTGTATGTTTTAATTATTTGTAGGTACCTGAATATAGTTAAGTTTGATTTTATTTTGAAGAGTTTCTCCGTGTTTCGGAAGTCACGTTAAATTGGTGGGTCCTGGCTGACAACCAGTCTTACCAACAGGGACCGGGTATACCGGTTACCTAGATTGAGTAAGTTAGCAAGGCAGCCGCTCCACGTAAAAGACGAACTGAGCGTACTAGCTACGGAGGACGATCCCAAAAATAGTTAAGAAAAGGCTAGGCTGATGATGTTTTTCTAAGAATCAGGCGCTTACCTAACCTACACTAACGAAAATCAAGTCAGTTTTTCCTTATCACTGTTCTATAGCCGATAAACTGCACGTATTTAGTATCAGCCTACCTAAAGCCTTCCTATTTCTGTCGTTTAAAGTGTTTGTTTGATAACAATTTCACATTTATCATCTAACACGTTATACAGGCTGGAACATTTTACCATTTTTTTAGTCATTTACCTGGTTATGTTTTTAGTTTTATCCCAACGATGGCTTAGATCCTGAACTTTTTCAAGGTGGGTCTTGATGCTGGTCATCAATGGCATAGGTACCTACGGCCCGCAGAAAGCTTTTCCTCTCGAATCTCCACCTGGAAATAATAAGGTATTAGGTATACGATTTTGAGAAGCAAGCTCGATGTTCAATGTTCTTTCAATCACGACCCAGTTGAGGCAGCCTCTTTCTCATTTGAGCGCCTTGAATAGGCTATCATAGACTATACCTTCACAGCCATGAGGCCCCATTCCTCCAAAGGTCATGCAATAATTACAAAAATGATCGATGGTGCTACTAGTCCGAATGAGGGTTTTTGAAATTTTTTCTGCCACCGGGTGGCGCCACGTATGCGTCTGGTCCAAACAGCTGTCAAATAGTATGGAATTGTAGGTGCCGAACTTATTGTTTATTGAAATTCTGTTATATTGGAAGTGTTATTGATTTTATTATGGACTACGGTCAGAATAAGGTTTCCGAACTAAAAATTGAGCTAAGAGAGAGGGTGCAAAAGTCACTGGTACTAAGGAAAAGCTTGTTGAAAAATTTTTTAACACAATATGATTTAGTTTTTTTTATTTACTCAACCGCAATAGTAAAACAATAATGCAGTGCTTTAATTATAAAATAAAAAAACACTAAAATCGTTCACTATTCATAGTAAAGATAAGCACTTTGACAGTTATTTGGACCTGACGACTCGGTGCTGCCACCTGGTGGACGCCATTTTCCGAAACCCTCATTAAATTGAAGTGGTATAAAATTAAAATTAATGTAGGTAGGTGCCTATACTTACAAACCTACCTAGATTGTCTATTGAAATCATACTGTTAGCATTCTAATCTTGTTTCTAAGCGTTACAACTAACATTTGCGTCGTTATACAACATACAGACAGTTGACAGCAGATAAGCCTATATCATACGAGCTCTCGAAATCCGTTAGAAATCGGCAGAAACAAAGCCTAACGGTGCACGTTAGATTAACGACAGCTTTGATACGTAAGATGCGCGTGAGCAAGATAAACGGCGCTATATTGACACGATAAGACTGGGGAAATACGTTCGTCCTCTGTCTGATAATCATGCTGTTAAAGTATGGGCTTCGAATCTGAAGCTGATATCATGTTTTAGGTAAAACGTTTTCATGATTAGCTTAGATACGTTACCTGCTATTAAGCACTAGGCTTGCTTTTGGGTGGGTTTTTGTTAAGCCTTTCTAATGGCTCATCTCTTTTAAACAGTCTTGCAACTTGGCCCTTTAAAAAGCCAGTTGGAATAACTAATTTTCCAATGTAGTGACCATAGCAGGCGGTATAACGAAAAGTTAGTACCTACTTAGATAAGTATTGTGTCAATCTTTACCGACTTGGTCGATAGGAAACCATTGTTTCACTGTAAAAATTCAAGCTTAATTCTTCAGCTTTCTGTATGCAGATAGGTACTTTCGACTTTTTTAAGCCTAAATATTCAACCCACTCATAAACATTGCAGGTACTGTGATGTGAACATCCCGTTGTCAGGTTTTGTTCCGTTTTATCAACAACAACATGTACATAGGTGGGTATAGGTACCTAGGCACTGTATGTAAAAACATCTGATCCGATGCTCAAGCTTGTTTGCAATTTGCAGTTCACCTCGTACAAGCCAAAAACAGGAGCATTACGTCGAACCGCTCCATTGCTTTTCGGTAACGATCCGTCGGCTTCCCTGCCTGATCCCGACTGCACAAATTAACACCTCCCAAGCTTACAGCTGTGTAATTACACACGTTCCCATACACGAATTAATCGTTTAATTCATTCGCAATGTTGCTAAACACGTACGTCACCGTGCCGCTCTGTGACACCTAGTACTTTGGCAACGCCTGCAAGTTATCACCTGTTTAATTGTAGACGACGTCATCACAGTTTAATACCATTAACGCTCCTGAGCAAGCCGAACATTATTCAGCCGAATCAGAACAATTAGCTCCGAAACCAAATGATCGCAGTGATTTGTTACTTTCCTTTGTTACATTACCGTTAGAGGATAACTATTTTCACTTTGTGTATTTCATTTTTAGTGTTACTGTTTCTTAAATAAGGATTTAGCGAGTTTCAAGTCGGGATTGCTTGGGCGTTGTGAAATTTTCGCGACACTTCGGACGGGACCGCTGTTGCTGCGAAATTTTTCTCATGGCTTCCACATTATTTCTTGTGACAGAATTCAGTTAGCTGCAGAAAGTTATTGGGCGTAGAAAGTAAAGTGGAATTACCTATACTTTCATTTAACCAGATATCAGATTTGTTTGAATGATTGCCTTATTCCTATCTTGTCGGATAAAGCAAAAAATTTAAATTGTAAACGTAAACTTACAATTCATAATGTAGTAGCTCTGAGCTCACCCTTTTCTTATTCAATTAACACACAATTAAATACCTACATAGGTATAAGCTATACTTCAAATCAGAGCTTATGATACCCAATACTGAATGATACTTAATTATTATATCAAGTCCATGATGATCACGCGCCTAATTTGAGCGAGTCCAATTCCAAACACACTTGCTATCCAAATACATTACAAATAATTACAGAATACAATCCACTTGCATATTTGATTACATAAACTAATTTGTAATACTAATAAACGTTTGATTAGCTCATTTACGCTGAATATATTAAGGGAGCATATATTTAAGCTGCGTACGTATGTCGGCAAGTTAACTTGCTGTTCGTTAGCGAGTTGCTTGTGTGAAATATAACCGTTTAGATCAGACCCAGTATTGTGTTCCTCAATTTAGTGGATTCTGTCGAAATTCTCCAGCAATACGTTGTGATATTATAAACCGTTTTCGCTTGAACCGGGCATTCGAGGAATGGTGGAATGGTGGTAGTAGAACCGTTTTAGTTACTAGAATTCGATAGTTGCTTGTCTAGCTATGTTCTAAGTAAAAGTAATAAAGTCTTATTCGTTTCCATGCCAATAAATAAGTAAATATTAATCTGTAGTGAATATGAAAATAGGTAAGTATGGTACAATCGGTTCTTCGTATTTCTATCCTAGCGTTTCTAGGTGATTTCGTGCGTGGGTATAGGTACCCGATACCTATATCAAGCATATTGCGGGTAAAATAAAATACATAATGATTTAGAAAGTCTACTAAATTAGTAAATGTAACGTAATCTTTTATGAGTATTTCTTGACCTCAAAACTTGACATGAGTGTCATAATCGTATCGAATATCGAACCATTGAACAATGCAAATCCGACAGATAAGATCTAACAAACGTGCTGGTTTAAACCTGCACTCAAGTAGGTAGGTACCTACCACTTATATAAGTAGGTATTTACAAGAAGGTGGATTTGTTGTGAAAAAATGTCAGTCACACAATCAATCAATCGACTGATCGGTGTTGATTAAAGTTTTTCAGCAGCAAATACGAGATTAATCATACGCCGCCAAGAATGCAGGCCAACATTTTTTGGATTTTACTTTTTAGCCTCTTTTTTACATGTTTATAAAAACTTTATATGTTTCATTATATACTTATTTAAATAATAATACTACCCGTACAGAATATTTTGTGCTTCTCACTTTAGCGAGTGTCGACGCTGAAATGATGCCGTCTATCGGTGAAGTTAAAGAGATATTGAACAAATAAAAAAAAAAAAACTATTAATAAATGTATTGACTTACATCGTGTAATACACCTAGTATCCAGCCAGTTGCAGCATTGCAGTTGAAAAAGGTTCTCCAATTCATTTAATCCTAAGTAATTTGTATTGTAGTGATGCTGAAAACGGTACTCGTGTACCTACCAACTTCTACATAGATGGAACAGGCATGGTGTGCTTCGCCCACATAGCGTGTTGTCACAGAACACGACTCTTGGAGTAACATTTGGCTAAATTAGACGATCGACTCAACTCACATGTTGAGCGTTCCGTCATTCGGAAATAGGGGCTTACGTGCAAACGCGCCGCAGCGCTGCAGCCAGCGAGCGATCTCTGAGCGAACTAATTGGCGATGCAGCGCGCGCTGTTGCCGCTCCGCGCTCACAACGCATCGCCCAATGATTTCAATTACCTAATTAGATTTAGGAGGTAGTTCGACGACTCTGAGTGCCTACCTGTGAACTAATTGGATGAACCGCTGCTATTTTCGCGCTCTTATGGTAATTCTATTGTCTCCGCTGAAAGGCGAGCGCCTAATGACTGCCGAACGGTGAAGATTAATTCGCTCTTTGTCTTTGTGCGATGGTTTAAATAGACATTTAACACTTCTCGAATGTTTTTCTTTGAAGAGATTTCATTCACTGTAGATACTCTATTTTTTATCAGAATTTCTGGTAATTTATCTTGTATTCTTTGATTTATTTACGTTTATACGTAGGAAATTCTCAAGCTTGTGATGCTGTAAGGGTAGATGTTATGACTAAAACAAGTCCTTTAAAATGATGGGTAAACAACAATAAAGGGCCAGGGCACAGGGTATCGTGAACTTGATACGGCCGGCCGTACTCGGCATACTTCACCTTTTTAACACAGAATAAAGATCAAAAGCAAGGTTTTGAGCACTTGTCGGCTCGAGTTGTGCTTGATATCGGATACTTTGCTGGTACTTGGTATATTTTAGCGTCCTGCTCTGTAATCTGTTTACAGTTGAGCCGCATTAGCTGACTCGCAATATTGGATCCCGATGCATACGGGGATCCGTCTAGAACGTGAGAATATTAAATTTTACTACAGAAATATCGCCGATTAAAATTTTTCACGTCTGCCGTCTTCAATATATGTGCGGTTTTATGAAAATATTTACTCACCTTTTCGTTTCGTTTACTTTTGAGTCAGTTTCCAATGTGGAACTTAATGCTGTGTTAGCATCACTAGGATTTTATTTGAATAAGACTGTCCGTCTACCTACTATGTAAAAAGTTTTTCACACCACCTTACATATCCATCACACTTCAACAGTAAGTATAAAAGAAGGTCCTTCAATTAGAATTGCTAAAACTGAGGGTCTGATTGATTGCGTCTTGTTCATCGCACACAATCTATATGCTAATAACATTGTACTACAAACTCCTAAACGTTGCACTTTCTTCCATTATGTAAATATCAACAGTTAATTTTCTTGATCCCGATCGGACGTTGGGAGTCTGTCGCAGTATTTTTCCTTTCCCCTTGAGACACGTAAGGATGTCGAGAGTCTTCGATTTTGGGAACTTTTTTTCTCTCACTGTGGTCTCATTTTATTTAAAGTCGTCTCAAATTTTGAGCAACCTACGTTATTTTAAGACACTGAAGACGATCTCGTTAATATAAATAGGTTCATAATATTAACTTCTAAAAGTAGATCCCCGAATGAAGGTTAGTAATAAATTAATGTTCAATGAAGTCAAATTACAAGTTCTCTTCGTAATAAGGCTATTTTGGTTGAAGCCGAAAACTGTTGACTAAAACAGATAAAATAAATAGTTACTTCGACAACCTTTCCTAACTGAAAAAAAATGGCAATATGTGAATGTTTGTGTTTTTATTTTTTAGTTAATTTTTCCCATTAAATTTTGTTCCCTGTTCTTACATAATTTGAATAGAATTCGTAACGGATCATATACAAGCAACTAATTATGCGATACGATAAGATGAGGGTCTCAACTCTCTTCATACGTGTTTAAAATCTTGTTCTTGCGAATAATTAGGAGTAATTGGGAGTAAGATTAAATTGCTTTTTATGCTCGTGTGATTTGAAAGCGTTTTATGTGAGCATTGTGAGCAAGGAAGGTTTGGTAAGCGGCGTGAATTTATGCTTGTTTGATTTCATGATATATTGTTACTTGTCTTGTTTATCTCGCACCTTCCTTTCTATTTTGATTTGTTCAACATGTAGGTACAAGTTGTGCCTGTGTAATCACGCCGGTGACTCATATTGCATATCTTTTATTTAGAGTTCAGTTCACAGGAAAACAAATAAGGACTATAGTAAAGTGACTATAGAAAAGGACTAAAGTAAAGAAAAGTACTTAGAGTAATCAGTTGTGTCTAAGTCAAATCGGTTTAGCCGTTTATTTATTATAAATATTAATTAACATTAATTTATTCCAATTAGGCAAAAGGTTTAACAATGTGACTGAAATCAGGCAAGTCGAGTATTTGAAGTCTACTTATTTGAGTTCAATGACCAAATATGGTAGGCAGGAAAACTACGGAACCATTAAACACCAGGTTGTAACACACTTGATATTCCATATAAGTTCAAGGGCAGTTACTTACCAGCAGTCAACATTGAGATGAGATTAAACCACTGTTATCAGTGGTCCAGTGAAAACCAAGATTAAGATGTTATCAAATCGAGCTATCAGTCACGTCTATACAGAAGATGACTCAATACAATGCATCATCGTTTAAATAATAGTGGCCTGTTTTCTAGCAGATTTAAGTATTTCTTTGAAGGAAATATACGATAATGTGAATCATATAATTATTTTCCTTATTGCAAGTTTTCTTACCTGAAAGTAAATAGCAGTAATAGGTTTGTATGTTACTTGTTACAGCTACAACCCAAAGTGGGAATATATCTAGTTTTAACCGGCTATAGCTCATGCAACCGGCCGTATGCGGCTAACCTTAGTTTTATCCTTTTAGGAGAAGATGTAGTTATCACCATGAGTGGATACACCTTGGAGCAGCCGCATACAGCACCTAAGCCCACTACAGATCAGCTAAAATAGCCTTCATTTCTCAAAAAGGATTATATTGATGCCCCAGTCAATGTCAGTTTTATTTGCAGTGATATCGGCGTCAAATTACCAAGATAGCTGAAGAATATATCACGGTCCCCGCCAACCTGTCCAACAGTAACCCATAGAGACCGCTTACGATCATGGCAAAGTCTGCAAAAATAATGGAATCCTAAAATTCTTCCGCCCCCGGGATACTATTTATAAGGTTTTAAGTTAAAACAAACTGTCAAACAACTACCCCCGGGGACGGAAAGTTTCGAATGGTGTTAAACTTTCCGAATGTTGTCTTTATTCCTTATTTTTATCTACTATGGGAGGCGGTGCGGGGTTTTCACGAAGAAGGTAAAAAAGTACCGCTCACACAATCTTTAAGCTTCAATAAAATATGAGATAATTATTGACTTCTTTTCTAGTAATGTAATGTTATCTTTCTGTAACTTACAGTACTTTTTAAATCAGCCAAGTAGTTTCCGATATAAGCGCGTTCAACCTAGCAAACTCTTCAGCTTGGGTATTACCTAGTACCTAATATTAGTATCGAAATACTTACCTTTCATCTCACCCGTGACCTAAATCACTGAATATTCGTGCTTACGTATAAATAGCAAATAAACCTCATTAGGAAGATGGCTTACAACAATCATTAAACAGATTGCTAATAGGATAAATAACCAGTCAGACCTAATTAATGGGTACTTACTCGTAATATCCGCGCAGGTTGTAATCATGTTCCATTCGTAATAGCATAAACTTACTCAGGTATTAGATTGTTTGAAGATTATATACGTACCTACCTACGTTGTTTAAATCAAAATAAGTAACAGTGGGTATCAATAACCGCCGCGGTTTAATTGCTTACTAGAAATAGAAATTTGGAGGTGAGGTTAAAATCAAAATTCTGTCAGTAAGCAACACAACAAAAATATAGGTTATTGAAATACCCGTTGGTAGAATATAATCTACCTCCACAAGAGAATATTCTTTCTAATCTATCAGCAAGCTAAAGAAAACAGTTTCCCTTCTAATAATACCTACGTGAATAAAATCGAAGTAACAATAGTTGCTCGAAGTCCATTACAGGCAGCCCTGGCTTCGACCCTCGCGGGAAATCAGCGGCGACACTAATTATATGTTTTATGTTTTTTCTACAGCCTTTGATGGAACATCCTTGGGTCTACTTATCTCGGTTTATTAGCTCCGTGAGTGTTGACAAAACTTATGCCATATCGATTAAAAAGTAATCTAATCATATTTAATTTGTATTGTATAAAAAGCACTTGAAAGTATTTGGGTCAAAAAAGTAAAGGGGATACTTACAAGATCAATTTCATAGTATTTTATTTCAGTAAATCATATCACCATTTTAATTAAAACACCCGCACAAAAAATTACACATGCAATAACTTAACCAGACGTTCAACATCAGAATCATTTTCAAAAATATCACGTAAACGATTTAGTTAGGAAACTCATTCGGTTTCAGTGTCGACCTGCGCTTCGGATCAAATTTCATATCATTCTTTTTAAATCAGGCACTTGGCTACCTTGTTCGATCCTGTCATTATATCTGAAGACCGACCCCATCCTGGTTGCAGCTGACGAGATTATAGATGCGGCAACGAACGACGGATGCGGCAAATCTGGGATCTGAGAAATGTAATATTCTCGAAGTTTCTGTCGTTCAACTTCTTTCGCGTCGACGACGGTTGTCTCACTCAAGTTCGTTTCTATCGTTTCGAATTCCGAAGACGTGTTGGATGTTCCACTGGATATGTCGGAGATATCACCTCGGTACTGGTAATACGATAGTCGGAGATGCGAATAGTCGTCGATGAAGCCAGATGAGCTCGTATTAGCTTGGTCTGATCCAAATGACGTTGATTGGTTATTACTACTTTCGTTGGCACTCATTTTTAATTGCGTACACAAATTACAATACTAAAAGTTGAACAACTTGCTTATTACTCCTCGGAATGACTCAGACTAGCGATGTTCTTTGACGTACATCTGATATTAAAAGTAAAAGGTAGGTCGAAATATATTTTTTTCTCTGTCAAATAGATACCTACCAATACCCACATTACTAGATTATAATATTCATTTATCGTGGCGTAATCCGGTGCGAGTAGGAATGTAGGGTATATGAGATTTAATAGGTGTATCTAAAATTAAATTCTGAAATATTGATGGAAAATATGAAACAGGTGAGTGAAACATTTCATGTCACTGAACACGCACGGACGGCGAATGTATTAAAAATTTCAAAGATACTGTGTTGTTTTAATGTCGATAATATTCTGTTCTCGTATATATTTTTTAATATTTTATCAGCGGCTATGGCACATTGGTTTCTGTTATTTATTTATTCAACTAATGCATTGGTACAAACATATTAATTATTTATTACATACAAACCTTTTATGGATTTGCTTTTATAGGATATAATTTGAGATTATTTATAAGTATTCCGTGGATTAGTTCTCGTTGATAAAATTAACTTAGAAAAGTAAATAATGAGGAAATATAATAAAATTAGATAGCTAAATTAAGCTATGTGCTTATAACTTTTTTATTATTACATATTGTTTTATAACTTATTTATTTCCAAAGAATTTAACAGGATTGTTTACATTTCAGACATCAACGAGGAACTGAGGACCGTAACAGAAAATACTCCATCGATCTTATCGCACAAAGATCGAACAAAGTCTTAGTCACAATCTAAACCAAACTAATCATATGGATGAACAGAAAAAAACATCTCAAGTACCAAAGGAAGATAAATCTTTATCTCACATGACAACTCGATGAATTGCGATAATCTTATCATGTAGTATAAAAGGGCTGGGCAACTTAGAATCGGCACCACAGACTCCAGGTAACGATTCCACAATGATGAAGCAAGCCTTAGTTGTTCTTGCCCTGGTGGGCCTCGCCTTCTCGGCTCCTCAGGCCAGGAAGCTGTTCCACGAGCACGTGGAAGACTTCCTTGATATCATCTCGGAGGAAGCTGCCCATGAGATCGAGCACCTGATGGACCATTACGTGGAGTACGACGAATTCTGGCAAGCTCTCGATTACATGAGGACCAACAACTTCAAGGACCTCGTTTACGAGATGGAGTCCCTGCCTGAGTTTGTTGCTGTGAGTTTTTTGCACTGTTGTTTATTTTTTCCATTGTGGTGTTATTAATGGGATCTTGATAACCATATTTCGTAATGGGGCAGGCCGGTCCCATGACGGAACGCACAGTTTTTATTGATTGTGAAATGTAGTGTTAGGTTATTGGACGCAAAGATCCTTGGAGTTGTATTTTTAATTTATTTTGCATACATAGATGACTAATACAATGATTTGTTCACAGGTGGTCGAATTCTTGGAAAAGGACCAGATTGACATCCACTACTTCATCGACTTGCTCAATGACATGATCGGTAAGTTATCAACATTATAACCCCTGGGGTACTGATTAATATTTTTAGTCGATCTGTCATTGAACATCCTTTGCAGTCGTTACGGGTAGTCACAAGCCAGTAAGTTTGACACCAGTCTTACCAAGGGGTATTGGGTTGCCCGGGTAACTGGGTTGAGGAGGTCAGATAGGCAGTTGATCCTTGTAAAACACTGGTACTCAGCTGCACCTTGTCAGCTGCACTATGTTGGGGTCAGACCCCAATATAGTTGGTGAAAGGCTCGGGAGATGATAATATCAAACTCATGCACTTTTTATTTAGAATATTTTTTTTTTCACATAAGACTAATAGCTAACTTTCTTTGCAGAAAATGTCGACAGGAAGAGGAACGCCCGTCACTCCACCAGCGGCCGGGACCTGTCCTCTTTCGTCAGGGACTGCATCAACGAATTCCCCAAGGACAAGCTGAGCGCACTCTTCGACCAGAAGATGGCTGACGATGAAGAATTCAGAACCGCCATTGAGAACCTGCAAACCGAGGAGTGGGCTGCAGTATTCGACGCCCTCTGGGAAAGCGAAGTCTTCCAAGCCGAAGTCAAGACCTTGGCCGAAAACGGTATCGATGTCGGTGTATTCCTTGACGAAATCATCGCCGTCTTCGGACAAAACAAGAAGTAGACAATCTATTTTGTCAATAAAAGCGTCGTATATACCAAACTTTTACGACCACAAAGTCATATAATATTATGATTTATTTATAAGTATTACTGAGAAATAAATTATACTTATTACCATCAAGTTTGATGTTTGATTGATCATTTAATTTTATAATGTCAGCAGGGGTCAGTGAACCTAAATAGTTTACTATATTGTTACCTAGGAGTGAATGTCAAGTGTTTGTTGTATTGATACATGATTTACTATCACTGTACTCGTAGTATCAACAACGCGACACAAAAGAAATAGCAGTAGTTTGACTAACTTCTTGACAATAAGTTGTTTTGAAATCCGCGTCTTTCTGCATTTCTATGTTTCATTGTTTACGTTATTAACATTAGACTAATTGTTATCATGATCTTAGAGCTAGTCGGTGGGTCCGAGTGGTCGGTCATCATTATTAGTGGCAAATAAATATTTATTTTATGTAGTGCGTCGTACAAAGCCGCGGGATTTTATATTTATTTTGTTCTGTTACATCACGGGCGTGGAAAATGAGAAATGCATTTGTTGTTTTAGTTTCCTTATGTATTGGAGTTGTTTCCGGATTTATTGTACCCAGGAGTATTTCAGAGGTGAGTAATAAAACGGCAACCTAGTTATGTTGTAAAATAATGTTTAACCCAAATTATTTGTAAACGTGAGCAAGTTCATTGCAGAATGTTTGATTTATTAAGTGTTTAATTTGTTGTTTTTACACATTTTGACATTTTAAAACTCATTCGAACTTTTAATTACGGTCTCGGTAATTATCACGATACCAGAAACTATCCTAGGTCAATAGTCGCGAGCGTAAATTCAGCATGGCTTGGGTTCGATTCCCTGGCAGTGGAATATTTGTCGTAAAAACATTGTACAAGTTTTTTCTTGATCGCAATATAACAGGAATATGGTATTCAACTGTGTGTATATTATCACTGCGAATATATATGATGCGCATATTATGAATGTAGCTAATGTATCTAACTAACGGAAAAAAGTCCCATTCCCATTTTAAATGCATTTTTTTCTTATATTATAGGATGAAAGTACCACAAAGTCGTCCAATGTTACGACAACAGAGAAAGAAGACGTAACATCAACAACAACTTCGTTTCCATCGAAGTTCTCTGTACTGCCCAACAGTCGCAGTGACATTGATGAGAAAGACTTATACGAGCACGCCACAGAGAAGCAAAAAAACCAAAGCGAAAGAGCCTTTATTTATATCAATCAGATATATAAGAAACCCGTTCGTAACAAAATCTTCAAGGTGCTACCTTTAGATAATAAGCCTGAGTTAGTTCGAGTAGTCGTCACCCCGCCGCCGGCTCCACCGGCCCCGCCACAAACTCCGTGTCCAAGTACTTTTGATTCTTTAGGACATGCAAATACCTATTTCCCAGGATATGATTTTTCTGATAAGCCGCAAGATATGGCATCCTATTTTGCAGCCCCCAGCATATTTAGATGCAATTTCAAGGAAAATGCAAAAAAAAACATAGACCTTACAAGAAGTAAGAGTCTACCACAGGTATCAAACAGAATTGACGAGAGACGAGATTATTTCGAACTCTTGAAACCTCCCATTTTAAGGCCCGTGAGTCGAATTAATACTAAATCGACCTATGACATTATAAACCAGAATGATTTTGGTTCACTCTCACCTTCAAATAGTCCATACAAAGATAGCTACTTGAAAAAATATAATTTAAAAAATCCGTACCTTTCTAAAGCAAACGTAGCAATCTTACGTCAGGACGAGTTCAGAAAAAACTATGGATTTCACGGGGACTACGCTCGGCGTAATTTTCAAAGTAATAAAGACTCAGTGAATAGAGTAGAAGACGTCAATTTTGAAGGTGACTTTATAAACGAAGATGATACTCATAGGTTGCTGACTGACAACCAAGAAGAAGATAAATTATTAGACAAATATCTAAAGGACACTTTAGAAGAACAAATCACAGGTTCTGACAAAGGAAGTATGCCGGAATGTAGTTACCGAGAGTGTATTTTACAAGGTACTAAACAGTACACAAACAACGGACTTCTTATAAAACCTGATTGTAGATGTGGCAAGCGGCATAATGCTAAACAACTTGATCCATTTGCTAGAGATAGGCCGCTCAGAGAGGAAGCAAAACGCAATGAAACCGGCAAATCCTCCGAAATGAATTACTACGAGGACCTTTTATCAGGCGAGGCAGCCTTGATCAGGCAAGACGATGATGTGATCAGGCCGCCTCATAGATACAATGACACTGGTCTCATCTAGCTCGGTGTTTAAGTAACACTTACTTTTATTTATTAAGGCAAAGCTTCCGCATGATTATTGAGCGCTATTGTTCTATGGAATAGCTATTCGAGCCGTTGACCAGCGCGGCGGGTTTATAATATAAAATTCTAAAAGTACAGTCGAAGAATACGCAGGTCTTGAAGGAACTATTCCACAGGAAAGTGCTCGCAGTGTACATCACGATAACGACTGCTCAAAGCTATCGCGATTGCGATCTCTGCGCGCGCATCCCTCTTCTTACCGGCGTTTGTTGCTCCGAGAAATGAAATGTAAACACTGTAGAACGCCAACAGATGTCCAGATAGCCAATAGACTCTTCACAGAAATACAGACTAGCCAGAAGGGACGTGCTCCCCATTTGTGAAACTTTTCACAGCTTTACTTTTAATTTTTTGTAGGAGCAGGTAGCACTAAGCAGATAATGCAAAATAATGCATTGTTAGTTTTAAAGTAGTTTATTTTGTTCTCTGTTAATAACCATTAAAATATGAATCGTTTTGAACTTAACCATAAATTGATGCTGTATTGGGCTAAAAATCAATTTTGTTGAAAAAATATTAACTGTTTCACGACTGTTATAGTATACCTACGTTTTGTTATAGTAAAATTTGTTATTTTCTTAAAGACGATTTGTTTTTGTTTGTCGTGAACTGTGAATTAAATGTTCTATCTAGTTTCTTTATTTCTATCAGTTTCTTTTCACTATTTGTCCAGGGAGATGACTTTGCCCGGACCTCGGACATTGTTCGAAAATATTTGAGAGTTCGAATGGACGATTTGGCAAAACTCGACATACTCAATGTTTGTATTTGTTCACACACATGTATTTATAAAATAAAACATTAGAATGTCGTATGCCGCATACCATTGCGATTATTTATTGGCATTCACTATTATTCCCTATCATAGTTGATATGAAAATAAAACATTCAAGCCTGGAGCGTCTTTCTACAACTTACGTAGAATAGGACAAAAGGTTCTACTGTTAAAAGAAATTGCATGTTGATTTCTTGCCTTCTGATTCATTCTAAAGTCACCTACCAAAAGAGCAGTGCTAATAACTAACTTATTGAAGAAAAGTCGCAATAATTAAACGCATAACACAAGAACTCTTCAGAACGTAACAAGCATTAAATTTTTAATCCGTTTCTCATAGTTAGGAAGTCTTCAACAGGTTTTGAGTTCTGAACTTTCTCAAATCGGGGAGCGTCATCCTCAATTTCTAAACGTGCATTATTTATATGTTTCGCTCAGTTCGCTCAGTTCGCTCCAAGTCTGAGGAGCGAATTCTCCTTTCGCTTGGCATGTATTTAATTATGCAGATGCGGATCATCGTTGCTATTTTCTTGTTTTATGAGCCTGGAAATGACCCTCTAGAGTTTGACGGCGTTATTGGACGCTTACTTATTTATTTTCCCTTTCATTATTATGTTTTACCTTATTCTGTTGTTAGGTGCTTGTGTTGTGTTATCGGTATAGGATGTAACAAGATGAACATTTGAGAAATGGACGTAAATGAACTATTTAATAGTTACTTCACGGAAAAAGATTCATTTAGATTGAACGTTTTACAAAGACACGGGACATTAGGCAAGTACTTGTGGTAAGAAGCTTATGTAGGCATCATAAGTCTACAAATACCTATCTTACATTTTTACTACAGTCTGATCTAAACTAAATTATTAGTATTACCTTCATAAACATAAGACGCGGATCCAGATGTTACATACAGCTGAGAGGGAATTCAGTTTCGTGTCATATCTCCGTCACTTCGGCTGTCATCTACTCAACTCCCCCGTTTTACGACGATGACTGCGCTATTATAAAATTAGCTATCACGCTTTATATGTGTGCTTAGTTAAAGGTATAGATATACACTTCAAATTGTGGCTTTTTACTAGGGCACGTTTAGTAGAGAACCTTGTGGTTATCGTTTGAAGAATAATTTTGAGGACTTTTAAAGAATGTCTATAAGTAGCAGGTATTCATCTTATGGGGATTCATTATCCAGAAACTCGGACTAATAGTTTTTTTGTGGTATTTGTGAATCGTCTGACACTTATACACGATCATGATCCTTTATGTAAACACTGGTACCTATTTACCAATGTCCCAAGCACTTCCTTAGGTTGAAAACAGTCTTGTATTTAGGCACGAATATTCTTGACAGTTCTACGAGTAGTTTACGCTCCTATAATATAGGTATTGTATGAACTTATTTATAAGTTTTTCAAGTCCCAAATTTTATGCTCATCAATTCAGAGGTACATACCACAATATAAGTCTCAATAACCTGCTAAAATAACGGGAAATAGCTCAGTGTTTCAATATACGGCCGTCATTCGCGATTGATTGATGCGCCCCGTTCCGCACTCTCTATTGAAATGAGAAGATAAGAAATTCAACACTAATTTACTTCTCTATTTACTGAATATGCCCCAAATTTGCTTATAAATAGGTTTTTTAGGTTACTCGTGGTTTAATAATATAGCTTGTATCTGAAAGTCTGGGAACTAAGTAAAAAGGGTTTGGAGATTAGCCATCTTCAATGTAATAATTGATGCCTATTTCATCCTACGCGTTAGTTACGAAGAACTGTAAAATGAAATTATGTAAGTCTGAAATTAAAATTAAGCAAGAAATTGTAAATAAGCATTTGATTGTACATTTCTTCTAAACGGTAAGGTCTGATAAACCTGTAAAGTGATGAAGATGAGATTAGAATGAAAATATTTCTGAAAAATAAACAACATTCGTATTTTCATTCAATATGTACAGTCAGCACTAGGTGTTGAGAGTAGTGTAGGTACCACTGAGGTCACAAATGTTACCTGCAAGATATTCTTGAATATAATAATAGTTTGATTGTACGTAGTCTGGAGTAATACCACGTTATGGTGAAAGAAATAAGCTAAAACTGTAATACTATAGATACTAAAAAACTTTTTGTTTATGAATGAAACAAAAAACATATTCGTACCAACATGCCTCCATTCAAGAAGGAACAACATCAATGTCTTCACTGTTCACACCGCCTTGTAAAATCCTCCTCATAACCCGAAAACTGAGCGGTACATTCGAGCAGCATTTTATTTGAGTGCAACACATGTTCGCCGAGTCGTTACTAAAAGTTTCCAATGTGCAGTGAATCCGAGACGCGAGGGAAGACGCGATCTCACAATTAAGCACTTGTGAGTTCGTTCGTTCGTTCACAAGTACACTTCTAAGACAACCACCATTGTATAGCAATCGTACAATCGCACACAGCTGTCAGAATGTCTGACATGTACACTTATACACACATCTGAAGATACACTCGTATAGAAATTCCCTTTGTGCCTCTGTAGGTAAGCGTTTTAGTGGCAAAGTATGAATGAATAGGGTCTGACAGGATGTTTAGTGTGCACTTCTGTAATTTAGGGCTTCACGTCCTTAGCGACGGTCAGATTAAGTTTAACTTTGCGTTTGGACATATTCTCGGGAACGGCAGCATGTGAAAATAAGTTTGGTGAGTGCGTAATTAATTATTTCGTATGGATTACTCACGGTTACTTCGTTACGGTGCTGCTTTCAGGATTTTCACCGTGATTTTTCGAGATGAAGGTTCTTATTACATTTTTATTTGGAATGATAATGCTTTATACATTTCACTGCCGAAACACGCATTAACAGCAATGACTTGAATTATTTATCAATTAATACGTGTATAAATGGACGTAGTACACAAATGGAAAAGTCACCCGTCCCGAAATGACAACGTGATTTTAAATCTCCTTCTGCTTTTAAACAATTTTTGCATATAGGTCCGTGGAAATGGGTCACATGTGGGAATTAAACAGCGCGCGGTGTTTACCTGTCTTCACCGAAGTGGTGCTAGGCTCCATATTTTAGTGAATATTAAACTAAGTCTGTTACAATCTCAAGCATATTTTCCACCTACAGGCCACAACGAGATGAAAATATCAGAAACATTTACTCTAAACTTTAATATGAAGTTTCATAAACTTGTTAAAATGAAATAACGGTAAGTATCTATTTAAGTTAGAACGGAATTTTAGTGTTTCGACGCCATATACCGACATTTAAGCTTCGTCCAGACTCGCGCTAAACTAGTGAACTTTTGATATTAATATCCCGCTCACATCGGAATGCAAGCGCGTCTCTAAAAAAAGAAATTCCGCAGTCGCGGGCAGCAGGCGCGCGGTGCGGCGCGACGCGGTGCGACACGGCGCGACGCGGCGCGGTGCGGCACGCCGGGATGTTTCACACAGTAATGAAATATTTTATTGCGCGGCGCAACAAAGGCTTCGTGGAATTCCAACTGAGACCTTACATAACAATGTACTCAGATTTTTAGTAATTCGCAAGTGCAAACGGGTTTTATGTGTTTCTGTTTTAGCGACTTCGCGTATGTGTGTCAGTTAAACAGAAGACACTTTGTATGCAACTAAGTTATATCCGAAAATAGTCTCCCGTGAAGCTTTTATTTTGGGCGAGTGTTAAGTTTAACGATTTTAAGAATTGGTCTTTTCATTTGACTTCATTTCTTTGTCTCTTTTTCATGACACAGTTTAGCCGTTTGTCGGAACAACCGGTATATTGCCTAATCGATGATTAACGAGTACTCAATGATTTAATTCAAGTGTTTGGTAGATCGGAGAGCTATTTGCAAATGGGCTGCGGTTTGCGGTCTAGCGCACGCATATGCGGGCTTTCCTAAATCGAAATAATCTAATTCCAATTGATTATTTCCGAAAAACCGTTTATGTGGTGGGATTGTAGCGGAATTGTAAAGTGCTGATCGGTTCAACTGTGAATTAGTGGGCTTAGTTCGGTACATTTAGGGCGTAGTGTGGGTCATTTGAGGGTTAACGATTAATTTTATTCCGAATTATATGCCTCTTTCAATAATATTGGAGATAAATACTATTAACCCAACATACTGTTGTTAAATTGCAAGCAGATATCGGCACCAAGCGTCTGACAGTTAACTTCTCTAACAACAATATGACAAGCATACCCAGAGTCTGGAATGTTCAGTGTTCATAGACAAAAGCTCATAGTTGACGACACCACGGTTATGAACATGGCGGGTGTGCTTTGCATTAAACAGTAGTTTAATAAAATGTAAAAAGCATCGTCGCTCGGGGACGCGAAATTGAATATTTCGTTGGGTTCGTTTACTCCACTACAGCAAACTAGATGAGCTCGCCTCATTGAATCCGGACTCAATAACCGGCTACAATTGTGGGGACCTTTGGGACTTGGACTTGTTTCTCGTTAAGCCGGAATTCCGACCAAATTTTATATAGTATTAGGTACATAATAAGGTGTTTATTAAAACTCAAATTCTCGGGAGATGGTCCGGAATCACAATCGTTGTTTGCCATAGTGTTTATTAGAGCTGACCGTAGATGTACAAAGTTAAATGGAATTTTCAGGGAAACGCTCTTTGTAAAGGCAGTTCAACCGGACAAACGGACTTAAGCCTAACCTACGGAATCACAGTGGGAGATCTCGACTTGCAAACATTATAAAACCATGCAGTTTGCTTGGGGCAACGTTCGATGTATCAAAGCGCATAATGCAACGTTACGTATTCCGTCCTGCTGTGTATCGGGTTGTTACCGAGTTTTATCTCCAGTCTTATCTCCCTATTGAGTTACTTTCTCTTCAGAGGAAAGAGTTTATAACCGCGTTTAGGGTACAGTTCTACGTTGTATTTTATTTTTGTTCACAAGTATTTGGTGGTTACTGAGGCCGCCTACGAAACTCTAGCGGGCTGGAATTGAGCACTGTTTGATTTCGGCACGTTCAATTCAAAATCTATTTTCATTTCCTGGCCTGAATCCATTTCCATTTTCATTTGGCTTCTGTCGCTCTTGATGTATTGATTACTCACTTTACATTTTAGAAATTACCATGCCGCCTCGTCGGTTTTGTTTGCAAATTGTGTGAAAGATGGCAGTTTGTTTAGATTGGAAATTGGAAAATTTTACAAAAAAAAGTGGATGTATTACAAGGAATTTGTATGTAAACAGGACGTCAAGATTTCTTAGTTAACAAAGCAAAATTACAAATGTAGAATACGGTACCACCATTCAACAATTCCTCTAACCGTAAAAACGTTTGTATTCCTCAAAGGCAGCGAAACAAAACCGCTAATCCCTAGAATTCCATTAGAAAGTACCTCAAAGTATTGCAGCTTGCAACCAACTAAGAGATCTGTAAGTAAATAGAGGCGCAATGAATCACGGTAACCGTTTTCCGATAAGGAGTGGGCTCTCCCGGGCCGATAGTTGGCGAGCCCTGTTTTATTGTGCTAGTATTTTCACTCTATCGCCAGTGAACGCAGCTCGGGCGGAAACTGAGATAAAGTCGCAACCTCACTGTAATATACAACCCCCTGTGTGTAGAAGCCATGTAACACTACACAAGTCGGCTCCTTCCACCAGCCCCGCTTTGAATCGCTGTTCGACTTCCAACTCGATATTTTCTTAAGAATTCACGTGGCGATTGTGTCGTGAATACGGTCGGACCACGGTCCAGATTTAGACTTATGTTGCATATTCTTATTTTATGTACGAACTACATTTTCTATAGAGTTATTCTTCTGATAAGGGGAATGAATAAGATAGTTTTATAGCTACCATAACTAGTCGTCTTTGTGGTATGCTTGCTTTGCCTTTTAAATCTAGCTTTTGCTTCGTTATATAGCGAGGAGCCATTTAGTCTGGTTGTCAACTGCGCTTTTTCATTCCGTAAAATGAAAAGTTTGTAGTGGACTATGGATCAATTCCATGATAAATAAGGCTGTTAGTTATTGATTTTATAGACTTTTACTTGAAGCTACTCAAATTAAACCACTTAGTCTGAATTTTAAGTAGTACATTTTTGAACTGACAAAGCTTGAATTAACAAAAACTCTTGAAACCTATTCCAATAAAGAACCCAATGATATCTGTAAATAAACGAGGAAAAATTCTTGTTATCCGAAAGAAATTCTCGAAAATCTTCGAGACGTACATAAGGAACTCACAATGGTGTATTTGCATGGCGTTGTAACATCATGCCATTCGGAAACTGATAAGGGTCCATGTTTAACAAGGGTTAATGCTCGGAAGATACCAAAAATATTTCCAATACACTGGATTACTATAAAAGAACACTGACTATGGTATTCCATAATGTGGGGTCTTCGAAAAGTGGAACGGTTTTGCACACTCATTTGTTTTTATAATGTATTAGAGAATAGAGAAGTGTTATATTATATAAGCCTTAATATGAGGCGGCCTAGGGCTTCAATGTTCTGTTGTTATTCGAGTATGAGATTGAAGGATGCCAGTCCAGGCATCTTAAGCATCTACGTGTTATGAATGTTGGTTGTAGCCGGTGCAAAGATAGTCTGCTGTTTTTTGTCACTTGCTGAGCAACGGTTCACCTTTTTTTTAAAACTTGATATGGTTTATCTGTTTCAAATTCATCCTATGCATCAGCTTACCGTTGTCTGTATATCACAACGAACAAAAGCGAAAACACAATGCAACTTAGTCTAGAGGTACACCCAAACATAAAAAAGTACACTTACCACCAAAATTAGAAGGCCACAATTTTTACGAGGAGATTCTCATAGTGCATGCAGTGTATTTGTGTCTGGAACCACGTGGAACAATAAACTGCATCCCGCCACGCGACCGCTCTCTTTTATTATAAAGTTTTCTAATAAAACTGCCGATGAACATGAATTGGCTGGCTATGATGAAAATTTTGTGATATATCTCGTTGAAAATATAATTTTAGAGTTTAGTGAGGAGCTCGTTTTATTTAATATTGTGTACGAGCAGTAAGATGTTTCAGTTTACGAGTATTATTATAGTTGATGAAAACTTATACGAATATAAACTGCGAGTGGCCAAAAATTTAAAACTTTTGTTACCAATCTTGACAGAACTAGTTTTACCGTTTATAAATGTACTGTTTTTTTTAGAATAAATAAACACATAAGGTGAACCTTTTTTTTTTTTTTTTGTTGTCGCTGGGCTAAAAATGCTATTACGCATCCCCTTCCCGTCGGACGGACGCATTACCGCCAGCGCCAAGCGGCGCTGGCGGTAATGCGTCCGTGCGGCAACACGCCCCCTTTGGTCTGGATTTCACGCGAAACGGTTGCCCTACCTTAGAGCCATGGGTTAGGGAAATGGCCAATCGTGTCCCGTCAGAGGGCCACAGGCGAGGGACGTGGGGTCCGCGAAAGCCGTCCTTGGGCGGCCGTAGCGGTGGTGAAGGTCATGCTGACGGTGCAAGTGAAGGTTGGAAGTCGGGACTTTCTGCTCCAGACTCCAGCCTGATCGAGTGCCCGATGTCGCACTGTAAGCCAGCCTCGCGTTCCTATATCTACCGGGTAGTCCTAGCGTGCCTACCTTCAGTAGGGCGCTCCCAGTTGCGGGCTCCATGGAGGGTGGGAGCTCGGTAGATGAAACTAAAAATAATCAAAAATATGGATAACACTAAAATAAATTTTACCGGCGTAAGGGTGGAGTCAGCGAAAGCCGACGACACTCCTACGACCTGCGCGAACACCGCGCATTCTGCCCCCGTGGGCAAATGCGACAAAGGTCCAGGCATGGCGAGAACCGTGCCGAAGACCAAACGTCAAAGCAGGAGGAAGGGACCAGGTAAAGCTGGTACCGACTCCACAAACAGGGCGAGGGTTATAGGTACGGGTAAAACCAGTACCGACCCAAGCACCCCGTGACGGTTCCGTCGGCGGCTCACCCCCTCGGCGGTCCTCACATAACACAGCACACCGAGCAAATTGCTCCACATGCCGGCACCTCCGGGCCATCTGCCTCCGTCAACGCGGATACGGTAACCCGGACTGAGGACTACTTCTCCTCCGCATGGCAGGTGCAAAAACGCAAGGGCAAGGGGAAACAAACTCCACAACCCCAACGCCCTAACCAAAACCAACATGGCGTGAGCTCCAAGAAGAGGAAGATCAACCCACGCCAGCGCAGGCGAGCGCGCATGAACGCGAACGCCGCGCCCGACACACCAGCTCTACCCGCTGCCCCAACCTCCGGCCAGCCATGCTTCTGTGCCGGTGGGCGTACAGGCCCAGGCAGGCGAAAGCCGACCTGGACCGAGTGGTCGTCCGCCGGGCGCGGGGGCCGGCAGGCCGGTGAAGGAAGGGGACGAAACAATAAGCCCTGCAGGTGAGGTACAGACAGCTGCCAAACGCGCTCTGAACGAGACACTTTCGCCCCGTGGGAAGCGCAAACGACAGTGCCTGGACCCGTCCAAGCGGGCCACTTCTCGGGTAAGCTACGCTCAAGCAACCAAGAAGTCCCTGTGCATCGCAGTTACATGCGGCCACACCGGGATCCTAACAAAGGACGTAGCGGACACGATACTGACGGGGATACAGAAGACCATCCTAAAGGAGGCATGGTCCCCGAACAACAAACAACCGGGGCCAGCTTTTAATGGTAAGCCGGTTTACACAGAAGGCGTCCTGAAGCTGTGGTGCTCCAACGACCACACTTTGACATGGCTTCAAAAAACCATCGCCGACTTGGCCCTTTCAACCGGCCACCAGCTGATCATCAAGAGCCAGTCGGAAATTACACGAAGGATCAGGTGTGGCATCCTGATCCCTAATGAACAGGGGGCCATCACCGACTCGCGAGACATCGGGCGGATTCTGGCATACCAGAACCCGCAGATCGCGGTCGACAGGTGGGTGCTCAAAGACAGGAGAAGCAGCAAGGCGCCAGCTTTGTGGTGGTGGGAATCCCGGAGGAACAAATCGCGACCCTGATGAAGTCCGGGCGCCGCCTCGCCTTCGGGCTGGGTGCGGTGTACGTGAAATTCCAGGGTCACAACGGCAAGTTTGCCGATACTCCGCCGGGATGGGACCCCGCCACTTTCACCATCCAGAAACAGCCTGGCACAAGTACCACGACCAGCGAGGGCGCTGGCCCCACCGAGGGCCCTGCGGTGCCCGTACCCGCAACCGTCCCCTCACAGGACGACGACCCGGAAGAAGCCCTTCTGACGGGTTCAGACCTGGAGGGGGACGAAGTCGAGTCCGGGGACCTGCTGGCCGGGCTACAGCTTGGAGGAGACGAGGAGGGCGCAATCTGCGATGGCGTCCCCTTCTTCGTCGACAATTAAAATCCTCCAAGCAAACCTCCACCACAGCCAAACCGCGACGGCTCAGCTGCGCAAATGGTTGGAGGTTCAACACACGGCCATTGCCCTAATCCAGGAGCCGTGGGTCAGGGCCGGCCAAATCAGAGGACTCTCCAATCTTGGAGGTAAGATTCACGTAGACATACATCACGACCATCCCAGGGCGTGCATCTATACAACAAAAAACATAAAAACACAGTTTTTATCAGATTTCTGTTGCAGAGACCAATCTGCCATCTCAATACAGCAACCTGCTTTAAACATGGAGATCACCCTCGCCTCGGTATACATGCCCGAAGCAGAGGAGCCTCCTCCCTACGACCTCGCCCGCCTGGTGAATCACTGCGAGAGAGAAGGGAAGGAAGTGATTATCGGTACTGACTCCAACGCACACCACCCTTTGTGGGGAATGGATACACACAACGATAGGGGTAAGACCTTATTTGATTACTTATTCACAACCAACCTATCACTAATAAACACTGGATCAGAACCAACTTTCGTCACTAGACGAAGTCAAACAATTATAGACCTGACTCTCGCATCAGAGAGCGTAGCGGAGCTAATCACAGGATGGCATGTCTCTAAGGAGGCATCTTGCTCAGACCACAGATGGATCCGCTTTGACCTACAGGTCTGTATACAAGAAACACCACCGAAACGGAACCCACGCAATACGGACCGCGCGACGTACACCCGTACGCTCAGCACCAAACTTGCGCAACTCGGGGACCCTACAAATTACGTGGACACAGAACAAATTGACGAACAGGTAAGCTACCTCACACAGTCAATGATAGACAGCTATCAAACAGCCTGCCCCGAAACTGCATACCAGAAAACACCAGGGAAACAACCATGGTGGGGTGCGGAACTAGAACGCAGGCGTAAACAAGTGAGAAAAACTCTAAACAGAGCAATGAATACATGTGCCGACGAGGATTGGGACGACTATAAGGCGGCCAAATCAAGGTACAAGAAATGCATCAGATTCCGAAGTACCAGGGGATGGCGCAAGTTCTGTGGTAACATCGAGTCCTGTCAACAAGCAAACAGGGTAAGGAAAATCCTAGCACAACAAAACACACCTGGTCTGGGCACTCTCCGAAAACCAGACAACACACATACCACATCGCCGGAAGAAACGAAGCGCGTCCTAATTGAGACCCACTTCCCAGGATGCGTTTTCACGCAAAATGTAGAATGGCATGAGGTAACACAAACACCAACTGAAGAAGATTGGTCATACGCACAAAAAATCGTCACAATGGAAAAACTCCATTGGGCAATTCAAAGCTTCCACCCATACAAAGCAGCAGGTCCGGACGGAATCTTCCCAGCGCTCCTGCAATGGGGAGGACCATACATCTCATATAGACTATTAAGACTAATGAGAGCATGCCTGGCTTTTCGATATGTCCCCAAAAAATGGAGGGAGGTCAAAGTAGTCTTTATCCCAAAGCCAGGTAAAGGAGACTACACAAGCGCAAAATCTTACAGACCAATCAGCCTGACATCCTTTGCTCTAAAAACCCTGGAAAGGTTATGTGAGCGAGAGCTGAGGGACGGTGCGCTAAGAAACAACCCCCTGCATCCGAATCAGCACGCATATAGCTCGGGAAATCAACAGAATCAGCGCTTCATCTGGTAGTAAGCCGGATAGAGGAGGCAATAGAACAAAAAGGCATCTGCCTTGGCACCTTTATAGACATTGAGGGAGCCTTTGATAAAACAAACTTCGTTAGCATAACAACGAGTTTACTCAGACACAGAGTTAACCCGATGCTAACTGATTGGATCACAAACATGCTCAGCAAACGCGTGGTACGCTTTGAAGATGATGACAAATCAGCACTAATAGCCAGAGGATGTCCACAGGGAGGGGTACTGTCCCCGCTCCTGTGGAATCTAGTGATTAATGATCTCATCACAAAACTAAACGCAAACCACGACTACACAATAGGTTATGCGGATGACCTTGCCATCCTCATCTCAGGCAAGGTAACTGACACTATCTGCAACCTTACTCAACAGGCCCTACGAATCGTAGAACAGTGGTGCAGGGAATTTGACCTTTCAGTAAACCCCACCAAGACTGAGTTAGTCATGTTCACAAACAAACGAACGTTGGGACCGTACAAACTACCTAAACTCTTCAATACAGAACTCAAACTATCCAACGAAGTCAAATACCTTGGCGTCACTCTGGACAGTAAGCTGAAATGGAGTAATCATATAGACAATAAAGTAAACAGAGCCAGCATTACCTTTTGGCAATGTAAGAAAATGATAGGGAAGAAATGGGGCTTATCCCTAAGATAATACTATGGCTATACAAAACAGTGATCCGCCCCATGATCACTTACGGCGCCTTAGTCTGGTGGCCCAAAACCGACCAAACTACAGTCGCAAATAAACTGGCGCGAGTCCAAAGACAAGCCTGCATGGCAGCCACAGGTGGCATGAGGACAACACCAACGGCAGCGTTGGAAGCCATGCTAGGTCTGCCGCCGCTGAACCTCTTTGCACAGCAAGAAGCAGCAATGACGGCTCTAAGACTCAAAACCCTTAATCTCTGGAGCAAGTTGCCTACAAAACACACAACTATACTAAACAATCTTTATGCAGACTTTCCCATTATGCAGGCTATAAACGACCGCATACCCAAAGTCTTTATATTCGATAAGAAATACAGGATCCAACTTTTTGAGGATCATCGTTACGAGGGACATAATCCCAAAGAACTAAGAATTTTCACCGACGGATCCAAAACAAGCACCGGCACAGGTTCAGGCCTCTTCTCAGAAGACCTAAACATACACATATTCACACCCCTAGGAGTACATAATACAGTATTCCAAGCTGAATGTATAGGCATCTCCCTAGCGGCCGAAGCAGTCATAAAGCGGGAAGTAACCGGTCACTCTATCCGAATACTCTCAGATAGCATGGCAGTAATACAGGCCCTAAGCAAACACTGCGCAAACTCCGGCCTTATACACGAGTGCCACCAACGGTTAAACAAGGTAGGCAGTTTAAATAACATAACCATTCAATGGATAAAAGGACACAGTGGCTCCCGAGGCAACGATGCAGCGGATGAGCTGGCGAGAAGGGGATCAGACCAAACAGCAGTAGGACCAGAACCCATACTGCCACTCCCCTTCGGCCACCTACGAACACTGGTAAGACAGCGTACTAGGCACAAACACAACCACCTCTGGACTAACCACAGCGCGTGCAGGCAGGCGAAGATGGCCCTCCCGACCATCAACGATCGCCTCACTAAACAGCTGATGGGCCTATCAAAGCAGAATTTACGTAAGTTTACGGCAGTTCTAACTGGACACGGCTCCTTCAATAAACACCTCTATGTTATAGGAGTTACAGACAGTCCCTTATGCAGAGCCTGCATGGGGGAAGAAGAAACAGCGGCACACGTGCTACTAGACTGCCCTGAAACCGCCATATACAGGGCTAAGTACTTCGGTAACCCAGGTACTATCCAAGAGATAGTCAGCAAAATTAAACCTCTGCTGGCTTTTCTCGAGGAGTTGGGGTGGATCGAGTGAATAAACACCCATTATCACCCTCACACGCAAAATACGCGCTTTGTCGTGGAGTTGCGGAAACCAGCCCGAGTAATCTAATCTAATCTAATCTAATCCCCTTCCCGTCGGGGGACGAGAGAGGGGTATGTGGGACTCCCCGGTAAAGACGTTCCCGGTATACCCACTAAAAAGGCCCAGCGGCACTCCGACCTCGCCTGAGTGGAGGGGGTCTGGGAATCTATGGCGTCCAGTCCCCCTCCGGCGATTGCCCGCCTCACGGCAGGCCCCTCATGCCTCCCCACAGTGAGGAGGGGTCCCTATGATGGCCGGAGCACAAGGGGAGATCCTTGTAATGCAGGCGGTGGCACCCCCGCGCCTGTCGCCCGCTGATCACCCCCCAGGGCGGATGGGGACGGGCGTTGTGTTCGCCGTCTTCCACCCCTTCTTCGTCTGCGGTGCGGCGCCGCGAGAGGGTCGCTCTCCCGCACGCGCTCCGCTGACTCCTTCTGTGACATGACGTCCTCACAGAAGGAGGCCACCGCTTCCCATGCCTCCTCACTTCGCAGCATGGCAGAAATCACGCTGGGAAGTGAGAGGTCATCCCCGACTACTGCCACCAGGGTGCGGCGGGGTTCAGTCCACGATGGGCACACCTCGAGTGTGTGCTCTGTCGAATCCACCTCGGCTTCGCAGTGATGGCACTGTGGAGTCTCCTCCCTCCCAATCCGGTACAGGTACGATCCGAAGCAGCCATGCCCGGACAGCACCTGCACTAGACGCATCGAGAGGCACCCATGCCGCCGATCGAGCGAGCCGTTCAGGACAGGCCCAATGGCATCCAACGTTCGGCGACCAAACGTTGCCGAGGCAAGATCCTCGGCCCAGTGGCCAGTTATTAACTCCCTCGCTTCCTCCCGAACTTCTTCCCGTTCTATTGGGTCCGGGTGCCGGTCTAGTCCGGGTGCCGGTCTAGACATAAGGTGAACCTGCTAATTAAGCAGAGTATGATGTTGGGAAAGGCAGTTTATAGATAGACATTTCTAACACACTTATAACATCTCCTGTGAAGTAATTTAGTACATACATAAACTTACATATGTAAATAAGCAAGTTTCTCTCAACAGTAAAAAAGGATGTAAAAGGCCAATCCTGCCATAACATCCACCAAATGACAGCCATACTCATTAAAATCCAACTCCACTATTTATGATAACCCCTAGCTTTTAACATGCAACTAAATTGAACAGAATACGGTTAGTCTCGGCTGCACGGATAGCAAGAGAAAGTCTCACAACTTGCATTTTATTTTACGGCAATTTATTTTAGCTGGGACCGTGTATCGTTCTGTGGGATTGCATTAGACAAATACAGACTATGAGACTACGTAATTCGGGAGTGATGTCACTGATTTGAGATGGCAATTGTTTTGTGACTACTTATGTCGAAGGTGAGAAGTTATGAGTGGGGTCGTTCATGTAGAGGTGTGTTGATGAAATAGGGGTAGTTGAGGTAAGTAAGACAACCGCAGTACCAGAGATTTCGAAAGTACACTCTTGATTATTTTAAGCTCGAATTTATGTACTTTCAAGCAAAACCCCACCTTATCTACATAGATTTTCATTATTTACCTAATATTTTGAAATTATCGAAATAAAGTCTTCGTAAAGTCCTAAATTCAAAAGCAACTACTACTATACACGACACTTGTCCACGATAGACCTAAAACCTTTACCCTAACACAGCCTTTAAACCTTTTTGCATACATTAGGTGGTGTTAAACCAACAAACTAGAAGAGACGATGTAGCCGAAGAAATACATTGTATAATAATTCAGTTATTTGCATTTTGCATAGACAGTGCACATGGGCACATTGCATAGCTAAGTATAAATGGATTTACATTTTAATGTCTTTGCTGGAACAATTTGTATTGCAGACACCTGAAACGTTTTGAATATAGACTGGGACGGCTTTCTACATAATTTATTACGGTGAATTGTTTTAAATTGAAACAGAATATACTACATTGTTGCGGTTTTTTAGGAAACTTGTTTTTCAGGACTTAACGCATGTGATCGGCTTTTGTTATATTCCTGAAACGCTTGATACGAAACTTTCAAGATACGTAAAAATAAATAAATACAGTCATGGACACATAATTAAAGACACTGTTGGAATCTTAAATTGCTGCCGCATTTCATCTGTATTTCTTTTTTCTGATTGCTACTGGAACTTCATTTTCTATTTTAAAGTATTTAAGAGGGCATTGTGAAATATTATAACTAAAGACTATCTTCAGTGATCCTTCGCGACAAGTTTTTTTTTCGCTTTATCCGAATCTCGAGCGGTATGAACCATAACGTGGCCTGGCCATATAATTAAAGACACTCCATTTGCTCAGAGGAAGAAATGCAAATTATTAATATTATTGATGGTACTTTTCTATAACAACATTCCCTACACTGCCTGTAACTAAGCATACTAATGAGTACTAATATTTGGTTTATTTCCTTTTACCTCAATGACAGCACGACATCCCTAAGCGTGCAAGCGGTCAGTTTTGTTTTAAGTCGCTACGGGAATTTTCTTCCATGCTTCATAAAAATCTGTGTAAAAGTGATCAATGTTTCATGTATGACTTATCGCCATTGTGTTTTCTGGCCGATCACCAGTTTTTTTTCTATTAAATTTGCGATGGGCCATACCAAAACAGTCATAAGTTGCTCGATCAAAGAGTCCTTTTTACTACTCTTACAGTGTTTTTCAGAACTTTTCTAATTTGGAAAGCGCTAAGGACCGGTAAATTATGCTTAGCATATAACAAAATGCTATTTCTAAAATATTATAGTACTTGAATTCGCCTATTTTTAATAATATCTTTCTAAAAGACACCACACCAAGTAGTGGAGAGAAGCCCCACACTATTACTTTTTCGCCTCCTATGTTTGAGAACTTTCTTAGTGTATTTTGGTTCCATCTCATGTTTTGCAGGCGACTAATTTCGATACATTATTTTAGAATTATTCGTATCCCTTTGTTTAATGAGAAAAAAAATACATTTTTGAACACTTGTTAACTGCACCTTTCACATTTGATAGAAATAGCCAACTACAGTAGGGACACGCGGTGCTTTTCCAAAAGTAACATCTTCCGATACCCATGCCTTACAGCTTTTTTAGGCCCGGTTGTAGTCTAAAAGTTCTGCAGACACAATTGTCGTCCTTTTAGCATCAGATGACTCCCAAAAAAACCAGTACCGAATCATGTAAATGGGTCACTATTTGCCTATAGCACCGCCTTAAAGTCTGTTTGCGGACAAGTTTTCCTTGGGGTCGGTTTTGAGTTGTTCTCAAACCATGCCTTTTTAGTGCCATTGATAAGAAATCTTTAATAATAAATTTATTACTACAGATCAAGTGGTATGAATAAATCCGTATGTTAAAATATAATATTAAAAAGCCTAAAACATTTAACTTACCAGAATTTTTGTTCTAGTCTTATTGATAGTCCTATCAATAAGACTAGAACAAAAATTCTTATATATTCTTTAGAATAAAATGAAAATTTTTAATGAAATAAACCTAAATTATTACCTAATTCGAGTTTTCATAAGTATTTTACTCACTTCTAAAAAAAAGTATGGCAACTATTTGTATCTTTCGTTTTTTTTTCTTAACTGGGCTTTAACTGTCTTTAATTAGCTGACCAGCCAAGTATCAGCTACAAAAGTTAGTGTTCATTTCCCATAGAGCTTTATATCTAAAGTATTAAAGAAAGAAAAAAAATTTTGTCCTTAATTTAAAGAACACAATGTAATGTTTGTTTTAATAATTATTACACTACAGTTTATACCGAGCTTAAGCTCATGTCAGTACCATAACTATTTATTTCACTTCGAGTCGGGGGGTGTCTTTAATTATGTGTCCATGACTGTAATTTTCAAAAAGTTGTATTTTATTTGATTCTTTTAAATCTACATTCAAGCACTTACAAACAAAACCACACTAACCTACGAATCGAAGTCGCATGATTTCATATCCAAGTAAACATCCATTCAATCTACATAGCGTTCCTCAAAAAATCCATTACCGCGGCATTCGGTGCAAGCAAATGGATACACAAACATGCATGTCGGGCGCGGATCTTCAGCGGGAAGATTTCTTGGCGCATTCAGAGACGGCGAAACGGTACGCGGGGTAAGTGGCTGCTTTGTCGCGGGGAGGACTGGGGAAGTCCCCCGCACGGCGGTGTCGCATTACCCACGAGCGGGGCCATTGTATGCTACACCGCACAACTTTGACTCCGAGCTGCAAGAAAATTGGGGCGCACGCTTTGTTGAATTATCTAGACAGTCGTAAGCAGATGTGCGCTGAATGGGCCCGTGCGGTGAATGATGGCCGTGCACGTGGCAGGAAATCGTTACTTTTGTGCTAACCTGGAAAATGCAGACGTTTTAGTTTCCGCAGTTCCTTAACGAATCTTTTACCCATACTATAATATAACCTACCTATTTTCCATTATAAGCCTTATAATCCTAGATAAAGAGATAAAGCCATTTCATAAAAAAATGAAATCAAAAACCTTTTTCTCTAAACCACTTACCTTAATAATATCCTCTCCGTCTATGTAAATGGGATAATGATTCATAACAAATTTCGTTAGCCGCAATCCAAAAGTCTATTATAAATTGAAAGCAGGAGCCGCAAGGGCGACCTGATTTTTTATTCCAACATTTTTCATATCGAGTGACTTCGTTTATCCGAGCGGGTGGACTAAATTGGATGATAATCTGGTAAAGTGAGCCGCAATCTGGGCTAGAGGGATGCGAATTAAATGGTAACGAGCGGTGACCAACAAATTAACCGAAGCTCGGGGACGCAGCGGTTAATGCAATTGTGTGTAGCTGCAGGATGCACCCTAGTGGTACCTCACCGGTACTCTTTAGTCGAGATGAATATTAATGGGTCAGCAAATTTTATAATTCAGATGTCCGGTTTAGACGTTTTTAAATTGCGCATTGAGATGAATTTAAAATCTCAGCGATTTACGTTTACATTTGCAGTTCGGATTAGGGACATGCTGAATTGAATTGAAAATATTTTATGGATATTTCGGAATATTTACTAAAGACGATATAAAATGTGTTTACGAGTACCTACATATTTAATGTTAGACCGACGAACCTGTGTATCATTACAACGTACTATTAGGTCCACCATCACGATCGATTTCAACGAGAACAACAATGCAAATCAAAACCATTACTTTATTAGCAGACTTTTCACAGCTTTCCCTCACATTAGTTACAAAGCCACCATGGAAAACTCAGTTCCAACCAGATTATGTTAGGAGACATCAACGCGTGGAGCCCGTCAAGATAATTACATGTAATTATTATGTTAGCCGTTTCAATTATGGCGTCATTCGCGGCGGGTTGTGATTCAATCCACGCAAAGGTATGGTGGTAATGTTACCGCGGAAATTCTTGGATTGTTACCTTTTTGTTTAGATATTGGTTTTAGACAGTTTTATAATGGCACAGATTGTAGAACAAACGTGCGGTACAGAAAAGACTGTAGTGTGTTGGTTGTGAGAATTAACATTTGATCCTTAGGTTTTTATTAATTGAATCAATTTTATCAAATTGAATCAAGTTATTTAATGCCAATTGAGGATTCATCCGAATTATTATTGCCCCCTAAACTAAATAGGCTTTCTTTGTAGTTGTAAATAGATTGTGAAATATGAATGAAGGATGGTGAATTTAAAAGTCTAAATAAATCAAAACAATTAATTTCGATTGGAAAGGTCAGTATGCTGTACAATTTTTTCCTCAATTGTTACTATATTTAGTAACTCACAATAGTAGACTCAAATAAAGGGAAACAAAAGAGAATCTTCTAGAAAATCGTGTACAAACGTACAAGTTGTAAAGATGTTCAAGGCGTGTAGACTCGAGTCGACGTGTAAACAAGTGGAGCCGGGGGATATACTTATACAAGCCGCACAACCGGTTTAATTCTTTAACAGTTTTCTGACGGCTTTTCAGCGTAGCTTGGGGAATTTTTACTTTTAATAGAAACACCCTTTCGCGTTAAAAGTTAAATTTTTGAACGTATTTATTGAATTAAATCTAAGTTTTAAAGGTTCGATGTCAAAAATAGAAATTAGTATTGACAGCATTTTTGGTGAGGCAAAAAAAGTTTTGATTATTAAGGTCAGGTTTGTAGGTCATTTCTATCTTACAATATAAGTTAATTTACCTATTTTGCGAAGCAGAAGCTTCTTCGTAAGCATACAACAATATAAAAAGGCTTCTAATTGGTAACTACCCACCATGGTGGTGTATTCTTCTCCATTATCATATATTTTTAAGCGCACTTATTTGATTGTGTGGTCTGGATGAATAGATTCCAAAATATTATTGCCATTAATTTTCATACGAAAGAAGAATTTATATAATTATTTTTTTGTTACATCACAGATTATAATTCGGCAGTTGTTGTCCCTAGTCAAGACCTCTTACAAAGTAGCACAAGATTATTAATACCTATTTAAAACATTTTCACTATTACATCTTTGCACCCACACAATTCACAGAATCATGAAAATCGCAATATCTAAGTAAAGTTAACAGTAGTTTGTACAGACTTAGGAGCATCGTGGAGCCCGTAAGCTTTTCAAATTCGCTGGAAGCTAAGTACCTACCCACTAACATAAGAGTCTTACCTCCAGCCTAGCTTTGACCACCTACATAACTTTAAATTTCAATTCTAGTGCACCTAGCTAATCTGATTTACGAAGGCTATTTTTAAATTTGAATTTAGAACTAAGATTTTCGCCAATTAAGCGTGGTCTGGTTTTGGGTTCAGTGTATAAGTAGTCGGATTTGAAATGAGGACTTACGTTTTTCGTGGTATCTTTTTTATTATATTTGCGCAATAAAACTCATTTTCTTTCTTTCTTCTTTATAAGAAATTTTATTTTTAGCTAGTGCTTATATTTTGCATAATGAGGTACATATTAAATCTTGAAATATGATGAGATGAGCCCATGTTTTTCTTTACTTTTGAATTTCAGATTTTGTCTAATAGCTGTGAAATCTAAAATACTCTATACTCTACAACTATCCAGTTTCTGCTGCCTATAGTTGTCACAAGTTAATCCAGAAAGATATTAAAACCTCTACCAAGGCCTCTTATCTGACCAGGTCACCTTTAAGATCTCATATCAGCTTAACACTCCCATTAGCCGCAGACCATCAAACGTGTTCACTCGTCTAACAGAACATAAGGGTAATCGTGACTGGCCTGCACAAATGGCGACGCGACGATATTCATATTTTAGTCCGTATCGGCTAGATCCTGCGCCATTGCAAACCCTACGAAGATAGCGTGCCCACGATAACTTTTTTTTACCTCACACTTGAAAATTCAACCTTAGGTTAGAAGATGTAAGGTTGGTTTTTGCTTGGGGTGTGTTGTCGTTGAAAGGTAGTTGTCCCATAGTAGAAGTATGCAATAAAGACGTCAATCCATAACGACGGATGCAGCTATTATAGAGCGATGCTGTGAGTGCTTTACGGTGTACACCCGGCCGGAATAAAGATGAGTGTAAATTTGTAGCGGTTGTGGACTCCGTAATGATGGCTTTATTGGCTGGGTAACGGTTACATTGTCGTGTTTATTGTTCTAGAATTTTATTGGTAACATTATATTCTGGAGATTATTATATGCTTTTCATTGTAGTGACTTCTGTTTAGACTAATAATAATAATTTTTGATCGCGCAGAATATAATAGGAGTAGGTATACAAGTGTATGTGAAGACATAGGGTGGACTCTATTCCCTAAGGCACATGGTCCGTTGGGACTAAGGACGGTAATCCGACACGAATGGAGCGAGTTTAGGCGTAGGTCCAAGGATAACTCACCTATTACAACTAAAAATTCTTTATGTATTTTTCCATCAAGAAAAACTCTACGAGGTTATTGTACCTATTTGTTTAGAGTTTAGATGAATCTTTCGTATTAAATTATTACCAATACAGTGTACAACAACATTCAATCCAACTACAAACCTCTTTATATACTGGAAAAGAAAATTTATGTTTTTTCCTATCTGCTGAAAACCAACCCTTTCTCGTAGGCACCTGAAACTAAACCCAATATTTAGATACCATATTTTCATCATACCTCAGCAAAGCGAAAAACACGCCATCTTTCCTTTTACCATCAGTATTTTGAGCAGGTGAAGAAATGCAACACACATTCATAATCCGCGTTCGTGCTCAAATTTTTTGCAGCGCCCTCTAATTCAACCAGATTTAATATAACAAACGTAACCACGTTTCCTAGGATGTAATTTGTTAGTTGCACAAAACAAATGCCGGCGTTGACTTTAGCTCCGGCAGCCATTTGCGGATCCGGTTCCATCCTGTTTGTAAACCTACTTACTTACATTCCGCGCTCGTGTGAATCCATAGAACAGTGCGCGTCATGGCTGCAATACAAAATATGCAATAGTTTGCTACAAAGATGTATGACGGTGGAAAGCGCTGGATGGCTGAATCGCTGCAGCTGCTTTTTATGCAGCGGCTTAGTTCTGTTTATGTAAGGTTGTAAAATAGAATGCGGGATTTTTGTGTGTCTGCAGATCGTTAAGAGTAGTCTCGGGTTGTAAAGAGAAAACATAAAATTGGCGATAGTAAGAACAAAAAAATCTTCAAAAAAAAGAAAAGTGTTATAGAATAGTTATGTATAGTAATTTTAATTACTCTTGTAACGGAGGCACTAACCCATACACCAAAAACTTGTTTATTTAACATGGATAATGATATGATGACAAGGTTAGACGATTGGTTGTCTGACTAAAAACAGAACTAACTTAGTCAAAACTTTGAAAGATAGACTAATTTTCGAAACCTAATTGAACAAAATTACTAGAATATCCCAAAAGCGTAGTAAGTAATGAAATGGAGAGCAGAGCTAGCACTAACCAAGTGGTCATCAAAATTTACGGCGTTTTCAACAGTTTTAGAACGAGGATTTAGATTTTAGTAGATAGTTGGGAAAATTAAAGAAGGATGCGGATTCATCAATTTCTGTATTAGGAATAATGATCATCGACTCTGTTAGTTTTATGAATAGTTTTTTGGTTTGTTTTTTCAAAAAAAAACTTCTTATAAAATCATATCAATGATGGATGGATAACAGCATATTTTTCGCACCTTTAGAATATGGGCAGATCTCATCGTAATAACATTCATTTGTAATATTAAGATACTGAAGGGGAAAATGACAAAAAAAATCTGCTTCTAAGTTAGAAATTATGCCTAATATCATCCATTGAAACTAAAAGCACTTCCATGTTTGTTTAATTTTTAATATCCTTGGCATTACTTTTAATCTTGTCTAGTAAAAAAATGAAACACTCTAATCACAACCTTATGTCTAAGATAACTAAGTTGAATATTCTGTATCAGGATACCAGTACATAAGATGTTTTTAAGTGTGAGAAGGTTGCAAAGTATTGTTTTTAGTATTGTGTCGCGTGTTAAACAGATTCAAGTATTCGAGTTGGTGTTATCCGGGAACATTTATGACAATTTATTTAGGTTTTTAACTTGACTTACTTGCTATTATGTGGTTGTTGGTAGTAATAATTGCATCACAATATAATCAAGATGTATTTATGTAGTAATATTATGGTGTTCAGTTCGCACACATTTACACATTTAATGATTACTCAAGTCACTCCTTACAGATTCTCATAGGAATCCTGAACGGCTTAAGTAACCATGAAATGTCTCTGAGTGTGTCCATTATTCATCTTCTTTGCAATTGTTAGCAAGGAGTATGCTGATCTTACCATCTATGCATGGCTTTGCATTCCTATAGTTTTGCTTCAATTGAAATGCTATCATTATTTATCCTCATTTCCTCTCCACATTTTTCCCACATTATCAAGGACAAAATAGCCACGCAAAGTCAATTTAGCTTTTAAAACTTATACTTCGGACGTCGGACATTTATATTTTATCTAAAACAGCAACTTTACTTTTAAAGCACTATATTATTAGGAACGCCAAGTAAACAACCTAAACTGTTTCGTCATAATCAAAGCAAAATTCTAAGCTGATAAGTACTTACAACGTAATAACGAAGTAGGTACAAAGTTATTGGAAACTAGTGTGCTCAAACCATGGAGAATAGAATGACGAGCGGAGATGACATAGCGAAGATCTCCTAAGAAAGTTCTGCTGGTGACAAGGAATGTTACCGTCTCCACCCTAAATACACCTTCTTTGGACTCGCCTATTTTTTATAATACAAAATCAATACAATACAAAATCGTTGATATATATCTCAAGAAACCCGAACGCTTCGTTATTTTCCTTGTAACTGACCGTTTCAGTAATGTCCATCATACGTATTTGACCTAGGTGAAGGCGCCTGGCCTCCCTACCTGCGTTATGGCATCTCTGCTCATTTTCCTTACTCCGTGACTCAAACGAGAGTTCTTTGAAATTAATATAGAAACGTGATTTAATTTCCGGAGCTCAGCAATTATGTTAAAACAATAACTGTTCAATATGTAATTAGTTTCTGTTCTCTTGTTCAGTTATATTGATTAACCTTAGTTTCGGTGTAATGAAACTATTTGAAGAATATGTTTAAAGTTTAAGTCAGTTGTGAAGTTGCCTTGTGGTTTATTGGTATAGCTTTGATCGTCAATTGTTTCGTTTGGAAGTATTGAAAGACACAGGAAAAAAAAATGGTTTAGAGAAGTTTTTTCAAATATTTTACGACAATATTTGACGTTTTAAAAACTGGACTTCACTGGTTTCGCAGATAGTTTGAATGTCAATTATATACTTGGTCGATATTTACCGAGATTCATACATATAAAGTGCCGGCCCACTCACTGAAAAACCATCACATATTTATAAAATCCTCCATATAATAACACACACTTTTTACAGCTACCTCGCGTTATCCCCGTACAAAAGGCTACTTGCACATCAAAACGCAATTTTTACTATACTTTACACGCGTTGACTAAGTGGGGACACATTTGGCCCCGTGTAAACCATGAGGAAGGTGTAAAGGGGTTCCATTATCCCGTCTCCGGGCCGTAAACGGCTGAAACAACCGTTGTCGCTGCCGTAGCTTGTTTTAGGAGCCGTTAAGCAGTTTTTAGAGCTCTCTTCGTGAAGGCGGGGCTTGGGATAGCTCCTGTGTCTTCGGTTTAAAACCTAAGATGTTAGTGCTAAGATGTGGTAGTCTGATGTGTAAGGGGCTAATACGCTCATGATGGTTAGACAGCGTTTACTTTGTGGAAATGAATGCAAACTTTCAAACAAAATCAGCAGATAAGTATCATCACTACCTAGTAAAAACAAAGTTGTTTTTTCTGACCTTTTGTAAGCTTAAATCTTCAAAACTACGCACTCGATTTTCATGCGTTTTTTTTTTTAAATTAGAGTGATTTGAGAGGAAGGTTTATATGTATAGCATGCATAGAGTAAATAACATTACACACGTGCGAAGCCGGGGCGGGTCGATAGTTATACATATTCCATTCATAGTCCAAAAGCATTGCTAAGAATATTTTCAAAAATTTCAGTTTGCGTGCATAAATAGTGCCTGCAAACTCTGTCCAGATTTCTCAGTTTAATAATAATCGGTTGAATAATACATCAGTATCGAATGGCAAATACATTCACAGTGATATCGATAAATACGTGATGGAATCGAGTGACCGCTATCGATTGTAACATTCATTTGTGCTCAGTAATAATAGATGTGACAGTAATACATTGGAATGTTCAACTATTGAACTTAATTAGAGCTGTTTCTAGGCAAGACTTAGATGATTATGTTTATAGTAATTATTGAATTTTTGGGTGGTCTATGTTTATAGTATAATTATTTAGTTTTTGAACAGTCATGGTCACAAATCATGATGGTGATAAGTTCAAGATATTTTGGGGACTTGAGTTACCATTAACATTGAAGCTATGTACTCAGATGTATTTCTGGGCAAGACTTTAGACCTCAAGTAATTATTGAATTTTTGGACAGTCATTGTCATAAATAGTGATGAGGTGGTTCAGGATATTTTTGGGAAAATAACCTGACTTATCATCAACATTGATTGAACTTATGTAATTAGAGGTATTTCTAGTCATGACTTTAGACCTCCATATTTACAGTAATTATTGAATTTTTGGACAGTCATTGTCATAAATGATGATGATGATTAAAGGATTGAGATACCATATCAATAACAATTAAACCTATTTTAGTCACGTACCAGGCTTGATGAAACGAGTGTGATTATTGCCCAGTTTTCTATAAGCTAGAAACTATTCGTTTTGCTACGGATGTTAGCACAGACCAGCTTCAAAACTAATTGTAACTAACGGCCTACATGCTTATCTCCGTTTTCAACTAGGTATATTTAGTACCTAAGGAGAATATATCAGTTCTCTCAGATGGCTGGATGCTGTGTTTATCTGCGAGAGAACTAAATTCCGCGGTATCTTGGCAACGCGACTCTATGCCAACTCTGAGTTATGAATTCATCTGTCTACTTGAATAAAGGGCTTGAAATTATTTGGTTGCTGTTGGTAGGTTCTTGGCTTTGTTTATGTAGGGCTAGTTTTTAATCCCTGTAATATAAAACTAACTGTTTACCGTGGTTTTACCTGCATCCCAGGTGAACTTCTTTCCGTACACGGTCAAAATATGACCTATGTTACTCGGGGATAGTTCTAGCTTCATAATAATGAAATAATTTTACTTTGGTTATATTATTACAGAAAGTCGTTCATTCCTGTCTATCCTACTTTAGGTACGAGAATATTACTTTTAAAAAGACGTATTTTAGCTTTAGCGGATTAGCTGTGATGAATCATAATGTCAGTTAGGTTTCTTGTATCTTTTAACATGATTGATTAGGTACAAGAAAATATGTTTCACATTCCTTCACATAGATTTTCACGTGCGTAGTTCTGTAGGAACAGATAACACACTTATTTTTCCACTTGGTAGAGGTAGTTATAAAAGTCAAAGTCAAAAACGTTTATTGAAAGTAGGCTAGTTTTTAGCACTTTTTCAGGTCAAATTTACAAAAGGACAGCACCCCCAAAACCCTCTCATAGAACTTTACCCCCTATTACTCTAGAACCTTTTTAGTCACTATATACAAGCCTTAAATCCAGGGATACCTTTTGAATGGGACTTGGTTTGAAGAAATCCTGTAAAATATTGATCTCCACATTTAATCAGAGCAGAGTGAAATCGAAAGGAGCAAAGTTGGAAAATAGCAGTGAAAAAGTAACGTCAAAATCGCAAAATTCTTTCTAGATGAAATGGTGGCTTTACCTTCGTACATTTTCTAGGTAATATTTAATTGAATGCCTTAATGAAAACCCTTTCGAGGAAGGTTCTAGACTAAGTGTTGGCTGTTCTAAAACCTCTCCATTTTGTACGAGAGTTATTCATTTATCTGGTACCCTAGTAGCTTGGTTCCTTGAAAGTGGGTTTCGCCTTTAATATTAAAGGCAAAATTATGATTAAGCGAAGAAGAAAACAAAATACGCCTCATCAGGGGTATTTATAGCTGGTTAAATGTATTAATGTAACTACTATAGCTTTGAAGAGTTGGTTTGTTTATATGCTTTCTCCCCCAAACAAAAAAAAAGCACGTAATGCATGACAATGTTTCAATAACATATACCTAATGATGTATTACGTAAGACTAGTGATTATATTTAATAAATTAAAGAAAAATTTAAGGAATTCACACATTTAAGAAAAAATTTAGAAATGAACGTATTTCAAGTAAGTTATTTTACAAGATAGTACAGAGTAAAGATGGTAATTGTACATCAGTTTGCAGTTAGCTTGTTGGAGCAACGCGTTCGTTGTCCATAATTCATGTTGTTCGCTCATCGTTTTATACTTGCGTGGAACGGGAATTTTATATTCCGCTTTTTACCTGGGGTTAAGCTCGTAATCTTAAATGATTAGAATGTTCTTGCTTCGTACAAAATTATGAGTAAGACTTCCTTATCCAGTTGTGGTATGTACGCTTTTAGACTCACAGATTTTCCTTTCAGGTTTTTCGTGCTGTAAAGTTTGGTTCGTAAGGGCGTTGTCGCATATGCACGCATAACCTTACACCTAAGCAACTCACACGTGAAGGTTCAAGCGATGAAGGACGAACCGAGATCGCACGCGCGACTAAACCCGCTAGTCTGGAAGTACTCTAAAGAAGACGTTCGAATTTTGAATAGAATGACTCTTGAGGCGGATGGGTATTCATTTAGATGGCTAGGATAAGCTAGTAGTGCAATCTTCAAAGGAACTCCTTTCAATTATAACCAAATAAACATCTGCAGACTTAACCTTATAAATTAACAAAACGCTGCAACTTTATCCAAGTAATCATGTACCTACAATGCCTTTCTCTCGTTACAGAATTTATATAACTTAACGCACTTTACAAATGGGTCAGAGGTCCGTCAAGTACATCTCCAGTCTAATTGAACCCTTATTCAATGGTTAGTTCAAGTATAAGTGACGGTAAGTAACTTAGGTACTTAGATACGACGGTCAGTTACTGGACAAGAGTTTGTGAAGCAAACAGTTTCTGACTGATTGGCGTTCGACCTTTGTTTGTGGACTCCTTGCTTTGGGAGTTATCAATTTAAATTTTAGTCTCGGTTACAGTTAATCGATTGCGGTGGGATTGATGAAAGTTGTGTGGTGATTGAATAATTTTGGCTGCGTATTTACATACTGATGTAGTTCAGTAAAGCTAGCGAAATGTAGGTAGTAAATGTAGTGGGATTTAACACAATAAATAATTTCTGACAGCTTGTGCTTCTTTACGTTTCTAGGGAATGTCCTTTTGTTTGGTGTTTGCGTTATAATGAGACGGTAAATAGATGATGCGCTTTATGATATCAGATACTAACTTGTGTTATAATTCTCGTCGCTATCCTAGCGGCGCTCGTCTTTTGTTTCATGTCTTCACAGGCAGTTCCAATTTTAAAATGATCGCACGTCATCGTTCGTTGTATCAAGCTGTTGTCATGTCCCCTGTCGAGTTAATATCCAGCTTTTAGGGATCTAACCGTCAACAAGTTATTATTAATAAGACGCCAGTTCATTACAGCGGCGTGCTCCTGAGTCTTGCTGCCTCCTCCCACTATGATTTATGGAGCATTTAACTTTTATGGTAGCGCTAAGTGGCCGGCCGACTTTCATAAGAGAACCGGGGAAACTCATCTTGGCTAATGTAAGCTGAAAAGTTAAACAAATTGTCCTCCTCGCCTGTGACCTTATAACGTGTTTCGGTGCTTCAACGGGAGAACCGAATTTTTAAGAGAAATAACTTCGCGAGCGTCGTCGAAAGTCAATTTTATGTAACTTAGCTAGATACTGTCACTACATTTCATAAATATTTACTTAGCTTGAGATGAAAAGTTAGAACGATCGCGACGTCGCAAAGTACGATGTTTCGTTTACTTAGTTTCGAGTAACAAAAACGTGTAGTAATTAACAAGCGCGTTGTCGAGTGTTCGTATTAATTTGATCAGCATTGCAGTTGGAACGCTATTCGCAAGTCGGAGAGCACAAAAGTTGGTCCGTGGAGTCTAAAATATCATAAGCAAACGGAACCCCTTAGCGAATCACAAAGCTTTGAGCTTCGGCTTTGACTACACCAAGAGCTTGCTAAAGCCCGTTATGGTGCTTAGCATACTGACCGGTATTTGGTAAGCTGTATGTCCTATTAGCTGGCCACTTATGCTTTATACGTAAATCACGTGGTTCTTGGTAAATAAAACCTCTATTTAGAGTTCCAGGATTTTCTATGAATTTGTTTCGAGAATGGTTCTGTTTTGTAGCTGTTTCGTAGAAGGCTTGATCCCAATGTATGTCAGCAATATGTTCAATTTTCTATTTCATAATGGGCTAAAGCTTTAACAAAATGCTATCGTATGAAACGTGCTAACCTTTGGTTGAAAAGCCTTTGGTTATTATTTTGATTTAGAATTTTAGTATTATTTTTATACCAATAAGAAGCCGACCCCAACATGATTGGGAAAAAAGGCTCGGAGGATGAAATACTTGTACTACTTATTTATAATGAGCATAATTTACACGAGTGTGTGTTTATTGGTGATATGATTTTGCACGCAATTTTCCAAGCCTCGTAAAAATTTATTCAGCTTTTGGTGTGAAAAATATTGCTTTCACGACTGAAGCCATTGTTATAAAATTAGATAAAAATCTCCGATTTTAACGAAGGTCAGTCATTGATTCGATCGGGAACGTTCGGCAATGTTCGGCAGACCATAAAGTAAACGTTTATTTTTTACGTAATAACGCTCAAATTACAGTAGATTAATGAGAAAGTATAATTATATTTTATACAGCATAATTTAATATTATTTTTTCCTCGAGGAGTTTTTAAGTGATATTGTGGGACCGAAAGCGGGGAAGTGAAATTAATTGTAAAGTTAAGCACATCGTAACCTTTTAGCTTTTAAATATTTATAAGTTTCTTTTAAATGGATGAATAAAGTAGCATTAATATTGTATAATGTTGTAGCGGATAAAGCATCGGTTTTTCTTTTGCGAAGCGAAGTTTTTTATACTACGTCAGTTTTAGTGGATTGTGAAGTTGACTTTTTTAGCCTGCAAAAGCGTTACCAGCTAACATATTTAAATAGACTTTAGAACGTTAGCCAAAAGGTATTATTTTATTGACATGCAGTTTCTTTGGTATACATACATGGTTTTTTATACTTTTGAGTTGTTCGTCAAATCTCTTACAGCATCAAAGACCTCAGTAATAAAAACTCGCTAGTTTCTCTACATATGAATAGTTAGTACCTACACGATAGTTCAGTGAAAGTTGGCTTTAAGATCGCTCACGTGGAAAGCTCACGCGTCTAACATTCAAAAGTCAACACATCTCTTTGAAGCCAGCCTTTTGACGAAAGGCACATTTGCTTGCAAAGCGAGGTGTTATCTTAATCAGAGTGCCAAGTCAAGCCAGCTTGTCTGCTGCTGCCAAGTCACTCGAATGCGTGGCTATTGTGTGAATTCTTCCACTTGGCGTACATGGAGTGACGGAAGGTAATATTACTGTCGCTTCCATTAAACTTTGTTCTGTGTAGTTTTTTTTTGTATGATTTTTTATCAAAGAACTAGAGGGTTGTTTGTATGAAAATTGTGGCGGATTTTCTATGTTTTACTTGTATCCCTAATATTTTTGTAGTGCACAAAATCGCTCTCTTAGAGCTGTCCATTTGTAAACAAAAGATTTACCCCGTGTCTGTTTTAAAAAGTCTCTTTGAAACAAGAATGAAAAAAAAAACTTTTTTTTAAACCCTCCTTCACCGTTCCATATTTAAAAACTATTTCTCACCAAAAATAAACGAAACACGAATTAAAACAACATTAATTTAAAAATAGAACCGTGATTAATGACAAAGGCGCGGAACCACAGACAATACGGACGCTTGTGACAATCCAAACACTCTGAGAGACGCGAAATATCCGCGCGAAACAATCCACAGAGGTGCGAGTGGACAATGCATTCGCGACAGAAACATAGAGCAGGTAATAAATGGATTAATTACGAATACATTTTTTGTAGTTATAACTTTGTAGTCTTTGTTACATTTCTCTTATTTCATCATTTAGATCTACATAATATAATACAAATAATACCTATTTTTTTACTATCGGGAATTCAGCAAATTATTCACTATTTACAGTCATGTCGATCCTGGAGCTTCAAGTGTTCGAGGGCCGCGGTAGCTCTTTTGAAAAATCCTGCAGCACCAAAGAGCCAATTACGGAAGATTCAAAGTAAAAGTTTCCCAATAAATCATTTCATCTACAGAATACCACACAGAATGAATAAATAGCATTTTTTTCTTTCACAATTACCCACCAAATATTCATCCAAAAATATCTTCGTACTCCATTTTCTAAATAATCCGTGACAACAATGAATGCCGCGCCATTTCCGCCCCGTGTAACCTAGCACCCAGTTCACATGGCGACAAAAAGCTCCGAGTGAACACGTCATTAATTTGTCGGCCATTTCTAATTAGTACGATGACAGCTCACTGCAAGCGGTTGAGGGAGCCACTTGGACTTTTTATAGAGGTTTATTTGCTGTAACTTAAATTGTTGTAATTGTTGTTTGAATATAAATGTGGACGGTTGTGGTAACAAAAAGTGCGTTATGGTTTTGGTTCGATCTGTCATTTAGTAATGTGGAATATGGATGTGGGTTTTGTTGATCAGTGGTTTTGGGTATTCATGAGTAAGACTGTGAGATCCGGATCACCTCGTATTTGGATACATGGGTTAAACTGGAATCTGGCCTCAATAGACACCGTTACAATAGTATATATCAATTTAGGCATCAAGTTATGTTTACTCATAATGCAAACGGCAAACGATAGTATAAATAAAACGTTTGAGACTATTTTACATATTTTTGATTCGTTATCTTTATACCTATTCATTCAACAACAGAACTTCTACTGAAAAAGGAAGGCTTATGTTATTGTTTAAGAGCATTTATTTTATGTTAATTAAATGCATTATTGAGTAAAACGTTTAAATCCTCACGGACCAGTATGAACCCTGCCTAAACACCCTCGCACCGAAATTAAAAGTGAACTTTAGCGGGAACAAGAGAGTAGGTATGACTTAAAACAATGTCCCTGCTCGGCACATCGCATCTCATTTACGTAGCAACTGCGCCCAACTATATCACAGCATAAACATGTACAGTTGTGAAACTACCTACTCATCATCATCATCTCCCGAGCCTTTTTCCCAACTATGTTGGGGTCGGCTGCCAGTCTAACTGGATGCAGCTGAGTACCAGTGCTTTACAAGGAGCGATTGCCTATCTGACCTCCTCAACCCTTGGCTAGATTGGTGTCAGACTTGTGAATCTACCTACTAACGTTCGTAAAAATAACACTCACACACGTACATATGTGCATCGACGAGCTTTTACCGCTTTCAGTGTTAACACTAGTGAGTGTGGTGCATCGAGCATTTGCATGTGTGAGTGACATAGTTCCGAACGTTAGTACGTAGCTTCACAACTGTTTACAAGAGGATACATTAAAACTGTGACTATATGCACCCAAGTGTACGTTCCGTTTGTTTTCACTTGAGTTCTGAATAAATATTTGAGATGCAAGCCTGATTGTCACGACACTTCGGACAAGTTTGTAATTAAAGTACAGATATAATGAACTGGGTTCGTATTTGGTGTATTTGGTTCTAGTGTAACTGTCCTGGTTTGTGATTAATTCTAGGATTGGTGTTAAGCTCTCTGCTTGTTTAGTCAATTTGGTTGGTTGATCTTGTGTTTTACTTGGATATAGAATATCTATAAATAGAGTTCTATTTCTGTTGTCCAGAGAGTTAAATTTATTGTGAAAATAAAATTCTTAAAATATTGTGTAATTGAATGAGCGTGCGGCTTCGATATACAATTGAAGTATATAAGGAATAATTTTAACTTTAAGGAGCCAAAAATAAGTCTAATATTAGACACCTACCTTTATGACCAACGAAAATAAAATTAAGGTTAGATCACCGAATAGTAACAACAAATACACCAATTAAACTTTCCCAAACACGTCCAAGGCAAAACAAATTTAAAAAAAACACAGCCGCCACAAAAACGTCCACCTCCATCGATACGAAACTTTTTACTCGGGCTTTAAATCCTCCGAAGCAAAAGCACCTGGTTAAACAGTATTTATATAAAATATTTATCAGCAACGCCAGCTGAGATTACAAAGCGTTTTAATTTGTCCAAGTAATTTCTTTTATGTCATAAAATTTTGCAGTGAACCCGAGACACCCAACAAAAGAATGAATAATGAGCCTATGAAACAAAGTTGAACATTTTGGGAAAACTTCCCGTGCCACTATAGGCACTGTTATCTTGTGATTTGTGCTTTTGCTTTCCGTTCCGTTATTACTGTTTACTTGTGAATTGATAATTAGGGCTATTTTTTATTATATCTATAGGTGTAAATCTCTACAAAGCTTGGTACATTTAAATGACGTCACCGGACAATATGACTTAAGCTACGTAACTCTACGAACTGTTTCGTGGTTTGTGTTTATGAAAATTATATTCTGTAAAATTGATAAAAATGAGCATAAAAAATGGTTTGTTTTATGTGTTTAAAGTCAATGTTTATATCCTTTAAAGTTGTTGGTTTTCATTACATTCTGCAAATAAACACAAGGCTTAATTTGTTAACTCTTCTTAATGTCTGATGTAATGAATTATTGTCGCCAATACTTCGGTAACCAGACTTTATTTTCGATGCAAAAATATGGCTTCTTATAAGTAGGTCACAGAAAATATTCCCGACACGTTGAACGGTGACGATTCTCGGAATAGGCTTCTCACAAACGAATTTCTGCAAAATCTAAAATCCAAAGGCACGATTTAGCTAAACAAGGGCCAATTAAAGTTAAACAGATACCCATAGATATATTTGTTGCCCTTGAGCAACAAAGCCGTGACTAATGAAGGTAGATTAACAAGAAGGGACACTCCAGAAAGCCTTATTATACTTTCAGAAGACTCCAAACAAAGGAAGTTAGAGTGGACACTTAATTTATCAAATCTTATGCGTGGTTGTGTTGCGAAAAGTTTAACAGGATTTTTTTTATTAAATAATAAGCCATATTTAGTTATAAAGAAATATACCTTAATAATATATATGGAATTAGGTTAATTTTAAGTGGCAACTGTTCACAACACATGCCTATATTTAGAAACCGATGGTCACTCAAGATAGTCTCCAATAATTGCAAAGCTTAGGCCAGCAAATACGCAATCTTTTATTGTCAGTCAACGCAAATCCCATGGAAATCCAAATGAATGATAGAATCTTGCTAAATAATGTTTCATGGAAAACAGCCTTTTCAAAGAGCGACTATATAACTTTAATTTTTCAACGTCATAGCTCACTTGTAAAAGGATCTAAGGTTATGCTCTTATCATACAAAGAGCTTTCATCCTTTTATTTTTATTCCATAGAAACATTAATTATTAATTAAACCACCGCACAAAGCTACAGGTACACTTAAAAACAAACTCAACAAACTTTAATTTAGGTTTTTATTGCACAAGATTATAACACTGGTTAATTTATTCTCAAAATTTGTCTCATCGTGAAAAATTTGCCGTCACAATCGCTAACAAAAGAATGAGTAATGGCTTTTTAAAACAAAGTTACACTGAACGCTGAGAAACTTTAAAAGCTTTCATGGGTGTGAATTATTATCTTAGAAATTTCTTTTTGTGATTAGTCGAGTTAGAACATTCACTTGTTTCGCTATAACTTATTGCTAAGGAAGCGGAACGTATATCTTCTCTTTTGTTTTATATCAAATGGCCCTACAGAATTAATGCTATGAAAATCATTAACTAAGCCGTAAAACCACCGTTAGTATAATGCGGTATAGTAAGGTAATTTTTATAAATTATTTCATCACAAATCATCCTAAATTACAAACAAGATAATTTTCATGAAAATTAAGATACTATCAAAGGTTCCACCTTGAGCGTAGCTTTATCATTTCCTGAAGGTAGGTAAGTGAAAAGCGTTGGTTTCTAGAACAAAATTTTGTTTACCAATACATTTTCTGTAAATATCGGAGACGGGGACTCGAAAATAGCGAATCACTATTTACAGAAATGTGAACAAATTGTGGTTCTAAGTTTGGGGATAAGCTTGTGTCAATTACGCATTGAGAAGGGTCTCTTGGTTGCGACAAATTGAATGGCCTAAGACGCACTAGCCGCTCTACTGACTGGCATTTTTTACCACTAAGGGCCCGGATTATCTGCTCCTATGATAGTATATTTTCTAATATGTGAGACATGCCGAACTTATTCTCTGTAAAATCTTCTAGTCCCCTGATATCTAGCAATTTCTTTTAAATAACCTTCTTGATCGGGTCATACTCAAGTACTTCTTGAGTACAATTCTTGAAAACAAAAAAATCTTTAGTTATAAGCATCGGTTTATAAATAGGAATCGTCATATCGACTGATTAGTGAAAGATATAAGTTGCCGAACTGGCGATAAAATGATGAAAACTAGGAATACATTTTATAAGCAGGTGCGATAAGTGAATTGACGATTGTTTTTATTACTGAAAGAAGTATGTTTATTTTTTGTCAACTATCCCTTACACCATCTAAGTGTAAGAAATAACAAGCAGATAGTAAAAAATAAACACAGGTACTATCTCCAAAGCCCTATTCACAAATACAAAACCTTACCTGTTTATCTAAGTGCGGCAAAACTTTGTGCCCACGCAAAAAACATTTCTAACAAATTCAAGAAAAGACAGCAGAGCCGAGTATTTCCAACTTGCAAACATCTTTTTGTAGAAAAACGCCTTCGAAGTGAACACAGCCGGCTTAATAATGACATTTCCAGACTTGAATGAGTTTTTTTTGTTCTCACCAACATTGGTTTTATTGTAAATACTACAATTCTTGCGCTGTGGGGTAATTTTGCGTCGGTTATTGCGCAAAGAGTCTCATTTTCAGACTTATTAAGTACAGATTGACAGAGCTTCGGTTGAAAAAGGTTTCGTTCAAAAAGAATTACTTAATGTTGCATTCGTTGATAAAGGGATGTGAAGCTGTACATGTTGTTTTTGACATTTTATTTTGTTAAAAATAAAGTATAAAAGACAACTAGGGCTGTTTCAATCATTTGATTTTCTATTGGTCATTGGAATTTCAAGTACCTACTTGTCTTTAAAAAAAAACTTGACAATAAACTGGACAAATCGGGTTTAACCTAAGAGACAAGTTTAACCAACTGAGGGACAACACAAGGCAAAAAAACTGCAACTTACGAAGTTAGTTTTTAACCGCACAATGTGTTTAAAATCGCATCGCCGCCATGTTGGATGTTCCGCCGTAAATTAACCCGCAAACGCTGGCTGAAAGTTTATCTCGTTTCCGAGCCAGTTGCTCGCGACCTGCGGATAGCTTCGATTAGCTCCCAACTCACCTTTTGTACCACAACGCGTGTTTAAATACTCATAACTTTTTATCGAAAGGGTTAACTAGTTCGGAGTTCGGCAATAGTTCGGTAATAACGGAATTCGGCTTTCAGTTGAATTTGGAATTCGTTGTTTGGTTTGGTTCGGCGCGTAAGTTTGGTCGGTATATTTGGATTTGGATTTAAAGGTGCACCTGTTAGTAATTTATGTTCAAAAATGGCTAACTATAGCCTGCTTACATAAATCTAGGATATTCCAATATTAAAATTAGCTACATAAATAAACGAAACAACAAGCAAATGTGTCCTCATAATAAACAAACCACAGCTAAAATATTTATTCAAATTGTAACCAATATTTAAATTTGTCTCCTGACTTTGGAACCCGCTAACCCTTAGTTGGAAAACAATGTGCGCAGTCCCGAGTAGAACCGCCGACAAAATCACCTTGCTAAACAACAGAATGACTAATAACTGGATTAAATATCTTAAAACCTTTTTACTTAGTTTAATTCGGAATTTTTGGAGATTAACCTTATTACGTCGGCTTTGTTTTTAGGTGCAAGTGGTGAAATATCATCTCATAATTCAGGGTTTAGGAAGTTTGTGCTAAAGAGAGTTTTAAAGAGGAGCTAGTTGGAAAACAGTTTGCTCCGAATTGGGGAAAATAGACTAGAAACATTTGGCTAGTTGTTTTAGTTACCTATGGCGGTCATAACTCAGTATGCCGAAATATGTACCCATACGTCTTTTTAACCAACTTTCCAAAAAGGAGGAGGTTTTCAAGTCGATAATTTTTCAGAATTCAGATTTTAAAAAAATAATTTCCTATATCTACAAACTGTATCTTACTAACATTAAAAACTCTCTTTAACTTGACTATTTGGTGAAACGCCATAGGAAATAAATATGGATTGCATCGGAACGGGAAAGGCATCGCTAGTGCGAATGGTTCCTTTGTTTCCTTGATGAATATTTTATCGGTACGATAACAAAGAGGGATTGTGTAGGCGACAATATAAAAGTGCCTTTTGAACGATAGACGGCCGATGAACTTACTATTGTGTTATTGAACGACTTAGATACATGTTTGTTTGTTATTGTTGTCAATGATATTTTTGGTAGAATCTTTTTGTTTAATAATTTCGGATAATTCTAGTCTTAACCTAATTTAAATACATGATTGGCAGGGGTTTGGATTAAAAACCTGGTTCGGTAGCTCGAAATACTTAGGATGCAAGCCTTATCGGCTAAAACAAATATGTAACATTTTTATTTATTTTATTTTAAAAATTGTTATTATGATTCCGCATTTTTAACAGGAATTAACTGTCACAAAATTACTGCGGTTTTATCCTGTAAATGGATTCTCAACAGTGAAAGATTTTTTCAAATCGTTTCAATAGTTTTGAAGCCACAAAAAAAGAAAAAAATATCACCAGCGTAGATAGTCACCATAAACAATATATTCCAAAAGATACAACATTTTTTTTTTTCATATATAAATACACCTTTACAGAAGCCCAGTCTTATTCCCCGTCGGTGGGTCGAAACAGTTGGTGATTCTCATTTCTGAGAATAATGGGCTTATGATACTGAGCCCTGACAATATTGTTTTATACCTTATAATTGAATTATTTGATCACTCAGATACTATGGCTTTCAAATTGCTTTTTAAAAATCTTATTTGATTCCTTTATGGAGTGATTTTATCCGGCGTTCGGAATTTTAAATGAAGTAAATTGTTAATAGGGTCTATGGTGGTATTCATAAGTTTGAATATGATTATGTTTTATGCTAAACATGAATATGTCAAATTCTTCAGTTTATTTAACTAACCTCATGAGTTAAGATGAGGCTCTAGATAGTTTTTTCCAATCAAAGTCCTGACAAACGAACGAAAGTCGGTACAATCAATAATGATTTTCTAATATAATTAGTGAAATATTTTATAGTAACCTCTTAGCAACAGGAGGGTACTACCAGACATCTATTCATACAAGAAAAAATGTTTTATATCAATATTTATCTTCCCTGATGATTCTGCATATTACATTAAATGAATACAACCAAATACCTTTTCCAATCTTTTATTACAAAGGACTAAAAAGGTTCTCGACAAAATGTTAATATTCAATTACGAAGCAGGAAATACGTTGATATTTTTTCATTCATATTTTTACTATATAATAAGTAAAAAGGAACTCCTGTTCGTATTGTATCATATTTCTTTGGTAAGATACCGAGCTTCATAATCTATCAAGCACTGACATCGGCTGCGATAGCGAGGTATCTTTGTGTGGGTATGTATTGACACGGAAAATGCTGCTCCAAACATTGTTATGATGCTTAAAAAATGTGACGATAATATTGTAAATATAAAATAAAAATTTATGCTTTTCGACTGTTGGTCAAATTGGGCTAAGATTAATTTTGCTTTGTAGATCAACTTTTCTAATATGCTGGAGTATATTTAAATCGTTATTTTGCATTATACTAGAACAATATTTTTTGAAACATTAACAGAACATAGAGAAAAAAACATAGTTACTACGTCGTAGCATCTCTTACCGCTACGTCGTAGGGGAATCGTAGCCGGCAGTGCTATCTCAGTATTTAGTACCTATAGTAAGACCATTCTTATAACATATCTTACATGCATAATACCTTTCCTATCTTATCGAATAACAATATTGCCATAACCAACCTTGAATATAAAGAAACATTGCTATAATACTCTAATATATAACCGTCAATAACAGTTATAACCCCGTAAGGTATCAGTGATAATCCGGGCGTACAAGTCGGGAAGTATGTAAGCCAAATGAGCATTTTTCCGCTTAGCTGCCGCTGCGTCGCTTAAAGCGCTTTATATTCAGTTATTATCATTTTAGATTGAGTATTTATTGTTGCAACGAATGTATTGTATGGTCATATAATGTAAGCATACGGTATGTAAGCCGTGTTTTGTTTTGTTGGTTTTGATATATTTTTGTGAGTGAAATGTAAGATTTGTTGGCGATGTCGTGGTATCCTTTCAATATGATTGACTAGCTTTTTCTCGCGGCTTCGCCCGCGTGGTGTGTTGATAAAAAGTGTTATCCAGGATATCACCTATCGACATACCAAATTTCAAGTAAATAGGTCCAGCCGTTTTTTCGTGAAAGTATAATAAACATACATCCATACATTCTCACAAACTTTCACATTTATAATATTAGTAGGAAGTAGGATTAATAGGATATTGTTATCTATGAAGGTACTATCACACGTTTATACATGTGTAATCGTTATCTTGATATTACCTTTTGCGAGTTAAGTAGGTAGGTAGGTACTATAAAATACGAGCCGGTTACTACGCGAGGTTACTGCGGTCCACAGAACGTTCATCTTGACTTCTTGAATGAGCCCAATAAAACTTGCGCTCAAACCTTGTGCTCCACTCCACACCAAAAATAAATCTTTTATAAAACCTCACGACTTATAATATTGACCAACAATCTCTTTTACATTTAAAATTCTCTATCAAAAAAATTCAAGTTTTCACAACATATTTCTCAAACTAACTACCGAATTTTTCAAAGGTAATCCCAATTTCTAGACTATTTATAATCTCAATCTATTCTCCGAGAAATAATATATATCTTGGAGCTTCAGCCAGAATACACAATAAGTTCTTTTGTTGAAAATCAACACAATAACAGAAGTATCTTTTAGAAAAAGCTTCGCTAAGTACATTGCAGGTGTTGGGTTCTGACCTAGATTCGTCTTACTAAGTCTAGATAGTAATACAGACTATATATCTGACACTAGAAGCATGGCCTAGCTTTAACGTGTTTATTAAAACAAATAGCGGTGCAAATATTGTGACGTGCCATGGATTAGTTAACTTATGGAGTTATTAAATTCATAATTTGGTTGGTTGTATATCTTCATTGAAGATTTGATGTGATGTAAAAGGGTCAAGTGGAAGTGAAAAAAAGTGCATTATTGAACTGCTAATACTAGTAGATTTGAATAATTTATGCAAGTGACATGATTTTATTACCATGCAGTTGACGTTGATAATATCATTTTACATGGAAATGTCACTTCATATACCTGTTTCAATTGTCTATGTACTGCGAACTTGAACGTTCATTTGAACCAACTTGTACTTGCTGGGCTCGTACACCTACGTATTCGCATGTATACGTGTACGCCCGCATATGAACTCTCCATTTACTTACTCCTCTGTGTAGTGGGCCGACTTCACCCTCTTATCGGTGCCCTAAAACGTTTATGAGGAATTCGTGCCGAAGTTAATCTGGCTGCTTCCGTTATCGATAAACTAAAATTTCATGCCGCGATGTATTCGCCAGAAATTGAAGCGAAATGGTGTTTCTAATATAAATGTTATGTGCTTTTAAATTATGTATGTTGAAGTTTTTGAATGTTGTTTGAAGGGTGGTCTGCGTTTTTTAAACATTATGAAAAAAATATTGTGTTTTATGACAAAAAAACCGAAATAACGAAGTCTTACTGATTATCCGATTAATAAGTGACTGATTGTCGGATGTATGCATGATGTGCCCATATGATTGAATAGAATATCTTACCTTATGATTCTGACGTCGAGAAATATACAGGACATCCTTCCTCTCGGTACCGTTCGAAATGAAGTTGGAGGATCTATAAGATTGAAAATATCTTTCTAGATTTGAAACAGCAAAATTGTATGTATCCTACCTATTACCTACCAACACCGATTTGATAAAAAAACACTTAAATCAGATTACCGTTAAAATTAGGAATTTAAAGTTTAAAGTTAGTCCAAATAAGCACATATAGGTATAAAAAAATCTTTTCACAAAAAAAAAGTGTAACAAACGCAATTTTCAGTGATACATTTGTAAGCGGTGCGTATTTGAAAATAATTGCTCGGATCAACGGCCTAGGCGGCTTCTGTCAGCGATTGCTCTAAGTAGCGTGATAAAAATAAAATAGGTATTCGGGGAATGCTTAAGGCGGGAACCTATCATCATTAAGTAACCCGAATGCCGAACCTAACTGTACTAGCATTAACCGAAAGAATAATAGTGATAATGGCTTTCGTATTAGCTATCAGATAGTGTCGGAGCCTTTTAATCTTGAAGTCTTTTTTCGTATATTTTTCGATGTGGTACAATTTCTTGTGGGGAATAATAAGTAGGAACCATTTTGGTGGTATATCTTAAGTTTGTATTATACCGAATGAGTAAAGTGAGTTGAAATGGAAAGACTAGAAAAACAGGCGGCAATCAAGGCACCGCAAGTCTATAATCATATACATACGTTTAGGTTTATGTGAATGTGTGTTTTTAGCAATGGGTTATGATTTTATAGTTGGTCAATGCCAATGAGGGAATTGTATCCTTCAGTGAAACTGAACACCATTTTTTATATGTGAAAAATTTCTTTACAGGGTAATAAAAATATATAAAAAAACAATAACGAACCTGCACCTACAATCATATTACAACGGGATCAACAAAAAGTTAGAAAAAAAAGATTCACAAAACGATTGGTATATTATACTTATATATATGTGGATATGTAAAGGCAAAGAAAAAAACTCGATTGCGAACAACATAGGCAGTTCAACAAAGTTCGTATAAATCATGTATGCTCTGATAATTCCAATGATTTTTCAATATTTTGATGTATTGTTTCATATTTTTTGCTGACGTGATAGCTAGGTGTGTAGCGTATTGTACGAGTTGTGTGACCACGATACAAGAGATGTCAAACTCGAGATGAAATTATGTCAGCTAATCAGAGGTGGATGTTGTCAAGAGAAAACGACTTTTATCAGCGAGTGTATTTAATTCACTGATCATACAAAATTTACATAAAATAAAGTAATACATAGAATTATATCCTGCTTATCGATTAGAGGTAGTTTCTAATAATGGGTTTAGAAGCATTGGTAATATTTACAGCACAACAATTAGATGTCAAAGTCATTGTTGCTGAAATTCATAACTAATTCTAGATGGGCGGTAGCTTTCTTGGAAGTGAAATGAAATCTTGATTTGGCCTAATGGTAAGCAATACACCATGCATAAAAATGTTAGTAAAGCATTGGTGAACATTAAATATCGTAAAATATGAGTAAATACAGTTATGTTATATAACAAGTTTAAAATAAATACTGTTCAAAACGTAATTTACAAAATGTTATATGTACATAACGTATTTGTAAAACGATCATGATTAAAATCGGGCCTCAAAGAAATTAATTGAATTTTCACTCGTTTTAAAAAGTTTGTTTCAAAAATGTGCGTGAATTTATTGAGCGCTTTGCCGTCCCTGAAACACTGAAAAGCAAGCAATTGATTGTTTGATGCTGTGTTCATTGGTCTCCTGAGAGGCATTGATAATTTATATCGCGAAAAAGGACGCCAACATTTTTATGTAATCAAAAAAATATCACAACATTGAATTTAAAAATAATATTTGTTTTTGAGAGAACCTTTAGAGATACGTAGATAGAACATGACAGAGGGATTCCGATAACAAAGCGATACTTTTTCGCAAAATATTGAAGACTGTTAACAAGTCTATAAATAAAACGGGATATTCGATTCAAAACCATCGCCAAACACGGATTAGTAAGTCATTCGATAATGCTGACATTACTGATAATGTAATCATGGCATTAGGCACAGCGTATTCGCGCCATTACACTTATCGAGTTGGAGTATGAAATCGAATGAATATTATGTTTAATGCGTATCACGCCGCGGGGGAAGGGACGCGGGGTGAGGGGTGAGGGGTGCGAACCGATTTGCATATTAAACACGAATATTTGGAACCCCTTTTTATTTTCTTCAGGTGTTTTAGAAGGTGAAAATGGTTTGACAAATGACGAAATGGTGGATTCATTCGTCGTTCAAATGTTTTCAATTAACTTGGCTACCGGTGTATTTAAGTGCAGTTAATAGAAAACTCGTGCAACTAATGTGACACTTACTTTAGGATAAAACAATCATCATAAATATTGACAACGTCTATTGAAGTAAATGTACCTACACAGTTTAACCGATATTACTAAGCGGTCAGGTAATCAAGTATGTACGACATGTCTACGCAACTTTGGATTATTAAATATAATTGATTCAACATTGATCGTCATTAGTTCTAGTTAGCAGCTAATCATGGCCGCCAAACGTGCTCCGCGGAGAGTAGCAACCCTAATGAATATTATTCTGATTTTCCTAAATAACATGATTGTGTTTGAGCAAAACTAGGGCTGTCGCGTCGATATAACTAACAGATTAATGATAGATGAGGAGATTAATCAACAGTTAAACGTATTGCTCATTGAATCAGTCTACTGCTTCAACGAAAACCCAATTAACTATTCGCTAGCTCGTTATTTGTTTGGAATTGTTAATTTAATGAAGTTAGATTGAGTTTTGTAAGACCTTTCACGGTTCGTACAAAGAAAATATGCGTTTAGGGTTGACAAGGATCGGGGGTCGTTGAAACCGCGGATTTCAGAGCAATGTTTAGACCTCGCTTGCTTATGTAAGGATTTTACTTTCACCAAGTATATAACAGCATGCAGGGATTGGAGAAATATGGGATGTTAATGATACCTTTTACAAATGTAACTTAGTTTGAGTGCGACTCTTATGACCAATTTAAAATCTTAACCTTTCATAGCAAGTCATAATACGTATAACTTTCTATTAAAATTAGCTACAGTTTTCTACCACCCGTTTACACCAGAGACTTTAAAGAACCCAACAACACACTTCTGCCTAGCCAGTCAAAGACAAATCCTAAAATGTAAAAGTGGGTGGTAAAAACTTGAACAAAGCTTTAACCACATTTATAACCTAATTAGCAATACAGTTGAAAGTTTAAATTTAATTATTATTCCAAACAATGTAGCCGAATAAAGTGTACAACAATGATTATTGTTATTGTGTCACAACTTACTTAAAATACTTTAATCTTTGTCTCAGACTGAATTACTAAGCGGATGATTAAAATACAAAACTTCAGGAACCTTGTCAAAGTATATAGAACTGGCTATATTATGTACCTCGCTGTTTCACCCACGTTAAGAGTGAACTACTTCTAGCATATGTCCTGTCTCAGGTTTTAGACTATCTGTGCACCTATATTGAAATCGGTTCGAATGTAATGTACCTACGATTTCGGCAATGATATAATGATTTATTTAAAGTGAATAGGTACTTTACATGATCGTTCAATTTAAATAATACTTAGTCCATGTTTCTACAGTATTGAGTTACACTGAGCGACATAAATGGGCATAGCATGGCAGTGATTTAAATTGTCTTTGTTATATACATTTTTTGTAATTCTATGGAGATAGTATGTCAAAAATTCCGGTCAAACATTTTCAATAAACGAGCATGCAGGTAAGCAATTTGGATACAAATTCATTATTTGAGAACTTTTCGGAAACTGCTCAAAGCACCGAATTCATCATAATACAGTCGGCAAATTAATATGAAATTCCTAGAAAATTACTGAACATAAAATAGTACAACCCACTTCTTTAGGAAAGTATTCGTCATTGTATATTTCTCAATTTTCCAACTCATTTTATAAAGGTCCTCTTTGAAGCGTGAAATGTTCTTTCATTTTAAATTAGTTTAGGCGCTCCAAAAAACGGCTGGTGAGCTCCATAATCTTATAATACTTCGTAATCATCCCAATTCTCCCGTAACTTCTAACAAATAAATATCATAATTTTGAGACGACCGTGTTTTTAATGGATATTAAATTCATTGTTTTATTATTACTTCATTATGGAAGAATAAATGGGGACGAAGCAAAAGAAGTATAAAAAAACATTAAGATATGAGTGTATTTAAGTGTATTCTTACTAGAACTGGGATATTACTTTGCCAAGATACTTCAAAAAGCTGTACTTATAATCATTTAATTAGGTATGGAACTTCAAAAATATACTTTAGATGAAGGGTTAAGAATATCATATTTAGCGATTTTTTCATATCAAATGAAAGCAACAGCATAATGAGTTACGTAATTAGAGCCGCGATTAACCCATCGCTATCCGACAATTGCCATCGTTTTTGTCAAAGGCCACCATTGTTTGAGATACCGATTTAGATGTCGCTGGATTCGGGCATTCAGAACCACGTTAAGTCGATAAATCAAAGTTCGTCGTGACAACCCTGCCTATCGCTGCCCCCAGGGACTTTATACCTTAGATTTTTAAAAATATATAATAAGGTATGTTACAAGGATAAATTCACGAGTTTCCTTGCCTGGTTTCATAGCGATAATGTGAAATTTCAACGCAGGCGACCTTGTGAACATCTTAACACGAATATTGATGAGTTTGGCTCAGGATGCAGCTCGGTTTTAGAGATTATACACCAGATTATGTAAGGATATCATACACACAATTTGGGCACGAATAAACAGAGATATGTTTTTATAAACATGATATACAATTTGCCTCAAATAAAATGATGGAAATACATAGTCAATTTCAGAAAAAAAGTTAACGAAATGACGAAACATAAAAATGTTATTAGCTGCCGAAATAAATTGAAACGTTTACGTACGTTACGCTAAATTACGAATTTATTTCTCAAAGCGTTTTGACAAGGTTGTAACGAGTAGTTTCGTACGGTCAGTGCGCTAATTTGGATCCCAGTAATTAATATGTACCTACGTAGCGAGCAGTTGAATCCGGTACATGCAGCTTCGAAGGTAAAGGGTGAGGCGATGTGGTATAAAATATATTATGGTGTCTCAGGTGCTGAAATTAAGAGAGTTTTTTTTTATATGGCAATATCATAATGTTTAAGTATTTTTTGCCTATAAATACGCCGGAATGAAGGACTAATTTGTTTTTAAGTAAGTGCGTAAGCCGGACGTAGGCGCGGTTTGGTTTTTCATTTACGTCTTTCAATTTAATTTTCACAATCTGATTAGTAATTTCGTAGAAAATCACGACGTTATACGGACCTTTAATATGAAATATAAATTCCGACACTCAAGCGAAAATCCAAGAACCTGTAATTTGAATTTATGTCCCTCAAATAAACCACGGAAAGTTAACACAAATGTTCCGTCCGACATCGTGATTTGTCGCTCGGCTCCGACAAAAAAGCATTTGAAAACTCATCCATTCAATCAGAGTTTGATGTCGGGCGAGCTTACCTGGCGGAGGCAGGCGAGGCGCCCCGAGCCCTGACTCCGGCAAGGTGGGTGTCGCTGGCGGACGCCGCGCCGCGCCAGTCGAGCACGCGACGCGCGCCCTAGCACACGTGTCTCCATCGAGACACCCACGCATGACACCTCACGTAATCCTTATAACCAAACTTTAACGAACCCCTTACGCGCTCCATTAATTATAACTTAGTTACTTAATAAAAAAAAAACAATAAACGTGAATGTGACTGACTGAAGTGAAAAACCAAAAAATCTAGGATTGCGGTATTAAGATCCCACTAGGACTTTGGGACGAAACCTATTAGCACGATGTATAATGAACATGACAAGTAAGGGTCGTTGTTATCGCAACTTTGTGGGTCTCATTGGAAACTGTCACTAGTTTTGATTGCATCGTCAGAGAGTAAACAATGAATGTTGTTGACAGATATCAGCTGATCCGCGGTAGGTACCTCTGTTGTTCTATATTAAATATTTATGTAAAATGCTGAAACCTAGGTTACTCGAAAGCTCGACTTAAATGCTCAAATGTTTTGTATAAAAATATTGTCATTATTAACAAATGTTTATGATGAATTAATGAGTTATTCAACTAGCGTAATTGTTTTACGTTTGAACAAAATTGTTTTAGTTGGGATCATTAATTTGCACGTCGCTTGATGAATTTGATTATTTTTGCATAATTGTGATTAGTAGTCTGTTAGTGTTCTGCTCGTAATTCCATTATCGTGGTATTCGCGATGGTTCATAAGTAGGGACCGATTGGCCCCGGCTAGGGACTGCCAGTGTGTTGTGATCATTAATAAATAATGTGATGTGCCTTACAAACATTTGCATATCTGGGAACACGGATGTATTTGAGTAAGCTTGGGTTATCCCATGATTTCTGACCCTTGGCCTTTAATCTGAGCTGTGTGAATTATTTATGATGTATAGGATGATTTTATTTATATCCTGTCTTGGGTATTTGACTTTCTATTTGATCACGCTCAGGTGCCCGAATACTCTAAATGTTTGGATGAGAATTATATTCAGCATTTCTATTATCTCGTCCAGTTTTTCTTGTCTTATACCTATAATCTATGCTTGAGTGGCTTTCCCGCGGTTTTTCAATGCTCTATTTTGATTTTTTAGATTGCACTGAAATATTTTCTAGTGATTTGTCTTGACTGTTGTATATATCACACATTTATTATGTCTGTTTATTTTTATGAATTTTATTTTGTTCATAATTGTTATTGCCATAATGTTAAGTTTGTAATGTTTCTTTAGAGGTAGGTAGATTATGACTTATTTGGACTTATAACCGTAGAACTGACTATAATTTAAGTATATAGAAAAGAAAATTATATAAAGTAGTGGCTTATCGGCTGAGCCGATAGTCTTCTTTAACCAAGAAGTTCACAATAACAGAGAAAGGAATAGTTCGTGCAATTGCTAATGGCGCACAAAGACGCTTTTGAAGCAAAACTCTGGCTTCAAGCCAAAATTTCTGAAATCCGAAAGAATATACCTTCAGATCTCTTTGTAAAAGAAAATAATTAGAAAATTATCTACATTATGTTGAAGAAAGGCTGCTTTTATATTATTCTTATAATGCAAGCTCAGTTAATATATAGGTATATTTATGTACATACGCGTAAATGTAAGCCGACCCCAACATAGTTGGGAAAAAGACTCGGAGGATGATGATGTACATACGCGTAAATATTTTTGAAGATGCAAAGTTAATATTATGCATGGCTCCTTTTAATTGTTTTTTAATTATTTGGTTTGTTTTTCTTTTTGCCATGTGCGTAATTAATTGTATTATAAAACATACTGGCACATAAGAAAATGTTAAATTAATTAATTGTCGCGACGTGTGTTAAAACCTTTTTGAGAAGCAAAAATGAGGTTCTCATACACACTAAATACTTCTTTAATATCTGTAAGAGCTCTTGCTTATGAGATATTTGTGTCTAGTTCTGACAATGTTCTGACAAGTATTAATGATGATAATGACTGATGATTCTGATAAACTTCTAACTTTTTACAAATGCGTTTATTAACTTTCAAGATAGTAGATAACATACTTCATATAGTATATTTATAAAGCCAATATTAAGTTATTATTATGGAGTGGAAAAGAAAGTTCTTCATAAATTATGACAGAAATATGAAAGTTAGAAAAACTAAATTGGTGTAGCGGTAAAGTTGACGTGTTAAGAATTATTGATAGCAAGCACCTAGGTGTCTCGCTACTTAAATATCAATAAATAGTTAATACTTTAAGTTCATATTTTTATTGTCTACTAGCTGTTTTCCCGCGTTTTCACCGCGTCTTGTAGGCACTGCCTGTATCCGTTAAAAATATAGCCTATGTTACTTGGTAATAGTGCAGCTACTCAATTGCAATAGAATTTTTCAAATCGGTTCAGTAGTTTCAGAGCTTTTACGATACAAAAGAAAATGTTTTCATCATCCTCCGAGCCTTTTTCCCAAACTATGTTGGGGTCGGCTTCCAGTCTAACCGGATTCAGCTGAGTACCAGTGCTTTACAAGAAGCGACTGCCTATCTGACCTCCTCAACCCAGTTACCCGGGCAACCCGATACCCCTTGGTTAGACTGGTGTCAGACTTACTGGCTTCTGACTACCCGTAACGACTGCCAAGGATGTTCAATGACAGCCGGGACCTACAGTTTAACGTGCCATCCGAAACACAGTCATTGGTGTCTAAGATATACTTTTATAACACTTTTACTGTAAAAGAGGTGGTGTGTGACTTGCTTTTACAGGTGTTTTCTTATAAAGGAGTAGATTGTTAATAATCGAAATGCATACTATTTCAGCTCTAAGAGTACCTACCTACGTAAGCGTTTAAACATAAATAACGTTTTTGAAAAAAAAAATCATTTCACAAAAAAATCATAAAGTAATATTAAGGCATATTAATGAGCATTACAGGACTAAAAATAACAGAGTATGTATGTAGTATGCAGAGTAAACAGTGGGCCGACAGCTGGCACCATAAAGGAAAAAAATATGTTTTCAATAAAATCAATCAAAGTCGGTCTGCTACCGGCTAGATACCTGATCTTTATAATGTGCGTACGCGATTCATCTTCACACTGATTTATGAGCCTAAACAACATCGTTTGTAGTGTACGAACTAAGATGAACAACACCAAAAGCAAAAGCTAACACAAAAAATCTAGAACTTATTACGTTTAATAAACTTGTCGGCAACTAATTCAGAGAGATGTAGAAAAACTACAGATTAACTCACTGCACAAAAACTTCAGTTAAAAAGTCAACTAACTCCAGCTTCTAGTTATTAAAAACTTGTTCTAGTCTAGCGTATGTCAAGCTAACTATAATATTTATTACATTATCATAATAAATTAACTTCTGAGAAATATTTTCTTTGAGCTAAAAGGTAATATAAATTCTTCCTCATACTCTGAGAAGTGTTTAGTTTAAACACCTACACTAGTACATTTATTAGTATTTTATAACATTAAAACAGCTTTTTCAAATAGTAGGAAAATATTTTTTTTCTATGTTTACATATACCAAAGAAATTAGTTTGACTTGGATTTTGGGTATAACCTACAATATGAAGTGTTTTGAAGTGTTCATGATATTTCTTGAAAGAAAATTATGTTACACTAAAATACCTATTTACCTTTTAATTTTCCATGTAATGCTCGAGATAGCTTAGTGTGCCAAGTAAACGTTCGTACGTTGAAAACATGTGAACAAGGCTATTAGGCAATTCCTTTCGCAAAGATCAAACAATTTCCTTTTAAGAGAGCTACGTACGAAATCAAAGCTCAGAGAAATATAAGGAATGTTGCCGGGGAAAGCCAATAAAATATGGTTATGAGTACATTTTTTATAAACAGTGTATCAGAATATAGGTCAAAACATAGCGTGGTTTTTCTCGAATGGCTAACAGGAAACTTTCAGACTATTATGTCGCTGAAACTTAGATACCTCGATAAGGGAAGCGAGCTAGATCCATAATAAAGTTTATTATAAAAAGTACGGCTTGTGAAGCTACTATGCTATGGAAAGTTATTGTTGCAGTTTAGTTCGATAAGTTAGTTTATGAGCTTATACACATATCTACCATCATTATTAGTTTAATGCTTCTAAAAAGTTTTTAAATGAGATGGAATTGAATATTATAATAGATAAGTTATAATCTGCTATAGAATGTGAGATACCAGTTTCTGGGAGTTGGATTACTCGTAATAATCTGGGAATTAGAACACGAGTAAATGTCATGTAAAGCTTTGTATAATGATAAAAAAGAAGTAAAAATTTGAAGAAAGAATTTAATTAGAAGCAAAACGAAGCCATTTGCAAAATGCGGTTACTTTCATGAGTTGACTCACGTGGCAGAGAAATAAGACGTAAAATTTATTTTACCGTGGATACATTACCATAAAAATAACATTTGATACTAACCACACATTTTATTGGTGCTTGCTACTGGCTAGACTAGTACTTATACTCGTACGTTCCCAAGTTATGCTCGTGATATTTAAGTTGCCGTTTCTCTATAATATGAAGTAGATAATAGTAAGTTTCTAGGCGGCAAGTTCGTCCTAACGTCTAGGAAATAGGGGCACGTTGTTTCCTAAACTATATTAGCGCTTCGGCACTCGCTACGGGTCGTTTAGCCGCCTTTGATGACGGATTTCGCTCCTTGAAAGCTTTTGTTAAATTTTTCTCGGAGAAATCTCTTTTAAAATAAACAGAGAAATGTCTCTGGTAGCACGGCGAATGCAGCGGGGAATTTTTGTCGAATATTTTTTTGTTACATTTTTACGAGAAATGTGTTATGAAGTTAATTATTTTTCGATAGCTTTTAAATATTCGTTCATGTATGTGTATATTTCTATATTCGATCCCGAAAGAACGCAGGACTGTAGCATGCTGATAAAAATTTCCAACTTTTGCAGCTTTATCGAGATATTAAATTGTGAATATTTCCTTCCTCTTAAATTAAAGCGTGCCAGCCTGTCACACTGATTATAAATTCCCTTCCAATTTGCAAAACGACTTGTCTAAATATAGTTGTGTTTCGACGTAAATGAGGAACTATGTACTTTGTTGCAGGTGGTCTTCCTGTCCTCGAGCGCGCACTGCCGCTAAAAGAGTCCTGAATAATTCATCGGGATATTTAACCGCGTCCCGAAAGCCGGCCGTGCGTGCCGACACACTACACACGACTCCACTTATAATGTCGAAAAGATTACTCGGATCGCTCATACACAACCCCAACATGTTGTAACAAATCGGAGCAATGGAAACCAATTCAAAGACGACCGATTTGGAGAACGACCTCATCCAAAAATAGAGTGAATTTTTAATTAGGAAAATGTATGCAGTATTCGTGGAACGACTCTAGTGATTCTATAGGTTTGATCGATTGTAAACTTGACAATAGACAGTTCCTGGGGGTAATGGAATGGCGTAGCTAATGTATAGTGTAGTATTAAATTAATTAACGCTGTGGAGCTTAAGTAATAGTTGATTGTTGGGTAATGAAACATTACTGTTAAAATGTTGCCAAAGTAAGGTTAGGGGTAGAAGTAGGGGTGTTTTATGATGTGGGGGCGAAGTGTGTGCTCGATGGAGTCGGTGCTGGTGTACGCGGTGCTGGCGGGGATGTCTGCGGTGCTGGTGCGGGGGACGGGGGAGTGGAGCGAGGACGCGGAGGACTTGGGTAAGTCCTCCACTAAATTTCACTGTTTTTTTATTCTATCTGGAATAAATTGACGGATGCAAATGGAAGAGGATAAGTTTTTCGATTTGCATATTCATGCCCTTGTTCGCTTTATGGTGCATATAAGTTATCGCTTTATGGGGAAAATGAAGGTTTACGGTCGACCTGTAAACGCACATTATATGTGACTAACTGTGGCTTGGTGAAGTTAGTACAGTCTTTAAGAACGACTTGAAATAATATAAATTATGTAAAATAAACGTAGAAATTAATTTGCAATTTGCGCAATATTCATGGCAGAACACGGCCAAACAGCTCTAAAACGAAAAACGCAATGCAACAAATTACCGTGGCTAACCAGACACTAGAGCGCTATTGGAATTGTCTGATTGTTCAAATACTTGTCTGGAATTGGAAAAGCACAAATTCCACCGAACAGAAAACCGCAGGAAAGCTGAACAAATTTACATTTTTATTTCGGAAGCTGCTATCGTTTCGAACAACAAAACTTTGCATTTTCTCGTTTTAAAACAGAGCAATCTTTGATCGGCTCGCTTCCTTCTATCTCCATACCTGGGACTCTCCGGGGAGCTGGCCAAACGCCAAACAATTTCTTTGTCTTTGTCAAGACCTCTTCAAGTATTATCGATGCAGATATTTCTATTATTGGAGGACGGATGCAGTTTTTTTGTCTGTTTTTGCTGTTTGTTTTAAATGATTGCGACATTGTGCTGTGGGAGTTGGGATTTCATTAATTTGATTGGTTTCCTTAACAAAAAACTTAACATAACATCATAAGAATAAATCTAAAGGCAGTAGTTGGAGGTGTGATACATAGCGACACTTATTTTGACAGTTATGTTGGAAGTCTCATTTAAATTTTAATAAAGGCTTGCTCTCGTAAGCTTTATGCACCGCGGGGCAAAAATATAGTATATTCTGATGGAAAACCCAATATCACTACACCCAGCTCGAGGATTTCAGCTAAAATTATATCCCTCGTACTTTAGCAACTTTGACAACATGAGTTATTAATCGATGCAAATGTAGTATACATACATATACATATTTACTATTTTTAAGTAAACTTTTTTGGGTCAATTTTGACTTTCTGGTGGTCAATTAATTAATTAAATTCCTCTAAGCCCTCAATGAACTATAGCCAACAGAACAAATGTAACAGGTATGCAATCTAAACAGTTGACGGTCTTCCTGGCGAGAGAGGGAATTTGCTAATGGTTTCCTTGTTGGCACTGACGTCAGGCACATTTGATTGGTACCCGGGGTGCCCCGGCCTTTGAAATGGAACCCAAATTGCTCCCACCAACAAGTGCTGTTTGCTGTGGAGACTCCCGAACGATTGACAAAAGGGAATACGAGACTGGAGATCAAAGAGACGGCACAGATAATATCCGAGGTGACATAACCCTCAAGTGGCCTCCTGGCGTTTTTATTATAAGAATATCGCTAATTGCAGGGGTCGCCACGAGGGGAGTTAAGTCTCTAAGCCGGTGTCGCGTGCCGTTCCCTCGGATTGGATGCGGTTTAGAGTTACATCCGAGATATTTTTGGATTTTATTTCAAGCCTCGAGGTGCGAGAAATTTTCAGACAAAATATTTGATTAATTCCTGCCGGCTTGTATTTTGTTCTCAAATTAGACAGCCTTATCTATTTTTATCTTTTAAATCATGATAGAATCTTGTAAACAAAATTGTGCTTAACGTGTGATGAATAAGGAAATTCACGAAAAGAAAAATCTTTTCCTCGAAGCAAGGTTTGGAATCAACAACGTAAAAATACCCACATCTCGTATGGTTTCCCTTATAAATGTGGCCGGATTTGTTAGAACCAGAGGACGTTTTATTTCAGTCTAGTACATCGTGTAGGTACATTAATTAATGTCACCACTCATGTTGCCGGTTGCACATATTCCTTTCTTTTTAATTCACTTTGCTATTCGGAGGCACTCGGCTGATCAAATTACTCGAGAGTATCGAGACTGATATTTTTCCCTTCAGTTCCTTTAGTTCTTTATTTATCAAACCTTACTGGTTTCAGCCAAAAATAAACTTAGTTTCTGACAAAGTTTTAACTTGGTTAGGTAAATATAATTTTTTAGCTTCAGATCCGGAAACTTTTGTATTGAACGAGTCAGGAGAGACGTGCACCCGTGATGGGATTTCAAAGTTAGCTAAGTTTATTTTTGTATCTTTTTTGGGACTTATGCTTTTGGGTTAGACCTTAAAATCATCCGAATAAAAATAGGCTGAGAAATTACCTACATCATCGTTCCAGGATTTTGGGATATTTAGGTACCTGAAAAGAGACAGACAATTAGAAAATAGTAAAAACCAAAACGTGTTTCTAAAGACAGTCGAGTAGTCTTTACAGACCAGCTGCCGACAGACCAGCAGATGTGACGATTATAATTCACAAAGTTTACACCATTGACCCAGTTTTTTGCGCTAAACGTTAAACTTATATATAAAGCAGACACTTTAGAGCCATCAGCCGAAGAAATGCTCCTGACGAGACAAAGTAATTGTTTGGCTTGAAGCCAGCGTCCCGTCTAACGTCGTGTGCCGTAACACCGCTTATGGAAATCTGAATGTGACACTTTGGTACTCTTTTGGTGGGCTCACTTGGAGAAATTGTGGACTCCAGCCGCCGGCTTAAGGCAGTAAGCTGGTAGACACTTTATAGTGGAGCGATAAAAAACAGGCTGGCACGTCTGGCGTGTTTTATAATGATACTTTAAAGAGTACACCACGCCTACCTAGACTTTTAATACCTATATTTTGTAAACATTCCAATTATTAAATTATACTCAAACTTAGTAACATAATTGCTTTCAATTGACCTCCAATTGAAAATACACAGACTAATCGATTTTACAAAAAAGCTTTCTGCTATTAAAATTCGATTAAATACCAACAAACATAGAAGTTAAGCCCTACGTGTTAGATATTTAATACCAAAAAGGTGTGCATACGTTTTAACGGTCAGGAAATTTTAGCTGACCAAACTAATCGTGTATAACACGACCGAATTACCTCCACGAGTACTTAAAAGGTACGGAGCCCATTCACCCTCAAACTGGGGTTCATTTAACTAAATCAACAGACATTTATTAACGGGGACCCTAATTAATCCTTCATAACTTTTTGTAACTTTGTAGTTGTATTGTTTGGGATGCATTGTAAGTTGGTCACTAAAGGCCTTGATGCGTCGATCGGAACGCCACATATTTGTTTGTCGTTCTCGCTGCATCACGGTTTACCCAGCGTGAATTAATTACATATTTGCCTGGCTCGTAATTATGTAGTTCGCGTACCGATGCAACTCAATATGACCTAATTTTTGCGCTGTGAGCGGTGGGCCTACCGCGCGCAGAATTAAGTGCTGAATAATTACCAATATCGACGTGATGTTTTTTGATTGATTATTTTTACGTTGCAAGGGGTTTTAATGGCTTAATTATAATTTTGTTGGTATTGCTCTCGACCTTTTTGGGGAAAAGTACGTGGTGTTGCGAGCGTCTTTTTTGTCACGATCGAACAAAATGTGGAATAAATTAATTCGTAATTAATATTATGAACTCCTCACATAATTAAAAAGAGCCTTGCCCTACTTATAAGAATCCTTATATTTTTCTTTCGTTTACAAATGAACAAAGAACTATAGTAAAACTTTCAAATGCAGCTACAATTTGCAGATTATAAAAATATTTAGAACTTGATCAAGTTCGTGACACGCAGCCCAGTAAATCGCTAAGCCACATTAGCCCTAATTATGTTGTAAGTGCGGCTTAACAGTGCTACTTACTTTTGAGGTACATTTAGGCTTATGAGTTCAATTCAGGAATTCGTATTTTTCATTGCTTACTAATTTCGATTAACGACCATAAAGTTGTGTGAAAGGCGATGTGGCTGTAAATAGTGTTACTTGGGAGATGACGTCAGATAGTAAGGTATGCGATCCTAAATATAAATTGGGTTAAGATAAGGTCGGGACATTATAACTAATTTTAAAAGCCTCTATACAATATATACCTACATACGAAAGGCATTCCCAACCACTAAATTAATCACACGACGTATTAAAGGCATTTAGTAAATTAAAAATACTACAAGGGTACCAACCAGCTGTTAGCTAGGTGAAGAGTAGGGTGGGGAAAGGGGGTGACATCTGAAAAACGTTGCGGCAGCGCTATAGGTACCCGCTCTTTGTCACCCGTCACCTGCCGCCTAACCCGATAACGAATTAGTGATTTTAAATTATAGTCGAGTACAAATACAACGATAAATGTTTTGGAGTTCAACAGCCGACCTTATGTACATTGATTGTAGTGTTGTGAAGGGCATATCGATAAACTTATGGTAAGGCCTAAGATATGTGACGGTTTTAGTGATATGAAGCTTAACCGTATAATGGTGACTGCCTAATTTGTATATCTGAAGTCTGATCTCTTCCTGGTGTTTCGGATTGCACTATCTGAGTGAAAATAGACAGTTTTTCTTGGCCTAAGTTCATTACGATATTCCTTAAGAGATGACTTATATCGTCCAAGGTTCTAAAACAGGCAGGGATCTTTTCAAAAGACGACGTTGCGTTTTCTAATCTGTGCAGCATTTTATCGTCATACTCATGGAGACCTTGGTCATACTAATTATTGTATACAAATTGGTCTTACCAAACGGCTAACGAATTTGTGAGTAAAATACATACGCAATTTTAGAAAAAATATTGAAAATTGATGAGTTTAACCTTCAGTTTAACGACATTCGCACACTCAGTTCATTTAATAGTAAACGTTGTAATAATCTAAGTGGCACAGTCACGTTGAACTAATGTCACAAGTTAAAGAGATATTGAATAATTTAACTTGAAGGGAACGTTCAATCTATCGTCTAGACATGTCGGCTGCACGTGAATTAGCTTAAAAGTTTAAGGTTAATCTGCATTTATCGGCAATATATTTCTATAATTCTAAGATAAAGCATGATTATTTTATAATAGTAGTAGTTTATATCAGTTTCGCCATTTTTCATTAGAGTTCTTTAAGAGGGCTTATCTGTGTTAGATTCGTTCGAAATGAAATGGTCCGAGGCATAAATGCTATTTATAAGCATATAAAAATAAGCTTCTAAGTTATGCGATTGGAACTGGATATATCTTATCCAGTTATCCAGTTATATCTTAACAAGAAAAGCCAGTAGGTACTCATATATCCAAAGTGCAATTATTTAGAGTTTCAATCAGCAGTAAGGAGATCCAATAATAAGTCTATCCTTGGCAGACCTCTGGGAGTTTTCAAAGACACAATAGTAACGACTTTCATCTACAAGCATATCTACACACTGCAAACTTTTAGTCGGCCAATAGTTTGTTTGGGCTCATAAATCAGTATAAAGACAAACGGTAGTATGCACATTACAAATCTCAGGTGTTAAGCCGGTATCAGACCAACTGAAAACTTTGATTGGTATCAAGATTAAACAAAAAAATATTCAACAGTCAACTGTAGGCCGACTGTTTAGTCTTCAATATGTTCTAAGAGCTAAAGTCTTTCTTTTAACGATTAGCGGTCAAGTGTTTAAATACCAATACATTTTTTGCTGTTCACTTGTTTTTCTCAAATGCCCAGTCAGCGTCGCTTGCACGATACTTTCACCTCGCGTCATTTGTTCTTAAAGGCCAATAGACAATTTATTGAATTTCATATCAACGTCGACTCAGGTATTACGGTAAGGGCGTCTCGGTCAGAAGGTTTAGGTACATAATCTGAGACTGCGTGTAAGTCTCACGTACTGAAATATGATGGATCACGCCCTTGAAAGGTGTCTTCAATGTTCGGTTCAACTATTACCGGTGTAATTAATTGATTGGTTTAGACTTTGTGATTAGAGTTGAATTTTAAAGGGAGTGTTTAAGTATGACTTATACAATGAATGTTCGTAAGACTTATATAAAGCTTTTAGCCTCAATTCCTCGAATGGTTATGAAGTACTCTGGTTGTATTAATATCAATTTTGCTCCAGTTTTTGTGAAGTCACGTGAAAGAAGTGAGTCTATTGCCATACCATAAACAGATAACGTTTTGAAGTAAGAATTGCAGTCTCTTGCAAAGAAGTACATAGGTACAAGCGCTATTTATTAAAATTATAACTGTTCATAGCGACAATGGATATTATATAAAATATCAAAATACCAGCGCGAAAGTAGTCAATAAAAATATTAAGCTATTTCACCAAGGGATATAATAGATAAAAACGTTTATTATCACGTTTCTAGGAAATCAGTTAAAGCAGGTATTATATAAAGGTTGTAATATTTAATTAACATTGCGTCCTGCGAATTTATTTTCAGGGCGAGTAATGAATGCACCATAAACAAGCGTGTCAGAGACGAGCTAATTAAATGAGTATGTCGAAATGAGGTACATATGGTTACCGTACTTATGTATCGACATCAAAACGGAGTGAATACGAAGAATAAAACGAAATTACTACGCAGTTCTGTACGTTATTTAAATTACAATTTAATGAAGATTCTTATGAAACCTTAAAGTATTCATTAATTTATATTTTCGACTGATGTTTTGGTTCGTTGACTTCCGAATTTGTGCACGCTTTAAAAAGATCTACCCTTTGACATGGCATCTCAAATATAACTGGCAACATAGAAATTAAAAATAAAATAGATAGATGTGTATTACAGTTTGTCCGCACAGCCTAAAAATAATGGAGCATTTACCATAATTATCCATTGGCGCGCACATTCCGAGGTACATAATATGTACAAAATTATACGGCGCACGAGTCGAGAGCCGTCACGTTCGAAGTTATAAATTTTATCAGGGCTATTTGTGTGTCCGCCCTTAGGGAATTAATTTTTATTCAGCACTCGTTTATAGCTGGTATTTGTGCATTTAGAGTGCGCTTTTTGACAGGGTTTTGTGAATTCTCTGTGTCCTATTGAGCTGGGTTGCGTATGCTTTGTTAGAGGATGTACGGGGAAATGTCAACGGTATTGTGTGAGAATTACCGTCGCATGCTGTGCTAGTGTTTTGGTGTTTAGATACGAGTCGGCATGCCAGTATTTTGTGCGGATTTTACTTTGATCGTGAATGTTTTTCGTTCTGACTGTGATATTAGTTGACGCCTCTACAATTTACATGATACGAGTGCCATTGAAAGTTATTTTAAATATAAAATAATTGTTTAAAAATATGGGCTAAAAACAAAGGTGCTTTTGTCATTTTCATCGCCTTTGTGCAAAATAAACATTAGAATTGAATTACATACTCTAAATTATAGTGAACATTACCCTCAAATTTAATTACCTATTTAGCCACTAAAACCAAGCACCGTATGAGCAATTTATACTTAAGCGTCACCGAATAATATTTAAAGCCGTCAAATCGAGTTTGACTGCAAACAGTGAATTCGCACGTAATTAACTTGAGCTAAATCGAATCGAAGCTAGATCGAGATTTTAATCGGTATCGGTAATAGGTAGGTAGATGATGGATCGACGGAATACCGATACTGCGGGTATTAACTCTTATTAACGATACTATGATTTATGAGTATTCGTGAAACTAATGATTCTTGTAGTGGGTGTGATTTGGACTGTGTTTTGATATAATTGAAGTGCGGAAATGTACATAAATATATAGGTACCTACAGGTAAACTAACACTTGTTCGCTGTGTCCCTAAATTAAGTCAATTATGTTATTCCGGGATGAGTATTTTTCTATAATAAAATAATTTAAGAGCATAAAAAAAACTCTTGTCGTCTCGTCATTATGGTACAAAAAAAAAATAACGAAACCAAAGCAAACAAGGAATGTTTAAAAATGGAACACCAAAACCAAACAACGATAAATATTTAAAAATAGAAATATCAAATAAAATACTGCCGCATAACCAAATGACGGGTAATCTATTCCAATCGAACAAAAAAAAAAGAAAAACAAATGTTTGAAATGCGTGATGAAAGCATTCAGTGTATTTAAAAAAAGAATACTAGTTTGAATTTGGAATGGAGGGTCGTGGTGTGACTCGTCGATTCAGTTCATTAAGTTCTTCTTGAAACGCTAATTAAGCTTTGTTTGAAGTATTCACGGAGCGATTTCGTCGCCTTCGCAACTCACTTCTGCATCTTAATTATGCAATACAATTAGACTTGGCCATCAAACTTGCAAACCAATTAAAAGGCTCAAAAGAAACTGGATATTTTGTGATATTTCGATATAAAGTTACTGTCGTTATCAGACATATTGGGAGCAATTTTAATGGGAATATCCGCGGGATGGGATATCAAAGAGCAGCTGGTACCGATGTCATGTCAATAATAATCAAAGTTGTAAATAAATTCTTGAGGTCGGTTCCTTTTATACTGAGTTTCATTTAAAATACTCAACTCTAGAAATATATTGCGTAGCAACGTACCTTTATTAAAGAGCGAATTCAAGTTGTATGAAAAGAGGAAATTTAAATAATCTTAATTTGATATGTTCTTTAATAAATGTAAGTATACAAAATTGAAAATGAATCACCTCACTATCTTTTAAAATATTTAAAGCAATAAGGTAAGTATTTCGGCTCGTGTAATATTTTTAATTAAATGCGAAAACGTGTCACAAAATTCACACAAACAGTTTATGATAAAGTTAAATTATTTAAAATAAAGTTAATTTGATTCAATTGTCGTGAGAGTAAAGTGAAATATACTAAAATTGTTCTGGCTTTGGGAATTGTTAGAATTATCGAAGCAAGAATAATTCACAGCCATGAAGACTTGAAAATAGTTCAAGTACTGCTTATCTACAAAGGCTTCTTACTATCTCTGTGTAACTTAAGGAAAACTTCAACACTAAAGTTAATTCTATTCAAACAAATACAGGTGGTATTGTAAGTACAGCTAGCATGCGGGCCGGGCCAGTAGGCCAAGTTTGCCAGCAGTTGGCCAAATGTACACTCAGATATCTAGTGAGACGTGCCTTGATAAACTGCCTTTTGTGCCCCTTTGTGAGTTATGCCGATAATCCCGCGCACAATGGCGCCCAACGTGGGCCCCTATACCACCCGCTTTTTCTATTTCTCAGTTAACTTCAAACAATATAGCCTTTTCTGTTACACAAGAAAATATACATACATTTTAAGGGTGATTAATTTATACATAAATCCCAGCAAGTTCAATTCACCCACAACAGTTTGTTATCTCACAAAATGGCTTAATTAAGCCCTCTTATACATAAGCTTATTGATATTATTTGTAACCGATTCCTTTAAGATAACTAATTAAAGGAAGGCAGCGAGACTTATTTCATACTTCAGAGAAGCTTATGTTTTAACTTCTTTGAAACGTAAAGATGTTGGCTCCGATAATGTTTGAAGTAGAAGCCCTAAATTGTTTAAACTTTAATACTGATTATAACATTTAAAGGCCTACCGGAAAATTTGGCGATAATAAAGGACCCTGACTATTGTTTAAATAGATAGCAAAAACCTTTCAAGCAGCTACCAGGAAAGTTCGAACTTCAGAAAGAAGTCATTAGCGAAGTTAAAGCGAACTTTCTTGCCCGGGGGAAAATAAATATTTCCAGACTCGACGGATAACAATTGCGCTTTTGTTGTCTTTTAGGCAAAATTGTTTAACTTATAAGCATCTAGTGACACTAATGTGATTTATTGTCCCGATCATCTTACTGATCATTCATCAAATTGCTTTTAGATTCCAGCCGAAAAATTTTACGCAAGCGATCAAAACTGATTATGCGTAACTCGATAACATCAATAAGCTTGATGAAATATTAGGATGTAATAGGAAAAATTGCTATTCTATTCAGAACAATCGGGCAAAAATATATCACTTGTAACCGAGTTTTTATACATCCAACAGACAAAATTGGGGTCTACGTTCGGTTGAGTCGATCCCGCACGGCATGAATTTTACGTGCCATAATTTCAGTCTACTAAATGCTCAATAAAAAAAGGAGGGCCATTTCTTGCGGCCCGGGAACTGTAACAGTGAGGAAGGAAGACATTGGAGTGACGTTAGTTTGATATACGAGCGAGGTCTTTTGTGCGTTCGTCGTTAATACGCGAGCACAATGCGCCCCCGACAGCTCACTGGAGTTACGCCCGACTTAAGAAATCCGCCTGTCACACCGCAGCCGAAAGGTTGCGCGCAAACAAAACAATAAACTTACAGTAATTTATTAGTGTTGATGAATACAGCAATGTGAAGTGGAATAACTTAAGAGCAAACAAAGAGATTTGCTGTACACTGTTGAACATTTATAACACGTTGTTTTATCGATAAACCTAACAAGATAATATTGTTATAATGTTGTTGTAGTACATCGTAGTTACACGAAAATACTTACATAAATACTCTGATTTATATTGATAGTAGCGGCTTTTGTTATTAAACGTCTTATTTGTTTGGCCTGTTCAGAATAAATAATGTTTCTATTCATTCATTTTACCGACGTAGTGAGTCCACAAGTTACGAGTAAATAGTTATTAATGCTTTACGCTTTCAAAATTGAAGATCTGTTGACTTAGGTAGGTACAATTATTTAATATATTTCATAAGTTTGTTGAATTTGGACAATTCATAAAGCGTGTCTTGTGAAATCTTATTTACACAGCTTTAGTCTGGTTGTTATAAAAGTTTAACGGCGTTTGATATTCGAGCATTGTTATACTTTATGGACTGAGTTTCTTTCAAGTAGTAAAAAATGTAAATTAAATTAAGATAACAATGGGGGATGATAAATAAAGCTGAGTTTATACAATTAAGGGGGTTACAAACTACATTGTTTTCAACATTTTTTTCTTGACTTTTGACATAGTCACATACATATATAGCTACATAAATTCGCTTCGGTGTAACAGCAGCCACAGCACTTACAATCCAAAGAGGCGAAGTGTGAGGGTGTAGTTAATTGTGGTCTATGTCAATGTCAAAACCGTTGCCGGTTGTACCCACAACCGGTTCAGGGTCTTGAGGAACAAATAATGCCCACACAGGACCCTTTTACGAATATTATAATTGTAATTACGTACTGACAAAGGTCTTTTCTCATACAGAGATATGAATGAAAGCTAAGCTTTTGGACGTCGGAAGCAAATGGTACTAGTGACTCCATGGAGTTATAATATTGGTAGGAATAAATAGTTAGAAGCAAGAACACGACGAATGGCAAAGGACTTGATAGCAACCTTATGCGTAAATTGTTATATCTTTGTTAATACATTTTTAATGCCGACAGAGGTATGATCTCCTTCTCAGACTTTGTGTAGGATGGGATCTTTGCTTGCTTCTTTGTCTATTTCCCAAGATAATTATAGGCACTGATTAATATTTAATCTTATTCGATTAATTTTATTTTTTTATTCATATGGTACAGAAAAATATATTTCAATTACTTTGATATGATTACTGAAAATAGTAATTGTAACCTTTTATAGTTGTTCCAATGACCTTAATTATAGCCGCAATGGTCATAAAATTAACGTTATTACCATTGCAATAGGTCAATACATTTCTTTTGCATATAAATTTCGTTTTACAGCTCGCTTATCAGTGTTTCTAATCCATCAGATTTGTATGTCATAACACAGTGACGCTTTAATAAGTCCCGCGAGGCCTATTATTGCTCTGAATATGAATTAACTGAACTAAATGTTAGCTGAATCAATAAAATTAGCATATATCACTAGGTCGTAGCTCGTAGCACGGTCTACGGCGTAGATGCTACGGCGTAGCACACGCTACAAAGTTGGTAAAGAGAAGCTATGAACGAACGTTTAGGAAATAATTGTATGCACATAATTATTTGTGCAACGCCTGCTTTTGCGGTCACGGGAACAAAGCGGAGGCGAGACGCGAGAAAACCTTTCTCTGTACTAAGATGTCGAGCTACTAGAAAAGACAGGATTTCATTATTAAAATCACAAAAGATTCACTGAAGTAAGCAAATCAATTTCTTGGAAGAAACTTAAGTCTTGTTTGTATAATAGTCAGGTAAGTGGAATCATTGAAGGCATTCTGCTATAAAGCTACTGAGCAGCTTCTAATTACGACGTAATTCTCAGAACATTCGTAATATATTTTTCCTTTGGCGTCCGAATTAGAGAAATAGGGCGAAATAAATATGTTTTTTTTTCTCTTCGTCGTGTTGCTTACCTATATCAGGAAAGATAATATGTTTGTAATTTTTCCATGTAAATGTTTATCTCAAACTCGTAAATCCTTCTTTGTCAGAAAATTATAAATATGCCTTTTTATGTTCAAATTATTTTCTCGGAAATTTCAATAGACAAAATAAATATTCTAACTTCCACTTTTCCAACACCAACGACCAAGGTACCGACATTTTTTGGTACTTGACGGATAGCTAGCTCGATCTTGATTCTCGATATGCCACTATTTACGAAACGGTCACCAATCCCTAAACTAATTCTAGCAGCCATTGCTTAAACTTTACACTCAACTCAGTCGCATCTACAAGAAACAACCCCACAAGTATTCTACCAAAAGAACCCCTTGTATAACGTCACATCCAGTGACAGCGGCATGTATCGAGAGACGTCGAAAACCGCAGGTGTTTCATTATTCTGCCTTTAATGGCGGCGTCGCGTTACCGCTCAGACGAGTCAGTCGCCATCGACCGCGCTATTCATTTACACTTTTTACTCTGTAGATAGGCTACAGACTAGTAGTGATGGGAATGCGGATTCTGTAGCCTATAGGGATGGGAAGGATGTGTCGATGTCGCTTTTCATGTTAGTTGGTTACCTTTTGATGTAGTGGATGGGGTGAGATTTTGGAACGACTTCTGTGGAGGATTAACAGGGTGATTACGTAAGGAGATCTCGTCTTTTTACACCATCTTTATAAAATATGTATGCAAAAATATTCGATATATTTTTACACCGTATAAATTGTTATATCCAGTGTCAGCAGCATGTATCGCAGGTGTTTCATTATTCTGCCTCTAATGGCGGCGTCGCGTTACCGCTCAGGCGAGTCAGTCGCCATCGACCGCGCTATTCATTTACACTTTTTACTCTGTAGATAGGCTACAGACTAGTAGGGATGGGATGCAGAGGTATCGATGTTGCTTTTCTTGTTAGTTAGTTAACATTGGTAGTGTGTGGTTTGAGATTTTGGTAGGAGTTCTGCAGAAGACCAGCGGGGTATATAACGACCTATATAACAATTTAGATAACTATGCTGTTTTAAGAATAAGAAGAATAGAATAAGAATAAGAATCTTTATTTGTTTACTTTGATACTTAAATTACAGAAGGTGGCTTGATTGAAATATTCAGTAAAGTTAGCATCAAAGCTCTTTGCTACACACAATTCAATCATAGTTAATAGAATACTAGCTGTTCCCCGTGGTTCCACGCGCATCCATAGAGAACTACTTACTTCGCCTGGAGAAATAGCCTATGTCCTTGCCTGGTTGTAGATAGCCTATGTGTCTTCATTTAAATTGGTTCACTAATCTTGGCGTAACAGACAGACAGAGTTACTTTAACAATGATAATATTACTAGAGGATAGTGTTACTCCAAAGTCCGATGCTCCTGTAATAAACGTTCAGTGTTACAACTGAAACTGAAATCGAATATTGGACCAGAATTATTGTTAAATACAATATGACGTGAATATTGTATTGGTATTCTATAGCCAATGGCTATCCGTGTCGGTAGGGTATCGTGTAGCTTTGCTAACAATAGTCAACTGATCCTTAGTAATGTTAGTTAAAGTATCTGTTTGGTATGGAAAACTAGATGGATTTTTATGGGTATGGAGATTGACAAAACATTGAGGATAAATGGTTGTTTGTAAGTACTATGGTTTGGACTTTGTGCTATTGAAATGGCAGGAAATAGGAAAACATAATTATATTGTTAGTCGATAATACGCTCTCTCCGGAATACATACAATGTCTCTAGAGATTATTCTAAGAAAAACTATTTATGAATTACCCAGAGCCTAATAAATACATAATAATATACGCTGTAACAACGTTGTCATTTGTTCGCACACATTTAATACTCATATCTACAATTTCGGGAAAATATTTACACAAAAGCCGAATACGTAAATACATAGTTCAATATTTATGGTTCACAAAGATCGGCGATAAAATGACAAATTTATACAGTATCTATACGAAAAAAATAAAAATAATTCAATACAGACGATACAAGAAATTGGCTCGTTCTCTCCCTTGGTGGCAATAAATTTCTTTGAAGATATTCGTTGTGACTGAAAATAGCGTGGAGCCAAATATCATGGCAGTGGATGATAATATCATATTATGTAAATAGTTAGCGGCACGCCGCGACCAGCTGTAGCGCGACCGAGACGCTGCGTGATCGTCGCCATCACGCTGCTGCGAACACCCCAGTCATCGTCAATGCGAATCAATAAATTCAACCCTTTTTATGATTCAGTCATTCGTTTTTATAGGCCTTGTACGTGCTCCAGAACGTGCATCATTCAGTGACAATAAAAAATTTCAAACGACCTTTTATATCGCGTACGAAAAATAAAAAAAGTTGATGTTACATTTTTTGCGTAAAACTCGGCGCGTTTGTCTCGCCTGATGAGGAATTTTAAGGACTTGTTTACGATGGAAACTTATTGCAAACTAGTGGCGAAACTTTCAACAGAATCGTTAACATTGTTTTTTAAACAGCTTTACCCCTCTGTGTAAGACGGTGCTCCATAAGTTAGAGTTTCAATTAAAAGGACAAAGTTAGTCATGAAAAGTTTATCGCTATTTTAAACTTAATCTGTGGTCAGACTTGTTAGCAGTCTGGTTAGATGTAGGTTTCTCTGAAGTTCTAAAATAACCTCAGTATTGGAATATAATATTGTTTGGAGAATAACTGAGGTTTGGGTTTCTGTTTCATCATTCTGTTTGCAGCAACAGAATATTCACATATCCATCATTTCGAAGGAAGCTTCCGTGCTGGTTTGATTTGATTGAGATTCATGTTTACTAACGAGACGAGAACCACAAATATTCGGTGGTGATTTAGGTTCAAAGATTGTCAAAAAGACAGTCATGAGAACAACAACAAACAAGTTGATTTTCACGTAGTGACTTATTAGTTTACTTTGAAATGAATATCATTCTTGAAATTATTTTCTACTTACATCTAAATTATAATATATTGCTACGTGCTAGCGATATATAAAGAAAAAACATAAATACATATTAACTTCCACACATTAAAAACCATCCATTACCAACGTACCCTAACTTCAACGTAGAAAAGACAATTAAAATAAGGCGCTGAAAAACTGACGCAGAAAAAGTGAAGGGGCTGAAAAAAGTTCCATTATGGCTGTGTTACAAATGAGAACAGAATGCTCGGCTGTTCAGTGGTTATCTTCCTGGGAACTCGCAGCCGGTACATCATCAGCTAGTGAAAGAGATCCATCCAATGGCAGTATGATTGATTTCTTGTACATTCACGTTGTATTATGACTAGAACTACGCCTTTGAATTTGAGGTTCCTTGAAAAGAGGTTTTATTTTTAAAAGTGTTGCCAGTTATAAATTAACTTGGTGGTGGGGGTTTTCAGACTCGGTGATTTTTTCAATGTGGTAACATAGAAGAGTGTCTTTTAACTTTTCGTGATTGAGTGAGGATTTCTAGTTTATTTATACCTAAACAAACAATTTTTATTTTATTCCTAATGGATGTTGTTATTGAAATTTTATAAAATGTCCAGTATTTTAACGCGGTATAGGATTTAAAAGTTTTAGAGTTATTAGCAGGGTTTTAACTAGCAGCACTAATTGATTATTGTGTGTAGTGTGTTTCTTTTTACAAAATGTTTTAAAGCTTATTCGGTTAATTATGAGTTTCCGATTTATATTTTTCCGAATTTAGAATATTTTTTAAATTGTTCAATTTGTTACGATTTTTCAGAGAATGTCTCTTTATCGAAACTGAATATCTCCCACAAATTATTTAATTCAACATTAACTTAATATCATCTTTGAGGTTTAATGTGTAGAAAAAGGCATAGAAATAAAGGCTATAATTAACAGTACAAACTTCGCCGAGTCGAGTTTAACCCCCATGAAATATGGGGCATGCTGTGTATACTCAGGACTGTTAATGAAAAATTCCACAAGTATACCCACAAAAATCCCGCCCAAAGGATTGAACCCAGTACCTCATACTCCACTATATTGCTGCGTTAACTACCCAGATAATGTGATAGTGATGTTTGACGGTTGAGCCATAAAAAAATACTTGTGACGAAATCATAACTATTGTGTAAGAACAAATAAAGTTAAAATACGTTAATATTATTTGATTATTATTGAGGATTTCCGATTGTATATGGTTTGTCATACATTCATTGTCCGGCAAAGGAAAACTTAGACGTTCTCAACCCATTTCTCATGAACCGACCTTAACTAAACACAAGTCAATGGCTCACAGTGCAAGTTTTGTTTCCAAAAAAAGAAAAAGTGTTAGCTATATTTAAAATAGTAAAACGAGGCTCACACGTCAAGCGGTTATTATTACTGGCTATACGTGGTTTGGCTTATAATATTTTGACAGCGTCGACCAAGTCAACTAAATAAGAGTACGTGTCGACTTGTCGGACGTAGACCACGGCTTATGTCGCACAATGTCAAAACGCTTATTATATTTATTTATTACAACTTATTCACTATGAAATATTCATGTCGTAATGAGGTCACCCGAATATTTTAATGCGACAAACATGTCCGACACGACAAATAAAACTTTTCAACATTTGCGCGGCGAAAACGTGAGCGAGAATGTACAATGAATGCATATTGTTTTATTCTTTGACATTCTCCTGAATTACGTGAAAGCCTAGAAAAAATACAAGTAACTTATCTTACGTTCGCATCGTTGAGCGACGGTCCTGAATTTACGTAAACATTTTCTGTAATTTTGTGGTTATAGTATGGCCATAACCGCTGTGCACTCCCTGAGGTATGCAAGGCGAGGTGGGAGGCGAGGAAAAAAGAGCATAAGCTCACATGAGATCAATACACGTCAGACAAATCTAACGATATCAGTTTTCATTTCTAAGGCAGGACTTGTGGCGGAACGGTGGTCGGAATCTATATTATGCTCGATATTGTATTAAAATACCTAGACAGTTGATGAATGAGAACTAAAGTTAAAATTCAAATCAGGATTTTTTTTATTGAAAATTTACTATAATTACAAACAAATAGATATATGTAGATAGTATAAGAAGTTAAGTTATTCCGTTTCAACTTCATCTTCCATTTCGTCATCATCTTCATCGTCCGTGTCGCCATTGGAACTTGAATCAGTCTTGCAAATTTGTTATGAATGAATCGATAATATTATCGAACCTAAAATCGCGATTCCAGTAATCATTTTCATTTTTCTGGACATGATACATATTTCATGATCGGAAAGCTTTCTCTGTCTACTTTTCTTTTCTTGAAATATTCAGCCACTTTAAAAATCACGGCTTTTACATCTCGAGATAACGCACGACCCATCTTTGAATTTTTATCTCATGTGCATCTGACATTGACGGTCCGATACAAATGACACTACCTGCCGCCACGAGCGTTGACGGCGGACTGACAGACCGCGTCACCCTCCGCCTCTCCGCGCGTACCTCAGGGAGTGCGCAGCGGTTATGGCCATACTATAGTTTTTCTGTTAAAATGAGGAGCAACTATTGCAATGTTCGTGTTCTTATTTCAAATTAACTTTTTGATGGATTGGATAACTATATGTCATAAAAGTGTCTATTATCAGTCATTTGTTTTTCATAAGCTGTTATCGTTACTTTACATACTACAGTGCCTACCAAAACTTCTTTGAGCCTGAAGAAAAAAATAGGCAAGTATGTTACATCTATAACAACATATTTTAGTATGAAAGGCCATTGAAAGAGATAAAAATACGACCTTTGCCTATACTATACAAGGCATAAGTAAGTACTAATGTGAATTTGTTCAATATCATTGAATTTCAATTAAACGAGAGTAATTATGTGTGTGTGTTTGTGGCGGAGATGGGACTGATAATTGATTTTCGTTACATATTGCGCTATAGTGGCTTATTGACAGACAAGCAATTAATCACAGTATTGGCCTTGCGGTCGGTGAATGCTTTTTATTAGATGTAAGTATGTTGACATAGGTACATCATTCAGATCTTGAGAATACTCTTCGAAGTAGCTTTAACGTCTGGATTTGTATGTCTGTCATCTTCATGTCATTAGAACTCTAGAACACTAGAAGTTTTCCCGCGGTTTCTCCCGCGTTCCAGGGAAACTTCTCCCCTTACCCGGATGGAATATAGCCTATGTTAATCGAGAAAAAAATATCAGCTTAAAAAAATATTTAAATAAATAAAATCGGTTTGTAATTTCAGAGCCTTTAGGGTACAAATAAAACCATTTTTCCTCTCTATTATATTAGTAGATAATATTAAGTATCAGCAATTCACGTAAAGAAGCAAAAATTTGTAATTTTCTAAGCTACACCGATATACATATGACATAAATAAATCGTAGCCGTTTATAAAGTTTATCGGAAACCACGAACTGGATCAGCCACAACTCACTGCTATTCACTAAGTACACAGAAAAATCAACAAACCGAAAGAATTCCACAATTGTTTGCACGGCGGGAGAATAAATATTTTTTTAGGGAAGTGTATTTAACCGCAGTAGGAAATAAGGAGGGCGAAACATCACCGATTATGTTCGTAGATAATACGGCCCCTGTTATTTATAGCACTGATAGCAAGCGATGATTCAAGAAAGCCAGATAACGAAGCCGATTTACAACGTTAAATAACATGTTTACAATCGTTTTCTTATTTCTAAGGGGAACTTATTTTAGCGGTTGCTCGTTTATTTTCGTGTTGAAGTGTTCTTTTGTTTTATATTTAGGTTTCGTTATTGTTATTTTATAGTACGGCTTGGGTCTGTATGGAAATAGATCATGCCTTACTTTGTGTAGGTCTTATAAAGGAGATTATTTTAGAAATATGAAGTTGGTAGGCTTTTTGTTATTAGAACTGAAAGCTCTTTTGTAAGTTTGTGACATATATCAGTTGATTTACTTTGTATTTAGTTTTTTGTTTCTTATTGTTAAAAATACAAACCTGGTTATTGGTTCTTGAACCTGATCTCGTAGAATTTACCGTAGCTTATCTGAATAACAAAAGTAACCAAACACAAAAATCTTTTCGATCGAAGGACTTCTTCAAGAGAGCTAATATTTATTTATTATTATGATCTTATGTAAAAACAAATCACACCAATAAATGATTTTGAATTTGAGACCACAATTTGAAGAGAAGGCCAATTGATTCAACCAAGACACCAATTAAGCACAGAACGTTTAAGTTGCCGGATGATAGATTAGTATATACCTATATATCTATGAATGTTACTAATGTGATATAGCTAATCAAATCCCCAGCATGCGTGAGATTCCTTGTTGATTGATTACTATGACCAGATACCATTGATTAATTGGTCAGCGGCACGGGCGGCTTGCCTTTTGCTTGTAGTGTGAGCATGCCTGGATTTTCAATTGGTAATGCAGAATTAGAGTGCGTTGTGATACGTTTTCTGGTTTCAATGAGTCAATGAGCCGTTGCGTAAAGAAAGGATGGTAGTTTTAGCTGGTGAACAATGTTAAATCAATTCTGCTGCCTTTTTTAGAAGTGGACATTTTTGTGATACTCATATTTGGATCTATTGTGAAGTCATTTTTTAAGTTGGTAATTTAATGTCAGTAAAGCAATTCGATATTGGTGTGATTTGCTGACTGTTTTGACTACAATGATATTTTTTATAGTGACTACAGACTGATCATAATAATTATTTCCATACTCTTTTTTTTTGTTCCAATCGGTAACATTTCATAAGTATGGTTTACATTTATTAAACTGTATAAAGTAAAACAATAACTTTAACATTTTTTCACACTCGTAGAATTATATAATTCAGAGGCGTGATGAAAACAAATTAATTACTGAAGTAATGAGCTTAATTTGCATAGAATATGGTTTAAAGTTAAGCCTTAAAGTATTTTGTGTGTTTTAAATTAATAAAACTTATGACATATTCATGATTTTGTTTGAGTTATGCTATTTTTCAAATTATCAGTTTCTAAAGTTTCGTTTTTTATGAAAATTAATTAGTCACCTAACTTACAAAAATTGGCGAAGCAAACTATGGATATTTTAATTTTTTTGACTTGTTTATAAATATTTTAAATAGCGTTTATTATAAGCTTAATAGAAATCAACATCCGATAATTTTCTTGTTTTGAAAATTATAAATTCTTGTTTAAAGGCGACATAAATTAAGGGGAAGCAGTTATTTCGCGAACATATTTATGAGTTTATAAACGGCTGCTATAAATCGTGGCTCATTAACTTAAGGAACCCTGTATTGTGTATACCCGCAGTGAAATACGAAAAACAATATTTTTTAACCATAAAAAAAAACATTTCCACACCTTTTGTTATTGAAAAATATTTGTTTTTAATATTACTTACGTTAGTGCAGAAGACCGTAAAATACACGTTTACCGTACTTAGCGTAATTTCGCGAAAAAAAAATCGGCTTAGCGAAAAACAGCTAGGATAAGATTTTTAAATAGACTTTCCGAGACTTAAGATCTTTTAAGGCGTATTTAAATGGAAGCTTTAGCGAAAGAGTTTCCCTAGACTTTTCACGAAAAAGACTCAATTAAATTGGATTGAACCGAAAAAACGGTATGTGCTCAGTGATTTACGGTGGGATCTTAGAAAAGGTTTTCTAGTAAGGGTGTTGCAATAGATGCTGACTATCAAGGATAGCTGAGGGTAAGCTATCGATTTTCGATGTAGACAGGTTGTACTCAAACAAACATAAGAAATGAGCTGCGATAGTAATCTCGTTTTTTCAAGTTGCTAAATCTAAGTAATTGAAAACAAAAAAAAAAGAAAATTCGACTCTATGTGTTTCTTAATTCGAACAGTAGTTAAAGCTATCTTTTACCCGGTCATTATATTTTCTCGCTAACAATCAGGAAATATCCATACACGACATTTTCACAGACAGAAACGTTTCATCATTTTTAATGACTCCATAAACACTACAAACCAAATCCAGCTCACAACATTGGAGGGTATTTTAAAATAAACCGTTTTGAAATGAAAGCTAGTAAATCATGGGTCGCAGTTCTGTCCACATGCCACAAGCGAACAGACGCGTTACTGCGTGTTCCTCGGCTCATAAAACATTTCGGACCAATCCGACGTCGGTCCGGTCCGGCCCGAATATTGTCCGGGTAATATATCGGCCCCCTAACTTTGTGATTTCATTGTTTGTTGAATATTTTTATGAAAGTATTGTTCGTCGTAATCGTATGTAGGTTGGGATTTTTTTTGGTTTTATTTTCTTGACTACTTTGATTGTTGGTGTTATCTTTGTTGTAACGTTACTGTCCTCATCGCCAAAATACCCTGAATAAATGCATTTGGATTACACATTTTTACTAGCGTTAATGATTGCGAAAAAGCATTTTGGCTGAGGTACTGAAATGTTTCCAAGCTATTTCGTAATTGCGTAATGATTATTGCCCATCCCTTCTGTATATGAGAAGAGGCCTGTTTTCCGGCAGATGGATAATGAAAAGGCTGATGATGATACGTAGTTTTGCAGCCTTATTCAGCTGGATAAAGTCTAGACAAAATAACACTGGACAGTACTAGATTTAAGAGAAAAGTTAGATTGGGTCAGTCGATAGAACCTCAATCTTGTTCCCTAAACATAAATTACGGGATACGAACCACGTTATATAACAAAACAGAGAAAAAAAAATACGTAGGGAGTTCTCGACCTAGCAGTGGGACTATTTAGGTTAATAAAAAACTCAAAGTTTCTTATCTTATGCCTTTTCTTCCCTATCTTGTTTTTATTCTTCGTTCAATTATTCGGAGACTTAAAAATACCTTTAATGATACCTTTGGAGGTGCTACACGGAGCCTGGTGTCCGCCATTTTGTATGTCCCTTTATTTTTCCTTTGTCACAAGTATAAGATTGATCGGAGTATAAAGAGGAAACAAGCAATTAGTTTTGTACAAAGTTTTTGTTATTATTTTACAATGAATATTTTTGTTGAATAATGCTCAACAAAATATTGTACAATAAGGCATACCTACTCGTAAATAAATAATGAATTAATTTTAAGCTAATTTTGAAATGATTTTTTATGTAAGCCTAACTAGATCTTATTTGCAAAGTAAGCTTAATGTTTTATTTCTGGTTACAAACAAGGTTTATTTCAACAACTAGGAAAACTCTTAATTCCAGAAATGTTATCTTCATTATATAAAATTTTCTTTATGGCTTCCGAGAATAATATTTTAACCCAGACGATATTATCGTTCCGCCAACATTTGGGCGTATTTCATTAAGATTCTTTATTGCAACAGTTAAGGTAAGCCTTTATTTTATTTAGCTTTATTTTTCAGTAATTAAATTGTGGTAATTACCAACTTATCTGATTAGTTAACGTTATCTATTTGGATAATGTTCAGTTGTATTTTTAAATGATTGTCTAGGAATTAAGAAAAACACACGGAATTTCAAAATGAGATTTTATTACAACAACATTTTTGTATTCGAAAAAAAAAGAACATTTATTAATTTAAAAAGGGTTTATCGTGTACCTACTTACCCATTTAATTAACCTTAGAATTATTGTCATACTTTTTTATGTACTCAGTAGGTATTCGTGCTTAAATGCAGAACAATAAAAAATAAAAGAAAGAAAACTCGTAAAACTTTGACAACAATGTTAAAATGCCAACCAGTTATAAACATTTTAATAGTTGTCATAATATTTCTAGAAAACATTCAATAAAAAGGTTGGATCACTCCACCACACTGGCAATGTAATTTTAAATTTCGAAGCAAATAAAAAATGTGACATCTACACAAGATGGCGGTTGGTTTATTGACTTTTATTACAGAATTTAAATAAGTATTTTCAATTAAGCGAAAGTAATGTTTACTATTTTAAATGGAGAAAATATTTTTATTTTATTTAGCTTCGCGCTGTTGAAACATTACAAGATGTAATTACATTCTCACTTGGTTAGTATAGTGGGGAGAATCTCCACTCTTATGACCCCTCTCGGCTCTAATAACGGGTTCACAAGAAACACTAGAAGGCTTTTAATGAGCTCTTCCTACCTTCATACTCTAGTTTTATCTGCCATGTCATTCTGCCCAGACGACTGAACTGGAGTAGAGAACAAATAGTAGGATAGCATTTTGTTACAACAGTGAACTGGTTTAAACAAATAAGTAGTAGAATTTTAGTAGGTATAGGTGGGACATCCTAATTTAATTTATCTGTAAGTTCAATCTTACGTAACTTTTTCATACTGTTATAGACCAGTATCTCAAATCGAGTTCTTAATTAGGTCAAGTTGTTTTTTTTGAGGCCTTTGAATGTTAAGATTCAGATTTTTTGCCTGCAATAACACCTCAATGTTACAAGTCACGTGACATGAATAACAAAACCACAATTTAACATAAAATGAATTAGGGCAGCACTTCACTAATGTTATTCGATAACTTTTATTGCCATTGATTTGATTGTATTTTAGGGTAATAAAGGTTCCATAAATAACCGGCAGCGCCGTCTATTGGATATAAAAAGGTCAACTAAAGTGTCATAGATCGTGGTCGGGACCCACAGTTCTGTGGCACCGCCCACTAATACGTTTTTACAATCGTCCAGCGGTAATAAAACAAGGATGGGGCTCGGATTAAGCTCGTTTATCATTCGTTTTGATGGCCCTTTTTGCTGTAATCATTCATTTTTCTTCCGTCGTTTTCTGCTTCCTTTGCGTTTAAATGCCTTTTGTTGCCCGCTCAGTAAACTCTTTTTATGAAATTAACTCACCTTAAGTTTTTCGGCGCTTATTTATTGGGTTCGTAACCTTTGTATGGACGAAGGCGGGTTCAAGTCACTAATTTTATTGAGTTAATGACGAGAGTCGCGTGTTTAGCCGGCCTTAAATCCTTCATGTCGTTGCCTGGTAAATCAATTAGCCAGCCTAGGGACGTCTTAAAAGCTTTAATAAAACCACTTTCTGAACAGAACCTGACTTAAGCTCTGACGTACAGAATGTCACAGCAGTTTTTTGATATAAAGTCGTTGTTGTTATTGCAAAATGTTAAAAACTTATAGTGTAATGGCGTGTAGGTTGCTATGAAATTTTAATTGCTATATTTTTATTACGTGCCTGTTTCAGTATGTGCGTTTTGTCGATTGTTTTATAGAGTTGTTTAACATGTTCCTGTGCATTTTAGATTGTGGGTGTTAATACAATACGGTAGTTTCCAACGAGTCAAATTCATTACTTTTATTTAACTGTCAAAAACTGTCACTTTCTTTGCAATATGTATGTAAGTGCAACTTATGACGTCACAGATTTTTCACATCAAACTGGATTCTTATTTAGCTTATATTATCAATAAAAAAATTTAATCAATTATTCCATCAAAACGATAAATGGAAGTGACATTATTTTTAGATGCTTCACTAAATGAATATGACAACGTAATTTATTTTTGACCTAGTCATCCACCCAATTCTTAAGCTAAACTCGAGCTACTAGTTTCACTGTCCACACCTCGCCACAAAATATTAATTCACTCCAAAACATAAAAATACCTATAAAAATAGACAACAAACCCTATTATTATAAATAACAACACACTTACTCCAACTAGTTGAGCATAAGCGGCCACTTCAATAAGTAATGTGACCGCGTAACCTGTAACATCCGACCTCGACGTCCATTTACATTACGTCAAGTTTCAGTAAACCTTCAAAGTTAAAGTAAACCTTTTGGCAGTATAAAGTAAACAAAGAAACCCGTAGTGTCACGGTCGTGGAGGTCTCTAAATCAATTAGAGGCAAGTCGGTGCGTCCCCGGCGGTTTAATAAGAAGTTACGACGACACTGCGACCACCCATAAAATGCTGACCACTGGATCCTAACAATGGACGCCCAGATAATGGAAAATTGTCTAAAGGGATTTTTTTATTATAACCACACTGTATCCACTCTTGTTTGTGACAAGAATTTGTGGTGATTTTCTGCTGCTGTCCTCAGACGATTTTATTTTTTATTTTGTCTCAAATAATGTCTCAAGTGCTTGGACATCTGTACATCGTTATTGCGAACAAACTTGAATCTTTATTGTTATATACTTTGTCTGGCCATGTTTATACGTGTAGAATAAACACAGTTAGGAGTATGTTAATTAACGTAATTAATCCCGTGTAGCTTAGTTACTGGTAACTTTAATGAGAAAGAACTCTGCATCGCATTGGGACAATAGAGTTTCTGTCTTGAGGCTCGGCCATTTTCCGTAAGCGCGCCGTAAGGGTCGAATAAAAATGATTTATTTTAAAAGTTGTACTACATTATACTACTGTTTTTCTTACCTGTACGAAAAGTTTGTGTACTTTGAGTTTCGTAAGTGTGAAAAACATTTTGCTTAGTCGTTTGTTGATTACCTGAGAAATTATGTTATGTTGCCACGCGTGTAGATACCAACAAAAATACAAAATAATGTCGATTTTCCTCGTCGGGTCCTAATGATTGATTTGCAAATTAGATGAAGCCATTACTGACAAAATAGAATTACAATGATTTTCATTTTATCCTCAAATCCGAATTACTGATTCAAAAACATTTAGGTGTATTTCTGAGAAAGGTAGAGGATAATCTGCGTCGCAGGCAATGTCAATCAGTAACTCAAAACTTATAGCTTTACGTCCCAACGGTACATCGGTAGTTTATCTCAAGAGTTTATTATCTCGGAAAAACATGGCAGGTTCGCATCGCAAATCAATTTATGTGTAGTGGACAAAGATTTTTGTGAGGACTAAGTGCGTACGTCGGCATTGGGGTCCGCAGTAAAGCGCCTGTTTAACACCCCCGGGGACACTGAGCCTCCAAACGCTATAAAAACCTGTATAATTTTATTTTGCCTTCAGGACCCGTGATATAGCGTCGCCATTAGCCATGAGGCAATTTGCGACGAGATATTTCGTGAATGTAAATGCTGGAGTAGGTATTTTTGAAATAGAGCAACTTCTTATAATTTTAAACTGCCCAAGATATCAGTTTCTATACATTCGGTAAACTATTGAATTTCAGACTTACTCTGAATTCACAAGATGAAAGGAGCGTTTAGTAGATTATGTTTTATGCACAACGTTATAACAATGAAAACGAAACTAATGTAAAGCCACAAAAAGCGCTTTAAAATAAAATAAATAACAGCGCTAAATAACTCCACAATTTCTCTACTTCTACCAGTAATTAAGACAGTAAGTGGTTTGTTGATTTTCCATAAGTACACAAGTTATCGCTTATGTTGAGCATGTTGGCTCACGCGACCTCCACTGGCCACTTAAGTTTATCAGCGGAGTGAAGAACACGAGTATTTTTTGCGCGAACCAACAGCCACGAGTGTTGAAATGTTTGCGAACAAACTTCTATCGTAATGAAAAGTAAATTCCTCTCGTCGCCGTTCACGAAGACATCAATAAAACTATTTCTCTTGACTCCCCAGAGGCTTTACTTTTGAAAAATATTTACTTATTCTAGTGGCGCGGTCTCGGTTTTATGGCTGCCTAACTAGCGGATCGACGACGATGTCGCTGTATTTTTCGATATTTCTTCAATTTATTGGACTTCTTTACGGACGGTGAACATTTTACCCGATTACAGAGCTGCGCAAAAAGTACAATATTTCTTTTCTTCTCTCTGTAGGTATATAATTTGGTTTAACAAAATGTTCTGCTCCGTTCAGACGGTGTGGTTTAATTAAGTGGGTCTTCTTCAAGTATTTGGCTTAAATGAAGTGTCTTAAACCACTTGTCGTAAGTTAGCCTGTATAATCTGTCTTAATTGTTTTGCCAACCTATCCCTTTTTATGGCTTCAGATTAAAAATGATTTCTTAGAAGTCGTCTTTTTCCTTCAACGCGAAAATACCTAGGTGCCTGTTAACATTTATTTTTCTATGAATTCAGATGTATTGATGATTCACAAAGGTTTAAATAGGCATATTTTCTGTGGTAATACTCATTAGTATTCGAAAGTACGATAATTAGCTATCTCCTGGCCAACTCGAACCTCTTTTCTGTGAAAAGGAGTGTCACCACACAAGCCCTGTCTGTCTGTATGGTGAGGTGATGTCAGATTTCTTGGAAATTTTGCTACTAGGAATCACTTGTTCCCACCCAATGTTTTCCTTCACTGTTTGAACAGTGTTGATTTTATATGATTAATAAAGTAACCGAGGTTTTGGTTTCGGTCTTTTTAGGTAGAATTTAATGGAGTTACGGAGATATTTATTTTGTTTTGGAAAGAAAATAATAATAGTTCCTTGATTTTTTGGTTTTATATCAATTAGCGTCTACTTTGTACGCTTTCATTTGTGGCTTTTGATTCATCAAATAGTTACCCAAGTCCCAATAAAAAAGAATTATATTGGTAAGTAAGCCTTTTTCTTTATTCATAGCTTTGTTAATAACAACAAACAAATCATTTTTTTTTTTCAATTATTTTATCATAAACACTTCTCATTGAAAGTCTCTTCGACATTCATAACCGTAAGCTTTTTACGACATCATTTAGAAGACATACATTCGCTTAAAGACGTATTCTTATCTCCAAAGCTTATTGTGTACTGCATCATATTCTTGATTAAATGTTTACGAGCCTAGTCGCCGTATGTAGCCTTTTAATAAGGTTGTTTCCTCCACGAAACCCCTCAAGTATCGCGCTTACTCGCGGCTAAACCAAGACTGTAGATAATAATATAAAACTGTAAGCTTGTTAAGTGTTGCTAGGATAGACGTATAACACTTTCTCTATGCCTTGTAGATGTAAGGCTGTATCGATGTATCGATATCTGTAAAAAAATATCGATAAGTTTTCGTGACGTTCGTGACATGAAGTTTTTGACGCGATCTTCAACTGTTTTTTGTTGAATATGAATGTTTGTGTTTTGTTTTTTTTGGCACTTTTTGGTTTTATTTGCTTCATTAATCAATCATTACAGGCTTTTGATAGGTAGGTACTGGCTTTATACATAAGTGAGCAGCATAACACTCAAACTAAACAAACAAACGCCCAACAAAAAAGCTTCCGTAACAAACAAAGTCTAACACTTCAACTAATAACAACCCTTATGACGTCACACCGTTATAAGTTGTCCCTTATCACTCTTTTTATAGCACAAAACTTGATTTCCATCGCGACACGTAATAGGCACAGGTGTAGGCATTATATTGAGTCGGGCTGTCATCGCTTCGCCCTTTATAAGGGCTCTCACGACCCGCTTAAGTCGTCTCGGCGCAGGTGACTACCACTTAACGAGTCTACTTTTAGTACATAATACATGGCATATGTAATGACAAGATAGTGCTAATGTGTATAAGTTAATTGGCGAATCATGTGCCGCGATGTTTTAGGCTGGTGTTGCATGTTAAATTAGGTTTTTGGTGGTTTGTTTAAATAATGTAGCTTGTTAAGTACTTTTGGTAGAACAAATTGTAGGTTAATTTGTCTTTGGTATAGTGAGTGAAGCTTGATGTTATCAGTCCGATTTTGAAATCTCTCACTCTCAATTGATTTACTTGTTTTATTTTAACAAACTTACTTTGGATTGAAACACTAGAAGGCACTCCTCTGCATAGAGTGAGACTGTGGAAGCTGACCCTACATAGTAGAGAAAACTTTAGGCAGACTTAAGCAAAAAACAATCACGATAAAGATTAGAGAGTACTTGTATTTTCTATCTAGATATCTGAATTTCGTTCGCACATCGGTTTCGTATCCCGATAGAATTTAAATTTGGTTTGATACTGCATGTGGGCAGGTAACATCAAAACTCCGTTATGATATTTTCTTTCTTTTTCCCCCAATTAATTTTGGGTCAGTCTCCGGTAGGGAAAAAATAACGACATAGGGTCGGGTATATCTAATAATAACAACAAATTCTATTACAAAGAGAAACATCTAAATTTTAGAGAGGCATAAAATTTACTCAGTAGTGAATTAATGGTACTGAAAAATTAAAGGATTAAAAATATAAATGGAAGTGATTTTATTTGTTACCTATTTAAATATTTAATTTCATTTACATATGTATTTGTATTAGCGCTGTTTGATGTACTTTAGTAAAAAATATTATGTGTATAATCAAAGTATGCTCAGCAACGAAAGTTGAAAAAATAACTGAACGCTTAAACCTATCATAAACATAGAAGAATAACCTAGTTATTTGAGAATTACTAAAGTCGTCACCTGTGCAGGTTTTACATAGTTTTTCGGGTTCAGTCCCTATTATATAACTTTGATTGATGATTGTTTTCGCGCACTTTGCTGTTGGCTGTGTAACTATTCAGATTTTGGACCTTAGGCAACTGGTAGTAAGCCCAAATTTATTTTGAATCGTTACTCACAAGCTAACTTTAATTTTTGTTTCACTGGCTACAAAAGACACCAATTTTTATAGCAATCGAGTCTACAGATTAGAAACAATAGAGGAACTCAAACAAACAAATATTTGTTATTTATATACTAAAGAGCTTGCAGTCCAAGTTCTTAATTTTCATTTTAGAAACGTCGGGCCCGCATGTACAGTCTACATCAAAATGTTCCATTGTGTGTAAAATAAATAACCGCTCTCAAACAACGCATTAAGCAATATATTTTCCAAGCTTTTGTAATGTGGAGTAAGTACTGCCGGGAACAAACTGTAATTGTACTGTTTTAAGCCTAAACGACGCCTCATGAGAGCGTGTTTAAAGATAGCAAGCACCTATGCTTTGTTTGTTAACTTCATTGTGAACAATAGATACAAGTATTTTACATCACGAAATTTTTGTACCTAAAGCAAATTATTTAAAAAATAAATATAGCGTAAATATCAGATAACAGATTATTAAGATAATTTCGATATTTTCTTTCCTTAAGACGAACACTTTTGTGGTGGGTTGTACGTTTTTCCCGTTGAGAGTCGGAAACGATTGTGAAAGCCCGACATACAATGGCTGACAGTAGGTATATTAAGTTTCGCTTGTTTGTGAGGCAGGCTTTGATTGAGTTAACTACGGATATGTTGGAACATTATGATGAGCACGTGTAACTGTGCTTGTGTTATGTTGGTTATGTCAGGTATGCTGAAAGACGAGGTGTATTGCACATACTTAATTTTTGTCGTACTGAAAGTTAAAAGTTCACATGATTTCTACGAAGACAAAATAAGCAGACTGTATCAAATGTACAGTAAAAAATAAAATATAGGTAATAAATTGATTGATCTCCTGCGTTCATATTCTTTGGTAATAATTTCACCTATAAACATTTTACATAACTGGCACATTAAATCAGTTCACTTAAAATATGCATTTGTACACATGAAACGAAAAATTAAATGAAATACATCAGGCTTTAAATTAAAATTACGATCCACATTAATTGACAAAAAAAAAACGCAAACTACCAACAAATCTTGTAAACAAATGATTTAAAAATTAAAACAGTGCAATAAAGCAGACATTACACTGCTATGCAGGAAAACGTATCGATATATCATTCATGATTGTATTCCCTATCAGTTAAATTTCGATTTCCTTAGTCAACGAACGAACAAACAATTCAATCGTAGACATTAAGTTAACCGCCGGTAATTTAACCCGCTACGATTTACTGTTTATATTTTCGATGTAACTGTGACAACGGTTTAACTGTGGTTTGGAGTAAATAAGTGCATTTTGTTTACGAAGTTTTGTCATTCTAGTGTTCATTCTTGGATAAATTATAATTATGGATACATAATTTTTGTACTACTTTTTGGGATATGGAAGGAAAAGGTTTAAAAAAGTTGGTACAAACTGTGGTCATTAGTTTGATCTGAACGCAGCTTGGGATTTGTAGGTACCTGCTGTAATATACAAAGAAAATATTTCAAAAACATTAATAAATAAAAATGAGAATTAGATAAAACAATTCTAATCTGAACAAATAATACACATATTCAAAAATAGTTCACAATAATCATTAGCTGTTCTCATAATCCATAAAAAATATTTTTATTTTATGTGCAAAAATTCAAATAAAAATCATAAGTGTCTAACAGATAGAGTGCATATAAAAATAAAATACTTGACAGTTCGAATTGTTTTTAAAAATAAATTCTAACAACATCAAAATCCATGGATCAATTTCGGATTTAGTCTATTCGAGATTCATAAACGCTATATATTCGCCACTCAAAATGTTTGCTGGGATTACTAAGCTATATTTTTGTTTTGATTTATAATTCACATTCTAACACACTGATATTCATACTAGATTTAAAATAAAGCGAGAACTTTATATTTCCACATCCATGCTCATTTTCCCATCCTTTCGGAAAAGTTTTTTGGATCACCGGCACCGCCTTTGTCCCAAGCACGAACAAAGTCGGGGTCTAACAATATATCGTGAGTCTTTGTTAAAATGGCTGCCGTGGCCAGTACCCGCCGGTCTAATTGATTCATGAGGCATATGAGCCTGAGATAAGACCTTAATAACGACTGACACGGCACTTAATTAGAGACGATTTTAGCTTGAATATGGGTTACGATAAGGCTGGGCACGGGAAACTTACATGCTCGTAGAGTAGGATAAAATTTTGTGAGACTACTACTATCGATCGATGTCCTTACTAATATTAGAAGTGTGAATGTGAGTTTGTTTGTCATTTGTAATGGTTTCTGGTTGAAATATAAACCAATTGAGATGAAATTAGGCATAGATGACAGTTTTAAAGTTACCTCTTGATGCGGACGAAGTCGTGTGAAATCAAGTGCTTATTAAAGTATTATATAAAAGAACAATTTTCTTTAGGTAAACCTATACTAGGCAAACCTAAAGAAAATTGTACCTTTAGTTATGAAAACCGCATAGAACTCAATTACGTGAAGGTTAATTTAGTCAAAGCATTCCTTGACAGTAATTCTCTTATCTCAAAAAGGTTATCGCGAAATATTTTTTTGAAATATTCCAGACCTTACCTTTCGAACGAGAAAGTTAGGCGTTTTCCTTTTCCGAGTAACATTAAGACCTTGCGTAATCTACTTTTATCAGAGCCTGTTATACGAACATATTCTTATTACGACCTGCGATAATAATATTCATTTAGATGAGTCCTGCATAATTTTAACGTATAATAGACTGTTACACATTAGGACAGATATAACCCTTTGTAAGTTTGGTTTATAGCGGCAGTTAAAAGTCCCGTTAAACTAAACTTGGGGTTAGAAAGAAGGGTTTGGGTAAAGCATGGAATACTTTTGTTTTATGTTTTATTGTAAGTGGGTGTCAATGGATGCCTAATTGTGATTTAATGAGTCTAAAACGACGGCTTTTGTAACCGTTCTATGTTTAGAATTTCATATTGAAATTAAAATGTGTTTAACGGCTATTTTTGGAACAGTAATCCGAATCTAAGCCTGTTAGAATGTTTTCGACAGCGAAACACAAATAGCTTGAAGATAAATTATTAATAGTTACTTTATCGTTCCATCAGTAACACACATTTTCAGAAATACATACAACACACACTTGATTACGATTATTTACAAACATAAGCATACTGGTTAAGTAGTATTACTCAAATACTACTACGTTCTATTTGAGTAATACTACTTCGGATATAAAAGGAATTTAAGTGTCAGAAACTATCTGACAGGTTTGCATTTATTATGCGGGGGTGCAGAATACTGAGACCCAACAGAGGTAGTTTGAAGTAGGAAAACATGATTATCACGTTTCGTAAAAGGGATGGTGCCAGCTTATATAAGGCATCTCGTCGAAACACTCGAACAATGATTGCAGTACCACGCCACGCGAGGGTCTCAGATCATCGTCAGCTTTGCGCGTGATTGTGCAAAAATACACCCTTACATGAGGCGTTTGTTTTTTTTTGTCAAGAAATATTTTATCTCGCCCAAGGGTAGATAAGTTCACGGGGGAGTTTTATTAACGACAGTTTCAGAGTAGGGCCGCAAAGATTACGCGTTTCTATCATGTTCGAGTTTGCTCACTTATGTCAGGCCGTGTTTACCGACGGGGAAACGTTTACCGACGTCTTTAGTAAGTTTAACTACAACAAAGAAATGAAGAATGATAGTTTGCTATTGTTTAGAACAAACTAATGGTTTTTACATCAGTTTGCACTTAGTTTAGTTTGGTTGTTCTTCTAGAGTGTATCGAAGTTGGTTATTAAAAAAATATGATGGAGAAAATGCTGAGATGTTTTCTTCGAGAACGGCTCTCGCTGAAGTAAAGTATAAGATAGTCAGAAGTAACAGAACTGAAAGGTAGCATCCATTAAAGTATCAAAGCTCATTTTATTGCGATAGCATTATAAGCGGCTTAAAATCAATCAGTGAGCTCGTAGCCTTATTTTAATGAGACATAACTAGGTCAATAGTTTCTATGAAAATCGTAACACTTTACCTGACTTCCTCAAACTTGTTTTCTTAGTTAGTCCCTGTGGGGTATGTGTGGGGTCCATAAGTAATCTTCATGAAGCAAGAGAGCCTTCGGCCGTTTATCACGTAGGCTAATAGAGGTTTTTACCTAATGCCTTCATTCTTTTAGAGAGTGTTTTTGCTCGCCCTCCCCGTTTTGTCCCGCGGCACGGAATTCCGCTGAAACTAATGTCCTGACCTTAATTAGTTCTTGTGTATGTTGCCCATGATTTTATATGACTCAACGCTTAACACAAATATGATACAATTTTTGTAAATGTCGAGTTATATCGTAAAAACATTAGGTTAACCTTTTAAAAAGCCTTAAGCGTACAAAAATAAAAACAACATTGTTTCACGTATCCCCGGAGACCTCACGTTGCTTATTAAATTAAAATGATTTACACAAAATTCACTAATTAAAAACATGGATATTCGCTCGCTGTTTCAATTCCAATTTGCTCAGGCTTAATAAATAACGTGTTTATTTCCATCGACTTCCTCAACGAAAATGAGCTGCTACAAACGTATACCAAACGTACCTATAGGCAAATACGAACATGATATGTATATAGCTAATCACAATACGCAAACCAGAGTAAAAAGGTTGAGTTTAGCAAACAAATGCTGTCGTGGCGAGGTTATAGTTAGCAACGCCGAAAATTACCGGGC